>NC_054380.1:99044854-99732354 GCF_017654675.1 Xenopus laevis | reverse complement strand
TTTCGGTATGACGTGATCCAATAAGAAGCAGTCCCATTGTGCCCAGCAAAATTAAAGAAAATCTGCCCATACATGAATATGGAAACCTGTTATCGGGAAACCTCCAAATTACAGGAAGGCCATGTCCCCTAGAATACATCTTAAGCAAATAAATGTTCTAAACTTTTCTTTTCTCTGTAATAAAAAATAGTACCTTGTACTTGTCCCCAACTAAGATATAATTAATCCTTATTGGTGGCAAAATAATCCAGCTGGGTTTATTTAATGTTTAAATAATTTTTTTATACAGACTTTAAGTGTGGTGATCCACATTGCATGGTGATCCTCTTATGTGGGAAAACACCAGTTCCCAAGCATTCTGGTACTGTACATGTTGTACATGTTGGACTATATATCACTTCCTTGAATATATTTATGAGTTGCAACGTAGGAAGAGATTTTTAAATTGCACATTACAGTGATGTTTAGGCACTAAAGCAGCACTGTCTCTATAACGTTCTTGTTTTGTATCATACTTGCTTGCAAGAGGGGTTAACATAAATTTTTTATGGTTAAATGTAGTGCACAGCAGTTTCTTCTTTTAGTCACTAGATGTAGGTGGGGTTCATGGAGTCGCTATTAAGTGGAAAGTGCTAGAACAAGGGTACCCAACCATGACCATCAGATGTAAGAAGAGTTGGGGAGCAACACAAGCATAAAAAATTCTGGTGGTGTAAAATAAGTGCTGTAATTGGCCATTTAGTAGTCCCAATGTGGACTGGCAGCCAACAGGAGGATCTGTTTGGCAGTACACCAATACACCAGGTTTTTACTCGGCAGAAGGATTAGCCGAATCCGAATCTTGCTCAAAAAGGCGGAATCTTGGCCGATTCCTGGATTCGGTGCATCCCTAATAAATAGAACTAGACACAAATCTTGCCTTTGAATACTGATATATTTGTATCAAGTATTATATTGTATGTGAAAGTAGATATTTGGGATATGAACACAGCTTTTATGTCTTGTGGATTTTATTGGAGAAAGGGTAAATGAAAGACCTTAATGGCTTTAAAACCATGTGTTGTGTATTGTGAATTTATGCTTATGACTACGTGTAACAACACACGAAATGTGTCAGGAAATGTGTTCATGAAATAAAGCTGTTTCAATTACTTTGCTGCCTGGGAGTCTGTGAAATGAGTGCAGTAATTGTGTTGTTCAATTTGCACTACCCCCTTGCTGTGAGTTCAGGGCGTTGCACCCGGCCTACCGAATAGGAGCGGTGAGAGTGACCTGTTGTTTTGAAACATACAAAGGGATTGTCTAAAGCGAATGCTTCGGGCATGGGCACCCAAACCTATTTATTTACTGGGTGAGTGCTTTAAAATTAAAGGAAGGCACATGCATTGTTAACCCAAGCTTGATTGTAACTCTTTACAAATAATAGAAGATGAGCTGGAGAACGTCTAACTGTTTTACTTTGTATCAGGTGACAACCCTACATAGAACACTGCATTACCAACACACCCCATTTACGTAATTGCCTTGGGAAGTAAAAAACTATTAATATAATTGCACAGGGAATCCAGTCTGACAAAGTGTATAACCCTTGTGCTGCAAGAGAAGCAAAACTTAACCTACTTCACATGCTACAGCTATTTTAATACAGCTTAACAAGGTTAATGATTGTAATGCATAGCACTCACCCTTCCTTTATTTAATGTTTCTTGTGCTTCTAATTTATAAACAAGGAAATCTGAAAGGGAGATTGGAAAAGGTCAAGAGAATTGAAGAACAAACTTTTACTCTTATCTTATACTAAGGTAATCTAGTTTACTAAAAATGTAAACTACACACCAACTGCTTGCAGAATATAGTCTATTGCTTTGCGAATGGCTAAAATAATAACTTGTTGCAGAGAAAATACATGTTGGTATGGAATTTATCACTACAAACTAATCACAAGACACATCACCCTATTTACACATGAAGAGGAACACTATATTTTGTTATAAATAGTAATAGTATATAATAGTAGCAGGGCATCTTCAAAATTTCACAATGTGTTATAAAAGGGGTATTTTGCTTGGCAACATCTATTTTTTTCCCCACAGACTGGGTATTAGCTAAAGGTGGACTTATGCTTTTTCTCTCCCTAAGCCTCCCTCCTAGTCAAATCATTGTGATTTTAGTGGGCACTGAATTATTGTCCATCAAACATTACTTTGGCCGACAAAGAAAATTTGAAAATTGTCATCATTCACAGTAAAATGTATCCATTATCCAATTGTTAGCAGGGCCAAGCAGGCAGCTACCCAAGGTTTTCCTGGCTTTAACTAGACAATATAGCTAGAAATGCTAATTTTAGTCAATGGACAAATCGTGCATTTAAAAGATAATTTTAGTATAAACTTGGTCTTACAATAACGATAATAAAACTCTTAATGTCTATGGCCACCTTCAAAGTATTACTACTGAGGTTTTGTTTATCCTATTTCAAATATCAGTTCACTAATCATAGGTTAAAAAGACCAAGACGATTTATTATTTAAACCATTGTAGTTGACTTATACTAAGGTACAAATGGTGTTTTCTCCACCAGCAGAGAAAACGTGATTTGTCCCCTCACCACCCTGTGTGGGATCACTGAAAGGAGTGAGCTCTGCTTGTCATTGTGCACAGAAGGGCAGCACTCAAAAAAATTGTATTTTATTGACACAAATTTGCAGTTACAAGCAGATTCCTCTCCTGTCAATGTGCACCCATACAAGTAGAAAGAGGGTCAAGTGGATTTTTTTCTCCACCAGCGGAGAAAGTCTTGTGTGAAAATTTAGCATCCAGTGAGCAGCTCCTGACCTTGATCAAGGTAGTTGGTGAAAGCGTGTATTGCTGCCAATTTTTGAATTTCCCTTGTAGTCCTTATCCTTATGAGATTGTTGAAAACTCTAATGCACCAAAAAGGTTGTGGATAGCTAGTTTGACCCCCAGTACCAAAAACACTAAAATAACTAAGGCAATTGTTGTGCAATTAACCACAGCCAAACTTCATAGATATCAGAATACATATTAATTACATACAAGATAAACGGAGGCCTCAATGATCTATTCTTACAGGTGTGATCCCAATACAATAATCTACACTTACTACAGTGTTAAATTTTATAGATATGGAGAAAAACTAAAATAGGTCATAGCCTAGGAGAAGTCACCAGTGATCTTCCAAGCCAAGCCCTTTGCAGTAGTACTGAATTTCGATACAAATTGAAATTGTATCAGTGTATATAATAACCTCAGTGTATTTATCTGCTCATAAACTATTTCTGTGGGACATCTGCTTGGCACTTCAGCTACAATATTTTGGTTCATCAAATATTTATAAACCTGTAAAAGATGAGGTTCTAGAATTCATACCTCTGATAAAGCTGCTAACCTGTGTGTGCTTAAAGAAATATTTACCTTCTTTAGCTTTTTTGTGTTCCAGTCTTTCCTTCTGTAATGATTTTTCTAGTCGTGACCTGTGCTCATACACCACTAAAAAAAAACAAGAGATAGATTGATGACTGTTGTACATCTGTCCCACCAAATAATATTCAGAAGATCATTCTAATAAATACATGCTATTCCAAATATCATTAAAGTAAAAATAATAAATGTCTGCCTCGGTTTAACGTCTACCAGTAGATCAAAAGGATCTTGTTTAATAGTGCATTGCCTTATATAGGAGGAAAGGTCAGACTGATTGTACAGGAGGAAAGATGGTACAATTTTTGAAAGAAAAGTTGGTTACCTAACCTCCTATGTATGTAAAGAAATTAGAAAGGAAACAAGTCAGAAGCATCATCCTCTTCCTCTACTGTTCTTATCATTATGGTTAAAGAGACTATACACAAGCAAATATTATTCTTCATTGGAGACTAGCTGACATTTTTAAACCAGCCCAATTAACAAAAATAAATTTATCCATGATTTGAGGATTTCTGTTCTTATCCTCCATTGGGAAAATTCTAAAAATTTGTGCAACACCAATTTCCGATTTTGGTCATTATGTATAGCACAAGTACTTAGAGAGCTGCTAGTAACCCAAATGGGGATAGAAAAAAATATAGTTACTAAGGAACATAAGGGTATAGCTCTCAAATGAGATATAATCCATTAAAGGGGTATTTTGTCTATAAATTAACTTACATTAAGAGGTAGAGGGTGATATTCTGAGACAATTTGCAATTGGTTTTCATTTTTTATTATTTGAGGCTTGAGTTATTTAGCTTTTTATTCAATAGCTTTCCAGATTGCAGTTTTGGCAATCTGGGTTCTAGGGTCCAAATTACCCTAGCAACCATATACTGATTTTAATGAAAGAGTGGAATATGAATAGGAGAGGCCTGAATAGAAAGATGAGTAATACAAAGTAGCGATAACAATACATGTGTAGCCTTACAGAGCATTTGTGTGTTATATGGCGCCAGTTACCCCATTTGAAAGCTGGAAAGAGAAGATGGCAAATAATGCAAAAACTATACAAAAGAAAAAACAAAGGCCATTTCAAAGGTTGCTTGGAATTAGCCATTCTATAACATACTAAAAGTTAACTTAAAGGTGATCCCCCCCACACCTTAATCTTGTTCTGGCTGCCCTTTAAAACAAGTCTGGTGACTGTCAGAAAGCATGATTTAACTTTTTTTTACTTAGAAGTCCTTGGACTACTAGGAATTGAGTGATTCAATGTATACAAAAAAACAGGTTAAATGAAAAGTAAACTGCCCCAGGTAAAGTTGGCTATCTTGCTAGCTGCTAAAGCTTTTTAACCAGAATTTACTACTACAGCCATACAGAGCTTGTTAAAAACTTAAAGGGGAACTATCACAAAAATGAAAATTTAACATAAGCTTCAGCACACTGAAATAAGACATTTTTGAAATATAATCAGAATAATTAAAAATTCTGTACCGTTTCTGAAATTTTAGATTTTAGATTTTAGAGCCAAAGGGGTTTAGTTCTCCTTTAAAGATCATACGAGATTTTCATTTTCACAATAGTTACCATTTAAAAACCTGCCCTTTCTAGACTAGCAGGAATGGCAATGGAAACTTGTGATAACTTTCCATCTTTACTGAAAAGTGAATAAAAATCTCAAAAAAAAAAAACCTTCTTTCAGATTAGTTGCTTATATAATGAGCCAAAGCAGCACTCTGATTACAGCCCATGCCTAGTAGTATCAAATGACACTAACACTGTTGAATAAAAAGGGGGAAAGATCCAAAAAACGAATTGTGCTCTGTATCAAGTGTTTCAATTTGCCAATCCTAGAAAACTCAAACAACAATAATAGGGGTTTTCAAGGAAATCCATCAGCAATCATGAAGCCCATATTACTTATATACTGGAACCTGAGCACAGAAACCTGCAGCAATTGGTTTAGGCAGGGTAAGTAAAAAAAAAAAGTACAGCAGATCATTAGAGATGGGTGAATTTGACCCATTTCGTCAAAAATTCGCACAACGCCATACAAGTATATGGGCGTCATTTCCGCGGTGAAAAAAATCGCCCATCCCTACACATCATACATAGTTTTGCATTTTGCTTGTTGATGTCAATGATCTTTTGGGGTCAACTTAAAGAATGCAATATAAAATATGTTGATCTCATGTGGTGCAATATTCATACAGCATTCAAACAGTTAAAAAGAGACTGTGTGCATCTATTCATTTCAAACCCGATCATGTTTTAGTGACAAGCCCCTTTACACCACTGTTATGCCTCTGAGCAGGATTCTGTCAAGCTCTCATGTTGTGCAAGCTGTGCACCAGAAATAAAACACTGCAAGATGAAGGATGTGTTTGCTTGCAGTTTTCTCTTTTATTTTAAACACTTAGTGTAAGGCCACACGAGGAGATTCGGGGGCCTTACCCTTACCTGAGGCAACTTTGGGCGACTATTGAAAACGCATCGCCGCGTGTGCATTAGCGCAGGCGACTTTTCATTGCAACCTATGGGAAAAAACGCTGAGGCAGTTCGAGGAGAGTTGCTCAAAAGACGAGGCGATTAGTCGCCAGGCGACAAAATCTCCACGAATCTCCTAGTGTGGACTAGCCCTAAAGCAGGAGTGCTGCTAAAACTAAGAGTATGAACCAGCTTGCTTGTTAATTAGTCCTGCCTACATGCATATTCTACAATTACACACACACAACCTTATCTGGAATGTCTCTAATTACTCACTTAGCCACAGCACCCTCAATACTTTGCAGAGAGCAATGCCAAACCCCGATTCCTTAATTTTACATAATGGTGTGAGACATTAAATCGCTTGTTCACTTTCAAAACACTTTTTCCAATTCAGTTGTTTTTAGATTGTGAGCAACATGTTGCTCTCCAACCCCTTGGATGTTGCTCCCAGTGGCCTCAAAGCAGGTGCTTATTTTTGAATTTCAGGATTGTGGCAAGTTTTGGTTCTATAAAAACCAGGTGCACTGCCAAACAGACCCTCAATGTAGATTGACAATCCACATAGGGGCTACTAAATGGCCAATCACAGCACTTATTTGGCACCCCAAGAACATTTTTCACGCTAGTGTTGCTCCGCAACTCCTTTTACTTCTGAATGTTGCTCCTGGGTTCTAAAGTTTGGGGATCCCTGATTTAGTGGATACATTTCTCAGCAGCAGCTCTGGAGTATTAGCAACTGTTGTATCAATTCTAACAGCTGCCTTTAATGAAACCCAGAGATTCTGCTCAGCAGGGACAAAGATGAGAATATGTAAGAACTAAATGTATCAACTAAATGTATCTATTTAGAACGGTTTACAGGGTTGGCCACCCACCTTCCCAGAGCTGCTTTAGAAGGTGAAAAATGACACTTGACACTTCAATATTAGAAAAATGGTCACACATAGAAAGTCATTGGAATAAGTCATTATATCTGGTGATCTATCTGAAAACAACTAGTTGTTTGAAAGTGAACCACCCCTTTAATTTGAGCACCTGGCATTCAAAGTAGAGAAACATTTCTAGCCTCAATATGCCATCCTTGTAAATGGAGCATCCACCTCCTGCCAAGTAACAATATCACTTTATATTTTGACATAGTTCCCCTTTGGAAAGATTGATTTGGAAACTTCGAGTTCATTTATACATTACTCAGTCACACATTGGTATCTCATTTGAAAACCCATTTATGCTTCAGAAAGGCAAGTACAACAATCTTAGAAATGTATCCAAAAAATCACTTGAATTTTTCAGTGTTTATTCTGGTCCCATTGCATAGTTCCATAATTGCTAGAATTGCCTTGAGCATATAGCAGTATGATCGCCCATAGAGCAAACTTACTACCTGTCTAACTATGTCATTCAGTTCACAAAGGAGAACTATGGAGACGCATGCACTGCTGACTCCCTAAGCCACTGATTAAAACACCTCTTAGTTGAAGGCGTAAATAGATGGGAAAAGTCTGAGCTTCTTCAGGTAAAGTGGCATTGACAATCACTGCTTTTAAAGAGAAGGCTGGAAAGAATAATTTTTAATTAACCAATGTTCCCAAGAACAAGCTCTGTATGTCAGGACTTCAAATGAAAAGCTGAAACTGCAGTGAGTTTCTTTTTTCAGACTGACAGTTCAATATTCAAAGTTTATGATATTGGTACAAACAAAACATATGGTTACAAAATTCCTTGTTTGTCCTAAAGCTTCCTAAGGTCAAAAGTGAGGCCTGGCGTGCTGAAGTAGCTGGCCATACATGTACGGATAATATTGTACAAACCATTCTCAGTGTGTGCATGCTGACGGGACAATCACAACGAACATGTAGGTACCACGGAGATCGGATGGTTCATCAACTGGGCAGACATGAAAATGTAATCTACTGATGAGCCAAACTGACTGGTGCTGATGAGAAAGTGAAGAGGGGCTGTAGCGTCATTTCACTACCTTCGATACTTATCACCGGTGGCCCAAATTAATGGAACAATAAAAATATGTCCACTATAGTGAACAATCCCTAATATACAGTATGATATGACCTGCATGTCAATTGGTCACATACAGTACAGGACTGGCCCGTGTACAGTCAATTTTACAGTACATGCCCACTGGATGCACTTGCTTCTCTTATCATACCACCAATTCCTGACCCAGATTATAATTCCATCTGTAAATGATTCCCCATTAACATCACACAACACGAGACTGCATCTATTTAAAAAAGGGTAACAGTCAAATACGAATGTAACACCTCCTTCGGAAACCTTGTAGAAGACAGTAGTAAAGGTTCTCTATCAGCATTCACAGATAGAATTTGACACTGTGTTTTTGACACATTTTAAACATGAGCAATAGCTGAGAATTGTTCCGTTTCCTACAGCACTTGCCAACTAAAATTAGCACTTATAACTTCTGCTAAATATTCCTTTGGTTCCCCAGCCATTTTTTACATGCTAGAAATTAAGGATTTCTGTTAGGTCATTGTTAGTAACATCTGCCTCTGTTCCTGATTTAATAATCTCCCAATACAAATTATGAAGTTACAAAACTGTATTTGTAAACAAGAAGTTAAATTATAAGAGGATGTTGTGATGCCACATGCTGCTGAGCGCTGTATAAAGCAGGTTTAGCGCTATTTATCATGGTATACTTTATCAGTATAGAGCAAACACATTTACACAAAGCGTTACAGAGCTTGTTAATGTGGCCAGGGCAACTCTACAATCCTTGTAACATTTATGCAACACACATGGATCCGTTCCATAAGGAGCCAGTTAACCTGTCTGCTTTTCTCCTGCAGACCAAAACATATAAAGTATCCAGAGGAAAACCAATGCAGGAGAAAATGCCAAATTCCTGCATACAGTGCTCAGGATGGAATTAAAACTCAGAAGCATGGTGCTGCAAGGCAACAGCTATAACTGCTGAGCCATGGTTCTCTCCATACAATGTAAAAAAAGCAGCCTGATGACTTGGCTAGGAAAATAAGGGTACATGATGGAGATAAGAGGTTGCCTAAGACCCCCCCCCTCCCCTTCACTGATTGGCCTGTTTGATAAACAGTAGCAGGTTAGATATGACCCAACTGGATATTTACATATCTCAATCCATCACAGGCAGCCCAGTTAAGCTTATTTGTTTTTTAATTTAAGTTTATTTTGACAGGTTGCAAGGGGACTGGTGGGTGGGCGACAGTGGAAATACAGGAGCAGCATATGCAGAGGACTGTGAGAAAGGTTACAGACAACCCAAAGATCACCTCCAAAGACCTGCAAGAACATCTTGCTGCAGATGGTGTATCTATACATCGTTCTACAATTCAGCACATCTGTATGGCAGGGTGATGAGAAAGAAGCCCTTTCTGCACTCACACCACAAACAGAGTTGCTTGTTGTATGCAAAAGCTCATTTAGACAAGCCACAGTCATTTTGGAACAAAGTGCTTTGGACTGATGAGACAAAAATTTAGTTATTTGGTCATTACAGAAAGCGCTTTGCATGGCAGAAGATGAACACCACATTCCCAGAAAAATACCTGCTACCTACTGTCAAATTTGGTGGAGGTTCCATCCTGCTGTGGGGCTGTGTGGCTAGTTCAGGGACGGGGGCCCTTGTTAAAGTTGAGGGTCGGATGAGTTCAACCCAATATCAACAAATTCTTCAGGATAATGTTCAAACATCAGTCACAAAGTTGAAGTTACGCAGGGGTTGGATATTACAGCAAGACAATGACCCTAAACACACTTCAAAATCTACAAAGGCATTTATGCAGAGGGAGAAGTACAATATTCTGGAATGGCCGTCACAGTCCCCTGACTTGAATATCATCGAATATCTATGGGATGATTTGAAGCAGTCCATGCTCAGCAGCCATCACATTAAACTGAACTGGAGTGATTTTGTATGAATGAATGGTCAAAAATATCACCATCCAGAATCCAGACACTCATCAAAGGCTAGAGGAGGCATCTAGCGGCGGTTACATTTGCAAAAGGAGGCTCAACTAAGTATTGATGAAATATCTCTGTTGGGGTGCCCAAATTTATGCACCTGTCTAATTTTGTTATGATGCATATTGCATATTTTCTGTTAATCCAATAAACTTTATGACACTGCTGAAATACTACTGTTTCCATAAGGCATGTTATATATTAAAAGGAAGCTCAGGCAATGATAAACAAGACTCCAAAGAATTAAGAGGGGTTTGGGATATATATATCTCATTCCCTTTCTCTTAAATATAGGTAAATGGTACTGATAACTTCTCACAGAACATCATGGCCCATGGGTTAGAAGCTCTCCAAATTAAAAAGCATTATTTTAAAAATGTATGTAAAAATTTGCAATAGATAAATGGCATTGATAGATTTGTCTTCATCAAAAATGTCTACTAATATCAAAAGCATTCTATAACCCACCTATGAGGCACTTCTAAGTTCTAATGTTACGTTCTCTGAGTTTTTTTATGCACTCATTATGTGCTTAGTATTATAAGAAATGCTTGTTGCCTTGAAGTTTAAATGAGCCAGTGGCACTAGACTATCATTCAGCTTTATAAACTCTCTGCTCCATGTCAACCCCATCCTCCAGAAATGCTCCGTATTGATGCTCAGAAAGGAAACATTAAACATCCAGATTACACAAACAGCAGGCTTTCTTTTTTAAGTAATACAGAAAAGGCTGGACCAGCCAGAATAGATTTCTCTTTTTCCTGTGGAACAAAGTTTTACTTCAATAGGTTTGAAATGACATTTGTATACACAATTATTAGAAATGGGACTGTCCCTATACATATTTAAGGATTCTAGAAGAGTAAAAACGAGGTAGACAGATTTAGGGAATGGCAAAATTAATGGCAATAGACAATATTAGTAAATAATTGTATCACTGTGTGGTAGTGGATATAACATTTCACTTGCATTTTTACACTTGCTGACTACTTGACAGTTCTAAGTCACTGTAGGAAGATAAAATTCAAACACATATAGTTTTAGGGTTGTCATCATTGCTTTCCATTAACTGTCGGCTATTGCAAGTAATACTTGGCCTTTGATCATTGCCCAAAATAATTCAAGAGTTAATGCAACAAAGGCTAGTCTGAAATGAGAGAGACTGCAGCTCTCTGTTAATAAGACATTCTTGGATCACAAAGGCCCAAATGGAGAACAGTTGGTCCAAGTTTTTTTCTGTCATTCTAGCACAGTACAAAGAGCAGCAAACTTAACTCGCTGTTGCAGTATACCCTTATACAGTTGAGACCCCTTGGCATGAAAAAGTACACCCTGCAGTCATATAAACAAAACACACATAACAAAAAAAAAAAAAAAACAATTTGCAACAGGGGAAAGGTGCAAAAAAAAAAAACAACCCACAAAAACATGGTTTTGCTAACAATACATTTTGGCTCTCTGTAGATACATCTACTGCTCATGAATGAAACCTCTTGCACCTAATCCTGCATCTAAAAAATCAGCACATGGGTAAAGGTGGCCATAGACGTAACAATTACGATCTTTCTTGGAAAAGATCTTTCCAAGAAAGATTGTTCGTTTCAATACACACATGTAGAGCTGAATTGTCAGATATACAGGTAGATATACGGGACGAAACAATAGAATTCTACCTGTATCTGACGATTCAGCACTAACAATGGGCGATGTTTGGGTCCCTTCAAAGGCACCTGATCAAAATTTTCCGTCCAGCCCGATCGACAAGCCGACCGATATCCAAGTCTTCTGCCGATATCAGTCGGCTCTTTTTCCACCATACACGCAACGAATATCGGACGAAAATTCGTTTCATACAATATTATCTGTGCGTCTATGGCCACCTTAAGTTAAGGGCAACTCTGACAGACAATTTTATTGTGAACGGGTTTACAAGGCGCTGAAGTCATGTTTAGGGCAATCTTTATATACTGTTCTCTGTAAGGCAGTGAAATTCTCCATTTCATTTTGGATGTAAAATGAAGCAGGAGACATAGATAACCATGGAGTAATGAAGTGGAGAGGTTTCCTACAGCCTGTAACCACTATTTGTACCGTATTATGTCATGATTTTATGCCAATTCTTGTGTTAATCCTTGTGCTATAGTGGATAACTAAAGTGGACTTCTAAATTCAAAATGTAGTATAGTACCTGTACTGATTGGGGCATAATATGTTTGGGTAGTCCAGCGGCTAAGGGCTCTTACACACAGATATTTTTTCCTGCATTTTTCAAACGCATGCAGAGTGTGAAAAATGCATATATTTAGTTTAAACGAGTCTTTTTAACCCAGATAAGCATGTTTTTTTCCATACTAAAACCAACAATCTGTACTATTGGTAGCTGAATGCGCATCCAGGGCAAGAAAATGCAGCATGCCGAGTCCAAACAAACCCATGGGTACAACTAGGCAGAATATAATGGAATCTAATGGAATATAATGTTCATGGGTACAACTAGGCAGAATATAATGGAATCAATTAGCGAATGTGTTTTTTTTGCGCTCAAACCTGCATTTTAACACACATTAAAACACATAAAAAAACCAAATTGGTTTGCATGGAGTGGAGATTGCATTGCCAAAAGCATGAGATTTGCATATATTTCTCCTTTAAAGGACAACAAATAAAAACACAAACAAATACAAAAAGTAATACCTGTATTGGCTAACAATAAAATACATTGCAAGCTTTCGAGCACCACGGCCCCTTCGAATACAGGTACAGTATCACGTCTACAATACTTTTGGTATTTGTTTGTTTTTTTTCTGTTATTTTTGCTATTAGCTAACATGGTACCACAGTTGTTTTTTTCCTTTAAAGGACAAAGTAAGCCTCATTCACTAAAAGTGTATATTTTCTCATCTGCCTTTGCACTGTTCCACAGTTGGCAGGGATCAACAAGATTTTTTTCAGTAGTCCTTGCTGCCTTAAATTATAGGGAATTTTCATTCTGTAGATTTAGAAGCTAGCATTTCAGAGGAGCCTTTGCAGGCAATAATACTGTGAATTTAAATGAGATCTGTGCAAAGCTTTATTGTTCATCCAAACAAGTCCGGTAAATAGGGTTCTTTTCAAACACCCTCTGTTGTCATGTAAAAAGTATTTCCTCAATGACAAGACTTTCCAATGAATGAATTCCAAAACAAAATTAGTCAGGGGTGTGCCAACCAAATGTATCATAAAAACCTAAACACATTTAAGGAAAATAGCTGGCATCTGGACTACATCTAAATCAGCCATTAAACATCTCCTAGCAGAATTTGTTAAACCAACAGCCATTCTAATCTACATGTGGATAGAAGATAGATAGATAGATAGATAGATAGATAACAGATAGATAGATAGATAGATGTTCAGTTTGAATTAATTGCACTGATTGACAAACAGTAGGACAGTATGAACTAATTACACCATATCTAATAATTTGGCTCCAGCGCTGGCACAAGCAACTACATGTAAGGTTGGACAGTTTATGGCTAGTTGACTGGAAGCTTTTAGAAACTCCAAAGGATCACCATGTTGCAGACCTGTTAACTCTTCGTGGGTTTTTCAAAAGTCATCCATATTTAGAAAACATGTAGGGCCAGTGCAAGGGAATGGCCCAGACATAACGGAATGTGAGAATTGTTGTGTTCAGAAATCAGTGAGGCTGGGGTCTATGCTTAGAACAGGGGATTACAAACTGCGGCCCGAGGGCCACATGCGGCCCAGGATGAATATGAATGCAGCCCAGCTTGAAACACTTGGTTCCCGAGGAAATAGGAGGAGGGGGGACTCTGCCCATTGCCCAGTTAGTAATAATAATACGTCTATTTAATATCTAGGTGTTCCATATTCCAGTGTATAGCTCCATCTGGTTATCCAACTGGTTTTGTCGTTCTTTTCTGTGTATTTCCTTTACTTTTACAAATCAAACGTGTTTGTGTATTTCATGTGTGGCCCCAGACAATTTTTCTTTTTCCAATGTGGCCCGGCGAGCCAAAAGAAGCCAAACAGAAGCTATCATCATTATACTATAATCTGCCTTAATTAACGCATACTATGTTGCATGATAAATTGGTCTACATTATTCCAGAAACCATTATACGCAAGGAACAGTAACATAAAAAAATGAAAGTGTTTTAAAGTAATACAAATATCATGTACTGTTGCCCTGCACTGGTAAAACTGCTGTGTTTGCTTCAAAAACATTACTAATTGTTTATATAATAAGCTGATGTGTAGCAATGGGGGCAGCCATTCAAAGGAGAAATGGCGCAGGTTACACAGCAGATAAGCTCTGTAGAACATAATGGTATTATCTGTTATCAACTATTTAACCTGCGCCATATAGTCTTTTTTCAATTTCCGCCATTGCTACACAGCAGCTTGTTTATATGAACTATAGTAGTGTTTCTAAAGAAAACACTCCCGTTTTACCAGTGTAAATTATATTTACATAACTTTAAAACACTTAAATTTTTTGGTGTTACTGTTTTTAACACTAAATATCTTTTGGTGAATATTTTCCCTTGTAATAGAACAATTCCTTGCATCTTAAAAGTCTAGTTTTTAGGATCAAATGTTCTGCTGATTTCACCAGATAATGACAAATTTGTCCCCACATAATTACTATTCCTTATTTAACAAGAGTTGAACATTTTCTTTTCCCCACTACAACAGAGTAGATATATGGCTTAACAGAAAGAGAGGTTGGAATTTCAGCCTTTTGTGCCACTTGCACCTGTATTCTGTAGGATTTGCATGCCAGTGTGGGCTACGGATAACCAACGCAGTTGTATTCATGCAGGATACACTGGAGAAACAAAAATTCCCCAAACTGTTGCCACGAGGTGAAAAAAACAGAATTGTGAAGTGGTTTGCTTTCAATGATACAATATGCCCTAGCCCACACCGTGATAACGAACTTTAGACCATTATGCCTCCACCACAAAACTTTACCATAGGCATTATGCAGTCAGGTAGTGTTCCCCCGAGTGTTACCTGACTCAAACTGTCATATGTTCCAATGCCATTTTTAACTCCAGAGAACCACTGATTCAAAGTCCAGTGGTAATGGCCTTTACACTACTCCAGCTAATGTTTGGCACTGCACACTGTAAAGGTAGGTATTCCTATGAACAGTTAATTTTACAGTACTTTAACATTAAAAGGTTACAATCCAATATGTCTCCCAACTGTCCCTATTAGGAAGTTAACTAAAAAATTTATGAGGTCTTACCAGAATATGGGTGCAATTTATGGATGGTTTAGGTATGATCAGGGGCTACGTCTTAAAACTGCCAGGTAATACTCTTTCATTTATAATTAATTTGTGCTGAGCAGTTTCCAAATACCTATACAGATTTAAATGATATTAGAATTTCCCCCGAGTTATTTTAGTTTAAGATCCATGCATGCAAACTAGTTTAAGGATAGTGTCCCAAGGAGAATAAACATGTCTGCTTCTTTATTTTATTACCAGCACCCAGAGAAGCCAGCAAATAGCCATTTGGTTAGGGCCGTGCATGACCTGAAGAATTTGCAGACATTTTCTCCAATACAATTCAGAACTGAACACAGTTAAGGGTAAAATCACTGATGAAAACATCTGTTTCCACTATACCTCATGATGAAAAGGCACATTGTTTTCATTGGAGTGCAATGAATAAGCTCCATCAGTAATAAAATGTGCACATTTTGGCTCTATGACATTGGGGGGGGGGGGGAAGGATCCATAAGATTCATATTGTTATAAAGAAATGGCTTGCCTCAAAGCAGAGCAATTTTATCAATGCAAACTACATGGTAGCTCACACTCGTGTACTAATTTTACAATGCATGGGCGGAATGCTCTTGGCATACAATAAGCTCTGCCTTCATATTTTATTCTGTTTGAATCAAACCTTGATTATGACTATGTCATATTAAAGGGGAAGGAAAGGTAAAATCCCTGGGTGATGTTAGGCACCCTCCCAGTGATTCCAGCCAATTACCTGTTACCAAGGGCAATAGTTCTCCCTGTTCGCAGAGCTACAAAATATCTGGTGGCAAAGGCTCCAAATTGCCCTGTATGCCATTACCCTTACAGTATCTGATCCTCAACATGTCATTTGGAATGATCAAAACTATTTAAAGTTGTATGGCAAGGGTTTTCTAAAAAGTTTGATACACAAATTCGTAAGAATAGAGAGGTTTGTTGCATGTAGAGATCCCAAAATAAAAATAGTTCTAAGAAATTACACGGTAAAAATGAATAAAGACAAATGCAGAATGTAATAAAATGAATAGAAATCCTATATACTGATCCTATATACCCAGTGAGGTCAAAATGTGAATATGACTTAACTCACAAGCAAAGTTTTTACACCATGGGGCTATTCTTCTCCTTCCCAATCCAATTTCTTAGCCTGGGTCCCAACTGATACATCTGTGTAGTTTCACATACACATGGCTAAATCACGCTCAATTCAATCCTTCAGCCCAGTGCAGGTGTGTTGCTAGTTTACAAAAAGTAATAAATGTTCTGCATTAATCCTGCTGTTTACATCAAAGCTGTCTTATACAGTGGGGCCATTGTCCATAAACCTAAAGGTCTATGAAGAAGTTGAGAAGGGTCATCTTTGAAGAAAAGAATTAGGTCCCTTTGGATCATCAGTAGGATAGCCCTGTGTTAACATCTCTGCATACACATTTTGTTTGTAGAATTTTTTCAGCATAACCATCTGGATTTTTCTGAATGGAAGGGCATGTGATCAATTTGACTTGAAGGCAAATGTGCACCTGTGCATACTTAAAATTTCCCATACTGTACAAGAGAAATGCAGCCAGTACAATGTGCATTGGCTCTGATACAGCCACCACAAATGAATAAATATTTCAAAAAGAGACTGACAGGGTAATATTATGAAAACAGGTTATCAGAGATTTGTCCACACAGTCGCCAGATCAGATTTTGTTGGGTGTCCTATTATCTTGGAAAATTCACAGACAGGAAAGAAGCACGAATCATCCAATAAATTGTTAGGGCAGTGGCTGACGGAGAGGTTTGTCATCCTCGATAAAAATGCACGACTGCAGGCGACAACTCTCCCAAAAATGCCTCTCCATTGGAAATAACTGACATCACTGGCGGTAAAACCAATGCATTGTTTTGCTCTTTTTAAGTTTCCTCCCGGGGGAACTTCAGGCGACTTTGCGGTATGTAGGTTTTAATTCAGACGATTTCAGTTATTTCCAATGGAGAGGCATTTTCGGGAGATTTGCCGCCCGCAGTCGTACATAAATAATTGATTGCGACAAATCTCCCAGACAGCCACTGCCTTTAAAGGAGAAGGAAAGGTTAAAACTAAGTAAGCCTTATCAGAAAGGTCCATCTAAATATACCAGTAAACCCCCAAAGTAATGTTGCTCTGAGTCCCCTGTCAAAAGAAATACAGCATTTCTTTCCTTCTATTGTGTACTCATGGGCTTCTGTATCAGACTTCCTGCCTTCAGCTTAAACCTCATTGCCCTGGGCAAGAGCATGCTCAGTTTGCTCCTCTCCCCCCACCCCTCCCTTCTCTACTGTAATCTGAGCCCAGAGCAGGGAGAGACTCAGGCAGGAAGTGATGTCACACCACATTAATACTGCAGCTCCTATTCTAAACAAACAGAGAGTTTCTAGAGCTTTTTACTCAGGTATGGTAAAACATTCTACAGAATAAATATAGCATTCTAGCTTGCACTATTGCAGCTAATCTATTGGCAATAAAATGCCTCCGTAGCTTTCCTTCTCCTTTAAGGTCTATGTTTAGCTCATTTTAACTGTGAGTTTGGGCAACCGAGGTGCAACTAAATTAGACCCTAAAACCAGTTGTGTACACAAGGCCTTACTGTAAAGTCCACTGTTTTCTCTTATTTTTCACCATTCTACTCCCTTTTTCCTCTAGATTTTTCCCACACCTTGCCTGGCACATTCTTTTTTTGGCTCAGCAATTCTATGCATTACCTTACAAGGGATGTTCAGTTTTTGCAAAGTCCTGCCAGAGTCTGTAGGATCTACCATTGTTATCAGTTTAAAAAAGGCCTCCTTTATTAATTAAAATAAGTTACTTACCCAAATAGTGATTAGTCCAGGGACTGGCAGCAGGAAGAAAGAGCTGAATTAAGAACTACTGTTCATGTGCAATCTATCTTCCTTTCTCTATTGGTCAATCTGGTTGGCTGAAGAAATTGTGCATGTGCAGAATCACTTAAATCAAAACTGTCCTAATGCCCTGCTGCCAATCTCTGTGTGCAGAAAGCAAATGAGGTCGGTGACCCCCCTCCTCCACAGGATAGGGCACCATTGAGGATCCAGTAAGTGGAAATCTTAACCACTAAAATAATATAGAAGGAGGTATTTTTCTTAAATAGATTGTCATGTATAAAGTTATCCTTCTGCAAAGTCCTACAATTCTGGCTGGACCTCAAAATGGTGAACATCACCTTTAAACTTTAAAGGAGAAGTAAATCTTAACTAAAGCAACATAGCAGAAATGTTGTACATTATGTTATGGGCTTCTGTACCAGCCCAAGGTAACCACAGCCCTTTAGCAGGGAAGATCTGTGCCTCCAAAGATGCCCCTGTAGCTCCCCATCTTATTTTCTGCTAGTTCAGTTATGGAGCTTAGCAATGCACAATATACTGAATATAAATGTCACAATATAAAGCTGATGCGGATTAGTACACTAGCACTGAAACTAGTGTAACTAGCATCAGAATTGAATACTCAGCCCAGCAGTATCAGCTTATATGACAGTTATACAATATTTTCTGGATTCATTTAATCGGAAAGTATCTCCAATCGCACTCAATGGGTTGAAACCTGTTCCAATAAATATCCATAAATTATGAGCTTCCAAATTAATTTAACCAGTTAAATGTAAACCATCATTTAAATTATGGTTTATATTAACTGGTTGAATTAATTTGGAAGCTCATAATTTATTGATATTTATTGGAACAGGTTTCAACCCATTGAATGCGATTGGAGATACTTTCCAATTAAATTAATCGAGTGTTTAAATTTATCTCTCGCAAGGGTGAAATTATTTAAAGCGGGTGAGTGCATGGCTATTTATAAATTTGTAATACAATATTTTCTGCTTGGCTCATTCAGTTCAATATATAGAATACGGAATTTCTAGCCAAATTCATTTTTAAAGGTTTATTTCTCCTTTAAAGAACTGATTTGTGGAGAAATCAAAGCAAGAGTAGACAAACCTGCAGCCAATGTCTTCCACTGAATGGGCATCTCTACTTTATTTATAACTGAAATCCTTATAAATATCTTGCTGACAAGAAGGGGGTTCTGAGGTTTCTGGTTATATATAAACAATTGTTGTTGCCTTGTTTACCTGAAGATCACTCATGATAAAAGTCAAAGTGCAAACAGAGACATGGTCCCAGTGAGCTGCAAGTCATAGCCAATACTACAGTCAATACTACTACTGCGGCTATCTATTCCATGAACCATGTTTTGTTCTTGTGGGATGCTATTCCAGTAATTTGTTTTCCTTGCTGAATTCCCTGACCACTTGTAATTGCTGGAAAGATGTGTCATACTCTCACAAATAACCTTTCAAACTACCTGCTGGAATCGATTAGTTTATGCTTTTTTTTTTTTTTTTCGCCTAACACGGCAACTCCATATGTTGCCTAACACCAGTCATAAATCTGAACAATAAGGTGCAAAGAGTAGAAAGCCAAATTTAAGTTTAATAAGTCTAGTGCCGGGCCCAACATCATTTGTATCGCCACATCATTCTCTTATATCCAGAAACTGTTTGCCCGTCTGACAACACCTAAAGAATGCTTGAATATTCTCAGCCCTGTGTGAACACAAAGGAAAACAGGATTGCCTCTGGGACTTCTCCACAGGTCGGAGAATATCAAACTATACAATAAGTAAGTACTTGCTGGACTGCTGTCAGATCTGCCTGTTGATAAAAAAATGTGGATTCTTGCATCTCCCACACAGAAGCAGTGTCAGTCAATATCTACACAGTAAGGGTTTCAGCACTCTTGCTGAGATGCATGAACATACATGATCAAGTATAGCCTATGCATCTGTAAAACTTACAGAATTAAGGTGGCCATACACGGGCCGATAAAAGCAGACCGAGACGGCAGCTTATTGGCCCGTGTATGCCCCCCCCGACGGGCTTCCCCCATCAAGATCTATCTCGATCGGATGGGACAAGAAATCCTGTTGGATCGCGGCCGCATCTGTTCATTGATGCGGTCCCGCGATCCGACCGCCCGTTCCCATTCGTTAGGATCCGATTGTTGGACCCTAGGGCCCACGATCGGATCAGCCCGATATTGCACACCTCAAGGTGGGCATATCGGAGAGAGATCCGCTCGTTTGGCGACATCGCCAAACGAGCGGATCTCTCTGTATATGGCCACCTTAAAGCTAGCCATGCATGCCTAGAAATTATTTTAACCATAACGAGTGTCTAGGGTTGCCACCTGGCCGGTATTTTACCAGCCTGGCCGTTAAAGTTATGGTGGATCCCAATGTAATTAATAGGGAAAAAAGATAAATAAATAGGAAACCCTGTATTTTTTTCCAGACAAGGTGGCAAACCTTCGCGTGTCCAACAGGTATGTATGATAAGTCGGCAAAGCCTTTATGTCAGATAATCATTTGATCGTGTGGATCAACAATTATCTGTTTTGACTATATTTGTAAGCCAGCAGATTTGAACTAATGTAACAACATAAAAGTGGCCATAAACATGTAGGTCTACTTATACCATAATTACTCCATTTGTTGCACAGAACGATTGATAAGATACCATACTGGTCGTACTGTCACCTTAATGCTTCAGTCATGGGGGCAAATTCACTAACCTCCGGAAATTCACCAACGACGGCTGGTGAATCCTGGAATTAGGATCTAGGGCCTACGCTACTGTACTAAAATAAGAAAATTACACATGTATCCTGGCTAAACCAGTAAGACTAATGGTGTCTGCCTCACTAGTTTATAAAAGATACATTTTATATTTGTAATAAAATTACCTGCATGGCGGGGTCGCCTCTTAAAGGTACAGGTGCGCTGGCGTCATTGCCGTGAAAATGCGCGCGTTTGGCGCGAACTTGGACAGTATTTAATGCCCATTCTGACCCCCAGCCAGTGCCCGTGATAAGATCTTGCTCCTTGTGGTTCCTGAAGCCTTGTGCTGTTTGCCTGTATTCTGATTTTCCGGTTTGACCCCTGCCTGTTTCCTGACGACTCTCCATTCTGTATCCTGACCTGTGCCTTAATCTCGACCACTCTCCTGCTTGAACCCTTCTGTTTGACCCTTGCCTGTCTGACTACAATTCTGATATCCGCCTGCCTCGACCCAGCCTGTCTGACCATGCGCCTGCCTTATCGTTTTGTACTGTGACCTTCCGCCCAAAAGACTCTGCTAACAGCCGTGCCCCTTTGCCAGCCAGAACATCTCGCCTTGTACCCCTCGTTAAGTCCAGGTGGCACCCAAGTAAGCTTGAGGGCTCCTCCCGAAGCCCAACGGTGGTCACACTACTGGTGAAGCCGAGCCAAGACCAGGGTACTTGGCACTTGTTCTGGTATTGGGTGCCGGTCGTGGCAATATTACATTAGAACATCCCTATATTTTATGTCCCCTCTAAGCGCTGCTTGCAAATGACCTATTGACAGAAGCAAACATATTATAGATATAGGTTTGAAATAATTTCTGTAACAAAAATGAACCAACAACAGTAAGAAGTAAGAACATTGAGACAGTCAGGAAAAAATGTTAACAACCCTTAGAATATTCCCAGTTTCATGGGGTTTTTTTTGTAGACAAAGTTCACTGCACACACAAATACATAGCCAAGGTGCTTTATGTTTATTGTCAGGTCACCTTAGAGTAGGAATTTCACATTACTGTTCTACATTTCTACATTCTGAGGTGAATCTTTTCCGAACACACAAACACAGGGTTTCAAATTTCTCTACTTTTAACTTCACAAAACTATACATTATATCAACCTCATATGTTTTATTTAATAGCGTATTTTTTGATTGCAAGTGCAAAGCAACCCTGGTGCATGATAACACCAGATTTGTTTTTACAAATTAAGCATCTCTTTAACATATAGGCAACTTGGGAAGTAATTTTTCCTAGCATTGCCTTTATTCTCCATTTAACGGAGAACTAATCCATAAAAATGAATGTGGCTAAAATTGCCATATTTTATATATTGAACTTATTGCAGCAGGCTAAAGTTTCAGCTTCCCAATAGCAGCAATGATCCAGGACTTCAAACTTGTCCCTAAGCTCAGTAAGTGACAGCAGCACAGAGCATGTGCAGTGAATCAGCAGAAAAGAAGATGGGGAGCTACTGGGGCATATTTGGAGACACAGATCTTTACTGCTAAAGGGCTGTGGTTGCCTTGGACTTTATTTAAGCTTTAGTTCTCCTTTAAGTTATAGTAAAAACTATGGCACAGTAACAGAACAAACTCTAGAGGGAAGATATGTCTGTACTAGAACGACAGACTTTATGTGGAAAATTACAGGGGCTGTATTCGCTCAGGCCAGTAAAGGTGCTGAAATTAACGAATCGTCTACTGTAATAAAGGGGTGGGGCTAGGAGTAAGTGGTTTCTAACCTGGGGGTAAGGAAAGCTGGTGCAGCATGGAGGGGTGAGCATCCCTTTTTAAATTTACAATGCAAAATTGACCAATGGCCTTAAGAGCAAAACTGGAGCACAGTTGTCCAGCGGGAAGTGTGGCTAAAGCTTTAGCCTTTTGTGACCTTAGCACATCCAACTTTAAACTTAAACAAACAGTTGTATAAATATAGCATTCCAATATAATTACAACCGGTACCATGTATCATTAGTGTAATACTGTTTTCAAATAGGCCAAGCAGGCAGCTACCCACAGCTTTCCTAGCTTCAACTAGACACTTGAAATGGTTGTTTTCGTTGAAATCATACATTTAAACGATTGTCTCAAGATAAGCTTGGTGCTACGATAATGAAAAGACCTTTTTAAAAATCTTAACATCTATGGCCACCTTTACAGTTTGATACATTAATGGCGCTGATGCATTACGTGCTGCCAACGTTTCAAGTCAGGGCATAAATGATGGCATTTTGCCCTACTGACATAATACTGGGAACATTTAGAGGGGGCAAACAAATTAATTTCATTAAAACAGGTAGAAAAAAGAGAAAGCAGTTGAATATAAGTCTAAAACAATATAGTCAAGGTCAACACACACCTTTTAATTAAACAATGTAATTGCTCAAAGGTTTGGGAATTAACTGTTAAAGGATGAGCTAAGGTGAAATTACAGGGGATACAAAATGTAAGGCACACCCAGTGATTATAATCACTTACCTTAGGCCAGCATGCAGAAAACTGCACTGGCCTGGGGTACTTCTGAGCAAGCACCACTGAGTCATCCTTTTTGTTAATGGCCCTGGGCCATATGTGCGATAAGAGTGAAAAATCAGGCTTTTTGAAATAAAGCTTAACTTTTCACTCTACTGTGCATGGGTAGCCAACATGAAGAAAGATGAATGCAGAAGAAGATTGCTCTGTGCCGATACCTCAGAAGTACCGGGGGTTGGAGAAGTTTTCTGCTAAAAGGAGCACCAGCATCAGGTAATTGACATTTGGCACCCGGCAGGGATTTCACCTTTCTTTCTCCTTTACACTCCAAAACAAGGTAAGTAATGTTCGAAAGTTTATTTTTGAATAGAGTTCGGTAATATATGTCCCCCAGTCTTTAGGTTTCTCATTGAAAAAAGCCAAAATCATAAGACACTGCGATCTATGGCTTCTGCCATAGAGACCAAAAATGGGAAACCTCTCAATGTATATACAGTATGTTTATGCCAGAGTTCTATTTTATTATTCAATCTAATGTGTATATATATGTTGTGTACACACAAAAGTGGTTGAAGTGACCTAAAAAACAAAGTTATGTGCTCTAATTATTCAGGAATGCATATGTTAATGATAAGGCCACATGGGGATGTTTATGTAGACCAAGAAACATCCCTTCTACTCATATATGCAACTGTCTGCATCTGCAACCAGAAGCCACTGAATTGGCCCAGGTGTAGACACATGAAGTGGACATCAGTGCAGAAATGTGTGAGTGTGAACCAGGGCAGACATAAAACTGAGCAGATGCCTTCAGTTCGGACCACATATTAATTAAAAAGTCAATGCCCAGGTTTATTTAAATATTCACAAGATATTTGCAGGGTGATCAGATAACAGCACTAATCAGACATTACTATGAAATCCACTATACAAACAGATTATGTTACAGCAGGGAATAGAGAAGCAGAGGTTCCTTGTTTTATAATATACTTACTGTATATTCCCCCGGTGGGAGCAAGATATTTATAGAAGAAATTGTTTTATCCATAGGGGGGTTTCTTAGTGCTATTTTAAACTGCAAAGTAAGGGATTTATAAGGGAATGCTTATAAATGGCTTATAAAAGTGGCCCAATAGGTATAAAAAATGTTTATGCTACTAAATTCTATCTGCAAGAAAAACACATTATAAAAGCTGTGATTGTGCAATTGTTTTTATTTATTTTTTCTTCAAATTTTAAGAGAAATTCTGTCACATAATCTGTTTGCATAGTGGAATTCACATAATATTTGATAATATCTGATCATTCTGAAAATATCTTGTGAATATTTAAATAAACCTGGGGATTGACTTTTTTTTTATTAATATGCGGTGTTTTGATATAAAGGAACCTGATAAATGGTGCATACAAGCAAAGGTGTCTGACAATAAAAAAAGGTTTTTTTTTTTTCAAATAAATTCTTTCATTGGAGTAGAAGAATCAAGAGTCATTTGCTTGTCCCCACCTATAATTCCTTAAGTGAAGTTTAAAGCATCTCATTTTTGGTTTTAAAGCTTTTTATGTAATGCTTTGTGTGCAGCAAGAGCTAATTGAATACCTTCTGTTTTAAAGTTCACAGTGAATGTGGATAATGGGATAAAAGCCATTAACATCTTCTCCAAGTCCATTAACCTACTGCAATCAACAGGCATAACTTACTGGTATACTGTATTGCTGATACTGATATGTGACTGGTTTCTATAACAGAACCCAGTTTCAGCACAATCCATATTTATTGGGCTTCTAATGAACAAGTAGTATGCTGCCCCTCTAATATATTATTAGCATTCTGTAGATTTTCCTATTCTGGCAACAAAATATAGTCTTCCTAAGCTGGCTTGTGAGGTTCCATTATGCTTTATTGCATTCCTCAGTGGAGACTCTAACAGTGAAGTGTTTGTTGTGGTACATTTTACACAGTCTGCACACTCCTCATGTTTAGGTGCATGAATGTAATTATTGTAATAGGAAACACTAGTGTAGCATTCCATAGCTCAGGGCTCTCCTTGGTAGATGTTATGTGGCCCACTGCATTACATAGGGAAGACAAACATTATAATAAATAAATATATAGTGTTAAGTGCACTGTGGTAAAAGACAGTAGGAAGAAGACTCCCATAGAGATTACAATCTAAGTTGATGGATAACATACAGACACAAATAGGAAGCCATGGTGCACAAAGGACCTGAGTTTGAGTGGAGTGCTCTTTGAAGAGAGTTTAGTAATCTATGCATCTGGTCTTTATGTCTCTAGCTGTGTATTTCTGTCATGTATTTACTAAAGTGGTTGGAAGTGACCTAAAAAAAATCAAAGGCTACATGCTCTAATTACTAAGGAATCTATATGTTAACAATTCAAAAGGGTCAAAAATGTTTTAGCACTTTAAACCTATAAAGAGAAGACTGTAACATGCAACAAACAAGGAAGAAATTCAAAGGGGATGTATCCAGCAATTGTAGCGACTTTGAGTTTTCAGCTTAAATTGATTAATGAAAACATAGCAAAATGAATGAATGGGGGTTGTGCCGAGCATTCTTTTTGGCTAATCAGGAAAAATGCTATTTCTTGTGCACCTTCCAAACACTTTTTTTCAGTTCAGTTGTTTTCAGATTGTTACCTAGAAATAAAGACTTTTTTCAATTACTTTCCATTATTTATTTTTTACTGTTTTTAGTTTAAGTTTAAAGTTGAATGTTCGTGTCTGGTGTTTGAGTCCAGCAGCTCAGTAATTCAGGCGCAGACTCTAAACTGTTACAATTTTGCAACATTTAGTTGATACATTTCTTACCAGCATCTCTGTATTAGCAACTATTGTATCAATTCTAATAGCCTGTAATGAAACCCAGAGATTCTTCTCAGCAGGGACATATATAAGAAATGTATCAACTAAATGTATCAATTTACAGGGTCAGCGACCCCCCCTCCCAGAGCTGCTTTAGAAGGTGAAAAAAAGACAATTTACACTTCAATATTAGAAAAACGGTGACACGGAAAATAGAAAGTAATTGGAAAAAGTAATTATTTCTGGTGATCTATCTGAAAACAACTAATTGTTTGAAGGTGAGCAACCCTTTTAAGCCCAGCATTTTGGTCACTAAATGTAACCTTTCTCAAGGGAAACAAACAGAAAAGTGTCAGAAAGGTTAGTTAGTGCCTGAAACATTGGCCTTTTTTTCTTTTATGGGTTCAGTAAGTATTGGCTTATTTGCACCTATAACATTATGATCTAGGAAAGTAATGATCCAGGGTAAGCATATGGCTTTGATGGGAATGATACATACATGGTCCTCTTTAAAAAAAAAAGAAAAAATCACTAGGGTAAAAGAAGCAAGCAAGAGTCAAGTAAGAACAGTCAATATTGCCTTTACCAAAAAAAAAAAAGAAACTGCCTCACTGCAGCATGGTAGGAATGCATAAACTTGACCCGTAAAGATCAAATTAAAGTGGATACAACTTCTGTATTACAGTAGCTCCACCCAAACGTTGACAGACTTTAGCTCCCAGCATTTCCCAACATATTGTCAAGGTTTAATGAATCATGGGGGCTGAAGTGAAGTAACAGCAGGGATTGGTTTGTAAAGACACTATGCACAATTTAACTTTTCCAGGTCAACTAGGCTAGCAGCTCAATTGATTCAAGTGGATCTTCCTCTATTGTATAGCACTGTGGAAATAATAATAAAAATATTACTGTAATTTGAATACAGTGTTATATTAATAGCATGCAACATTTGCACACTAAACCTCAGTATGTTAGATCAATAGATTTCAGTTGTAGCACTAGCAGGGAGGATTCCCATTCTTTTGCATGTGCTATTACTACTGGGATAGCGACTTTGGATAGTGCCCTTAACCCCTTTTACTGACAGCTGATTGGCCAGTTGGTAATTTTATTGCCAGACCATTTTTGAAGATTCTTTCACTCTAAAGGAGAACTAAACCGTAAACATTAATATGTATAAAAATACCATGTTTTATATACTAAAACTTATTGCCTAAAGTTTCCCCTTCTCAATAGCAGCAATGATCCAGGATTTCAAACTTGTCACAGGGGGTCACCATCTTGGGCTCTGAGCAGGTGTTGAGAAGCTAAGCTTAGGGGTCGTCGCAAATTATCAAGAAGAAAATTGGGTTGGCCTGTAATATAAGCTGATGCTACAGGGCTGATTATTAAATTCTGATGCTAGTTGCACTGGTTTCTGTGCTGCCATGTAGTAATTATCTGTATTCATTACTAATCAGCCTTTTATTGTGACATTTCTATTCTATGTATACTGTATATTGTGAGTTGGTCCCTAAGCAAAGTAAGTGACAGCAGTACAGAGCATGTGCAGTGAATCAGCAGAAAAGAAGATGGGGAGCTACTGGGGCATCTTTGGAGACACAGATCTTCCCTGCTAAAGGGCTGTACAGAAGCACAAAACATAATGTACAACATTTCTAGCTCCTTGTTAGACTTTAGTTCTCCTTTAAGGGCCTTTCCTGGGAGAGTCTTTTAGTTTACCCAGGAAAACAAAATATCTTTTTTTCAGGGCAACCTAAGCTTTCAAAATATGCTAGAATTTTTCTGTAATTCCACTTCTGTAACAGATTCTGATGGATCAAAAATGTGTAAAAATATATTTGTACTCCAAACTACCAAGTCCCAATTCTTTCCTAAAGTTATTATTTTTAGAAATATTTGTAACATTTTTGAAAAATGACCTCAAAGATTTCAACATCTTATCACCCACATACTATTAGGTAACAAGATAAAACACCCTAAACATGAATGCCTGGGGTCCGCTGAACAATTTGATGCCCAATTTGTATAGGTTTAACTAAGTATGTGGCATATAGAGGCTATTAGCTATCACTTCTGTAATTCCAGATATTGCTAAATTAACACGTTTACAGCATTTTTTGAGGGGCAAAGGTAGAAGAATGTATGTTAACCCCAGAGATCCATATATTTTTGTAAAGTACACATTCCACCAAATCCAAATTGGGTATGCTAAATTTGGTGATTTTGGATTTCATTTTGCAGCATCTTTTCTCCCACATACTATTAGGTACCACAATAAAACACCCTAATTATGAACGCCTGAGGTCCGCTAAACAGTTTCATATACAATGAACATGGGTTTATCGAAGTATATTGCATGTAAAGACCCCAAAATCAACCTTGTGCATACTTATTTGATGGCTTACATTTACCTTAATTTATAAACACTGCCAGCTACAAAAATGATGGTGACCCCTGAAAACCATATATTTGGTGTACACATTCTGTTGAATCCAAAATGGGTAATTATTTGTTTCTACTCCAAACTGCCAAAGGCAGCGTTTATGACATTTCTGAAAATCACCTAAAAATATTGCAATTTGTTTATCTCACCCAATTTCTTACATACAATAAAAAAATACCCTAAATATAACCGTCAATGGTCTACTGAACAGCTTAATGCCCAATATGCATAGATATACCAAAGAAAATGGCATGCATGTACGGACCCCAAATGAAAAAAGTGCATATGAATTTTCTTGGCTGCCAATTCAGCTTCTGTGAACAAAGCCCCCTGACTGTATATTATGTGGCACAAGACCCCCTAACAGTACAAAGACCCCCAAAAACCCATATATTTTTGCAAAGTACACATTCTGATGATTACAAGATTGCAAAAATTTGTTAATGTAAGCAGAAAACTGCAATAAAATCACAAAAAATCAAATATAATTAGGCAAATCAATGAAATAACAAGATAACTGGTCCGACAGCATGGTTAGTGGTCAGAATGCTTGATCCAATAGTCACACTGTGAAATCAACAGTTTTTAGGAAAAAAGGCAAAATGATAAAATGAAGAACTAAAAAAAAAAAAGTATATGTGTATGCTTGTCTATGCATGTGTGTACAATTCTAAAATGTGTATAAATGTGTGTATATGTGAGTGTGTAAATATGTGCAAGAGTGTACAACAGAAAAAAGCCAGAAAAGCAAAACAATACAAAAATTTAAAATAAAAAGCTACCTTCAGTAAAATGATTAGTTTCTGTGGGCAGGGGGGATCATTGGCAGCGTTGGGGGGGTCCAGGATCGCAGAGCCTGTGCAGCAGGAAGTGAGAGGGCGGCACTGGACCGGGTCCCACGATGATCATGTCAATGATTGCATCGCAGGACTGACATATTAGCCCCCTTGGCTCATTGCCTAGGCGGTTGTGGGTGCAGCAGACTCACCTGCAAAAGCCTATGTGCTTGGGCGTTAAAGGGTTAAAGCACACACACTCTTCTTTTTATTTTGTAATATTATATGATATGCATGTATTAGGTGACAAAATGCTGCAAACCTTCCAGTGAATTTCCCTACAGCAGTAAACTGGTGCTACCCAATTCCAAGCATGCCAGGCTGACAGCTGATATCCTTGAACATTGCTAAACGTGTTTCTAAATTCTGTACAGTGTAAATAACTTAGAGAGACACATGGATCCAATGGTCCCTCTAATTCCTTCTCGACTATATGTGCAAAAAAAATTATTTTGTGCGCACATTTTAAATTGTGTGCATAGGTAAGAATAAATGCAAAATGTTGCAGTTTCACATACAATTCTTTGTGCGCACCACAATTTAGAAGCTTAGAGGAAAGTTTGCATAGATCCCAATTTGTGTTTGTGTGAGTAGGGAAGGCAGGGAAGGGGGAGTTATGGCAAGTGCTGTGCCTATCCAGAAATTGTACACGTCTAGTAGCCTGAGGGGGGAGGAGGGTAAGAAAAGCAGGAGAAAAGTTTACTTTGGAGGTAGGATCATAGCTCTGACATTCCTATGGACAGCGGATGTGCTCATCTGCAAACACTCCCAGGCCTATATTATAATTGGAGGGTAGGGGGGGCGCTGGATTTTTTTTTATGCAGTGGATATTTTATCTGCTTCCCTCTATGACACCCACACACACAATGGGGTTTGGGCTAACAAATTGATTAGCTTGGAATAGCACGCGGAAATAATGATCGCTCTCCAAAAGATCGACTATTTATGCAGTATTTTGTATCCTTGTACATATACTCCTAACAATGACTGCTTCAGTGTTTGACACAGAGTGGAAATCTAAAGGCCGAGGCAAACAGAATGAAAATGACCCAGAAAAAGTGCTAGTCTGAACTGGCCCCTGGTAACACACAGTTATGTAAATATCTCCCAAGTAGATAGAGCAATATGCCCAAGCTTGCAAGTGCAACCTTATTTATAAGCTCACCTTAGAATACCTGATTCTCCCATGACTGGGGGACGTGGAACATAAGAGAGCTGCTCTTTTTTTGGATTGGCTCTGCAACGTCTCTTTTACTGCGTCACTTTATTTTCTATTGTGATAGTGACCCATATGGTCAAGAGTTCCACCAAGAACAACACAGACCCAGACAGATCCCATGCACATCTCAGCACCCCTCTTGCGTTCTCCCAGCACCCACAGCACCCCTCCTGCCCCCCTTCCTTCCCCCATACCTTGCAGCTGCGCCGAGAGCGACTCGTGATGCTGCTGGTACTTGAGTGCCACAGTCTCTGCCCTTTTCAGTCCATTCTGCAGGTGATAGTTCAACATCGCTCCATAGACAAATCCTATGGCCACGGCCAGGCAGGCGAGAGCCTGGAAAATCCTCTTGTGTTTCCTAGAGCACATACCGTTTCCCATAGTCCCTTGTCATAAGGCTGCAGCGGCTCGGGCTTACATGAGCACAGATGCAGGCACTAGGGACGCTGCAGGCATCACACAGAACTTGGAAATCGCACTCAGTGGTCGCTTGGAAGTTGCAACTTTGTTTCCTCTAGGTAACGGTGCAATCAACTAACAAGGGCCGGCCCGCGGGTTGAGAGGAATGAGCATGCTGCTTTAACTCTTTCCTGTGCTATTTGCTTGCCAGACAGACAAATTACACACAATAGAAAGGCTGCTCCAGTTTAAACATCCCAGAAATGCGAGCTACTCGCTCTGCACAGCCCTCTAGCTCTCCCCTCTCCTGCTCCTTTTTTTTTTTTTTTTTTTTAAATACTTTATTAGCAGTGTAACAACATGAACAAACAACACAGCGTGCTCTTTCCTCTAGCAGGAAACCAGGGTTGCCAGGTTGGAGGTTTTGCAGCCAAATTGGGCTGCTAATTTAAAGCCCAGGCGGGTTTTGAAAGTACAAACTAGCCAAGGTACGGATTTGGGTAACTTTTTTTGGGCCTTTGGCTGGTTTGTACTTTGGAAACCAGGCAAAGTTTATTCTTGCCCTAATGTGCTAAGCCTGCGTCTCCCGATGCATGTTGGGTAATGTAGTTTTTGTTTAAAGGAGCAGTAACGCCAAAAACTGAAAGTGTTTTTAAGTAATGAAAATATCATGTAGTGTTGCCCTGCACTGGTAAAACTGATGTGTTTGCTTCAGAAACACTACTATACTTCATATAAACAAGCTGCTGTGTAGCAATGACGGAAATTGAAAAACGGCTAAATGGCACAGGATAGATAATGGATAACAGATAACACCATTAGACAGACAGAGCTTATCTGCTGTCTGCTGTGTAACTTGAGCCTTTTCTCCTTTGAATGGCTGCCCTCATTGCTACACAGCAGCTTATTTATATAAACAATAGTAATGTTTCTGAAGCAAACTCTGAAGCAAACACAGCAGTTTTACTAGTGCAGGGCAACACTGCATTATATTTTTATTACTTTAAAACAATTTAATTTTTTGATGTTACTGGTCCTTTAACAATTTGCAGACTGCTAAATTTAATGTAAGACTACAATCTCCAGCATGCAGCGAGACTAACTTGTGTAGAAGTCGGGAGTTACCAGATTTTGGGCTTTTTTTTCAACTTCAGACAATTTTGGGGCAATAATCTGACCAAAATGACTAGAAGTTGACCTGTTTTACCAATATGTATTGAAATTTTATATGAATTAGGGCTTTATGGGGCCCCTATACTGCCTGGCCCCCCTCTGTAGTTACCCCCTTGTGAATGTGATTAGGGTTGCCACCTTTTCTGGAAAAAAATACCGGCCTTCCTATATACTTATCTTTTTTCCCTATTAATAACATTGGGATCAACCATCATTTTTACCGGCCAGGCTGGTAAAATACCGGCCTCGTGGCAACTCTACTTGTGATGGGTAAATCTGTCCCAATTTTGTTTCATAGAGAAATTTGCGAAACAGTGAAAACTTGAAAAGGCATATTCTCACATATATTCATTTTTTTTTCCCACTGCACATATTGTGCTATTTTTGGGCTACTTTTGAAGTGCCTCTTGGCTAGTTTTGGGCTGGTTTTGAAAACTAGACCTGACAACCCTGCAGGAATCTGTCAGTATGTGAGCTCTGACTGAAAGAGAGCCTGTGGGATTTGCAAAGCTTTCAGTGTTCGTTTTCTTTAGGTGCTTACTAAGATGTTTACTCAAAGAATCTTTATGCCCCAAAAATGGTGTGCGTGAAAGCTGGCGTAAAATAAATGGTGTATTTATAAATCTTTCTTGTTTTTGTACAACAATCAATACAGTGCATTGTGATCTCTAATATATAATAATCCATAAATAACCCTCTTCTTTATAAAGACGTGTATTTTTACCACTATAGTATAGTATACAGAGGTCTACACAAGGGCATAACTACAGAGGAAGCAGACCCTGCGGCTGCAGGGGGCCCCAGGATGTATAGGCATTCCTCCCAACATTTTGGAAATAAAAAGAGAGACAAAAAAAGCAAAATTTTTTGATCATGCCCATTTTGGTGGCCACACCCCCTAATTACCATGTTCATTTTTCAATATTTGGCAGGTTATGAAAGTTTGAACATATTTCTACGTTTTTTTTTTTTCAGTTATTATAGTTCGGGGAGGAAACTTCGGAAAACAAATCGATCTGAGTGCCATCTTGCCGGCGATTTCGGTTGTAGCCGGTGGGAAGGTTGTTCTGGGAAATTAGGCGCCCCAAGAAGAGGCGATTTGTCGCCGGGCGACTAAATCTCCCCGAATCTCCACGTGTGCCTCTATTTATTTTGATAACATGATACTTGAAAAAAAAGCTCTTATGGGTGGGAAATGCTGCCTTTTTACAGTTGCACGTGTAAACAGGAGGCATACTCAAGTATGCATAAAAGACATTAATGTGCCAGCGAGAATCCAGTGAAGCATAAGTAAAATAATAAAATGTACAGAGGCTGTCATTTATCGTTTTTTTTTTTGTTTTTTGTTTTTTAGAATTTTGCTGACTATGGGTACTATGTTTAATTTTACATATACTAAAATGAGTGGTATATGTACAGAAGAACAAGTCTTCACCACCAAATATCTAAACATTACCAATGACCTTAGTTCGAATAGCAAGAGTAGAACGATAATGCAGAAGGATCCTCAGATGCTATGCTATATCTCAAAGCAATAAAAAGATGTGCTGGCAGTAAGGCGGCATTTACTATGATCTTCAAGTTGAAAACATTTTAATTGGACATGCCTGTGTCCGGCTTGGGAATACGACTCAAAGGGATAAGAGCTCGCTGAAAATAATTGAGGATTGCAGAGAAGATCAGTTACAAAATCCACCTTGCTCTGGACACTTCAGCTGACCCGATGCAGAAGCAGGTTTAACTAGATACACGGCATAAGATACACCCTTTTCATATGGAAAGCCCATAGAATTTGAGACCTGGTAGCTTCAGAAAAGCCACAGATCCAGAGACAATGTCTCCAAAGCTGTGAGACTTTTGACCCAATATCACCTAATTCAACAATTAACCCAATAAGAGATCATGCATCTCACTGTACAAACTCATTAAATTTCATAGTAACACACATACATTAATTTCCATAATTTCACCTATAAGCAAAATAACCTCTAACCAAATCCCACTAATTGGTAAACATTACTGTATCACTGCCATATTGTTACTATATTATATCACATGTTAGGTCTTAGATACCAGTAGATACCAGGCAGTAAACTTGACGAGGCTTGATGCCCAGGTTACAGACACCGAAAAACCTCCAACCTGATAGTAATTCAGCCTTAGTTTCATAATACACAGGACACTGAAAAATTGTTGACCACAAATTTCACACTAATTGACTGCCAAACAGGGATTTTCAGAAGGATGTAAGAGACAATAATATCACCAAGGGGCAGATTTATCAAGGGTCGAATTTCGAGGGGTTGAAACCCTCGAAATTTGACCATCAAATTGAAATCCTTCGAATTAGAATATCGAATTTGAAGGATTTATCTCTAAAATAGCATTGGATCGATTGAATAAAAATCTTTCGAACGATTCGAACGATTTTTAGAGATCGATCAAAGGATTTTAATTCAATGTCAAAAAATGCACAGGAAGGTCACCATAGGCCATATAGCAATTTGGTAGCTTTAATTTGGCGAAGTATTGAAATCGAAGGATTTTTAAAGAGACAGTACTTTGACTATCGAATGGTCGAATATTCGAACTATTTTTACTTTCAGTCGAAGTAAATTCAAAGTCGTAGTATCCAAAAAATTACTTCGAAATTCAAACTTTTTGGACTTCGAAAATTCACTCGAGCTTAGTAAATCTGCCCCCAAATATCAACCTTAGTAGCCAACAGGTTGCACCCAAACCACAGCTCTGTTTCCACCTAGGGTCTGCTGCACATTTTATGGAACTGTGTAATTTTTTACACTACAAGGTATAGTAAAGTTAAAGAACAAAAACAAAAAAGAAGCAAAACATCAGTCAGAGTGTCTTTTTTTCTCCTAATTAGAACATAAGACTTATACAATACTGGCCTACATTCAGTTCTGTGAGAAAAAAGATCTTATACTGTGCCTTATAAAAAAGGGAATTGAGTAAGGAAATAGATTTGAATGCTGCTTGAGGCAGAGATTAATTCCGTTGCCAATTTGGAGCAAGAAAATATTTTTATTACCCCTTTAGGCCCAATGAGAAATGATTGCTTAACTTTGTTTTACAAATAAAACAAAACTAAATAGCAGTTACATATATATATATATATATATATATATATATATATATATATATATATATATATATATATATATATATATATATACACACTCACTATCAGGGCAATTCTGCTACCTGAGGCAGGGTATTTTTTGCTGTGCCTATGATTACGTATCTTTTGGTACGAAACGCGTTAGGACGCTACTTTTAACATGATGGAATAAAGCTACAATTTTTACCTCAATTGTCACGGCTGCAGGAGTGCGTGTATATATATTTTCGAAGGGTATTTTGTGGTGTTTTGTAGCTGTGACAAGTAGCTGCTACTAAGTAGCACATTGTTTTCAGGAGTAAATTAGCATGTGTTTCTTGGAAGTGCCTGTAGCTTGCATTGCTGGTGGCAAGTTGTGCCTGAATAATGCACTATGTTAAACTACTATATTTATTTGACACAGGCAATAAAGACATAAAGGACATTTTAGTTACACTCACCAGAATAGTTGTTTGTCTACCCAATAAAATGATGGAGCAAGTTTTATTGAACCATCTGGCATAGAACAGCACACCTGGGACACAGTTCATTTAATCTATGAAAAGGGAGAGCCATGTTGTGTCAGATGCTTCAATAAAAGCTGCTCCGTATGTCAATAACCTTTCTTTGATATTCAATACACTGAGAAAGTGTTTTTAGCCATAGCTTTTTTTTGGCCATTCGGTGTCACTTCTGAAAGGCTAGGGGGGAATGCTGGGAGCTATGCTTATCTAAATGAAAAGAAGCAAAGCAAAAAGTAGCAAGATAGGTGCAATGAACTGCAGTTGTCATACAGAATTTTTAAAGGGATACTGTCATGGGGAATGAATTAATCAGTTAATAGTGCTGCTCCAGCAGAATTTTGCACTGAAATCAGTTTCTCAAAAGAGCAAACAGATTTTTTTATATGCAATTTTGAAATCTGACATGGGGCTAAACATATTGTCAATTTCCCAGCTGCTCCGTTACCCCCACAGCAGCCCGTCCCTGCCACAGAACTCCCCTCCCCCGACAGCTAGCACCTTTTTATTATCTCAGGCAGTGGGTCTGGGCCAACGGGGTCCACCAGTCTGACCCTGGCCTTGGAGACTTGATGACGGTTAGTGAACATGCATGTGAGCTGACTGAGGAGAAGGAGACATGTTTATACTGTATATATGTACACGAGAGAGAAGAACTACCAGTGCTACAAGTCTGTACTACTCGCAACACTGTGGGAGCTGCTACAATAGTCTGTACATTGATTCACTGCATCCATGTATACTACGTGCTTCACACAGTAAAGGTATGTTTAATCATCGAACTAGTGACGGTAGCTCACCAGCCATGGGTACAACTGTAAGACCATATAGACATATTGACAAAGCCACGCTTGGTGGCGAAACAGCTTTCGAGGTGCAGTGCTGCATCCAAGTACTTAGGCTTCCCCGACCTTGATGATTTGCGACATACTGAGGCACATTACTCCAGTATAATCTCATATAGCGGGAAGGAGGAATCTCTGCATAGCGCAACTGCATTACGGTTGGCATTCACAAGAAAGATGTGTTTTTTATTTCTTTTTGCGCTCCTGCGCATGCGTGAATTGCCGAGAACATTTGAATATGCGAATTGGTGCGAGCGTGCATTCGCGTGAATGCGCAGGAGCGCAAGAACATGGAAAAAAAACAGAGAGTTGGGCACCGGTCTGGGGGTAGGCGATAGAGGAGGTACGTGCCTGGCGCCCCCCAGCTTTGCGCCCTAGGCACGTTCCTACTCTGCCTACCCCTTGGTCCGGCCCTGATAGGATTAATTGAAGTAAATGTCTGCTGAACCTTGGTTTCAGTCTGAGGGCTAGATCTAAAAAAATTGTGAAGACAAAGTAAAATTATATGTATAGGTGCACACTTCAAAATTGTATATATCTTTAAATATATATCTATATATATATATATATATATATATATATATATATATATATATATATATATGCATACACTTAAAAATAAATGTGCACCTATACATATAATTATAGATGTATATATATATATATATATATACAGATGAAGCCACTTGGATTTGTGAGTTAAATGCGTCATGACTCAGAGTTAATTGAAGAAACTGTGTTATCTAAAGTTATCTTAACTCATTTAATGCATTTAACCTTTTCATTAGCATACCAAAGCACCATTGTTCACAATGGTGAATGCTTTAATTAGATGGGATGTTGTGTCACAGTTTTCTGTGTTAAATGAGATAAATGGGATATCTGTGTTTAGTTATTCTGTGTCAAACAGACAAACCAAAGTGGCTGCATCTGTATATGTGTGTGTGTGTTGGTATGGGTGTAAGTAGGTAAGAATATAGGTGTGAGCTAATGTAAGTAAAGGACAAATTAAATTAGGTGTAGTAATAGGTGTAGTGAGTGTGAATAGATTCAAAAAAGTTACTTTGCAGTTAAAAACATAGGACCAGACCTCCCAGTGGCGTAACCATATATTACTGGGCCCCACAGCAAATTATTTTTCAGGCCCCCAAAATGTTTAGAGGTTGACTTGTTTCTCCAATATTTATTGAAATTGTATATGAATTAGGGCCTCATGGGGCCCCTATACCTCCTGGGCCCCCCTGCAGCCGCAGGGTCTGCTTCCTCTATAGTTACGCCCCTGGGACCACCATTAGTTTAAAGGGGTGGGTATGGGGTGCTATCAAAAAACCACATACGAAGCTCAGCCACAGCTTCCGGCTACAATACACAAGCCTTGTCTGAAATGGTATACTGTTATGCCTAATGAATTTCTCGTGGGTATTTCTGGGCTCATGGCAGTGCCATAACTGGAAACTGCTTGGTCCCTCAGAACAATCATTTTAGGCTCCCCCTAAATTTTCAAACCGTGTCCCACCGGGCTCCTTATACCTCTTGGGCTACTTTGCAGTGCAGGGTCTGCTTCCTCTGTAGTTATACAATCATAGGACTTATGACACAAAGAAGAAACAAACACCACAATTCACAGCTATAAAACATTACATTAGCCATCCACTTAAACACACATATTCCTAAAACTGTTTATTTCCACGTATGCATTTTATGTTGCTGTCCCTGTATATTGTGAAATACAGTCAAAGATATTTTAAAAGTCTGTGACATTTCTATTTGATGGATACCCCAAACACCATGCCGCCAGGAAGTACCACTACAAACATTTTGTTCAGTAATTCAGTACTGAAGAGCAGCCTGAAAGCATTTTCTGTGTATTTTGTTTTTGGCAGACATGACCTCACCTGTTTTTCCCAATGGGAGTCATTGTGAAGTACAGTACAGTGGGCAAGTCAGCTCTCTACAAGTCACTTCGGAGAACTTCGGGAAATAAATGAGAATGATTTGTGGCATTTGCAAGGTTACATACAAATGTACCAGATCTTTTATTAAATGTCATATGTCACACATGATATTTCCATTATTTCAATTACATTGTTATTATCATGATACACATATACTTGAATGTGTACTTACACTTGACTATACTTTATACAAATTATTTTGTCAGTATGATATAGAAGCCTTACCTGCAGTATTTTTGTTTTTTTTAAAAACTGCCTCATTACCCACCCAGAATCTGGCCTTTCTGTTGTACTTCAAGTTGCATCCACCACAATTGCACCCTTTGCCACAAATGTGCATGCATTTTACTGCAAACTGTTGTGTCTATCATATTCAGAGCATGCATTCAAAATGGTGTTTGCATCTGATTTACTGCTCCAAGCCTGGTGTGCCCAGTGACTCAACCAGGCCCGGACTGGCAATCTGTCAGTTCTGGCAAGTGACAGAGGGGTTGCTGTTAGATGCCACAGAAAGTCACACCGTAAAAAAGACATACCGTAAAAAATTGCATTAAGATATGATCTCCAGAGCATGATTGTAGAACATTCACACTTGTGAGTGCATTTGTAATGTCCAACCCCTCCAAATAAACCCAATTGCACATATATAAACACACTCATACCAACCTGACTATACACTCACATATATACACTATATATATATATATATATATATATATATATATATGCATTCTTTGATCAGGGCAGCACTCCGCTTCAATTTTATCACTCGGGTGCACGGTAAAAAGTCCATATACATCAAAGAAGACCAGCAACATTAACATTTCTTATGATTAAAACGAGTGTATAAAAAAGTTCATATACAGCCAACATGACATTTCACAAAGTGAAGTTGCGTTAGCCTTGGCTAATTTGCATATGGCGGGAAGTTAAATTTCATGGACGTATATGTTGCAGCAAATACATTTTACTACACAAGCCCAGGGAACCTTAATAACGTAAAATAAAGTTGTTATATTGCCCTACACATGTGCCCAGTGTATAGTTTATGTGCCATATGTTAGGAAATGTAGGGGGGAAGCCGGGTACCCTAAAAAAATTACAATCTTTTGCAGCGTATCAACCTGAAAAACTGAAATGTCTCCAGCGTTTTTTAGGACTATTTTTACTCTACTTCGTCTGGTCTGAGGTGGCGAAGGCAAGTCTGGCGCAAGATGTAACGTTCAGTAAAATCCGCATCTTAGTGAATTTGCGAAGTAACTCTCTTTCGCCAGAGTGAAACTTCGCCTGGCGCAAGAGTGCATAGTAGCGCTAGAGTCTATCTCCTTCGCTAGCGAAGTTATGCCAGCAACCGTTAGTAAATCGGCGAAGTACCAAAATGACGTCACGCTGGCAAATTTTCACCAGCGTTAGTCACTTCGCCCTTTAGTAAATTTGCCCCTTGGTGTAATCCACCAAAGAATTGGTAGTAAAAGCTGTGATGTTTCTTCTGAACATCTCTTTTCATACTTGACTCCCATTTTTGAATATGCCCCTAATTAAACACATGGCCTATGAACATTTTCTCATGTGTTGTGCTGCTACCAAATATGTTTCTTTGGAGCCCATAATTTATAAGTAGGCTAAATTAAAAGTTCAGTTCATCTTAACATAACTTAGACCTCCTAACCTAACAATCTCTGTTTTAGATACTGTTAGCCTTGCAGGGCTATGCAAGACCTATTATCCACAATGCTTGCGACCTCTCTACAAGGAGTCTTTCTTTAATTTCGATCTCTATGATAAACCCTGTTTACTGCAAATAGTAAGGTACAGTACAGCAAAGAGATTGAGGACTGTGATTGAGAACTGCTGCTGCGTTTGTGTTGAACTATAACTTCTAAATTCCATTGTCAGCATAATCTGAAGTGCTCAGGCTAAATATGCTCATGATAGAACACGCGTGTGTTCTTTTTCTTTTCTCCTTTTACCACATGCAGAGAATCTGAGAGAGGAAAGAAGGAGTTGGAAAGGGAAGAAAGAAAGTGCCGCTTTACCAGGTAGAAGAAACGTGGCTCTATGTCTGTGACTGCATTCAAAGAACTGGTAAAAGTTTTTCTAACTAAAGGCATGTAAAGGAAGACTGTTCTCATCAGGATTTGACACTGTAATTAACTAGAAAAAAACAAGCAATTTCCATCTACATAGCCATTAGTATGTATATTTAACTGCAGACAAATTGCTAGGGATGCCATCTTGCCAGTATTGTACCAGGCTGGTAAAATTATGGTTGAAGCCTATGTTTTTAACTGGGAAGAACATCACAGACATAGAAAGACTGGCATTGATCTTAGTCAACAGTTCATTCAGGACTGTGAGTTTTAGTTACATTTATAAACATATATTGAAAACAAGGTATGTGCTTGGCTTATTGTTTTGCGTTGATATTTTAGCCATATATGCTGTGGAGACAAGTAAGCAGCACCATCTGGTGGCCAGTAAGTCATTACACAACCTTGGGAGAGTGCTTTATTCTTGTTCACTTCTATTTACTTTTTTCAGATTTTTTGTTGACTTATTCTTTTTTTGTTCACTATTATGCAAATTCACTTTTCTCCTTTCTCGTAGATATACTTACTGTAAGGCTTCATGTAATAAATACACCTTTGTCTGGGATAAGCCAAAAGGGAAGAGTTTCACATAGTATATACTTGGAGAAACCCCAATAATCCTTGAACGCAAACTTACTGTATGCACTACCAATATAAATAACACTCAACATATGACAATATATAACAATCAGTATAAGATTTGTGATATTTAAAATGTATATTATGCCATGCAGATTTTCAAAAAAAATAAAGACTTTACTTGAATAACAAAGACCAAATGATAGAATTTGGTGAGAACATTTCATCTTGCTAGTTTGCTTACATAATAATACAGGTGCAGTGGAGTCTGCAGCACCTTCCACCAATCGAGAAACCAAAAAGAATGGTGTGCAGGGTCAAGTGAAATATAGTAAACGTTTTATTAAGAAAAAAGAATGACCCAAAATATTGCACCACCCCATTCAATGTTCCATAAATCCCAAGAACAAAAAGATACAATTTAACCTTTATTGGTATATGTTAAAATGAACCAAGGGTGAAAAATGTATTAAAATTACAATCAGGTGCAGCACATTTATTTGCTAAATTGTGTAGTGTATCCCAGATGCTTATAGGTTAATCATGATCAAAATTGAAAAGATTATATGGAGAGCATCATAGTAGGGATTAACTACATTAAGTCATATAAATTGGAGCAAAAAGGCCCATAGCAATCACCCACAGTTACCCAAATGGTTTGTTCACTGTTGAGTGTAAAAATAAATAAACAAGTTACAGTCACTTGTCCGATAGAATTACACACAGTTAGGTAGTCGGCATTTCTTTCTATCGATGGTAGGTGCTAATTGCTATGGTGCCATTCCCCCACCAGCCATTAAAGCACTCCCAGATATGCTGTATTAAAGAAGGTAGTGTCTAGTGCCTGGAAAAGTGACTAAGATTAGAGCATGTTGTCTTCCTGCCTAATTGAGCTAAAAGAAACCCAGCGCCTGGAGGGAATGGCACCATAGCAATTAGCATCTACCATCGATAGAAAGAAACGCCGACTTCCTAACTTACACTAGCAGGGCTGTGACCTGCATGCCTCGTGATTAATGAGGGTTACCTTGCAAGTAGTTTCGGGTGTACAGAGGCAATGGGAAGTTATGCCCACGCTGTAATTCTATCGGACAAGTGACTGTAATATTTTGCAATATTTTGGGTCATTCTTTTTTCTCAATAAAACGTTTGCTTACATAATAAACCTTCACATCAGGTCATCTCTTAATGGTCGGGGCACACTCTTAGATTCGGGGAGATTAGTAGCCCGGCGAAAAATCTCCTCTTCTTTGGGGCGACTCATCTCCCCGAACTGCCTCCCGCCGGCTAGAATGTAAAGTTTCACTTCGAGCGACTTCGGAAAGTGAAGCGAACCGAGTGCCATCCCGCCAGCGATTTACATTTTAGCCGGCGGGAAGGCAGGGGAGGCAGTTTGGGGAGATTATTCGCCCCCAAGAAGAGCAGATTTGTCGCCGGGTGACTAATCTCCCCAAATCTGAGCTTTTGCCTGACCCTTAGATAACGCCTGTGGGGACCTAGTAACTTCTACTCAAGCGCCCCTGTGGTCACGAGTGGCATTGCAAGACTGGAAGAAATCCAAGAGCAAAGTTAGTTTCCTCCGCAAATCTGAATATTTGGAAGCAGTGCCATGTCCAACCATGTTTTTGTAAAATTGTATAGAATTATGTAGAATTGTGTCAAGGAACCCTCCTTGATAGTAGTATGGGAAGACGTTGCAACCGCATACAAAATTACTTGCAGCTGTAACACAGTGAATATATACATATGAATCTTCACCAAATATTTCTGGTTTACTGAAGGTTAAAAGAATAGTATGAGAGGAAAAACGTTTTGCTGTACCAACACACTTACCAGGATTTGCAATGGAAATGTGTTAATTCAACTGTTTATTAGGACCAACATAAATTATAAAGGATTTCTGACAGACACTAAACCTGATTGTTTGATATCATAGATTAAATGACTGGAGAATATATACCAGACTATATCTCTTCAATGGGCCCTCCCCAAACCCCTAGTGAATACAGCCAAATGATCTGGTCCCTCTCCAGTGCATTAAGATTTATGGGAGAGGTAAGATTTCTGTCAGTGTTCTGTTAATGAAAAAGTTTAATATTCTAGAAGTTAAAGGGATCCTGTCATCGGAAAACATGTTTTTTTCAAAACACATCAGTTAATAGTGCTACTCCAGCAGAATTCTGCACTGAAATCCATTTCTCAAAAGAGGAAAACAGATTTTTTTATATTCAATTTTGAAATCTGACATGGGGCTAGACATTTTGTCAATTTCCCAGCTGCCCCTGGTCATGTGAAAAATTCAAATATTTAAAGGACTCTTTGTATAGTTTGTTCAACGTAAAAGATCTTTTCTTAAAGTTCCTGGGTGTGTTTCTACTGTGTTTCCTATTGTTACTGACCCTGCCTGTCCTGTCCTCTTTCAGATTCTGATTTTTTCCCTTAATTTCTGAACTTTTTGACAGAGTTAGAGGCGCCACCATATTTGCCAAGATCATTCTTAGGAGCGCCTATAATTTAATTTGAATAAGGGAAGGGGACGAGTGTAAGACTGCATTTAATACTCGTAGTGACCACTATGAGTATTAAGTAATGCCTTTTGTCTTGTGTAATGCCTCTGCCTTCTTCCAGGAGTTTGTTAACAATGTATTTCGTGACCTCCTGGGTCAGTATGAGGTGGTGTATCTTGATGATATACTAATATTCTCTTCTAGTCTCCCTGATCACCATGCCCATGTCCAGGAGGTATGGCATAGGCTAAGACAAAATAGTCTTTACGCTAAACTTGAAAATTGTGTCTTTGAGGTTCCCTATGTACAATTCTTAGGGTATATTCTGTCTCAAAAGGGTTTGAAGATGGAGCCAGCCAAAGTCCAGGCCATCCTTCATTGGGCACAACCCCTGTCATTATGCGCTATTCAAAGGTTCTTGGGGTTTGCCTATTACAATAGGCGTTAAACATATAGTTACATTTTTTACAGATTATAAAAAGCTCTACATTGAATCCGCTAAGCACCTAAATCCCAGACAGGCCAGGTGGGCATTGATTTTTACCTGATTTAATTTTGTTGTAACTTTCAGGCCGGGGACAAGAACATTAAAGCTGATGCCCTTTCTAGAAGTTGTGTCTCCAGTCCTAAAGAAGAATCTGAACCTGATTCTGTTTTGGGTAGTAGGAAGTGATTGTGGCAGCCCTGAGTCAAGAGCTATCTTCCTCTTTGTCTAAAGTCCAAGCTAAGGCTCCTTCCAATGTGCCTCTGGGCAAACTTTTTGTTTTAGAAGAACTTTGTGAGTCTGTTCTGATTGAGACTCATGACGATAAAGTAGCCGGACATCCGGGTCGCACAAAGAACTGTTTCCTTCTATAACGTACACTTCCGTACACTATGGTGGCTAACTTTGAGGAGGGATGTTGGTAACTATATTGATTTGTCTCGGTCTGTCAGCATTCCAAATCTTCCAGGTCATTACCTCAGGAGCTGCTACAGTCGACTCGCTTCCCATCCCTGAAAGGCCATGGACCCATATCTCCATGGACTTCATTGTGGAGTTACCTCCCTCAAAAGGGAATACGGTAATTTGGGTGGTGGTGGATCGTTTTAGCAAGTCCCTTGCTGAACTTTTCCTCTCTAATATATTTAAGTTCCATGGAGCTCCTTTAAATATTGTCTCTGATAGGGGGGTTCAATTTGTGTCAAAGTTTTGGCGGGCTTTTTGCTCCTTGATGGGTACTAATTTGTCCTCTGCATACCATCCACAAACCAATGGTCAGACGGATTGCTCTGGGCAGATTTTCTTTTGTGGGCTGAATTTGCATTCAACAATAGCACTCACTCGTCCACAGGTGTGTCTCCATTTTTTTACTGTTTTTGGCTATAATCCTCAAACCTTTTCATTTTAGGTCTATCCTCTGATGTGTCGGCCATAAATTCTTTGGTGGATTACCTCGCTAATATTTGGCAAGGGGTTCAGAATTCTTTGTCCTCAGAGGTGGCTGTCCAGAAAAATGCCTCAGATAAGCATCGGATGGTGTCTCCTGAATATCAGGTTGGTGATAAGATCTGGTTGTTGGCAAAAATTCGCCAGGACAACGCTAATTCACTAAAATGCGAAGATGTGTCCAAGGAGCCGAACGATGGCGAAGTTTCGCTAGCGTTAATTCAGCAAGCAAAGCGAAGTTGCACTAGCGTTGGCTAATTTGCATACGGCGGGAAGTTACATTTCAATGGACGTATATGTTGCAGCAAATACATTACATTACACAAGCCCAGGGAACCTTAATAAAAGAAAATAAAGTTGTTATAATGCCCTACACATGTGCCCAGTGTATAGTTTATGTGCCATATGTTAGGAAATGTAGGGGGGAAGCTGGGTACCCTAAAAAAAATTTACACGCTTTTGCAGCCCATAACCCTGAAAAGCTGAAAAGTCACCAGCGTTTTTTGGAATTTCCAACTATTTTTTGAGGAAGTCCTATCTACTCTATTGCACTTCGCCTGGTCTGAGGTGGCAAAGGCAAGTCTGGCGCAAGAGGTAACGTTCATTAAAATCTGCATCTTAGTGAATTTGCGTAGTTACGTCCATTCGCTAGTGTGAAGTAGTGTTACAGTCTATCTCCTTCGCTAGCGAATTTACGCCTGCGCCCGTTAGTAAATCTGCAAATTTTAGCTAACGTTAGTCAATTCGCCCTTTAGTGAATTTCCCCCTCTGTCTACTTGGTGCAGAAAATAGTTGATTCTCGTCTCTCCAGAGGTAAATTACAGTATCTGGTGCATTGGAAGGGTTATGGTCCTGAGGAGAGGTCATGGGTCCCGGCCTCTGACGTCCGGGCTGATCGTTTTGTACGACAATTTTATGCTAGATTTCCTGATAAGCCTAGGGGTCCGGTGGCCCCCTCTGGAGGGAGGAGGGGGGGTAATTTGATAACCCACCCTGCTGGTCTAGTGGGCGTGGTTGAATTCTCCTTTAAAAGTGCACCAGCCATGGTATTTCTCTAAAATATAATTTACCACAATCTTATTCTTCATGTTTCTTCTTTTCTTCACAAAAGTTTTAAAAAGCTGGCTTTTAGTTCCTAAGTTCGACCTTTTTTTACTCTATCCTCATATAACTTTAGTTCTTCTTTAATACACACAAGAAACAAAAAAAATTGTACAGGGTCCATAGAACCTCAAGTAGGGTTCTTCTAGGCAAAAGCCCAGAGTGTTAAAATAAGAATTCAGTGCTGGCTACAAAAGTTACAGCCATTTTACCTTTACTTCTAGTGCAGTTATTTAAATGTACAGCAACATTAATCCTCTGGGAAATTAAATGTACGCTTGTCGATGAGTTCATTTTTAAAAGATGCTTTTTGTAAATATGATCTACATTTTAAAATATTTTACGTCCCTGTTCTGCCATTAGAATAACGAATATCTAGTCTGTATTCTTGGGGATGAGGTATTGCAATGCCAGATATTTACCACCTAGTGGTGCTAAGCTTTCACCCTAGTACAAAGGAAGCAACAGTGTATCTTACAGGCACTATAGAAATATCACTTTTTCTCTGCATTTGACTAAATGGGAGAAAAAATGGGTCAGAGACAGAAACGATTATGTTGCTGTTGTGGCTGTATACAAGGAATGACAAATAAATCTAACATTTCACTTATTTAACGTATGACATGTTTTGCACAAAAGTTCATATTCTGTTCGGTTTGAGCTATAAAGGAAATATAATTGGTCTTTGTGCAGAGAATTTTACAGAGAACTGCCTTTTAACCCTTTAATAAATATGCTTCAAAGCCCTTTGGAAGCTCCTGTACATGGATAATCTTCCTATCTACCTGAGAAACTTTAATTTACTATCTGAAAGTGTTGGAGAAACTGGCAATAGCCCAAATTTGGTGTGTAAAAAGTTACTGCAACACTTACATTTATTTAGATATTATTTTAACCAAAGGCAATTCATTTTTTTTAACCACTGACGCAACATACGTATTTGTCTTAATTGTTCTAGAAGAATGATGTTCTGAAAGTATTTAGGACCCTACTGAGTTGACCCCTTGTCTAAATAAAAATAGTTGCATATATTGATTGGAAGTACATGTGTCCAATCATGCTCCTTGCTTTTCATATAGTGCTATTCTGCATTTCCTCCCAGTTGTCATTGCATCCATCCTGTCTCTTTTGCTGAATGCACAAGGATACCTGTTGATGCTGGGGAACCCTGGAGGTACCCCCACCCTAAACATAGTGGTAAATCTATGGTTCCCACATTAGTCTGCATTAATAGGCTCAATAGGTGCACTAAATGACACACATGTGCCTTTAAAAAGTATGGGCTGGAATTTACATAATCAATGCTGTCAAAATGTTATCTGCAACTTGCGCCCCATACTTGCGTACTTGCAATTGCTTTTTGTTTTGATGCATCAGGCTCAATTGCAGCAGATGCAATTTGCTGCATACCCACAATTATACAGCAATACTGGGTGGTAAATGTTGCATTGTGGGTAATAAAAAAACATAGAGCTATGCATTTGGAAAATTGCACTTTGCACACTGGACTGTGTTCATATAGTCCTATTCTTGTCAGGCACTGGACATCTGAGACAGTCTACACAGTGATACAGCAAACCTTCCCATGCCATCTGCAGTGATTATTTCTGGGGATGGCCAAACAGCATCCCCTGGTTCTGTATAGGGTAGCTGGGTCCTAAGTAGTCCACAAGAGCTAGCTACATAAGATTGGGTGACACCATACCACAGTTCCCATGTAGTCCCTGCAGTTGATGAATGAGTAAAAATTGAATTAAATGTTTTAAATTCAGAATAACCTTATTTCTGGTTCAGAACACTTGTGTGACTTTTGGCCCACATTGTATTGTTATTACATTGTTATTGTTATTGTATTGTTATTATAAGTACAACCTTATCAGATGTGCAAATATTATTACATTTCCATAAAGTATTCTGAGCTATGCCAAATTATATTCAGTTCCCTTTGTTAGTGCGTTCCTCCTGCTCCTGAGAGGTATATTTCTATATAATATGTATGAGCTTACCTGGAATAATTCAGCCCATAGCATCCTTCTTTAGCCTTGCTATCCCTCGATTTTCACAAGGTGTAAAGTGGCTGCATTTTACATTGTACTTGTGCAGGCTTGCATTAACCCTCTTTCTGCTGTGCTATAATAAAGTCTTTAGAAAACCCTTTAATTGTTAATTAAGAACTGTAACTTGATGGTTTGAATGTAGCCATGGTAACATCTTTTCCAACTTTAAAGGAATCCGTATCAAAGTCCGAGTCAAAGTCTAGGCAAACAAGGTTGTTATTTAATGCAGAGCAGCAGAATGGCAGATGACGCTCCATTGGCAAAGACATTCCCATGTTTGTCCCTTTACCTGACTAAGGTTGCCACCTTTTCTGGAAAAAATACCGGCCTTCCTATATATTTATCTTTTTTCCCTATTAAAAACATTGGTAAAATACCAGGCAGGTGGCAAACCTATACCTGACCCATCCCATATGTTATAACTTCCCAGTGTGCAAATTATGCTATAGAAGAAAACCTTTTTTGATTTTCAGTACAGAAAATCACAAGTTCTGGCAACATGTTGCTCACAAACCCCTTGGATATTGCTCCCAGTGGCCTCAAAGCAGGTGCTTAATCTTGAATTCTTAGCTTGGAGGCATAAAATCTTGGTGTATTGCCAATCAAAGCCTTCTGTAGGCTGCCAGTCTATATAGGGGCTACCAAAAGTTGGGGACCCCTGTTATAGGCAGTCACTATTTATTAGGGATGCACGAAATCCAGGATTCGGTTCGGTATTCGGCCAGGATTCGGCCATTTTCAGCAGGATTCGGATTCGGCCGAATCCTTGTGCCTGGCAGAACTGAATCCGAATCCTTAAAAACAAAGAAGTAAACATTTTTTTAGCCTTCGTGCGCGGCTCTATTTTTTCTCCCCCTCACTGATTTGCATATTGAAATTAGGGTTTGGTATTCAGCTGTATCTTTCACGAAGGATTCGGGGGTACAGCCGAATCCAAAAAAGTTGATTCGATGCATTCCTATTATTTATTGGACCTGCAGGTGGGATGTTTCAGCCTCTGTGTACTTGACATGCCAAGCTATTTTCAATCTCAGTCTAGATCTGCTTGCAAGTAGAACATTCTTAGCTATTTACTAATTGTTTACTGTGGTTTGTTGTGATAGAGAAAAGTAGCAGCAACTTCCACATGTTAGAGCTTCACCAGGCCCAGCGCCGGATTTGTTTGCCGGCCGCCCCTAGGCCACGCGATCCAACCAGGTGGCCGCGCGGTCCTAGCGCCCTCCTACACTTTCCCTTCCCAGCGCGCCGGCGAAAAAGCACCGGCGCAGCTGGTGTAATTAAATGGGGATGCACACGTCCCCATAATGCGGCTGGGCAGCATGCCGCCCCTATTTTTTGCCGCCCTAGGCCCGGGCCTATGTGGCCTCGCCACAAATCCGGGCCTGACCAGGCCGCAAGCAAGTCTCTTTGTCTAGTTGGATTTCAAAGGATTCTGAAAGAATGTTGCTCAGTTGGAAGTGTATTTCGACACAAATTTCTAAATATGCATTTATTCTTACAAAATGAACTACAGTATGGCTAGTGTTTACTTATACTTACCTCATTTTTATTCCATAAAAGCTCTAAAAAGAGGGTTACTTACTAAAATCCAAATTTTTATGATTAATTAATAAAAAAAATCCAACCAAACTGGAATCCATGATTTAACCTTATTTATCATTAAAAAACCACAAAACCGTGTATTTTTCGGATTGTCACACGAAAACCACGACTTTTTCAGATTGTAACTCGAAACATCAGAATTTTTCAAAAAGTCTGAATTTTTTGTGAAATCAGCAGAAAAGCCCAAAATGTTCGCAGACAAAAATATCTTCAAATTGCAAATAGGGCCTCTGCCATTGGTTTCTACAGGACTTAGACAGGTTGAAGACAGAGTATTTTCAGATTCTGACTTTTTGCAACTTTGGGAGAATGATAAATCTCAAAAAATGTGAGGTTTTTTTTCCACTAAAAATTCGGATTTTATAGTAACATTTTTTTTGAGTTTTTAGCATTCAGACTTTAATAAATAACCCCCCCCCCCCGTGTAAAAACCAGGAAATCCTCTAATGCAAAACTTTGGCACTTTTTATATTCAGATCTTTTGATAAATTAAATGACAATTGTGGTTTTGGAGTTTAGTCTTGGTTTCAAAAACCACTAAAATTTACCCTTAATTAATACACCTCCGAGTGTTACTCCCACACAGATGCTGTAACTGATTTAATTAAGCATTTAGCTACAAATCATGCTTAAGGTCATAAATATATACTTTTTTATATAAATATTCTTTTTTTCTGTGTAGCACTGCAGAATATAAATAGTAATATTACAAATAAAAAATAATAGAATTCAAACAGAAGACACCTTTTTCCTTTTTAAATTAAAAATGTTCTCCTTATAAGTCACATCAAGATCAGGGATGACTGTACTGTACAGAATGTATTTTATGAAGAACAATACCATAACTGATTCAGTGGGACATAAATCATAAAGCAGTGCGCCACACTGCAATATGCACAAAGGGTTTTTGAAAAATAGAAAGCATATATAAAGTTTGTCACCCTTTTTGTGCCACATTTTACTTTGCTGCAGTTGTAGTTTTTGTACTCTGGTTGGTTAATAATCATCACAAATAACCAAATGACTGCTGTATTTGTATTCAAGGTGTCCCACTGGCAGAAACATGGAGCTTGCTTATTAATTCCCATCATCAGAAAATAAGTTAAGGGAATAGAATAAAAGTAATTATGTATGACCGCATTATTACCTTTATGTTATATATATATATATATATATATATATATATATATATATATATATATATATATATATATATATATATATATATTACCGTATTGTTGTTGTTATTACTATTAAACTTGTATAAGCCACTCAAAAAGCAGTTATTGATTCAAAATTTCACCCAGATGTACAAGTATAGACTTCACAAAAAGACCAGCAACACTGGGATATATTATAATGTTACAGTATATTAAAGGGTTTGTTCACCTTCCAAACACTTTTTTCAGTTTAGTTCTTTTCAGATTGTTCACCATAAACAAAGATTTTTTTCCATCTTTTATCTTTTACAGTTTTCCCAAAACTTAAGTTTAAGGTTTAGGGGCACATTTACCTAGGGTCGAATATCGAGGGTTAATTAACCCTCGATATTCGACCGTCAAAGTAAAATCCTTCGACATCGAAGTCGAAGGATTTACCGCTATTCCTACGATCGAACGATCGAAGGAATAATCGAACGAATAAATCCTTCTAATCCAACAATCGAAGGATATTTTAATCCATCGATCGAAGGATATTCCTTCGATCAGAAAATTGTTAGGAAGCCTATGGGGACCTTCCCAATAGGCTAACATTGGCCCCGGTAGGTTTTAGATGGCAAACTAGGGGGTCGATAGACAGTACTTTGACTGTCGAATAGTCAAACGTTTTTTAGTTCGAATCGTTCGATTCGAAGTCGAAGGTCGTAGTCGAAGGTCGAAGTAGCCCATTCGATGGTCGAAGTAGCCAAAAAAAACATTTGAAATTCGAACTATTTTTTCTCTATTTCTTCACTCGAGCTAAGTAAATGGGCTCCTTAATGTTTGTGTCTCTGGTGTTTCCATCTGGCAACTCAGTGATCCAGGAACAACTGTTACAATTTGCTACATTTAGTTGATACAATTTCTCAGCAGTATCATTGAAATATTAGCAATTATTGTATCAATTCTAATAGCTGCCTTTAATAAAGCTGCTCAGGGATTCCGCTCAGCAGGGACAAATATAACACATGTATCAGCTGCGACCCCCCCCCCCCTTCCAGATCTGCTTTAGAACCTGAAAAATTAAACTGTACACTTCAATATTAGAAAAAAAATTGAAAATATAAAGTAATTCGAAAAAGTCCTATTTCTAATAAAAAAACAATCTGAAATCAGCAGAACTGAAAAAAAGTGTTTGAAGGTGAACAACACCATTAAAATAGTTTTAGAAGTATTCTTTCTTTCTTTCTTTCTTTCTTTCTTTCTTTCTTTCTTTCTTTCTTTCTTTCTCTCTCAGGGGGTTAATTATAAGAATAATAAGAGTAATAACTAAAATAAAGGTAGCTATTTGTCCAGACTTGTCTTGAATGATCTGTAATAAATCACTAAAATAAAGGAATAAATTGAAGTCCAATAAGTTCATTTATAATAAGTCCCAGCATATAAATTTAGTCAATTTTAACTGAGGGACTGTACGCCCTGGTTGCCTGGCTGAGAATCACCATAAAACAAAATGAAAAGAATAGAAGCTGCACAGTTACAGAGCACTTACAGAGGGGTATTTGAGTGCAGTCTGTGCCTTGCACCTTGTGCTGAATGACAGCATAATGCAGTACTGTATTTAACACCATCCATTGGCAAGCAGTAAGTACAGGGCTCTGTACAACCATGCTGAATGCCGGGGGTAGGAATAAGTGGGTAGGAAAAAAAAGGGCAAATCATTTTGAAAAACTTATTTTTATCTATATTTAGCAAGATAATTAGAAAAATAAATATCTCAAACAAGGGGATATTTGTATTTTTCTCAGCATGAATAACCTGTTTAGGGCTCCATGACCAGGTTCTCTGGTGGACCCCTAAGGTGGCCATAGACGCCATAGCCATAGACGCAAAGATCCTATTGTACGATATTCGGACCGTGTGTGGAGAGTCCCAACATTATTCGTCCGACCGAGATCGGTCGTTTGGTCGATCAGACAGGTTTGATTTTGTCCCGACCGATCCCGCCGGAGCCCATTGCGCTCTCATCATAATCTGATCGTTCAGCCATAGGGCCGAATGTTCAGATTACCCCCATATAGCCATGCCCGTTAGTGGCATATCGGGGAAAGATCAGCTCGTATGGCGATGTCACCAAACGAGCGGATCTTTTCGTCTATGGCCACCTTTAGTGTCACAATGCAACATTGTAAATACACTATATTAACCGTATGGGCACAAAGCAAATGTGTAGCTATAGGTGCTAAGCAGAGGGCAAGGTGCAAGTTGGCAGTTTCTGCCAGTTTATTGTACTTTCCACCCTACTGATGAATATTATATGAGCGCTAAGAGGGTGCTTTAGTCTGACAAACTAAGTTAACCTTGTGTGGATGACCCTTCCTTTTTCAAAGGGTTTGTCACACTCAGTACACGGTTGTTTAAAAAAACCTTTTATTTATCTTTTAATTCATTTCCTTTCATTTGATATTGAAATTATAGATATAAATCTCTACAACCTGTCATGTAATAATAATAATACTATAATAAATAATAAAAAAGTACATTTCTGCCCCCCCCCCATTATTATCTGTAACTAAGTTGCATATGTTAGTTTTCCAAGTCCTTTAAACTGTATCTCCACTGATCTGTACATTGGAGCAATTTTACAGTGTTCATTGTGATAAATATTGCTACAAGCAATAATCCTGAAGCAAATTTGCAATGGCTTTTGTCCTTGCTCTTGTGATATATGGATTGGTCTATCTTTTTTCCACAATGTGAAAACAAAAAGACAATTGATAGTCCTTTGGACAAATTGATCAAAAAGCAGAGGAACATGACAGCATGAAAAGAGTGCATCCGGCTGTAGCAACATTTGTTTGAATAGATGTAATGTCCCTTTTGTGAAGCAGACAACATCCAGGCAGCACTAAAAATGAATGAACAAACAGACCTTTTAACAGTAAGATAATTATTCTGTCCTGTGCAATCACAAAGCTTTATTTTTTAGGCAAATCAATTTTGAAACACGAGTCAAGTCTTTGTGATAAAAAAAATTGCAGATAACTGATAGTAGTTCAGCCATATACTGTATTATTTATTTCTTTTGTTAATGGGCATTCGTATATCTGTATATCATTGACCCATTATAAACTGCACTTCAAAGAAGGAACACATTGTATTAAATTGTGGGTTTTTATGTAGAGCAGGGGTGTCCAGAATATAACCACCATCAGGAATTGAACTACTAGGGCTGGAGAATGAACATGCCTGTAATAGATGTGGAAAAAAGACAAAGAAAAAATAAATCAGCAGAGCCTTTGTTCTGAGTTTGAACCACCTATGCTTACCAGACTTGACTATGGCCAGGGTTTTGCAATGAGTATGCATGGCATTTCTGTGTGTCTCTTTGGTGTCATTGAAACAATTTCCCAAGCCCACTATTTCCCCACCAATAAGTAAGTGCATCTCTTGAGAAACAAACTCCATCATGAGTGAGCTAGTGCCTTAGCTGGCCTAGCTTTATAAGGGTCAGTGCACACTCAGATTCGGGGAGATTAGTCGCCCGGCAACAAATCTCCTCTACTTCAGGGTGACTAATCTCCCCAAACTGCCTCCCCTGCCTTCCCGCCGGCGATTCATTTTCTGAATTCGCCTGAAGTTTCCTCATCAGGCAACTTTGGATGACTTCGGAAAACGATTTGCTTTGAGGACCATCCCACCGGCGATTTACATTTCAGCCAGTGGGAAGGCAGGGGAGGCAGTTTGGGGAGATTAGTCTACCCGAATAAGAGGAGATTTGTTGCCGGGCCTGAATCTGTCTGTGTGCCCTGACCCTAAAAAAGGAAAAAAATAATTCTCTGACCCATACATTTGAGATTAATGTACTCAAGATACTGTATCTCATGAAGAAGTTATAACATTTCTGTGGTCAGTTGTCCCCAGCTATCTGCAGTATCAACTCCAAAGTCTTGGGGGCACATTTACTAAGCTCGAGTGAAGGATTAGAATGAAAAAAACTTTGAATTTCAAAGTTTTTTTTTGGCTACTTCGACCATCGAATTGGCTACTTCCACCTTTGACTACGACTTTGAATCGAATGATTCCAACTAAAAATCGTTCGACTATTTGACCATTCGATAGTCGAAGTACTGTCTCTTTAAAAAAACCTTCGACTACCTAATTCGCCACCTAAAACCTACTGAGCATCAATGTTAGCCTATGGGGACCTTCCCCATAAGCTTTCTAAGTAATTTCTGATTGAAGGAAAATCGTTAGACCGATGGATTAAAATCCTTCAAATCATTCGATTCGAAGGATTTAATCGTTCGATCGAACAAATTTTCCTTTGATCGTTCGATCGAAGTAAATGCGGTAAATCCTTCGACTTCGATATTCGAAGTCGAAGGATTTTACTTCGATGGTCGAATATCAAGGGTTATTTAACCCTCGATATTCAACCCATAGTAAATATGCCCCTTGATGTTCACTATTCCCATTGCATCAAAGCTGGTCAGACACAATACAGAAGTAAACATAGTTGGGAATAGTTTGGAATAAATGCTATTGTCATATTTTTATAGTGCCAGGGACATTCTGTTGAGTTGCATGGCAAATGACTTAAAATATTCAAGATATAAATATGGTCAGTTAATCACATTTCAAGCAATCTGTAACTACCCGGATGTCCTGTGGAAAATTGTGAGTGTTTGCCATTGTTGAGTGGAGACCTGTCCTTTACATTAAATATGATTTATTTCCAGGTGTCCTTTTTTTTTAATTTAAATTAGTGTTTCAAATGGTTAATTGGACCAAGTTTGAAATACATGTGAAAATGGGAAAGAGGCTTTGTATTTAACTTTACAATACTTGTGCCCCAAGAATTAAGATGACAGTTTGATCTGTACCTATTAGCATGAATGATATTAAACTATGTTCTGTTAATCATTCCCCAACTGACTGTAGCATTTTTCTTTCTGTAATAAGAAGACCATTAATGTCTGTGCTGCATTGCAGGAGATAACACAGCAGGAGGTCCACTGAAAGTAAATTCCAAAGGAGTTATTGCTGTCTAGCAGCAGCAGCAAGCTCTGAAAATTTTCAGCATTCAACAGCAGTTTACATGGATTTTACTTTAAAGGCAAATTGCTCCTAGAACTGCTTCCTTTATTAAATGTTTGTTAAACTTGAATTTACTGTACTTAATTTCAGATTTTTGTACAGATTATATAGCAATCATATATTGTGAGTATATTTAAATTAAAAAAAATTCACATGAATTTGAAATTTGACCTTTGTTAAATGGGCCTCCCAGATATCCCCTGCTTAAAGGGATTGTTCAGTGTAAAAATAAAAACTGGGTAAATCGATAGGCTGTGCAAAATGAAAAATGTTTTCAATATAGTTGGTTAGCCAAATATTTAATGTATAAAGATTGGAGTGACTGGATGTCTAACATAATAGCTAGAACACTACCTCCTGCTTTGCAGCTCTCTTGGTTTCCACTGATTGCTTAGCAGGCAATAACCAATCAGTGACTTGAAGGGGGGGCACATGGGTCATAACTGTTGCTTTTGAATCTGACCTGCATGCTGAGGATCAATTGCAAACTCACTGAACAGTTATGTGCCATATGGCCCCCCTTAAATGCTGACTAACTCAGAGTTACAAAAGAATTGGGTATTGGGAAGCACCAACCATCAGACACAGGAGATGGTGTGCATGGTCAAATAGTTAAATAGATGCCACCAAAAATGTGATAGCCAATACAGTCGCCCAAAGGATACTCCTCACAATGCCAACCCCTTCACCCACTTTGAGATCCCTCCCATACAGTGAGAAGCTGGCCACATTTGTGTAGTAGGTAACTACAAACGAGAGTGGATACAAATACACGCTCACGGATCTTCCTAGTGATGTACGTTGGAGTACTGTGTGCCTCAGGCACATTTAAGTATCAAATAGCTGGTGAGATGTCGAGATGTAAAGCAGGAAGTTGGGTTCTGGCTATTATGTTAGACATCCAGTCACTCCAGCCTTTATACATTACATTTTTGGCTAACTAAGTATATTAGAAACATTTTTTACACTGAACTGTTCCTTTAAGGGCTGTGGTTACCCTTGGGCTGGTACAAAAGCCCAAAATATAATGTACAACATTTGGAGCTTAAATGTATAGTTCTCTTTTACAGGGGTGACCTGATTTAAGAGGTATAGATCTAATAGATCTAATTTCAGTGTACAATAGCAGATACATGTGCATTATTCAGCATACATCCCCTCTGAAGACTGGCGCGATTACACTGGGATAATAAATGAGGCAAAGAGTTGGCAACTCAATTGTCACTAAATCTACACCACATATGGACTATGATAATGCACAGTGGTGTATGCACCTGGTCGTTTTTTAAGGGGAGGTTCACCTTTAAATATATGTTTAGTATGTAAATATTAATAGTAATTAATACTAGTGATTGGCGAATTTGCGCCGTTTTGCTTCGCCGAAAAATTAGCGAATTTCGTGCGAATTTCGCGAAACGGCGAAAAATTCGCGAAACGGCGCCGGCGTCTAGTTTTTGTCGTCAGCGCCCGTTTTTGACGCCAGCGCCCGTTTTTTCGACGCCAGCGCCCGTTTTTTGCGCCGGCACCCGTTTTTACCGCGAATTTTCGTGGGCGTTTCGCAAATTTATTCGCGAATTTGCGCCTGGCGAATAAATTCGCCCATCACTAATTAATACTAATAATAACTGGTGTCCTTAGAAATGTTAGAAATGCCATATATATTGAATTTAAATGTTCAGCATCTCTATAGCAGTAATAATCCAAACATAACTCTCAGGTTTGGCTATAAGGGGTTACACTCAGTCTCTCAATCACCTTACACACAGGTTAGACTAACATCAGACACCCCAAAACATACCAACACCCAGAAAATGAATTTGCTGCCACCATCTATCATTAACAGGTGATAGAAACCTAATGTGACTAGGTAATAACTCACACTACAACAATGCATCAAACTATTCTATGGTAGTTAGTCAGGATAAGATCCTACTAGTACAACAAGCACTCCAGCAGCCAAAGGGTTCATTTACACGCTTTCCTGCAACCCGTACTAGTTATTCAACATAGATATAGGTAACTTTCCCTTTTCACACAAGGACAAAAGTTATTAAAATTATATTTTTAATATTACCACAATAACAGTGTGTGTATATAAAAAAATATTACAAAGAAGACATAAAATTGCAAAAACAGTACAGCAGCAGCACAGAGCATGTGCAGTGAATCAGCAGAAAAGAAGATGGGGCATCTTTGGAGACACAGATCTTCCCTGCTAAAGGGCTGCCGTTACCCTTCGGCTGGTACAAAAGCCTAAAATATAATGTACCACATTTGTAGCCTAAATCTTTAGTTGAACTTTAGTTCTCCTTTACAGGGCTGACCTGATTTAAGATGTATAGATCTAATAGATCTAATTTCACACAGAAATCAGCCCCTATGTGTTATTATTCAGCCTACACCCCCTCTACAGACTGGCCTGATTACAGCACATATGTTTGAAAAAAAAAAATGATTTGCATGTGTGTGTTTACACATGGGAGTCCAAGCACTAAATGCTGGAAAATAGGTCAGGACTTCTTATTAATTTGTCTTAGACCATTTCCCTTGTGCATGCACAAAAGAAACATTTCTGTGTAGGTCTGTGCTGTCTGCAGGGTGGAGGGCAAACAGGATGGAGGCGGAATGGTTCCAGTTCTACCTAGCTCCAACTGCAATGCTGGCTCCACTTATGACGTGGAAGCATATTTTGTTGTCACAGAAGAGAATGTGTTAAGAACAATGTTTATAAAATTGACAAAATGCAAGAGTTTTACATTGTTCCCAAATGATTATTGTTTTTTGCATCAGCTGCCAAAGTCTCAATTAAAAATGTGAGATAAGGTTCCAAGCCGCAGTGCCTTTGTTATTATGGAAAATCTGATATATGTCTTTACTCAGTACAAGGAGATCTAAATATACATCTTGCACTTGTGATCAATGGCAGCTCTAACTGCAACCCATAGCTGTGAAAGTATGAACACGTTTGGAAAGGGTAAAAGCAACAATAGCATTTTAACACCACGTATAACAGATATCTCCGGACCTTTAGCTTATTGTGGTGTTTATACAAATGGCCTGTAGATGTCACTGTGCCCAGACTTATACTGTGCATACTTCATACAGCTTAAAAGTGAAAGTTACTGTTGTGTAATGGCTGTCTGACTCTGCTAATAAAGCACTGTTATATTCTACTCATCCTCGGCTACCCAAAACATAACACTTATCAAGGCTGAAAGACTCATATTTCATTTCATATATTTACATGTTTTGAAAAGGTTTGATTAGTATGGCTTTTGATTTACCCAACTATTTGATTATAAAGATATCTATGTTTAAAGTATGTACTATTACTTCTGATCCCTTTTGGGGAATCAGTATGGCCACTTCCCACATCTCCCAGTCGTTGTGTTATGACCTTGACTGCCATGTTTGATTCCCTTATGTCACTTTATACAACAAACATTTTTGACTAAATAGCTAAAACGAAACTGATATTCTATTGTGGGAGAGAAATGCAAATCAAGTATTGTATTCGTAACCATGACATTCATATTCTATCTCACTCCACACAAATAAGGTAAAGGTCAGTTTTTAAAACTGACTAGGATCATAATTTCATCCAATTAAAATGAGATATTTAGTCTTTTATTATTTTGTTCACTGTTCTCAGACATTTTATTTATTTTTTTCTCCTTTTTCTTGCTGCTGGCACAACATCTCCAGAGAGTGGCTGTTGTCCTTACACCACTATGGACAAGTGACTTTGCACCTGCTTAAATAATGCTCTGCATCGTATGATCTTGCACTTCTATGGACAAGAACATTGTCTATTGTATATGGAGCTTGTGGGGCTGATTCAGGAACAACTGTACTTGTCAATAGCTACTAATTAGAAATTAGTTTTGAATAGAATGTTACAACTTATACAATGAAAGCAAAAACCTAAGTGCTTGTTACTGGCAGCCATGCTTGTACAATGTAACACAAATATGAGTAAACTACCCACTGTATGTTCTGCTCCATGTGTGGGTTTCATCTGTGTTTTCTGGTTCCCTCTCCTACTGATAGCTTAATTGGATTCTGATTAAATTAACCCTAGCGTGCATTTGTGTGGCTATGATAAGGGTATTAAGGCATAAGCTTCCCTGGGGCAGGGACTAATCTAATATTACCTTGGATTACATTGATGGGATACTATCACACACATTATAAGGAGACCAATTTCAGCTATTATTGAGGTATTTTGTCGGTGTATGTCACTTTTTAATAGCTCGAAAAAACATCTAAGGTTGGTAAAGGGACATTAAATAGAGAAGATCAAGGATAGTGGGCTAAAAATAACATGGGAGGAGCTCAATAATGGGGTAGTGAATATAATGAAAAAGTATGGAAGAAGGCAAAAGTCCAGAATTGTTAATTGATCTGTTTCCTCAGTCCCAGAGTGAGCCTGTTGGTTAGAAAATGTAATTAATACAATGACAAATTACATACTATCTGAAATGGGGATGTGCAACCTGTTGCCCTTCAGGTGGAGTTGAACTGCTATCACATATAACAGCATTCAGCAGTCAATAGGATGTGGGGAGTTGTAGTCCTTTCTCAGTCTGGAGCCCCTAGAATTGGAGCATTCTCCTTAATCTCCACTTAGATCTATCGGGCACAATAATATTGATCAATACGTGTGTTGGCTTGCTGTAGAACACACAACACTACTTGTCAGCCAAATATATTAAATGGCTGCTTACCCTGCTGCTTTGTAGGTGTATATTTGCAAATGAGGACAAACCCTTATACATACATTATACATATAGTACATATATATATATATAGTACATTATTGCTCTGTAGGTGTAAATTTGCCCAGTGACACCCTTATATATTGTTGCATAGATTTGCACCAGTGCTGGATATAAATCCACAATTAGCTTTAATCTACATATTTCTTTTACAATAACAGACAAAATGTCTAGTTGTACATTTTGGAACGTTTCAGTTAGTAATTGAGTCCTCTGCTTATAAGGTTTTTCAGAAGTGGCACTGAGCAGACCAGGCAAAAAAAAAAAGGGTTTTACATACAGATGAATATATGTCAGCTTTGCAGACATAAGCAACCTTTGATGCTCCAGCTGTTGGAGAATTACCATTCCTAGAATGGATGTTGGCGGTATTTCTGGAACAGCTGGAGCTCCAAATGTTTTCCTATGCCTGGGTGTCCCTGTCAGCAATCTCTGGCTAACTGCCCTGCTAAAGTCACTTGTGCTGCCTGCATCTTTCTTAGATACTGTCTGTTTCACTGCTGGAAAAGAAGGGGATAGGGATTCACTAATATATCCACTGCAGTTCCCTAAACTAAAGCTTAGAGTTAAGATGTCTGGGGGATCTAAGACATATATACAAAGAAAGGGAGACATGAGTGACTTGGACAGAAAATGAATGACAGAGATAAAGCAAATGGGGAGGGTGAAGGAGAGGATGAGAAAGTACCAAAAAGAGATCTGGGGGTGGAGGATCAGGCTCAAGCTGAGCTACATTACACTCTCTTGAGACCCTGCTGACATCTCATTCAGTACGAGTAGGAAGCGCCCTCTGCTTCCCCACCTCATTCATTAATTCAAACGCTAGAGAAATGACAGGGACGTGCAGCATCTTTTCCACTTATTGCAGCGCTGCAGCACCAGCAAACTCTTCAGTGATTTCTTCTGTCTTTCCCAGACTTCTTCCCCCTTTCACTTCTTTGAGCTGCACTGTCCTGTTATTATGTGTCCATGGTATCCCTTTGGAAGAATCACATGTTCCCCTTCAGGAGCTCCTACTTTAATCAGTAAGTCTTTTTTCATCTCCTTTCAGCATGCACTGCCTATTGCCTCAGATGAGACCTGTTGTTCCATGTCTGTGTTTTCTTTTACTAAACTGTAACCAGAACTTTAAAAAATGATAGTTACTTTGATTTTTATTTACTGTACGCTTGGTGTTCTTCTTTCCCCCGTACTTATCATCCTTGACCTTGAAGTATGTAATTAGCATATTGCTTGTCAAGCATTAGAATCAAGCTTGGGGTAACGTATATAGACTATAAATAAGGGTCATTGTACTATTCATAAAATGCAGGAGTGCAGGAAAGATACTTTGCATAGTGCAGACATCAGGCAGTATGTAAGGGCTAGTAAAGATATTTAATGTTCTATTCACAACATTTAGGAGTGCAGAAAAGTTCTTTGTATGCTGTTAGTCACACGTGACAGCTAAAGGCCTGGAAACAGAAAAACAGAGCGAGAATTACCTACGGTATTTAATCAGAGCTACATAAGGATCGGGAATGTGGCTTTGTGAATATAGCACTAACATGAAGCTATGCATGAATACAATTCACATACTCTAAGAATATACAGCTTGGGCCCCATGTCTGAAGCTATGAGTAAAGGCTAGAAGATCATTTGAATTATTGGGAACACTAGAATATTTCAGCTTGAAGGACTGTAGTGATTTAAATGGAATCAGTGCAGCCCAGAAATTTGCATTTATTAGAGGTGCCCCTGTTACTTCGAATGATTTGGTAACCTTACTGTTACTTCTGCCAAACAGCAACAACCAAAGTTGCTGTTTTGGGCCCTAGATGTATTGTTGTCAGGGTGTGCTGGGACTTTAACATTGGCCACAGCTAAAGAGTTTACAGTGAATTAACAAATCAATTAAATAGGTCAAAATAGCTTGTTATAAAATAGGGCTGACTACTTACTGTTGTTGTATGCAACATGTGGCAAAGTACTGAAACTGATTTGAAGATATTGAGGATCAATAAGTACAAATTTTCAGTGCAAACTGGCATTTTCTTTCTCTCCCTGTGGGGACATGCAATGCAACTGTACCCAATGCATGAGCAAAAATGCAACTGTACATCGGATGTTGCGTCATTTTCAGAGTTGGGATTGTGTCACTTAAAATACCATAAGCATGTGATTGTTTTGGAACAGTCTGCTGTGGGAACCCTGGAATTACTGCTTTGTTCGGTGTCAATAGGCACAATTTTGCGCATTTCACCGGAAGAAGCAGGATGAACACAATGGCGCATGGTGGAGATATATGAAAGAATAGGAGTGTGTTTGGACGCAAACAATTTTGATAGCATCAGTTAGTGCATTTGCATCCAATGTGAAGTACCCGCACTTGCCCATTGTTCATAGATAAGCCCTGCTAACTGGTTAATTAAATTGTTTCGTAAAGGGATACTGTTGCGGGAAAATATGTGATCTCAGGTCATGTTACTCTAGGCTGGTGGCACATAGGGAGATTAATAGACAATCGACAAATCTTCAATGCTGCGGGCGACTAATCTCCCCGAAGTGCCTTTCCACCGGCAAGAATGTGAATCACCGATGGGATGGCGTATTCAACGTTTTCTGAAGTTTCCTTGTGAGGCAACTCTTAGCAAAATGGTCACCTTTATACTCCCAAGGCAATTGAGAAGTGACAATGATCCTTTAAAACAGTACAATCACATGAACCTGGCATGACCAGACATGGAAGATTTGATTTTCAGGAAAAACAAGCACAACATTTCCTAATGTGTCATTAATGTAATAATGTAATTTTAATTTTTGATAGAATACTTTGTCAGGCCATTCAGCATTCTATGTTTTAAGAGAAGGACAAATAAATTGAACTTTCTTTTGTTCTTGTTTTTTTTTTCTCAACTTAAAATGGATGTGTGAGGCAATTCAGCTTTTACATACGGTATCTTTAGTCAAGATGACATCACCCTAAATCTCAGGTTCCAGATTGTTGTCAGTGTCTGCAATGAACCCATTTCGCTGTTACAAGATAAATGCATTGCAACAACTTTTTGAGTATATTCATGATTTGCATGGTTCCTGTACTGCTTCTGTCAATGTTTTTGTGGTGGGAGCTGAAAGTTGGTACAGTCAATCAGAGGTATGCCAAGCTGGCTGGGTGCCCTAGGTAACCCGGTCTATGACATCATAGGGTGAAGCATGTGATGAGCAGCAGCAGTGGGGGTAGAAGAGGTACCTGCCCAGCACCCACCTTCCCCCATCATTACGGCCTAGGTAGCCTCTACTGCCTATGCCTAGTTTTGGCTCTACAGTCAGTTGCCCCAGGCAATCAGCAAAGCATGCAATGCAGAAAAGTCCAGATGGATTTTTTTAACTCCATAGCATGTATGGAGCACTTCTGCCTGGGCAGATGGATTAAAAATTTACAAGTTGTAGAGTGAAGCATCAAGTCAACCCTGGCATAGGTCCGTGATAAATACAGGGCCTAGTTGTTTCCTGCATCCACCACTGCTCACTAGCATGATGCCTATGTTAGGGGACATGTAGTGGGGGAATTAGGCAGTGAGCAAAGTGCTCCTGTTTTTTGCACCTTCCCAATCGTTAATGAGCCCTATTATTTCTTATAGTACATTTTCATACCTTACATCCATGGCTGCTACATCTACATGTTTCCAAAGGTGCACAAGGAATGTTTCCGTTTCCCTATAGTAGCTGCTATGGATTCTGCTTTTTATTGTCTTGGCATCTTGACAGGGTTTTTGCTTCTGAAGTAAATAACAATACAAATCTACAGATTTTTGGTGAGTGATGGAATAACTTAAACCAACTACCTCTTTGACTTGATGCTTGATTTAAATCAGAAAATATACATATCACTGAAAATAAGAGAATTGTATAAATCTAAATAAACTTCAGACGACAAAGTTTGTTGAGCACAATTTCAATTTTTTTCATAAACTTTCCGATTTTCAGGAATTTTTTGCTGTTATGAAAATTTTGCGGGAAATTCACGAATTTTTGGGCGAAGTGAAATGGGAGAAATTCGCCCATCACTAATAGCAACCAAACACCTACTGAAATTCAAAACTCACTTGAGTTTTGCAGAATAAAGTTATTTCGAAACCCCCCAAGAACAAAAATAAATGACTTTTCCAAATATATATATATAATAATATGTATATTATATATAATATATATGTATCTCTCTCTGTATTCAACTGCTGTGAGCTTCTCCAGTGAATTAGCAATGAATGATCAGCCTTTCTATCCAGCCTTGAATATAATAACCCTTCTCGTGCCCCTTCTAGCTTCCTGTAACATCAATCATGTCAATCATGTCAGAAACATGGCCTACACTGCGACAAGCAGAGATAAATGAAGGCAGTGTTACAGTGGAGACTTGTCTATGGCAAATCAATACCAAGGGTAGAAGCTCAAGATGTAAACACTTTAACACCCTCAATGGAGCAAGGTGTGTTAGTGTTTGTAAGTGCAACACAGTTAATGACTGCTGATTGGATTTTCTTAGTGATATGTCTAGTTTATATTTGCACATTCTAGTTGGGAGACTGTGGTCACTTAACTGCTTGAAATCATTCTAGAGCACCTCATTTCAGTGAAGCTACTGACATGTCAGAGATGCTGGCTGCAATGAAAGATGTCAGCGCTTAGACTCAATGTGCAGCTTATTAATTACTCCCAGGACTGATACGTATATGATAAAACTTTTAATACATTCAGCACTTATTCTACACTGAATTACCCTGGGAATCCCTGCGACAGGAGAATGCATATAAATCTTCAAGTACCAAAAGCATCTGTATTTTGTTCATTTTTTAACTTATGCTAGGATGGTACAGTATCTAATGAAATAGGTGAATGTCTATAATGTGCAAATATTTAGTCACTTGCCAATGTTCTTTCACACATATGCCTTGCACAGGTGCCTTTTAACCAGTTGAGTTATGAAGGTGTTCTATAGTTTAGCAACTAGGCCATTGCCTGTCCTGATATTCTGGCCTATTTCTTTTTTTTAATAAAGTATTTATTCCTCTTCATCCTTTCGCTGTACTTGGGGACACTGAAATTATGCTTGTTGTTAAGAGTAGTCTTTTAGGAGTTATGTGTGCAACAACCACCCCGTGGAAAAACTTTCAATCGGGTGCAAAGCAGTCAGCGCGCTTGCAGGGTTGAAATTCAGTAGAAAGAAATGTTGCTGTACTCCTTGTTGCAAAAGTGAAGTAGTGATTTCTTTAGGTCACATTTACAGGCAATGTTTTGGGCCTAGTCTTGCCCTTTATCAACCCTTTCTGGTGATACAGCGAATAGAATACTTATTCCCTCTAGAAATGGAGTGTACCAAACTAGAGCCCACCCCCTTTGTTACAAGAGCCAATCAGTGCAGTATAATCAATATCCACATTTATTTCCCAAATACAAATAATATTGTTAAAAAGTCTTACTAGAAGCAATATCATGTTAAATTGATATATGAAACACAGAAAGAAATTGCCAGCGCTGGGTCTAACCCACATTCTGGAGTTGACCAGCTGCTATAAACGCTAAAAAGTCAATATTTGTACACAAAAAGAAAAAGAGAAAAATGAGGCGATAGTACCCCACACCAAAATATGTAAGCTCACGTGCCACATCATTGTAAGTGAGTCCTACACTATCTTTTTTTACATGTTGTAGCACTTACAGAGAAGCACTTGTCTTCCTGGAATGTATACTGGAGGGGAGCTATAGGTGACAAGCACACAACGAGAGGAAGGGCTCAAATGAAAAGAGACAGTGCTTGGTTTCCAAGTCATTCCTTGAATTATTAAAATATTATCTGTATGTACAGTTTGCAAAATTCCTTTCTCTTAGAAAGTTCTGGAACTCTGTAGAAATGTAGCGACAACATTCAAGCTGACCCTTTAAAACAGGGGTATATTTATCAAAGAGTGAAGTTAGAGGTCGCCACAGTCCTTCAGAGTGAAATTCCGCCACTCTCCATTCATTTCTATGGGATTTTTAAAAGACTATCTATCAATGGGTGAAAGTGGAAGTCCATCCTTTGATAAATACGCCTTTCAAAAACCCATAGAAATGAATGGAGCGTGGCGGAATGTCACTCTAACTAACTTCACTCTTTGATAAGTATGCCCCCTAGTCTTTAAAATTGATATGGCTTTGGTGTTGTCTGTTAGTTGCATTTAATATCATTTAATACCCACTATTCTGGAGGACACAGGGGGCTGGTGGCTGGTACTATGGATCCTGCAATTGTTACAGGGGCACATGGTTGGATGTTTCCTCTTTAAGAGCGCTGGTCTCTGGGATGTTTCAGAGTGATGAGCAAATCTGTCCCGTTTCGCTTTGCAGAAATATTTGCAAAACTTCGAAAGTTTGTGAAACAGCAACTGAACTGAACAACTGAAATAAGAAACTTTCTAAATACAATCAATTAAAAATTATGCATTGTTTCTGAAATAATCAAGTTTATCTTCACTATCCCTCTTTTAGCACCTGTTTCTCCTCATTCTGTCTTCATTCAGGAGTTGGGTGTCAGATGAATGATCCAATGTATCTTAAAGGGGGGGCTCCTTTTGCCTAGAAGAAGTATTAAAGCTCACTCTATTGAAATCACCAGACATCCTGTCTATCTACATGCAGGATTTGTGCAAAAAACAGTTATTTTCTTGATTGATTGTATTACTTCAGTATGATGAAGCTTAGATTACATTTTCATTTTTGCAATAGTTCCCCTTTAAAGAAAGTAAGTTTGGTATCCAGGCAGGATGAAAGCAAATTGCCTTTGAATGTCTGTGTAAGCATCCTAGTCTAGCACATGGGCAGAGTAAATGGCAATGGTTAGCAAGATAACGCTATGATTTCCTAGATCAAGTCTCCTGGCCAATGTAACGTTTTAGTGGATTTGGCTTATTGTACTTTTCCACTTCTCTAACAGTGAACTGTGTGGTCTGGCATGGTAGGCAATCTACTAATACGTTTAACTTGCCCAAGCAAAATAGATCCAGAGGATGATGGTAGGCAGATACACACAGTAATTAATTATTTTAAAGTATTTCAAAAAGGAATCTATTTATGTTTTGTACACATAGAATGTTAAAAATATGAACTGTATATCATAAGGCCAATTTTATTCCATTCTGTGGTACGGTATGTTTGGTACATAGAAATTGTTTTTGTATGTTTTATGACTATTTATGTTTTAAATTAATTTTCTATGTTATTATTAATTAAGAATATAGTATAAAAGTATGGTGGGAACGTGCCCAACTGAAGGTTTCCGTTGGGTTCAATATGTCCGTAGGACCTTGCCAGAGAACTGCACAGGTAAGTTTAGAAGAGGGAGAAAGGCGGTTCTCTCCTGTGACTGCACAGAAATGTCTCTAGCGTTAGACACTTCGCTCCTTATTGAATCTGCCCCATTGTCTTCAGTAAAATCAATGGTATGCTATGTCATTTAACTGAGATAGAAAATAATAACTTGTAGAACTAGATCTGCTTACAAATGTTAAACAAGCAGGATTGATCTTCTACCTATTAATTCAAAACAGTTTGAGGATTGCATGTATAGGACATGTAGAAAATAATGTGCCAGGACAGTTCATTTTCAAATAGAGAAAAACTGAATTTAGACATGTGAGCTGCATGCGTTTCACTCCCAATTTGCTGTGGATAACCAGCGTCTTATTCTTCATTACAATGAAAAAATGATGTTACTGTATATAGAGCCATTTCTGTCCTTGTAACACAAAAGCTTGATCATGTGGATCCATCCGATGCAGAAAACATTTCAGACATTTAGACAGTCAGCAAGTTTCCAGTAATTGCAACAACCTACTCATGCCTTGCAACTTTACCGTGGGTTTCTTTACTTTGAACCACATAATGTTTAGCGTTGTAATAAGGCTGCAGCTGTTCAATGGGAATAATGGGCTGTGAAAAGAAATGTTTTAACAACCTCTGCAACCACTTGCCGGCACAGAACACAAAATTATCGCATTTTGCAGGATTCAATCTCATCTACAGAACAGATTGGTAGTTTGACATAGTGAGCTTTTTATTTTTGCATACTGTTTTATGGCACAGCATATGAAGGCTCAGCTGTTGTATTGTTGTTATGTCTGTAATCCGCAAACACTGAAAAAGGGGAATGAAACTACTCCTAAATGTCCTTCTGACAAATGAAATACACTTTCAGTAAGCAGCTAGCTTCAGCATAACAAAAATTAAAGAATATCCCAATTATGAAGATCAGTTCCAGAACAGGTGTACTGCCATTATGCTTGGAATGTGATATGTAATCATTCCTTTCCTTAGGTACAGTCATTACACAGAGTATCCAAAGCTAACAGCACAGTCATATGCTTCAAGAAAATGAACCTTTAAAAGCAATCTTCTCCATATTAAGTATAAAATACCAACAAATAAGGGTCTCTCAGAAAACCTCTGCTTGACATTGACCGTTAACTTGATTGCAAAACCACTCCTGCACGTTAAAATTGGTTATCTGACGAATAATAGTACAGGTATTGGACCTGTTATCTGGAAACCTGTTATCCTGGCTCTGAATTACGGAAAGGCCATCTCCTATAGACTCCATTTTATCCAAAGAATCTACATTTTTAAAAAAGATTTCCTTTTTTTCTGTAATAATAAAACATTATCTTGTACTTGATCCAAACTAAGATGTAATTAATCCTTATTGGAAGCAGAACCAGCCTATTGGGTTTATTTAATATTTACATGATTTTCTATTAGAATTAAGGTCTGAAGATCCAAACAGGTCTGATACCTGTACTTCTATTTTAATCTGTTCATTCCAAAGTATTAGTTTCCCCCCTGGACAGGATTGGCATCCTACAGGATCATTAGAATTCCTCCTGGCACACTCATCCAATAGAACAGTTGTGGGGAAATGTAATAAAAGTCGGTAACGGCAAAAATATTTGCAATTTGAAAAGTTATGCCTTTGTGCGAACAATTTTCCTTTGTGTGAATTTAATATCGCTTTTGTGAACCAGGAAACTGTTTGGCGACCTCTTCCAACAGTAGAAGGTTTGAGAATTGTATCGTTTGCTTCAGTGAATGTAATAAATGTGGATTATTGCTGCTATTGAGAAGCTGAAACTTTAGGCTGATGCATTAAGTTCATTATATAAATGATGTCACTTTTAGCAATATTCATTTTTAGGATTTAGTTCTCCTTTAAAGGAAAGGAAATGGGTGGAGTGGATGTGATCTTAAAATGTTATCAGCAGCTCAACTCACTGCAAATTAGAGGGATGGGACAATACAAAGCAAAGACTCTGCCTAGTCAATGTTTATTTGAGAAAATGTAGTGCTTGCTGAACTTTCAATGATATATGATTGGAAAAAGTGAATAAGCCTGAGTGGAGAACATAAAAATCTGTGCAGAATAAATAGAAAACAATAGTTTCTGTTGAAGAAATAAACAGAGCCACTGCCCAGTTACCAGGATAAAAATGGTAGCTAAAGCCAAAGTGGTACATATTCCAGCCTGCCCTGTGTCATGTCCTTGCCACACAGTCTAACCTCTTCTGATGCTTAAATGGAGCACAGACTAAATGAAAAGTCTAAAATACATCAAAGGGCAACTAATACCTGACCAAAGATTAGGCAATGCTGTCATATTTAGATCAGGTTAGCAGTTCCAGTAAAAATCTGCTGTCCATCCAAAAGTTATCGCTGACGAAGGTGACGGAGTAAAGAATAAAAGGTTTAATTCATTATGCAATAATAATTCATTTGTTATTTTTTAAAGCGTAGTTTGGCTATATATTATGTTTAGAAAACATGCTGTATGCAGTGTCCCCCTCACCTATGACACTCTGACCTGGAAGAATATATTCTTTATATTGAAAGATTTCTGGATGCTAGTACAATAAATGACCTTATTAGAGAGAAGGGATTTGACACAGACAGAATAAGATTTGATTTTCCTTTTCAAGTAATTCTTTTACTTTTTTTTTAATACCTTGAGCGAGTGCAGTTTCTTTACCAAGTCTGGGATTTTTTTCATTGCCACTGTCATTCACCATTTGCATGAAGAGCTGCTCTGCTTCCCTTCTCCCTGCTTAATTGGGATATTTAAAACGATGGTCTTGGTTTTATGGCTAAAGGCTGATTGCGCATCTACTTTGCAGGATCCATTACATGGTTTATTTTTGGATTGTTGCGATTTCATTGTTAAATATATGCGAAGTTAATCGTATAAGCACACACTGTTGGCATACTTTATTGAAACAATCAGAAACACACAGGGAATATATTTACATTAAATGTGGTAATGAAATTCTACCTCTCCCTTTAATCAGCCAGGCATTTGCTAAGTCACTGACTTCTTTTACACTGTTAAGGTGTCTAGTAAATGTATTATGTAGTGTAAAGACAATATCAAAGTTAACATGTTGCTTGGCATTCCTAAGCAGATCTCACTTTACTGCAATCAAATTAACTAATTCACCCCCCAACAAATATGTTTCTCACCTTACCATTAATTTAGATGGATACTGCCAGTTGTGGACATAAGGGGGGTCATTTATAAAGTTTGCGCATCACATATTTTTTAGCAAATGGTTGTATTGCCCATGTTTTTTCCTGATCGCTAATATATTGCACTGCTCTGCCCGTCTTTCCGTTTTTTGCGAATTCGCATTGTGAATAAATTTTCTCAAATGGCGCGCAAATTAGACGGGAATTTGAGCGAGCGCACCCTATGTGCGAGGTTATTATGCGTGAAAATAGCGTTGACAGTAACTTACATTCACACTTGGCAAAACTGTTTTGATAATATTTTCTCCTCCACCAAAGTTGTGGCGTAATTTAGTCGCATAAATATTCGCGATTTTTGACATATTTAAAAAGCTCTTATAGACATTCGCATTGTGAAAAAAAAATTCGCAATTCTATTTGCACCACGCTTATTCAGCTTTATAAATATAACCATGCGCAGGGCAAATATATTCACTTTGCGAACCAATCTGCCTTGCGCAAAGTTTATAAATGACCCCCAAGGTTTTAAAAAGAATTCCGATACCCATGGCAATCTAAAATATATTGATTTTAATTCCTGTATGACCATGTGATATATTACGAGAGGATATACTTCTTACATATCCTTGTTGCCAAAGGGATTGGAGCCAGTAGGTGAAATAGAATTTGTTGCAGCCATGCTCTCCAAGAAGCAGGGCTTTGGTACATGTAGTCAACTGGAGGTGGTGGTTTATCATATAAACCAAAGGTGGGATGATGGCGGCTGAGCAAATGGGTGGAGACATGCAGGAAGGGTAAGTAGCATTGCCTTAGGCACTACTTAGTATGTTCTGATTTACACACAGTAGGGACAATTTCATCCAAAGTCACTAAGGAGTACATGTGGGAGTAAACCAGAGAAAATGGCAGAAACCAGCTCATAGTGACCATACAGATCTCTTGCAGATAGATCCCAGATTCCAAATATCAGTGGAAAGGTTTCCTCACATGTTGTTTTGGTTTTAATATGACATGATGTAATAGCAAACAAAAATAATATCAGGAGATTGTGTTACAATATTGATTCGCTTTTGCCATCTGAAATGAACAAGAATTAGTGGAGATGATAAGAAAAATGTACAGGTACCCTGCTTGCCGTGTGGGCTCCATTGATCCTAGTCTATTCAAAAGCTCTGAAGAATCTTGGGTATAGTATGATCACATAGAATTCAGCCTTGATAAAGACCACTAACTCACCATCCCTCACATATACCTTACTAATTGGTCTAAAAATTCACACAAAACTTTGGATAAATTATCAGCCTTTCAGTGTAAGGAACTCCTTGGATTTGAACCAGGGCAGTTGCTCCTCCTCCTATTTGAGCCACAGGAGGCAGTGTGGTGTTAGCCTAACCTTGACATATCATCTCTGATGCTGCCTCCATCAGTCTTCCAGGATCCATGCCCCCTGTCCAGCTCTGGGCAATAGCTCATTGAAGGGCTATTCAAGTTAAAATTTAAAATTTTCATAATTGGGACCGGAGCAATGGGGATTGGCACATTGGAAATTAAAAAAACTATTTTATTTCCTACGCATCCCCAGAGTTTCTGAACCAATGGTGGTGTGGTTGGACAACATGCTGCCCCCTAAAATCCTGCCGCCCTAGGCCTTGGCCTTAGTGGCCTTTCCACAAATCCAGGTCTGCCCAAGTCACAACTGTTTCAGTTACATTGAGTATGAGAAGCAATAGCCTGCCTGAAAGCAGTTCCATTGTGAAGTGGTGGCTCTTTCTGAAAGCACATGACCAGACAAAATGTCCTGAGATGGTTTCCTACACACCAATGTTACAGCTAAAAAATACAATACATTTTAAATGAATTACTTGCAATGTACACAGTATAATTTAGTAATAAAAAGCTATACTATAAAAATCATTACATAATCCCTTTAAATTTTGTGCACAACAATGGCATTAGGTGCACAAGGCAAGTGTATTAGAGTACAATAAGATGCAGATGCAGATTTGTGTATGGTAATTCTGTGCCCAATGTTGGACCTAGTCCTATGCTTTCAAATATTCCTTTCTTAAAAGACCCTGCATGACATTTATGGTTAAATGCTGCTTTGAATCACCATTCAATGTTTACCTCTTACCATAGCCATAGCAGATATAGGTGAATATTATGCCAAAAGCAGAAAATCTACAATTAAGCAAAGGAGGAGAGTTTGTTTTGAACATTGTATATGACTCCAAAACTCAATCCAAAGCCATTTAGTAATTTGTTGAAAATATGGTGCATTGACTAACTAACGGGAGCAGACATAACTTTGCTAGTGAAAGAAACGGACTCTGGCGCTCATTGGCACTCAATCGCCAGGCGAAGTTGCTCTCTGGCAAAGGGAAGTAACTGCGCAAATTCACTAAGATGCAAATTTTACTGAACGTTACCTCTTGCCTTGCCTTCGCCACCTCAGACCAGGTAGACCAGGAGTAGATAGGACTTCCTCAAAATTTAGTTGAAAATTTTTCCCAAAAAATGCTGGCGTCTTTTCCTTTTTTCAGGGTGATAGACTGCAAAAGAGTGTACATTTTTTTGGGGGGTAACTGGCTTCCCCCCTATATTTCCTAACATATGGCACATAAACTATACACTGGGCTCATGTGTAGGGCAATATAACAACTTTATTTTATTTTATTAAGCTTCCCTGGGCTTGTGTAGTGTAATGTATTGGCTGCAAAATATATGTCCATTCAACTTTAACTTCCCGCCGTATGCAAATTAGTCAACGCTAGCGCAACTTCCCTCTGCTTGCTGAATAAATACTAGCGCAACTTCGCCAGCGTTCGGCGCCCTAGACGCAACTTTGCATGTTAGTGAATTAGTGTTGTCAGAGCGAGTTTTCGTCTGCCGAAGTGTTGCGCTGCCTGCGAAGCCGTTGCTTGTGAAATTTTGGCACTAAGTAATTTTGCCCCTAACTGTGAGCTGTTCTAAGGCTTGCTTTCTCTGTCCATTCTTTAGAAGGAGAATACATGTCATACAAGCTTATGTTTTGTGTTCTACTCAAAATGTGCAATCTTGTGAACTAAATCCATTCCCTTGGGTATGCTCACAGGAAGGATTATGGTTTTTAATCTTAATATCTCTAAGAGGTTTGTAGCGAGTCCTGCTCTGGAATGTCTATGTTCAAAAGATGCAAGTTCCTGTGGCTGTTCTTTTCAATCATCTCACAAATGTAGTGTGGATAAGGATAAAGAGCCTACTTTTATTTAATTAATCATGACAAATATGATATGAACAAAGCCTAATTTATCATCTTTGTACCGGTTAAATAATGCATTGGATCACATGTTTTATACAGAGACATCATTGAACATTTTGGATAAAGAACCATTCAATTCATATATTTACTATGATTTTTATAGTGTATTTATTGCATGTACTGTATTTTATACTGTTTACTGGGATTTATACTGTAACTGCTGCATGTACAATACATGGCTGTATTTATATACAGGTATAGGATTCATTATCTGTAAACCCATTATCCAGAAAAATCCAGAAGGCCACCTCCCATAGACTCCATTTTATTAATTTTTTATACTTGATGCCAACTAAGATATAATTAATTCTCATTGGAAGCAAAACCAGCCTATTGAGTTTATTATATATTTAAGTTATTCTTTAATAGACTTAAGGTTTGGAGATCCCAGTTGCGGAAAGACTCTTTATCCAGAAAACCCCAGGTCCAGAGCATTCTGGATAACAGGTCCCATAACTGTATAGGCTTCCAAGGGCCTGTGCCTTGGACGGCAGTTTTTCAAGGGGCGGCCCTTGGGTGCCTATATAATTGAACATATATTGAAAATATAAAATTTAAAAATGCCTCTAGCCTCCCCAGAGACTTACTGCTTAAAACTGGCAGTGGAGCTGGTGGGGTGAGGAGTACAGGGGCCATTCCAAGTTAAGGGTGCTGTTAGGTCCAGTGCCTAGGGTGGCAGCAGACCTAAATACTGCTCTGTCTACATATAAGGATGAGGTGAAAATGTGTGGGGGCCGACCATTCAGCTCGACATTCTTTGAACCATTAACATTAAATTACAGGAATCGAGTAAACGTAGCAGTAATATTTGGGCACATTAGTGAAATGATCTGCCACTTGGTCTATACTGCTGCCTGTGTGCTGAAGGTGTTAGCAATAGACACGTACTGGAACGTAGAGACGCCATACTTCTTTAGTTTACTTTACTGGCACGTCAGTACGTCTATTGACACCTTCAGCCCTAAAGAAGTATGTGAAAACAGCGCGTCTCTATGTGCCAGTACATGTCTATTACTAACACCTTCAGCACACAGGCAGCAGTATAGAACAAGTGGCAGATCATTTCACTAATCATGTGCCAAAACATTACTGCTATGGGATCCTGATCGCACTGTGCTGGGGGGCCTCATTATTATTAATTTCACGATGGAGGCTGAGGGCCAGTGTAAATTTGAAAACAGGCCGCAATTGGCCCCCAGGCCACACTTTGGACATGCCTGGTATAGACTATTGGTAGCCAATGGATGGACGGAGAGCTCTTAAAGCAAAATGGGCTCCAGGATATTTCACCTAGGGCCCAGTATATAGGCAGCTCCTATGTTTTTTTTCAGTGAAACAAAATGCATGACAAAATTCTAGCACTTTTCATCATGTGTCAAAAACACAAATTTTGTTGCATAACTGTACCAGGCAAAAACTGTTTGTTTGTCCATAGATATATCACCAGGGTGAAGGTGTAATTTCAATATTTCTTATCCTTATACCCAGATTTTGCTTGGACTTTCATAAATTATTAACACAAATTTGTTATTTATTAGCCTATTATAAAGGGTTACACACCTTTTGGATGGATTTGTTGCAGCAGCGAGGAAAATATTTTATATATATATATATATATATATATATATATATATAGATATATATATATATTCAATGGCTGCTGCTGAGTGATGTCCACTGTCTCCTCAACAATCACAATCGCATCCAACTGCTCAAAGCTGTCAAACACAAACAGTTACATCAAACTGAATAAATTAATTTAATGTCAATTAATTGAAGACTTTCCAGGTAAATGGTTTTTAGGATTGTTCAGGATTCTCCAGTTTGATATTGTTATTCGATAAGCCGGGTTCTAACTAGATTAGGCTGGAAGTAGGCCAATAGTAGACAGCTGCCGTCTAGTTGCTGTGCATTAATGGGCTGTGGCAAATACAGTATTATTATATTTATTTATTGCATACACACACATTTCCAGTTCACATTTCCTGCACTGTGTATTTTAAAGTAAGATGGTCTGATGGTGCTGATGAAAATTACTAGAGCACTATTTTAACACTTCCATTTAAGTAGCACCCCAAGAAATAATAAACTTGGCATAATGAAGCTGCTTAATTAAGTGGGAAAGTTGCTCCCATGGAAGTGCAGCCTCTTTAAACTGGTACCACACAGGGTTCTGTTCTCTCTCTCTTTCTTTCTTTTATTTTTTTTCCACCATGGAATAAGTGAAAAATACCCTTTTTGGATTATTAAATCGGAAGATGCCACTTTGGTCATTAATTAATGGGTTAATATAGTTAATATTGCCCACCAAGCCCTCTACCTGCCTAAAAATGGTAGCATTATAATCAATCAATGTACAAAGTAGGTGGACAAGTTTGGGAATTCATTTGTCACATTTTATCCTGATTTTTAAGTTTCTGACATTACTTTTTTATTTTCATTAAATGGTTTTTGTGACTGTATTCTCTTGTGGGACCTTACACTGGAAAAATAAAATCCATGTCATGGTGGAAGTGATCTAATGAGATTAAATACTGAGTATTTGCCAATGTGCCTCAGGGTTTAGCTTTGTATTTATACAGGTATAGCTATGGTTTAGCTGGTACACAGCTACAAGATCATCAGACATAAATAAGATATCTTATAATAATAATGTCTATAACAATTCCTAGGTGCAGAGTAATATACATTTTTTAACAAAATTCTTGTCATTAACTAACTGTGCTGTTCTTTTGCTTTGTGGGATAAGGTATAAAAAACTTTTTCCACTGTATCTTGCAAAGGTATCGCTAGGACTGCATTCATGGAAATTTACACAGTAATGTGGTCACCATATAGTCATTTAGAGCTTCACTTTCCATTTGTTGCTCCATGTGGCAAAACATTAGGAGGTCATTTTAACAGTGCAACTTGTAACCATATAACATTTTAGTCAATAGGGGTTAAATGTCCCCAGGAAATATCTGTTTTTGTTATTTATTAAACTTAACAGGGCAAAGAGGAGATTGAAGCAATTAGGAAAACGGGCAGGGAGCAGTGAAGTCGGGGGAAATTAAGGTTTCAACGGACACCCCTTCCAAATACCGGGCTGTCCAGGTGAAACCCTAAAGTTAATTTATGTTTATGTTTGTTCTTTGCAACATTAATGCACAGATATGGCATAAAGGACTTTTGTTATATACAGTCACAACAAAGGGAGCAGGGGGGCTGTATAGTGGTATTTTAATATCTACTTGCAAGGACCAAACATGGAGTAGCTTCAATTTTCCTGTTTAGGCTATGGGCACACAGGCTGTTGTCAGTCTGCTATTTTTGCAGGCTGAGAGAAGCAGCTCTGCTCAGTGCCCCTACTACATTGATTTGAATTAGATCAGCCTGTGTACGCTCACACACTGACCTCAGCTTCAGCTCCGATTGGTTTGACTGCACACAAGCTGATCAAATTCAAATCAATGGAGCAGGGGATCTGAGCAGATCTGCTTCTCTCAGCCTGAAAAAATACATCGGCTGACAATAGTCACTGACAACAGTCTGTGTGCCCATAGCCTTAGCTAAAAAAATAAGAAAAAAAAAAACAACATCTTTTTTTGTGATTTCTATGCATTTCCAATTCCTTAGCATAACAGAGGAAGGTTTGACTTTAGCATTTTGAATTTTGAACAATTTGATATCCCCCTATTAAAAGTAAAGCTAACACATATTGTTAGTGATACCACACCATAACACAGGGTAGGCTGATATTAAAAGGTGCCAAGATGCTAGGAAACTATAGAAATATTGTAATTATATAATCTATTATGTCAATGATGTATTATTCTACTGTTATAGTTATGGTCTAATATGCCATTGTCACTGTGTCAAGACAAATCATTACAGCAATTTCATATAAGTATTTTCGAAAAATCCAAATGTGAAGGTCACTTGCCATATTCAGAAAAGTTTGAGACGGTGTAATACATTAGAACCTGTATGTGTACAGCAAAATAAGGATCAACATCTGTCAGTTTATGAGAATGCTAGAAAGTAACTGCTCTGATTCCAAACACAGGTCTCTGGAGAGATTTAAGATTCAGCGAGGAAGCACTGAAATGGAACCATTAGGCAACATTGATGGGTTTTTCAATGACAGCCTCAGTGATAATTACCTAGTTGAAACTTCACGTTGAATTTATCTGAAACCCCTGTTGATAATTGTGCTGATTATGTCCAAGGATAAAAAGGAGCCACAAATGTGCACTTGTGAGTATCTTACAGTACAAAAATTAGGTGTATATAATTCAAATTAGACATATTTATTACATTAGACTTGATTTATCAAATATTGACTTTTGGAATCCTGAAGGATTATCAGCAGTACCCTATTTACCCCATTTCTCAAAACTTTCTTGACAGTCGGGAAAGTTCTGAACAAAATGACACATTTATCAAGTTGACAAAGGAGCAATTCCTCATAACGTGTGTGATTGCTTCAAATGTCATTCTGTTCAGTGGGGGGATGCTGCTCAGCACGACTCAGTTTTTACTGCTGAGTAAAAAAAAAACATATCAGGCATAGGCATATTTGCCTCATAATATCACAATAAATAATATCAATAACACATGGAAGGGTTGGGAAACTGTATCCGCATACACACATATATGATTATTGGGGATGATTGAGGGACAGGGGCCTCTAGGGTAAAAAGAGAGGTCTTCATGAGCCTAATTATGCCACTGTTTCTATGAGCTATTTGGGGGAATGTAATAAAAGTCGCAAGGAGCAAAACAATTAGCACAAAAAAGAATATAAAGTCTAATTTCACAATGTAATAATCTTCCTTATACTGTTATTACATTGCGAATTTTAATTGCGCATTACCCACTTTTAAGAAGTGCTTGAAGGTGTCGTAATCTTTTGGAGCAAATATAACAACTTTTTCACTAAGAAGTTTTATTACATTTAATTTTATTACATATAAAATTCGCAAACCTTTTTCCACTGTCAGAAGTGGTCGCTAAACAGTTTCCGGGTTCGCAAAAGCTATATTAAATTCGCACAAAGGTAAATTTGTTTGCACAGAGGCATAACTTTTCGCATTGCGAATATTTTTTCTGTTACCAACTCTTATTACATTCCCCCAATTATAATAGTCTAGAAAAGGGAGTACAGATATAGGATCTGTTATAAAAAATCCATTATCTGAAGGCTCTGATTTACAGGAGGACTAGCTCCAATAGATATTAATGAAAAAATTTAAAATTTTAAAAATGATTTCCTTTTTCTCCATAATAATAAAACAGTATCTTGTATTTGATCCCAACTAAGAAAGAATTAACCTTGTTGGTGGCAAAACAATCCCACTGAGTTTCTTTTTAAACATTTTAGCGTATGGAAATCCAAATTACTGAAAGACTCCTTATCCGAAAAACCCCAGGTCCAGAACATTCTGGTTAGCAGGTCCCATGCCTGCACCTACACATTTTGGAACTGAAAAGCATATATATGTGTCAAATAATTCAATTACAAAAAAAAGTATTTCAATTTTCTATAGGTATGGGACCTGTTATCCAGAATTCTCAGGACCTACAGTTTTCTAGGTAAGGGGTCTTTCCATAACTTGGATCTCCATACTTTAAGGGGCAGATATATCAAGGGTTGAATTTAGAGTTCATGGGAAGTTTTTAAAACTCCCATAAACGCCATGACGAAAATTTGACCAACTGCGATTTTTAGGAAGGCTGTAAACAACTCGAAATTGATCCCTGGATGTCCCCCATAGGCTACAACAGCAATTCGGCAGGTTTAAGGTGGCAAATAGTGGAATTTGAATTCTTAAAATGCCAGTACATGATAAAATAGTTTTGGCCATAAAAATACTCAAAAATTAAAATTTCCCCCCCATTTTTCAAAGTTCACTAATTGACTCCAAATGGGTTTTAGGAGGTCCCCCATAGGCTAAAACAGCAGGTTTTAGATTGCGATTGGTCGAAGTTGAATTTTTAAAGAGACAGTACATGATGAATTTCGATATTCTATATTTTTTTCAAATTCAAATCAAATTTTGACTATTCCCTAGTCGAAGTACACAAAATTGAATTTGGACTATTCCCTAGTACACAAATCAAATTTGCACTATTTTCTAGTCGAAGTACACAAAAAATAGCTCGAAATTAGATTTTTTTAAATTCCAAAATTCACCTCGACCATTCATAAATCTGCCCCTAAATCTGTTTTAATAGGCAAATAAGTAAATAAAATACTAGTTGTCATTACGAATTGGAATGTAGTTAAACTATTGAAACGTTATCTGTTTTTGTGTCTGCTTTCTTGTGAAAGGATCTGCTCCATGGCTTTGCTGTTGCTAATTTAGATAGGCATGCTGCTCTTCATAAGATAAAATGTTAATGCTAATTTAAATACATTTTGATCATACTTCAAAGGCATGTCATGCAGGGATGAAATGAAAATAACGGATACAACTTGATGGAGGATGAAGACTTCATGGCTCAGTGCCAATGGCGCAGACTAGGCTCTTTTAGGGAAGCTTATTAACTAAAGCTATATATCAAATACTTTCTTTTTTTTTTCAAGAAAAGCAATCATTATTTCATATTATTTACATGAATTTTCGCAGTATTAATTGTAATGTTGAATCATGTGGAGGAAAGACCATGGACTTTTTAAAAGCTGCTTTGATGTTTTGCTAAACCTGTTAATAAGCATTTTAACGAACGGTATGTTATGGAAACACAAACATTCATTAAAACACCTAAATAACTCTGTGAAAAGCAAACCTTACTCAGATATTTTATTTTGCTTTGTCACATGGTATTTGTATCTACTGCCCTGCTTTTTCCTTGTTGCATATTCAGGAAAAATGTGGGGGATCCCTGAAAGTTGCTACATTGGAAAAAATGTACAGGTATGGGATCTGGAAAGCCGCTATCCAGAAAGTCCCGAATTATGGAAAGGCCATCTCCTATAAACTCAATTTTATCCAATGAATCCAAAATTTAAAAAATGATTTACCTTTTCTCAGTAATAAGAAGTGATCCAAACTAATATATATTTCATCTTTATTGGAAGCAAAACCAGTCTATTGGGTTTATTTAATGTTTGAATGATTTTACAGTGGACTTAAGGTATGAAGACCTGAATTAAGGAAAGATCCATTATGCGAAAAACCTCAGGTCCAGAGCATTCTGGATAACAGGTCCCTATTTACCAGTAGCAGCTGCAGCTGCAAACTTCCTTAAATTAGGTGAGATGCTTTTTACAGGTTGAGATAGTTAACTGTTAAACTGTATGTATTTGTATGTGGCTGAAAATTCATCCTCTTCCTTAAGGGCAGATTTATCAAGGGTTTAATTTCGAAAAAGACCAACTGAAATTGAACCGGAGGTCCGTTTTTGATTGAATTCGAAATTTATGAATCTAAGTACTTTCGATTTAATTCAATTCGAAGTTTTTCCAACAAAAAACCTTAGATCCACCAATTGACTCCACATAGGTTTTAGAAGGTCCCCCATAGGCTAAAACAGCATTTTGACAGGTTTTCAATGACGAATGGAAGAAGTCGAAATTCAAATTTTTTAAATTCGAATTTTTACTTCAACCTTTGATAAATCTGCCCCTTAATATTCAACTGCAGTCAGAATGCAAGGCTTAATCGTATGGGCTCAGATTTCAACACCCCTTTCTCTGTTCCTGGGAAAATCCTGCTTGGAATATGGAACCAAAAGACCTAAAGTGACAACATCAGGCTCACTAACTAATGGAAAGGCAAGCTCAACTAATATTACCCAAGGTGTAGAACAGGGCATCCTAGTGCCTTGCATCACCCCACACTGGAATTGGATTAGATGGCACAGGTGAAGGCAGGAGAGGGTGGTGTTGGGGGGGTGTGGGTCCATATCGGGTCATCCTCTTCTCCACGTCCAACTACGGGAATTTATTATATGAAGTTACACCTCTGGCCTTTCCAAAACCTTAATCTCCTCATTTGACAATGAGACAGAGTGCAGAAAAAAACTGCTTATTGCCCACACAACATCTTGCCTCTGGGAGTTGTACCTGCCACTATTGGTGCATCCAACTGGTGTGCACTCACATGCATAATAAATACAGGGTGCATTCAGAGCACTGCACAAAGCAAGTGCAGGGCTCCATTCAGGGGCGATCCTGGCCCCTCTGCTGCCTGAGGCAGCAGCAGTTGCTGCTGCCCCCCCTCTCCCGGAAATTCGCTCTTAAAGTACCAGGTGCAGCATTTTTGCTGCCCCTGGTACCTAGTGGGACGCTGCCGCCTGAGGCAACAGACTCAACTCGCCTCATTGGCGAAGCACCTCTGGCTCCATTGCACAACTGCCGCTCTATGCCCTGTGCTGTGCAGATTGCATAAAACATAAGTGCTTTGTGTTGATCAAAGGGTGCAAGTTTACTGCCCAAGGACTTACACTTAGACCCTTGTAAATGAGCCCTTATATTTCCATTCCTATTTTTTGAGAAGCTGGTTGTGCCATAGTGCTCTAATGAGCAGTTGAAATCATTTTACTCTTTTAACCTTTTTAAAATGAACTCTTGCGTAACACCCTATTTCTTCATGAAAATCAGAAAACCTCGGACAACAATTATTTTACTTGCCAAAAAATTTTCCCCTTATTTGATCATTTTATCCTTTCTCTTTTAGATTGCTTATAGCAATATGAACCACATTCCTATGCCCTGGCTTGCTAAGAAAATCATGTTATATTTTGCATCTTGTTTTGTTAAGACGCTTCTGTCTCCTTTTTACCACAGTGCAGAAATACCGGCTCCCTGAATGTTATTTTATTTTCTGAAGAAAAAAAAAAAAGGTGACGCCTCTGAGAACTTCTGGGTCTTTTAAGCATTAGCAGGAAACTATAATAGAGAACCATAAGGGGAAAAGACCTAGGGATCATCAACTAAACACTGACATATCTCTTCTCTAAATGTGAGCCTAACATTTTGTAACTTGTACAACCACTGCATTGTAATGCAAATATCTCTAAACCCTTTTGTTCTAGGAGAAGGAGTGTTCAGGATGTCTGTTTAATTCAAATAAATGATTTTTTTATCATACATAGAAGTATGATGATCTGTATATAAATTGCCCCTACATGATCCCCACTTTAAATTCTTGTAAAATACAGAAGCTTTTATAACAACACTTTGGTTTCTGATACATTGTGATCGGGAAATGACCTTTACTGTCTATTGTTCACTTTTTGCTTTGTAACAAACTATATTATACAACGTGTGCCTTTGTTTCGTGTTTTGGCTGTGGGGTTACATTTCCAACAATGAAGCTCTGTAATAATGCATTCTTGAAATTAATAGAAAGAGTTATGGTACATTTCTGTTAATGTCAACCACCTTTGCTCTTACAGAGGAATGATGCTATTCATAATGGCTACAAAGGCAAAGGCCTTTTCTCCCTGAAGGTATAACTATTTTCTTCAAATATCTGTGCTCTCAATAGTAATGCAATTCTTTGTCATTCCCCTATCTTTGCAGCTATTACGTTTTTGGGGAGACGCCTCTTCGTATTGGAATTTACTGCTGTATGACTCCATGTCTGGAAATATCATCTATCATTTCTATACTGCAAATGCAAAATGTTCTTGTATACCTAATTTGCTTCACTGTACTTTGCAACTCAATCAAATTTCGACTTTGCATCATCTCTTCAACTGATGATTTCTGTACAAATGAAGTTTTCCCATTCAGTTGCTTATTATTCAGCTGTGAGACTTTGCATGCTGTTCTGCCAGATCCTTCACTTGATCTTGCTCAGACTGGTCATTTTTGGAATATTCAACCCTGTATATTTATTTTCTTGATAATGCTTGTCTTTGACGATCACACAGAGTTGCATCTATCATGAATGTTGCTCCAACTATTGTAAAAAAGCGGACCTGTCACCCAGACATAAAAAGCTGTATAGTAAAAGTCCTTTCCAAATTAGACATGAAACCCAAATAATTTTTTTCATTAAAACATCCATACTTGTTACAAATGTATTTAAGATTTCAGCTGTCAATCATATATGTCCTGCCCCTCTGCTATGCCTTAGGCACAGAGGCAGGCAGGCAATTACTTTCACTTTTCATTCTACATTTCCTACATGTTGCTGCACTCCCTACATTCCCCCTCCCTGTTCACAGTCTATAATTGTGTAACCAATGCAAATGCATGGGCATCAGGTCCCCCATTCTGGTGCATAAACAAAACTTTGAGGTGTTTCAATGCTTGTCTTAATAACAATGTCCACAAAATGGCTGCTGCCTGCTTGCTGTGGTGGTGAATTTCAAGGCTTGCTGCAACCAAGATTTAAATAATTTATATAGTGTAAGTAAAGTTTATTTTGCTTAACAAGTACTATACAGTAGATAAGAATTTGGAATTATTTCTTAGGGTGAAAGGTCCCTTTTAAGCTGCTGTCTGTGGGTAAAACAGATTTAGGAATTCTCTGCTTGCATGCAAGAAGAAGATGCAGCATTGCTGACAGATGTGGAGACTTGAAAGTTATTGCTAAGTAATTTTTTTATAACTGACTTCTGTAGGACATCTCCACCTATTACGAAAGAACACAAATATATACAAATACATTGAGCTGCCTGTTTTGATAGCTGGTGCATAGCGATTTAGTCATTTATATTTTAAAAGGAATATAAAAATATATTTTAAAAATTGATTTTTTAAAAGAAATCAGCAGAGCTACAGTACTATGCTATGCCATGAGGATGAATAGATAGGAGCTGTTTCTTGGGGGTGTCAGAGGGAGACGAAAGAGCAGGTAATGTGTGAAAATACTGGTGGAGTTTGCTTATGACAGCAAGAAAGCAGATGATATCTGAAATTACTATGTGACCATTGGGGTTTGCCATTGGGAGGTAAGGAAGCAGATGATATGTGGAATTACTTTATGACCCTTGTAGTTTGCCAGTATAGGGCAAAGGAGCAGATGATATCAAAATTACCATCTGATCCTTGTCAGTCTGAGGCACACGGGGCAGGAAATATGTGAAATTACTATGTGACCCTTGAGGTTTGCGATTGGGAGGCAAGGGAGCAGATAATATCTGAATTACTATCTGACCCTTGGAGTTTGCCAATGGGAAGGAGGCAAGAGAGCAGATGACATATGATATTACTCTGTGGCCTTTGGTTTGTCAGTAAGAGGCAAAGGAGCATGTAATGTGTGAAGTTACTGTCTGACCCTTGGGGTTAGGCATCAGTAGGCAAGGCTGCAGATGATATCTGAAATGACTTTATGTTCCTTGTGGTTTGCAATTGGGAGGCAGATGATATCCAAACTACTAACTGACCGATGGGGCTTGCCTATGGGAAGGAGGCAAAAGAGCAGATGGTATCTAAAATAATTATGTGACCCTTGGTTAATCATTGAAAAACAAGGAAGCAAGTAATACCTGAAATTACTATATGACCCTTGGGGTTGCCAATGAGAGGCAAGGGAGCAGATGAGATCTGATATTACTTTTTGGCCCTAGCTTTGTCGTTGAGAGGTGAAGGAGCAAGTAATGTGTGAAGTTACTGTCTGGTGCTCGATTTTGTCAGTAGGAGGCAAAGAGCCAGGTCATATATTAGATACCATCTCTGCTGGGTTAAGATGACCCGGCTAGATAGATTTGTACATTCCATGTTGTATGAATTTAGATGAAAGTTATAGAATCCATGCTCTTACTGTTGAGAATACAGATGTACTGCAAGAATGTATGAGCCTTAATTCAGAGCTTTAATTCAGAGCAATTTTTCATATTAATACCATATATGTTTAAAGGCAAACGTTGTCAGGAGTGTATTCATTTATCCAGTCTTTCAACCAGTGTTCTGTTGAAGAAAGACAAATATTTATTTAAACTATTTTCCCTCTCAGAATAAAATATATGCATTCAGCCTTCCACCACAGTGCCGAACTAAAGCATCTCGCTTGTCTATTTTCAGAAGTTCTAAATTGAACATTTTGACATGATGCTTGGCTCCTCTGGATCTACTTGATAGCACAGCCTACTGTAAAGAATGAAAGAGCAATCAGGCCTCTGACATGAAAGAAGAGATTAATGTGGCAATCCAGGCAAAATCGGAGCAGGTAGTATCTCTTCTCATTGAATTGCAGGCAGTACTCCCACTCTCTCCTCAAAAAGTAATTACTGATGTTGTGTATATCTGTTGGAGGGCTACCGCACTTAAAATCCACAAAATAAAGACGTCAGTGATTTATATCCCGCTACGGAGGACGATAACAAAAGTACTTTAAATTAAATATCTTACTGGGTGGAAATTGACTGCTTTGGTATCTAAAACAAAATCAGGTTCAAAACTTTTTTCTGAGAATGTGAATACATGAACTGTATGATAAACTATTTGTTTGTTTATTGCAAGAAGCTTGGTGATATTCCATTGGAATCTTTTTACACTAAAGCTCTAAATTGTATATCTTTTCAGCTAGGAAGTTAAACAGACACTTTCCTAGTCATCTTTCATTTTGTCCGCTGCCTTGTTGCTTGGGTAAGAGGAATCCTAAAAACAAGATAATTGCACTCCAGTGCAATTATTTTGCACTGGAGAGCTGCAGAACTAGAAGTTTTAGAAACACACAAGGAATAAAACATAATCAGCCACAAAATGTCTTAGAGTAGTATTGGCTACATCATATGGAAGGGCATATTATATATAAAAGGAGAATTTGACAGTTTTTGGAGCATTAACGTCACACTGGTGAAATGCACTGGTCAGATTTCCAAATCAACCAATTAGCAGGCCCGGATTTGTGGAAAGGCCACCTGTCAGCTAAGTTAACCCATCATGGGGAAAATTCTCTAGAGAACTTTCTCCATTACAGTTGTATGAGGAAAATATACCGGCAAATTTTAACATAATTTACACCAGGAAGAAAATGCACCATATTTCTCTCAAACAATATCTTTACGATTTTTAGCAAATATGAAATGTGCTGTGAAGATACCCCTGGTGAATTGAGGTGAACTTTGGTGAAGTTAGAGAAATAGAAAGTTCAAGCGGACCTGTCACCAACACATAAAAAGTTGTATAAGGAAAGTCCTTTGCAAATTAAACATGGAACCCATATTCTTTTTTTATTAAAATATCCATGCCTGTTATAAAAGTGTTTACATATCTGAGCTGTCAATCATATATTGCCTGCCCAGCCTCTATGCCTGAGACATAGAGGTGGGGCAGTCAATTACTTTCACTTTCCATTCAGCATTTCCTGGATGTCACTGCTCTCCTCACATTTCCTCCTCCTGCTCATGCACTAGAATTGTGTAGGACACTGTGCATGGGCATTAGGCCCCCATCATGGTGCATACACAAGATTTTGAGATGATAAACAATTTGAATAGAGATTGAGTAGGCACTCAAGGACCAATCCTCCACACAGACACATAAAAAGGAAATTACTTGATCTTATTCAGTCCTTAATGGATAACCTATAGCCTTGATAAACAATTTGCCTTGATAAACAATGTCCACAAAATGGCTCCTGCCGGCTTGCTGTGACTGTGTAATTCCAAGACTAAAGGAAACAGCATTTAAATAATAAATATAGTGTAAGTAAAGTTTATTTTCCTCAACTAAAATGATAGAAAATATTTTTTTTAGGGTGACAGGTCCCCTTTCATTTAAAGATCCTATTATTGTAAGTTCAAACTGCTGAAAAGAACCTAGGACTCCAAGTCTAACCATGGTGATAGTGTGGTCAGCATAGTGGCATCCAGGTTGACATTGCTGCCTTGAAGATCTGGGGTCTTAACTATAGCACTTTTGGCAAGAATTTGTATTTTACCCCATACTTGAATGGGTTTCCCCAGATACACAAATTTCCTCCCACAATCCAAAAACATATAAGAAGGTTATTCAGTATCTTATAAAATTGACCCTGGTTTGGACATGATAGGGACTTAGGTAAACTCTACTTGATGTGAAAAATGTCTAATCTCTGTAAAAAACTGCAAAATATGTTGGTGCTATATAAGGAAATCATAATAATAATTGCTAATGTTTGTTCACAGGAGACATGAGGTCTAATCACAAGGGACTGATCACTCTGACCTTAGAAATCAAGCTTGGGTTAGACCTGGTTTTTATTCACTGAGGCGACCCATACTTGGTTTCTGAGGCTGAAGTGCTATAGCTGGGAATGTTCACGGTGCAAGATCATCACTGCTTTCATCTGTTATGATATTTCAATCACAATTAAAATTCATTACAGTTGACAATTTGTATATTTTAACGGGAAAAATAAAAACAGAGTGAGTGTGAAAAGGATCAGTCGTGTCACACCGGATCAACGCTGCAACACCATCCGACATTTCCATTACTTACCTTATTTCCGTTGCATGCGATTTGACGCTGTCATTTTGTTGCAGCACGTTGGATCCTGATGAAAATGTCCATGTAGTCCTACCCTTAGGGAATACAGAAAAACTATATTAAAGTGAGCAGCATGCCATGTATAAAAATCCACAAGCTCAGCATGAGGCAGATGGAGAAGAATATGCCCGATTTCCAACGTGCCATGTTTTTTTCCACTTCAGCACTCTGCCCTGTGCTTGCAAGAAAGGTATCATCTGCAGGTGGAGGCTGCCTAGCATGGAACCTTGGTTTGGAAAAGTGATTAGAAGTGTAAGTGGGTGGCTCCAACATTTGCAGAAACAAAGTAAACTAGATGAATATTTATTGGATTGTGCTGTCACTTTTGCTCAAGGGGCAGAAGATATCAGTAAGAAGTAGAGGATATTGTATTGGGGTGATTAGCAAAGTGTTACATGACACTGTAATCGATTTTGTATATAGTGACATAGTTAGATTGGGTTGAAAAAAGACCATCAAGTTCAACCCCTCCAAATGAAACCCAACATCGCTACATATACAGACTGAACTCTCCATACACTCACACAAATTATACAGTATATACCCATATCAATACTAACTATAGATTTTAGTATCACACTAGCCTTGGATATTATGCTTGTTGACCCTCTTAAAGGCATTAACAGAATCAGCCATCACAACATCACCCGGCAGTGCATTCCACAACCTCACTGTCCTCACTGTAAAGAACCACCTAGGTTGCTTCAAATGAAAGTCCTTTTACTCTAGTCTAAAGAGGTGGCCTCTGATGCGGTGATCCTCTTTATGGGTAAAAAGTTCCTCTGCTATTTGTCTATAATGTCCTCTAATGTACTTGTAAAGTGTAATCATGTCCCCTCTCAAGAGTCTTTTTTTCCAGAGAAAACAACCCCAACCTTGACAGTCTCCCCTCATAATTTGTCTTCCATTCCCTTAACCAGTTTAGTTGCACGTCTCTGTACTCTCTCCAGCTTATTTATATCCCTCCTAAGGATTGGAGCTCAAAACTGCACTGCATACTCGAGATGAGGCCTAACTAGGGACCTATAAAGAGGCAACATGATCCCTTGAGTTAATGCCCTTTTTTATGCAGGACAGAAGTTTATTTGCTTTAGTAGCCACAGAATGACACTGCCCAGAATTAGACAACTTATCTACAAAAACCCCAAGATCCTTCTCATTTAAGGACACTCCCAACACACTGCCATTTAATGTATAACTTGCATTTATATCATTTTTGCCAAAGTGCATAACCTTGCTTTTATCAACACTGAACCTCATTTTCCAGTTTGCTTCCCAGTTTCCCAATTTAGTCAAATCACTCTGCAAAGTGGCAGCATCCTGCATGGAACCTTTAGTTCTGCACTATTTAGTATCATCTGCAAAAATAGAAACAGTACTTTCAATGCCCTCCTCCAGGTCATTAATAAACAAATTGAAAAGCAAAGGACCTAGTACAGAGCCCTGTGGTACCCCACTAACAACACTGGTCTAATTAGAAAATGTTCCATTTACCACCACTCTTTGTAATCTATATTTTAACCAGTTCTCTATCCAGGTACAAATACTTTGTTCCGAGGCCACAAAGGCCTGAGCCTACCCCTTTGAAAAGCTTTCCTACCACTGATGTCAGACTAACTGACCTATATGGTTTTGAGGCTGAGAACGGGATCCCTTTTTGAATAGTAGCACCATGCCAGACCTCATTTAATCCTGAAAAAGCGGTTTAGCAATCACAGAGCTAATCTCTTTAAGTACCCTGGGATGAATACCATCAGGTCCCGGACCTTTGTTTATCTTAACATGTTCTTGACTCTTTTGAATTTCCTCATGCTTGAACCATGCAACATTAGTTGTATTACTAGAATTAGGACTATTAAGAAGGAAACCTTCATTAACTGGCTCCTCATTAGTGTAGACAGACGGAAAATAAGAGTTCAGATTAGTACCAATATGTACTAAGACAGTTGAGTCATGTCCAGCCCCACCCAATAATTTGTCTACCCGATCAACCACATGCCGAACCCTGGCACCAGGAAGGCCGCAAACTGTTCGATTGTATCGATCCGGATGATAGATTACCCTCTCCACTTTCCTAATAATTTAATCCCCTACAACTACAATCTGTTTAGGCCTGGCTTTGCTCTCCTCTCCACCACTACTAGAGAAAGGGGTCTCCCGGCTGTTAGAGAGATCTGCCCCATCTAGAACTCTTCACACTCCCATCTTCCTCACACATCTGGTGGATCTGTTGGGATGTATAAACCCCAGATCAGCCTCTCTTTTCCTTTTACCCACACTGGATTTTCTGACTGTCACTCACCTAACTGCCTCATCATCCTGCTGCTGTTCTGTTCAGCAAACTATCTGACCCTGCTAGGTCCTGCTCAGTGAGCAAGAGACTCCTCTCAATATTGTCAATCGACCACAGTGTTGTAATTTGTTGCTCTAGTGCTCTAACACAAGCCTCTACAGTGACAATTTGTTCACAAATGCAGCAAAGGTAAGCAGATCTCTTGTTCCATACATATGGCAGACTGTGCACTGGGTCAGACCTTCAATCTTGCTAGCACTCATTTTCCCAGTTACAGGTCAAAAAACAGGAAATAAAAAATTAGGGTTTAGAACAAACTTTCGAACCTCCTTTAGTTTAAAATTCCTGTTTGCAACTCACCTTACAGAGGCCACACTAACTGCTGTGTTTGCAACTCCACTTACAGATCCCCCACTTAAAGAGCAAACACTTAAAGTGATACTGACACATTCCTATAAAAATAGGAGTGTGTTGGTATCAGTAAATAGAAGCTGCACGTGAAATATAATCAGCTAAAAGCTCCCCAAAGCCGCCCCCAGCCTGGCGAACCTTAGTAACTCTGACCCTCCAACACCATTAAATCATCTTGCTGATTTGTTTCAGTCACGCTGGGCTGGGGGCAATGCGATCCCTCGATAGTCTGATTACAAATGAAAACAGGACTCCAGCCTATGGAGGGATTACGCTGCCCCCAGCACAGCGTGACTGAAACATCCCAGCAAGATGATTTAATGGTGTTGAAGGGTCAGAGTTACTAAGGTTCGCTGGGCTGGGTGAGGCTTTGGGGGGCTTTTAGCTGCTTATAGTTTGCGGAAAGCTTCGTTTCACTGATACAGACATGTTCCTATTTTTATAGTACTTTAATTTAATACCCTTACTTTAAAATACCGGTCAATAAATACTTGTGTTGATTTATTTGTTTAGTTCTTTTCACCAGAGAGTATGATAATTCTGTATATACCTGATGCTTTGTATAGGGTGCAGAAGTGTGAGCACATAACTTATAGATGCTTACATAAACCCTGCAGTTTAAGGGCCTTCAATGGGGTGCACCACTGCAGCATTAATAAATAACCAGGATAAGCAAAGTGGATATATGGATATATATCCAATGGAGCACTCTACCCACTCTGCCTAAATGAATCAGGCAGATCCTAACTTAACTACTGACATGAACCATCAGATTTGTCTACTCTTCTACACCATGTGGAGCATACATAACAGTCCATGTTAAGAATAACTGATTAAAATTGTTTGTAATTGTGGATAGCTATAAAGTTGTGTATTGTGTTAAAAAACGTTATTATTTGAGAAAGTGAAATTTGGCACGAAACGCGTCAGTAGTAGTGACTTATGTGCACTGATTGAAAGCTGACATGCAATTTATATTTGTCAACAAATAAAGAACTTTTTATTCATCATGATTCGGCGTGTCAGAGAAGTTCGTATTATTTATAGTTTTGGAATGGTTCCGTTACCAGGGAGCAGAACGCTGGACACGTGATCGTTGGGAACCATCGGGAAACTACACATTGGTGAGAGATTTGTTTTCTCATAACAGTCCATGTGTATACACTCATAATGGTACAAATAGGGCAAAAGGAAGCACATTAAGGCACATTCACAGTCTCAGAAGTCACATTTGATTTCTGAAACCATGATAAACATTTACTGGGTGCTATTGTGACCAGTCTTCTATGAATTTGCTATGTGAGCAGAAATAAAGAATAACGCCACACTGTTAAATGGTTGTTTAAATTAAAATTTAAATACATTTTTAGTATGATGTAGAGAGTGCAATTGGACATTTTTATTATGTGTGGTTTTTGAATCATATAGCTTTTTGTTCAGAAAATCTCAAGACTGGAATTTTAGCAGTTATCTTGTGGTTAGGTTCCAAATTACCCCAGCAACCAAGACATTGGAATATGAATAGGAGAGGCCTGAAAAGAAAGATAAATAATAACATATAACAATATGAATAGCTGTGTAGCCTCAGAGCAATGGTGTTTTGGCTTTCAGGGTCAGTGACCCCTGTTTCAAAGCTGGAAAGAGCCAGAAGAAGAAGGCAAATATTTTAAGAATTGCTCATTCTATAACATACATAAAGTTTATATGAAGGTGCACTACTATTTAAGCCAAAATCTCCATCAGAGCCAGGGGCATGTGTCATTTAGGAGAGGAGTGTGTCCATGGCAATACTACAGTTGAGGGCTTGAATAAGTATTTAGTTGTATACAGTATAAACTTCCTGTGCTGCATAAGTGACAAATCTTGTCTTAAAAAATAAACATTCTAGAAATAAAATGGTGCAAATAATAGTCTGCCAACATACTACAGAGATACTAATGCAAATACGATGGATGTTAATGGCTAATATACTTGAAACTGGAAATTTCATGGTGAGCTAAAAAAAATGAAAGCAATCAACATTTTTTATTTCACAAAGCCCTTGGTCCACCCCATTAGCTCACTAACTACATTTCTAATTAATTATAAAGAAAAGCTATGTAACCTGCTGCGTTGCTGAGGATTAATGTATTACATAATCAAGATCAAGTATAGACATCAAAGAGGGAATAAAAGGCAAATTTGGTTTCAATTTGTTATAGGTTATTATAATTTTACTAGTTTATCATGGGACGGCGTTTCTGGTTCACAGACTTTTAGTATAAAAGGCAACTTTCAGTGTTAAAATCTACCGAACAAATTTAGAAACTTTGTGAGCTGTCAAGTTCTGATTAATGATGCTACCCTTCATTGCAGTTATAGTCTTGCAGTGGGTTGGATACATGCGGGTTTCTCACAACAATGAGTGTAGGTTCTTTGGTCACATGTTTCCTGGCAGCTTCTCTCCTTCACGTGGCTTCCTTACCCAGAACTCACATGCTATCACTTTTATGGTGGGTTATGCAATAAAATGCACTAAGTTTGTCCAGGAGCAGTAACCCATAGCAATCACTCAGCAGGCAGTACAGGACCCATGTTTAAAAACAGACATCTTATTGGTTGCTATGGGTTAATGCACTTGGACAAGTTTAGTGTCTTTTATAACATATGGGGGATAGTGTTGTAGTGGCCATTGGGTAGCAGGAAACAATGAAACTCCAATTCAGATAAATCTAAATAATGACATAGGCACTCATATAGCCTACAGCGTTTGGTGAAATTGGATAGCTTATTATACACATTTGCATTCTCAATGTATGAAATTTTATATTTTGTTTTTTCGGGACAAATACACTATCATGTATTATCAGTCACTATCAATAATTTTCTGCCATCATTAATGGTGTGCATGTGTCTGCACCATGTTCGCACAAAATTCAATGGCAGGACCTCATCAAGGCAAGTGTTATTCCTTTTGAATCGATGTGTCCTGTACTTTGCACCTTGCACTCAATTCATCAAAACAGCCTGAGCCAGTATACCTACACAGATCAAGTACCTTTGTGAATAGCATTAAATATATACTATTTTGCACTTAACCTTGCAAGAGCCTCTTTCCTAAATGCAGGCAGTGTCAGTTTGTGGCCAATAAAGCAAGTTCTGCCTTGCATAAAAATGGCATTAACTCAAGGGATGAAAACATAGTTTTCCTCTTTAGATCCCTGGTAAGGCCTCATCTGGAGTATGCAGTGCAGTTTTGGACTCTAGTCCTTAAGAGGGATATAAATGAGCTGGAGAGAGTGCAGAGACGTGCAACTAAACTGGTAAGAGGGATGAAAGACTTAAATAATGAGGGTAGACTGTCAAGGTTGGCGTTGTTTTCTCTGGAAAAAAAGGCACTTGCGAGGGGACATGATTACACTTTACAAGTACATTAGAGGACATTATAGACAAATAGCAGGGGACCTTTTTACCCATAAAGAGGATCACCGTACCAGAGGCCACTCCTTCAGATTATAAGAAAATAACTTTCATTTGAAGCAATGTAGGTGGTTCTTCACAGTGAGGTTGTGGAATGCACTGCTGGGTTGATGTTGTGATGGCTGATTCTGTTGATGCCTTTAAGAATGGCTTGGATGATTTCTAGGACAAGCATAATATCGAAGGCTATTGTGATACTAAACTCTATAGTTAGTGTTTGAGTATATATAGTTTATGTGAGTCTATGGAGGGGTTAGTGTGTATGTATGGACACTGGGTTTCATTTGGAGGGATTGAAGCTTTACTCATACAATGTATTGCTTAAGTTATCCCCTGGACAATTTACTGGATTTACAGTGAGAAAGTTACTTGCCAGCAGTGTCAGACTTCAGCGCATGCGCATGGTGGTGTTCGCACATGAGCACCTCCCTGCGTGCGCGTCAAGAGAGAGGCGTTTTCATCCAACAGTCGAATCAATGTAATTCTTACCTGGGATTTCTCCTTTACTTCTGTTTTCTTTAAAACATCCGAAATGTCGCATGCATTTAGTCGCATTGTGACATGTCAGCTCCTCTCGCACCATGAAGTCCTACCATTATACAAACCCTTTCCAGATCAGTATCTCTACATGTTAGGGGTTAGCTTAACTAACCCCTGGGGTGTACTATGAGAGGAGCTATAATGCCACTAACTAGACCCCTCTCATTGGGTCCCTATTCCATGAAAGCTTAATTCCCATAATGTTTTTAACTGACTTAAATTGAATGATGTAATAATTGACTTCCCAAATAAATTTTTAATTAATTTTAAATTGATAAATTGATTCTTCTATTTGTTATAACTGATTATTTACAATATTTGATACTATGTACAACTAATTATGCAACTTATTTTACCAATTACCCTGTAATTGATGCTAATTTATCTTAATTGACCCACTACCGGTTAAAGGAGACTGGAAAGTAGTATGGCTATTTCCCCTGATGAAGTATTTACATATATGAAACGCGTTAGGCTTTTTTATTGAACCGGAATAAAAAATGTATAATCATTAGACAAAGAACTCGCTGAGTTTGGAAGACGCAAGGATTTCCAGCACACAGACCGGATACACCACACGATCAGGATCTACACAGGAGAACAGACTGCAAAGGAGAAAGACATATCCACACCACAGAAAGCAACATAGTCGACACCGCCTCGGAGAAACCATCTGAAAAGGATCAGGTACTTTCTGTGACATGTGCCTTACGCTTTCCATGGCATCTTGTAAGTATAATCTGTATGCGGGCCATCGGTGGGAACTCTTGACAATACTTCACTATTGCAGTTTATCTCCAGCAGTATCCACCCACGGTAACAGGTGGAGCCTAAAACGAAAAATTCATGTGCACCCTCCCCTACCTAGTAGTGGAATTAACCCCTATAGAAATAAAGTAAAATCTATTTCCTTAAAAGTATTGCCATATCTGTTTAAAAATTAATATATATTAATGTGTTTTTTACACTGATGAAAATTAACTTGTTAAAGTTTCCAGTTGTACAATCTCGTCTCTCACTTGCACGGTACCGCTTTCATTAAGCAGCTGCTTCACAACATCAGTCTATGACCATGGAACTGGTTCCAAGTAATGGAATTCTTCATCAATTATTTTAGACCCCAGAAGAATGTGTTCCCTGACAAAAGTTATGTATTTCATATTTATGTCATAACCACAAGATTTTAAATGTGCGCTTTTGTATTAAACATTTAATTTCTTTAAATATCTTGCAATAAAAAAAAATTGAATGTTGACATTTAATAAACCATGTGCTATAGAGCAGACTCCACAGTCCTGAAGAAACATATGGTTCCAGAGAGATGTAGGGAATTTCATGGTGCACACATACTTGCTTAAACATTTCAGTCATACTTATTCTTAAGGTGGCCATACATACTCAAATGTGGACAGTTTGGCTGATAATTGTCCCTAAAGGAATATTTCAGCCAGTTACCTTTCAGTGTTGGGGACCTTGGCTTGATTCTGGCAGGACTCAAAATCTGCAGACTATTTACTAATGCGTGCATTTCTTCCCATAGTATAAAACATGTAAATGGCAAATGATATGCCAGTATATATATATATATATATATATATATCTATATATATATATATATATATATATATATATATATATATATATATATATATATATATATATATATATATATATATATATATATATATAATGTGTTTAAACCTAACTCATTTGGCAGGCGCAAATTCCCTGTGATTTCCGCATTTCACTGGCAGTGAATGAATTAGATAAACTGCGCCAAAAATTGGTAGGTGAAAAAATTGGGCGTGCGTCCAAATTATTCTAACGCCCATTGACTTTAATGCATTTGGACCAAATAGGTGCATGTGTAAACTTTCACGTGCGTTAAAATAATTTTGACGCCTATTGACTTCAATGCGTTTTGACAATTTTTTTTCATTGTTAATTGTTGCGGGGAATTCGAAAATTTTTGGCAAACCCGAAACGGGACATATTCACCCATCACTACTCGTGAGGCAACTTCGGAAAACCGAAGCCATACGTATGCCATCCCGTCGGAGATTAGTCGCCCGCAGTAGAAAGAATTTGTCGCTGGGCAACTAAACTCCCTGTGTGCCACCACCCTTAGTAAAAGGTCCAGTGTCCTCAAAAGGTATTTTTGGTGTTTACTCATAATTACAAGACCTTCTAATTCTGCCTTCTGCCATTCACTTCAGTTCATTTAGATATTATTCTAATAAAATGAGAATTTTTTTAAATAGTGAATATATTGTACCAAGTTTCCTTTAGTAAAGCACATTCATGCACATGTTTGCAATATACCTAGTTCAAAAATATTTGTCTGATAGATACAAGTGAGTATTCTGCCAAGTTATATACTTTTATGGCCATTTCATTCACCTTAGCAAAGTAAGCAATACGGCAGCTAGTGTGTGTGTATGTTGAACTCACCTAGAACTTCTTTAGTCAATGTTCCCATTTACCAGCAGGTTGTAATATTCATTTTTGATTCAAGTAGCTAACATTCTTTTTTGCAGAAATAGGTAAAAATGTAAGCTTATACAATTCTGTTGAGTAAAGAAGGCTGTAGCATAAGATTTGGAAAAAAATCTGTTGGCTAAGTAGAACAGTAAAAGTAAAAATACTTTGTTGATAATATTAACTTAAACCCAAATTTTATCTGAGAGCAAAAGAGAGCACATTGTCTATACTGCTCACAAGATGGCATTTTTAGATAAATGCAGTATTTGGTTTATCAGCTTATATAAATTTCATGTAAATTAACACTTTTTTTCTTGACTATAATTTTACACATTACAACTCTTTCCTCTCCTGGAGCACTTCATTCTGGAGGAGCACACATGGGTATAAGGTTACCATCCCCTGACAGGACCTACCTTCTGTATCAATCAAGATATATAGGGCGGCATAAGCTCCTGGGGATGCAAGGTGCAAGGGAGCCCTGTACATTATACCTGCTTAGAAAATGAAGGCAATTCGAAGAGCCATTCTTAAACACAAGGGTACACAGGGGTGGGGGGGGGGGCTGCTGAAGGTGTCAGCAATGCTGAAGGCTGGGAGATGCTGCTCTGTCCTTTGGAGCCAAGCACAGTGCCATGAAAGCAGTGATTGGAAAAGTATATTATGCATATTATTTATGTGATTCTTTAATAATATAGTATATATATATATATATATTGCACTTTGAGAAAGGCTGAGGAAGCAGCTGAAACATCACTCTTCACTTGAAGGGTGATGTTCTACATTTCTTTAGGACCTTTCTCGATCCTAATGAGGACAGAAATGTTGGACTCTGGTACAATGTATTGATAATAAAGGGTTAAACTTTTTTTAAACGGGTGTGCAGACAATTTTATATATATATATATATATATATATATATATATATATATATATATATATATATATATATATATATATAAATATATATAGATGTGACAGTGCACCCTGATTTGTCTGATGTTTTTGCATTAGAGTGCAGATACTTCTACAATTATTATATATACTGTATATATAAATGTCAAGCAGATAGGCACCTGTGTTATATTCACAGCAGAGCACTTTCAAATTCAGACAATATTCAGACAATATAAGGTAAACAAAATAAAGTTAATTCTTTGGTCGCCGGAACAGACTGGTCCTCTGGAAGCCTGGATATCTCAAAAGCTGCTTTTAGACTGTTCCCCAGTTACTATAAGGGCAGCTTAATCCAAGATAACTACAAAAATGAACTCATAGTATTTTAGCTTTTCTCCTCAGCAATCTCAGCTCCACCGGCTCACTTCTTCCTGGACCAGGAGCACACTTACAACCCCTTTCCTTTTCCGTAAGTAATGACTTAATTCTACCACCTATACTGGCTTTTCCAGCCGAAGCGAGCACACCTCCTGTAATTCTCCCCATTTGATCTATCTCATAGAGCTTTTTAGGAGAGAGTTACCTTCACACTGGCATCTTTCCAGCTACTGCACCACAGTATACTGTATCACTATCTATCATAAAATTATATATCATAAGAATAGTTATCAGTCATCGATCAATCTATTTATGGTAGAACTAAAGTATATCCTAATCAATTGGAGTTATTTGGTATGTGGTCATAAACATTGTAATATTAATTACAAATGTAATATTTTATTGTAGTGGCTACATTTCATATGTAATTCTGTTAATATTCCTATCCTATATAGAGATGTGAATATTGCATTGCTAATAGCTTTGTGTTCATTATCACTAGACTGATCAACCAAGTTCAACATTGTCAAAAGTGCTATAACAAAAGGTAACCTTTTCCAGTTGAAGCCACTAATTATTCTCTGTTCTGTAGATGATCCTTGCACAGCCATCTACCTGATCCTTTTTGTTCAGGGCTCGCCTTCTCAGTGAATACTGCAATCCATTCAAGGGTGAAAGGTTCCCTAATTAAGAAGAACTGTAAAAGGGCAAAATGAATTAAAAAGCAAATGGAAGCGTAAAGAGAAAATAAATGCTCTATTGTTGCTGCCCTGTATAAGATAAAACATATTTCTTATTGCTTTTCCACTGGGAGAAAGATACTTAATGATCAGCAAGAACCTTGATATTATCAAGCCTTGTCAGCCTTCTCTTTGTCTAATATAAGTTTGAAGGGTATTGCTTCATGCTGTATGACCATACTCATTATCTGGCCTTCACCATCCAGCAGGTCTTTATCCAGGATAGGAAAACTAAGCACCGCAATATATCATTGCTCCATAAGTGAAGCTAAAGGCAACAGTAAAATGTAATATCTGGATCTTCACACCTTAAGTCTACTAGACAATGAGGTAAACATTAAATAAACCAGCCACCAGCATTGTGGCTGATCCAACACACCCCTCACATTCACTGTTCACACTCCTGCCATCTGGAAAAAGGTACCGAAGCATTAGGGCCCTCACTACCAGACTGTGTAACAGTTTCTTCCCCCAAGCCATAAGGCTCCTGAATACTCAGGGACCGGACAGATCTCTCTCACACTCCATTTGACCTTATTGTATAAATAAATAGCCATTGGATACAATTGTTCTCTATGAGCACATCTGCACTTTAGCATGTTCTTTATCATGATCTTACTACTATCATGTCACAATGATACACCCATCATGTCTGATGTTTAGCATTATTTACTTAACATATTACATCTGCTGAGTGTGCACTGTCTTGTCCTGTCCCTGCACTATGCTGTCCTGTCTTGCAGGAGTTGCATATTTTTGCACTTGCACTTTTTGTCTGTTGTCCGGTACATCTATGTTGTGTTGTGTAGCACCATGGTCCTAGAGGAACGTTGTTTTGTTTCACTGTGTACTGTACAAACGTATATGGATGAAATGACAATAAACTCACTCTTGACTTGACTCTTGATAAACCCAATAGGCTGATTTTGCTTCCAATAAGGATTAATTATATCTCAGTTTGGATCAAGTACAAGGTACTGTTTTATTATTACAGAGAAAAAGAGCAAAAGGAAATCATTTTTTATAGGATTATTTGATAATAATGGAGTCTATGGGAGACAACCTTTCCATAATTCAGAACTTTCTGGATAATGGATCCCATACCTGGACAATTAAACATTTTCTTATACTTCCTTTTACTTGTCCATCTCATTTTAGTGACAAATGTATTGGGAATTACATATATTTTAAAATATAATGATTGAACTCTGAATTAACTTCTAATTTTACAGAAGACATTGTTGCTATATGAATCCTCATCCATATCCTCCACAAGCAGGAGCCTCTAATATACTGTGCAATTAATAACAAGAAACCTGTGGACTGAGTCTGTATCTTCCCTCTGTCACTGAGGGACTCTGTCCACTTTCTGCACTCCAGCCAATGGCATTTGTATGTGCTACAGGTATGGGACCTGAATGTTTGGATCTAGGATTTTCTGGATAATTGTTGTTAGTAGGGATGCACCGAATCCACTATTTTTTTTTTTTGGCCAAATATCAAATCCTAATTTGCATATGCAAATTAGGGGAGGGAAGGGGAAAACATTTTTTACTTCCTTGTTTTGTGACAAAAAGTCACACAATTTCCCTCCCCACCCCTTATTTGCAGCAGGATTCAGCCTGAATATGAATCCTGCAGAAAAAGGCCGAATCCTGGCCGAATCCCAAACAGATTCGTGGATTCGGTGCATCCCTAGTTGTTTGGTAATTTGGATCACTATACATTGTCTACTAAAAAGAAATATTTAAACATTAATTTAAAAAAAACATAATTTGAACCTTTCTGAATGAGTTTCTGCATAATGGGTCCCATACCTGTCACAAGTAGAACACTCCTCCACACACCTTTGTACAGCACACCTTGTTATAAGAATATCCTCAATATTATGAGAAGCATCTCATATTTAACTTCTGTTACAAACAATAATACTGGGAGCCGTAAAGAACATATTGGCAGCTTGTAATATTACATTTAACAGTAGGGCAGGGATTATTAATAAATTATATATGTGTCCCAATGCAGTCACTGTGATCTCGTTAAATACAGTAACATGTTGTCCTACTGTATGAAAAGATAATTAAAACAAGGTGTATAAGCCAAATTTGGGACATAAAGCGGATTCTGTAAATTAATATAGGTCTCTTCGGAAGAGCTGCAGTAGTGCAGGTATTTACAGAATAATAGATATTTATATAATGACATCATACTTAAAAAATATTTGCACCATCTTTAGCCATATTTTCGTATTCCATACAGGGTAGAGCTTGTACATCAGTCACATCAGTCCCTGCCCCAGTAGAACCTACAGACTAAGGTCCCTATTACATTAACACAATGGGAAGTTACATTACAAAGCAATTAACCTGCCTGCATGGGAATAAATCCAAGCAAGCACGGGGGGGGGGAACAAACAGACTCCTTGCAGAAAGGATGTGTTCCCATTTATTTTCCAACTGGGGCACTAATAATGTAATAAAGTGAACTTTATGCAAAATTCCGTGTTCCTTGCAGAAATATTGAGATACGCGACATAGCTTCACGAGATTGAAAACAAGTTTTTTTTTCCTGTGGCAAATTGGAAATAAAGCAATCATGCTGAGTTGGGCTTGCTTCCCACATCTCCTGTACGCTATGCAGAAAACTTCACATTTCAGAGACAGGAAACAGTCTGGTAAACAAACTTAATTAAAACATTAAGATGAAACCTCACTCTGGATGACTTCATTTGGATGTGCCTTGCTAGAGAGGTAGCGACAATTATGTAATGAGTAACTCAGGGTGCTCGGTTTGTTTCTCTGTAAATCATTTTTATACAGAAAGCAACATCCTTGCAGCAGAGGAACATACATATTTTACTAGATTCTCTTGAATTGTAAGTCATGTTGGTTATTTATTGATGCTGATTTCTTGGACACGGTATCCTGCCTTTTCTAGTATTATCAAGAAGAAGCATCTACTTGCAACATACATATTTCCTTTTATTACATCCCTTGTATCTCATGATCTACTCTACCGTAGATTGTGTTGTTTTATGTATATTTGACAGATCAATGCAGTAGCAATGGCAGGTGCTTGTATTTAAGTGTAGGGAGAAGAATATACATTTTTTTGAGGCTGGTTTTTCCTTATTTTTTCTATTAACCTTTCTACATAATTGTTTAGAAAAACTAGATCAATCAGCAAAAGACTTTATAGTGTAACAGGGTCTACCCAGGCCTGGAAGCTTGGGAGTATATAAAAGAAGACATTAGTTCAATGTAGGGATGTACACATCCAGGATTCGTTTCGGGATTTGACCAGGATTCAGCCTTTTTTAAAAAAAAAAAAAGTGCACACAAGTTTAAAATGTGCGCACAGGTTTAAAATGTGCGCACAAAATAATGTTTTCCCGCACTTTGTTGAGAAAGAATTAGAGAGAACATTGGATTAGATCTACCACAGAAGCCAGTTCACAGAAAACCAACTACTAGCACACAGGTTATAATAAATTAGGCCTAGTTAGAAGAGGCATAGCTCATAACATACTCTAGTAGTGTGAGCCATGCAGGATAGTAAGAAGGGGTAGCTCTATCCCCACCAAAGAGCGAGTGAGAGTAGCTTCCCAGTAGGTGCCCCGCCAGTTAGGGAAGGAGTAAGAAGGACAGGGTAGTGGTAGACACTAAGTTTGCTTCTTGCAATGAACCAAACTGGACTGGTGTTGGAGACTCCAACAGGAGTGCCAGTTGAAGATGAGCTTGGTCTCAGCCATTTAAAACACAATGTAGAGACAGGTATCAGACTTATAATAGACACATTTGTGGAAAATACTGAAACTGACTGTATCAAACTGTTCTGAATGTGTGTAGAATAGATAAACATGTAAGGTTATAAGAAATGAAGGAACAATTGCTTGGCACCACTATGGTCACTGGTTTTCAGTAGGAATAAAAAATCTGTATGAAAAACAAACCTTGGCACCTTGCAATGACTTCTGTTTGGCGAGGGCTGAAAAGTAGAGTTTCCTAGTGTGGGATTGGTTTCATGTGTGTATAGTACCTTGCAAATGTATTCACCCCCCTTGGCTTTTTACCTATTTTGTTACATTCCAACCTGTAATTTAAATGTTTCTTAATCTTATTTTATGTGATGGATCTGCACAAAATAGTCTAAGTTGGTGTTCAATAAGAAATATATATATATAGAATTAAAACAAAAATAAAAAACTGGAAATTGGCATGTGTATATGTATTCCTTTGCCATGAAGCCCTTAAAAAAATCCTGGTGCAACCAGTTACCTTCAAAAGTCGCATAATTAGTGAGATGAAGTCCACCTGTGTGCAATCTAAGTATCTAAGTGTCACATGATCTGTCAGTATAAACAGGGGCGCGCCGCCAATGAGGCGAACTGAGCCGCTCGCCTCAGGCGGCAGCGCATGTAAGGATTCCAGGGGCGGCAAAAAGCCGCTCCTGCACCTTTAAGAGCCGAATTTCCGGTTTTTGAATCGGAAATTCGGCTGTACTATTGCGAGAGAGCGCAATTGCATTGCAGGAGCTGCCTCAGGCGGCTCCTTAGTCAGAATCGGCGCTGAGTATAAATACACCTTTTCTTACATGGTACCACAACAATGGTACAACGACAAACCTGCCAAGAGAGGGATTATTCAGAGAGGCAGGACAGAGACCAAAGGTAACCCTGAAGGAGTTGCAGAATTCCACAGCAGAGACTGGAGTATCACACTCCATAGAGCTGGGCTTTATGAAAGAGTGGCCAGAAAAAAAGCCATTACTTAAAGAAGGCACGTTTTGAGTTTGCCAAAAGGCATGTAGACGACTCCCCAAATGTATGGAGGAATGAATGAGCGGTCAGATGAGACTAAAATGTAACTTTTTGGCCACCAAGGAAAATGCAATGTCTGGCGCAAATCCAACACATCCCATCACCCCAAGAACACCATCGCCACAGTGAAACATGGAGGTGGCAGCATCATGCTGTGGGGATGTTTTTTAGCAGCAGGGACTGGGAAACTGGTCTGAGTCGAGGGAAAGATGGATGGTGCTAAATACAGGGATATTCTTGGGCAAAACCTGTGTCAGTCTGCCTGTGATTTGAGACTGGGACGGAGGTTCACCTTCCAGCAGGACAATGAGCCAAATCATACTGCTAAAGCAACACTCGAGTGGTTTTAGGGGAAACATTTAAATATATTGGAATGGCCTAATCAAAGTCCAGACCACAATCTAATTGAGAATCTGTGGTCAGACTTGAAGATTGCTGTTCACAAGCAAAAACCATCCAACATGAAGGAGCTGGAGCAGTTTTGCCTTTTGGAATGGGCAAAAATCCCAGTGGCAAGATGTGACAAGCTCATAGAGACTTATCCAAAGCGACTTGCACCTGCCGCAAAAGGTGGCTCTACAAAGTACTGACTTTAGGGGGGGGTGAACAGTTATGCACACTGTTATCTGTTATTTTGTCCAATTTGATGTTTGCTTCACAATACAAAAAACATCTTCAAAGTTGTAGGCATGTTCTGTAAATGAAATGGTGCAAACTCTCAAACAATCCATTTTAATTCCTGGTTGTGAGGCAACAAAACATGAAAAATGCCAAGGCAGGGGTGAATACTTTTGCAAGGCACTGTAACTGCCATACATTCAGATATTTCAGGGCTATACCTTTGACTGAAGCACCTCTCAGACATATGAGAGATATGGCTCCATGCACAGAATATCCAACTGTATGCCTACATGGTAAGTGAAAATGTAGTTCACTTAAATGACATAGTCATGTTGCCACCCTCCTTCCAAATCGCAATAGATGATAGGCTACCTGTGTTATTAAAGGTGTCCCCCCCAACAAAAATGTTTTTTGCCTAGTTTTTTTTCTTATTTCAGAGGTTGAAAGTACTGTTATTCGTAAATTGTAAATGTAATTGTTATTAAATGTTGAATCTGTCTGACTGGTTACAATTTCTGCACTGCTGGGTTTGACTCCTAAAACAAAGTTGCCAGGCAGCTGACAATAACCGATTCACAGAGCCAGAGGAACCCTGACCGGACAGAAAATGTTGCATACAGTATGTTGCTTTCAATAGCAATTACATTTACACATAACTTTAAATCCAATTAAACGTTTAATGATTATACATAGGCAAGTTGCTTAGAATTACATTTTCATTCATTATGCAAACGTTATGGGTGGAGGACCCTTTTAAATGAATGTCTTATTTCCTGTAATAAAAAATGTTTATAAAAATTTTTTTTGGAATGAATGAGATACTTTTCATATGTTCCTAACAGTTATGTATGGGTTGCTGGAAATCACTTGCTATTCTTTCAGAATGTTTTGTATACTGCATTTTAAGCTCCCTACATGTAAATCATATCACAGGTCTCATAACTTGAAATCAGAGCCTTTCAAGTCCATAGTAAATTATGACTATCAAACTTGACGCACACTTTTAGGAAAGTATGACCCTATTCTTAATCTCTATCATTTTTTGACATTCTCATTTTCTTGTATCCTTTACAAGCAATGCTGAAATGTTTTTCTTGACTCCAAAGAAGCATTACTATTTCTGATTGAACTAGGAATAACATAGATGGAAGCTGTCATTGCTGCTTTGAAATGTTTTTCCCAAATTTCCCAGAAATTTTACTTTAACTGCATGAATTTTAATGGCAAAAGTTCATTATTGCCATTTTTGTCCCCACTAGTAATTATTGGCACATTATTAATCAACAATAATAAGCAAATGCTGGTACCTTAAATTCAATTAAATTGGACCTTTTAACACTGTTTCGGTGTGAGGACAGGCACCGTCTTGGTGTGGATTTTCTATTATTTTAAAGCCAAGTTATCAAAATTCATAAATGGCAAAGTAGATGTAAACTTGGATCTATAGGTTGGTAACCCTTAATGAATAATATTAACTGAGTACTTATTATGCATTTTGGTATTAATGAATTTGGACCTTAAGCTTTAATTTTAATTGTAGTATATGATATCAAAGTAAAATACAGTATATCATAATAATAAAGATATGAATCAAGGGCACTTGTATTTTACTCCTCAGCGTTATCTGATCATTTATTTAAAAAAACATTGGTTTTAGGTATAAAAACTATGATTATTAATTTGGGCTTTAGACAAATACAAGAGGTCCTCTGCACTTAACCCATTATGAATATATTTAAGACAGCGACATTTTGTGCATACTGCTACTAAAAAATGAATTACCCTTTAAACAAAACAGGGATTGTTTGTCCATATATTGCAATATATTTAAGCTGGCCAACACAGGGGATATAAGTTGTTTAAATTCCAATGTCCCATAGCAACCATAGCAACTGCAAAGTGAAGAGAGATGTAATGGGTCATTAATGACCCCTGGGACACAAGTTTGTGAGCACTTAGGGGCCCAGAAGCTCATCATTTACTGTGCTAATTTCCTAAACACTTGTGCCCATGGGTTAACAGCTCTTTGTACAAAAAAAATTGGCAGAAACAGCAGGAGGAAAACCCCAACCCCAGCGAGATGAAATCAAAATCCTTTATAGGAAAATCCTATCTGTGATGCTGCCACATTACTGTGCCTATAATATAGGATTGTCAGCTCTCCGGACTCTGGAGTGACATTAAGTCTGAAACATTTCAGTGACATCATAACATCAAAATCAACATTTTATTACACAAATGCTGTTCTTCTGCTCTCCAACAGCACAAGTTTCATAGTTTACTTGTAAGGCAACATTATTGTTAAGAAATCCATTACAGATTATGTTTGATTGGGCCAGTGGCTTGCATCCCCATACAGACTCCTCTAATAACCCTCACAGTTGGAAGACTGTCAAGTATCAACAAAAAAGTGCTTACAGTTAGCTTCCCCCAGAGAGATTTCACTGTACGCAGCTTTATAATTGCCTTCCAGAGCCCTCCTTGGCAATAATGCTCTAAAGCTGTTACTCTAATACATTTTTGTTAACGGTTTGCAGACAGTAATCCCATAAAGTCCATCGCTGTTTCCTCTCTGTGCAATATGCGTGATAGCGTAATCATTGCTGCAGGGTGGACAGTCGTTTATATGGAGTGTTTTATGGTACATCATCTCTGTAATGAAGTTGCTTTATTTCCCTGCATCCTTCCATTTTGTACTATGCCTTCTTAACCTGAACTAGATATTTGGCCTCCTTAAAGCTTGCACTAAAAAAAATAGTCAAAGTAATATAATTTTTCCACCTGTCAGTGGTGTCTCATGAGAAACACAACAAAGAAACCAGCATGAGATTGAATGAACAACATTTTAAATCAGATGTGCAGACACTAGATGGTGCATTCAAACCTTTCCTTGATTGAGGCCATTGTCACAAATCACCTTACTATGGAGGAGCTAAAACCTTTCTGCCAACAGATACACATATTTCTGTGAATATTTTTTTAGACTTTAATTTAGTGCATAAGTTTTATTTAAACTTATAATCAAAAAAGATATTAGGGTTCATTATTCACTTTGCTCCATGGTGCAGGAATTTGAGCTCTTAAAACCTTCAGATTATACAGCGCTGCTGCAGTTCCAAATTCTTTCCCCTAACTTGTGTGCCATTTAAACCCAGTGTGAGAGCAGCAAGGCGCCAGACACAAGTGCTCAGCAAATGAACAAATGAAAGTATAGAAGGGTGTGTTTATGGATGCTGGGTTTTCATTTGGAGGGGTTGAACTTGACTTTTGTATTTTTTTACCCGATTTAACTATGTAACTATGTAACACTATGGGGTTCAATTATTTCCTCTGAAAATAAGGCTCACTATATAACTATGTAAGATATTTGTTATTTCAACCACTTGGGTTCATATCAAAAATCATCACTGACTGAAGTGTTAGTGCAGCTGAAAAAAGGTGTTTTTCTTAGTGGAAGTTGGGGAAAGAGGCCCTGTGAATGAGGGCTTGTGGTAAGTGGTGGAATATCAGCTATTATAGCACACTCTAGGGGGTAAATTTATCAAAGAGTGAAGCTAGAGATCACAACAGTCCGCAGAGTGAAATACCGCCTCTCTCTATTCATTTCGATGGGGTTTTTAAAAAAGGGTGATAGTGAAAGTTCACCATTTGATAAATACGCCTTTAAAAATACCATAGAAATGAATGGAAAGAGGAGGTATTTCACTCTTCAGACAGTGGAGATCTCTAACTTCACTCTTTGATAAATCTACCCATTGGTCTGCTAGCACCTAGAGTTCTTACAAGAGCAGTTGTGTAAGGTAGGGACTAGGTGTAAGGAATGGTGCTGGCGATTAACGAAACAGGAGCCGGTGTGCTGTGTAACAGCAGTTTTAATAAAGAAAAACAAAAGAAAAAACTAGCACACACCTCTGCAGATGAGCACAAATGAGAGCAGGCAGAAAACAAGTCCTTAAACAGGCCAAAGGGTCAAAGGCTGACAGCCAGAATCAAAGTCAGGCAGGGCCGGAACTAGGGGTAGGCAGAGTAGGCACGTGCCTAGGGTGCAAAGCTGGGGGGGCGCCAGGCACGTACCTGCTGTGTCGCCTACCCCATGTCCAGTCCCGTCTCTCCCCGACTGCGCCTGGAATTTTTTGCCCAAATGTACTTCTGCGCGTACGCGCACACCGTTTTGCGTATGCATGCTCAATCGCAGTTTTGAGCATGCGCACTTGAGAGCATTTTTCCACATTCGCAATACAGAGGGCACTCAGATGGTGCCTGGCCGGGTTGGCCTGGCTCTGAAGTCAGGTGCCGAGTGATGTTGTGATGGCTGATTCAGTTAATGCCTTTAAGAGTGGCTTGGATGATTTCTTCGATAGACATAATATCAAAGGCTATTGTGATACTAAACTCTATATTTACTAAAGATATGGGTATATATAATTTATGTGAAGGTATGAAGGGGTGTGTGTATGGATGCTGGGTTTTCATTTGGAGGGGTTGAACTTGATGGACTATGTAACTATGTAAAGTCAGTAAAACAGGTCGAAGGTCAGGGGCAGGCAGAAAACTTACAAAGTCAGGGAACAGGATGAGGTAAAAACAGGGAGATAAGATTTTGGGGAACAAGGACAGGAGCAGGACATACAAAGTAAGAAAAGGTCATAGGAACAGTATCAGTAACAAGACCACAGGAACCAAAGCAAATCGTAATGAGGAGCAGGACACAAGGCTAAAATTAAGCAGATTGCCCAATAATCCAACGTAGGGATCTGAGAAGCAGACTTAAATAGCCCTTTAATAAGCAACTGCCCGCATGCGCATCTTCCCATACTTGCAGCCAGAGGCACCCAGGGACCAGCACATCTGAAGGTAAGAATGCGTGCCAGTCTCTGGTATGGTGATCCTCTTTATGGGTAAAAGGTCTCCTTTAGTTCCTTTAGTTCTGCACAATTTAGTATCATCAGCAAAAATAGAAACAGTGCTTTCAATGTCCCTGCTTTGCACTTTGTAAACAGTCCCTTCAATGTTCTTTGATCAAGATATTCTTAATTAAAAAGCAGGGAGTAAATCTTAATTGCATTAGTACTTGTGACTGTTGTTACAAGTACCTTTTTGACAACTTTAAGCAAAGCATAAGTGTTTACTTTTACATTCCTTCTTCTGGTAACACGCTGGAGTAGTTAAGCTGTCTCACAGAGCCAGGAATATTGGTCTCACCCTTCCCCACCAAAGACAGCTGTCCCTGCTTCTACTCACAGCCACAATGTCACAGAGCAATCCAGCACACTTTGGTGACTTTGCACAGAGGACCAACTAGACATGAGAACTTTGGCAGAGGATTTCGAAAGAGATGGGAGTGCAGTCCCTACGTTCGAAGTCCCGCAGCTTTGCCATATCACTGGTCTCCTTTGAACTGGTTGCTCTGCCCATTGTAGATGGTCTACCTTGTTCATGATCTGATCTCTGTTAAAGGCTTTACCTGTTCCTGACACCACTTCAGCCAATATGTTGCATATGGTGTTAGGTTTGTTTTCCCCTCATCAACCATAAAAACCCCCATGCTCAGCGCAAAGAGTTCTTGTGATTAGCACTGAGTGTTCCAGCTAAGCTCATCCCATTTTAGACGGAGCGTCTGAATACTTTGACCCATATAGTGTATGTATATCCCTGCACAATTGTCTATCTGTATTTTTAGGTAAATGATCAAAATATGAATTATGCTGATGGCCCTTTTAGAATCTGAGTGTCAAGGATTAGGTAGGGGGCGCTGTAGAGTCTGAAGGGAAAGGGCGAGTCCTTGAGGCAGGGGCTGTATGTGCCAAGGGGAAACTTGAAGGGAAGCAGGAACAGGTAGATGAGGGCGAAGAGTCAGACTGGAACAGGACGGATAGGACGGCGATCAGGACTGGACAAGACAGGAAGAAGAGGGCGACGACTCAACAGGAAAGGACTGGACGTGGCAGGAGTGGAACGGCTTGGATGGGACAGGACGGTGCGGGCGTAGATCAAACTGGGGGATAGAGTGCAGAGGGAGACAGGAGCGGATAGCAAGACAGGACTGGAGCAAGATAGCAAGAGAGGACTGGAGCAAGAGAGGGCTGGAGCAAGATAGCAAGAGAGGGAGACTGGAGCAAGATAGCAAGAGAGGACTGGAGCAAGAGAGGGCTGGAGCAAGATAGCAAGAGAGGGAGACTGGAGCAGGATAGCAAGAGAGGGAGACTGGAGCAGGATAGCAAGAGAGGGAGACTGGAGCAGGATAGCAAGAGAGGGAGACTGGAGCAGGATAAGACAAGGCAGACTAACAAGGGAGAAGGGGCAAGAGCTAGAAACCTAGTTAGGGGCGATGCCGCAGTACTAGAAAACCATGCAATGCTCTGGCCAGGAGTGGTCTGAGAGCTGCCCTTAAATAGGGAAGAGGCAGCCCTGATTGGTTGATTAAGATAGGCAGCAGCTGAGCTGGGGCTGGAGAGGCCAATCAGGCGGCAGCTGGGCTGGGACTGCAGAGGCCAGGTTACACACAGTGAGTAACCCTACAGGCTGCTCACCTGGCCAAATGGTTAGGGTATCGAGCCAGAAACCCAAAGGTCCCCGGCTCGACTCCCAGCAATACCTGACAGTATCCCCCCCCTCACAAGGCGACTCCCAGGCGCCACAGTGACCAACATTTTCGTGCACCTGGGGAACTGGCAATGCTATGGGCAGAACTAACCACATGGGTGCCCAACTAGAAGGTAATGCTATTGTATTAGCCACCCTGGAACTTGGCAGAGCCACCCTGGCGGGTGCCCTGATGCTCGGCAGAGCCACCCTGGCGGGTGCCCTGGGACTCGGAAGAGCCACCCTGGCGGGTGCCCTGGGACTCGGAAGAGCCACCCTGGCGGGTGCCCTGGGACTCGGAAGAGCCACCCTGGCGGGTGCCCTGGGACTCGGAAGAGCCACCCTGGCGGGTGCCCTGGGACTCGGAAGAGCCACCCTGGCAGGTGCTCTGGGACCTGGAAGAGCCACCCTCACGGGTGCTCTGATACTTGGTAGAACCACCCTCACGGGTGCTCTGATACTAGGTAGAGCCACCCTGGCGGGTGCTCTGGGACCTGGAGGAGCCACCCTCACGGGTGCTCTGATACTTGGTAGAGCCACCCTGGTGGGTGCTCTGGGACTCGGAAGAGCCACCCTGGCGGGTGCTCTGATACTCGGTAGAGCCACCCTGGCGGGTGCTCTGATACTCGGTTGAGCCACCCTGGCGGGTGCTCTGGGACTCAGAAGAGCCACCCTGGCGGGTGCTCTGGGACTCAGAAGAGCCACCCTGGCGGGTGCTCTGGGACTCAGAAGAGCCACCCTGGCGGGTGCCCAGGTGTTTGGCAGAGCCACCCATGCGGGTGCCCTGGGACTTGGCAACAGTATAGGCAACTCCACCCTCGCGGGTGCCCTCCACATGAGTGCCTGGGTTTTGAATGTTATTTTAAGGGTTGGTACAGTCACTGTGTTAAGACACTGCAGAAGCCCCACCTCTGAGGGCACAGGACAAGGCAGAAGCCCCCCATCTCGGGGCACAGGATCAGGCAGAAGCCCCACTTCTGGGAGCACAGGATCAGGCAGAAGCCCCACTTCTGGGAGCACAGGAACAGGCAGAAGCCCCACTTCTGGGAGCACAGGAACAGGCAGAAGCCCCACTTCTGGGGGCACAAGATCAGGCAGAAGCCCCACTTCTGGGGGTACAGGATCAGGCAGAAGCCCCACTTCTGGGGGCACAGGATCAGGCAGAAGCCCCACTTCTGGGGGCACAGGATCAGGCAGAAGCCCCACTTCTGGGGGCACAGGACAAGGCATGGGTACAGGAGGCAGCTGCTGTTGAGCCGGCACAAGTGCAGGAGGCAGCCAGTGGGGAGCCAGTCGCCGGGGAAGCCTAGCTGAAGCCATGGGCAGCGGAGGCTGCTGGGGAACCGGCTCTGGAGCTGAAGGCAATGGCGGTTGCAGGGAAGGCCCCACTGGAACTGTAGGCAGCCGATGCTGCTGGGTAGACCCCTTTGGAGCTGTGGCCAGCCGATGCTGCTGGGTAGACCCCTTTGGAGCTGTGGCCAGCCGATGCTGCTGGGTAGGCCCCTCTGGAGCTGTGGCCAGCCAATGCTGCTGGGTAGGCCCCTCTGGAGCTGTGGCCAGCCGATGCTGCTGGGTAGGCCCCTCTGGAGCTGTGGCCAGCCGATGCTGCTGGGTAGGCCCCTCTGGAGCTGTGGCCAGCCGATGCTGCTGGGTAGGCCCCTCTGGAGCTGTGGCCAGCCGATGCTGCTGGGTAGGCCCCTCTGGAGCTGTGGCCAGCCGATGCTGCTGGGTAGGCCCCTCTGGAGCTGTGGGCAGCCGATGCTGCTGGGTAGGCCCCTCTGGAGCTGTGGGCAGCCGATGCTGCTGGGTAGGCCCCTCTGGAGCTGTGGGCAGCCGATGCTGCTGGGTAGGCCCCTCTGGAGCTGTGGGCAGCCGATGCTGCTGGGTAGGCCCCTCTGGAGCTGTGGGCAGCCGATGCTGCTGGGTAGGCCCCTCTGGAGCTGTGGGCAGCCGAGGCTGCAGGGGAAGCAGTTGCTGAGGGGTGGCAGGCCCGGGAACCGAAGCAGACTGCAGAGGGATAGCCGGCCCTGGAACTGGAGCAGACTGCGGAGGGATAGCTGGCCCTGGAGCAAATTTATCTAGGAATGCCAACATAAACTGAGCAGTATCGTAGATTATAGGGGATTTACTGCACAGTAAGTTCTCGGCCCAGTAACGAGCTTCACCTTCTAGCAGGAAGAAAATGATTTCCGAAACTTGCTCGACTGGAGGAGCACTTAGAAAGTGTTTTTTCTCTGAAAGGAGCAGGACTTCCTCTAGAAAGATAGGAATTTTACTTGGGGAGCCATCACAGTATCTGCGGGTCAAAATAGAATATTCAGTCTTTTTGGGAATCCGGTCAGAAGGCACAGGAACAGCCCTTGCAGACTCTTTTGGCCAGAGCATTCTGTCAAGGATTAGGTAGGGGGCGCTGTAGAGTCTGAAGGGAAAGGGCGAGTCCTTGAGGCAGGGGCTGTATGTGCCAAGGGGAAACTTGAAGGGAAGCAGGAACAGGTAGATGAGGGCGAAGAGTCAGACTGGAACAGGACGGATAGGACGACGATCAGGACTGGACAAGACAGGAAGAAGAGGGCGACGACTCAACAGGAAAGGACTGGACGTGGCAGGAGTGGAACGGCTTGGATGGGACAGGACGGTGCGGGCGTAGATCAAACTGGGGGATAGAGTGCAGAGGGAGACAGGAGCGGATAGCAAGACAGGACTGGAGCAAGATAGCAAGAGAGGACTGGAGCAAGAGAGGGCTGGAGCAAGATAGCAAGAGAGGGAGACTGGAGCAAGATAGCAAGAGAGGACTGGAGCAAGAGAGGGCTGGAGCAAGATAGCAAGAGAGGGAGACTGGAGCAGGATAGCAAGAGAGGGAGACTGGAGCAGGATAGCAAGAGAGGGAGACTGGAGCAGGATAGCAAGAGAGGGAGACTGGAGCAGGATAGCAAGAGAGGGAGACTGGAGCAGGATAGCAAGAGAGGGAGACTGGAGCAGGATAGCAAGAGAGGGAGACTGGAGCAGGATAAGACAAGGCAGACTAACAAGGGAGAAGGGGCAAGAGCTAGAAACCTAGTTAGGGGCGATGCCGCAGTACTAGAAAACCATGCAATGCTCTGGCCAGGAGTGGTCTGAGAGCTGCCCTTAAATAGGGAAGAGGCAGCCCTGATTGGTTGATTAAGATAGGCAGCAGCTGAGCTGGGGCTGGAGAGGCCAATCAGGCGGCAGCTGGGCTGGGACTGCAGAGGCCAGGTTACACACAGTGAGTAACCCTACAGGCTGCTCACCTGGCCAAATGGTTAGGGTATCGAGCCAGAAACCCAAAGGTCCCCGGCTCGACTCCCAGCAATACCTGACACTGAGCATCAGTGATTGGGTTATTATTGTAGTTATGGGTTGGCAGTAGCTTTTGTTTAAGACCATAAAATTATACAAGAGGATTTAAACTGCAATCACTTCAGCTGCTGAGCTTTTATGTTACATTGCAGAGCATCAGACCCTCCCAACGAAGTGACGATAGAGAACTCATGATTTATAATATGTTTTTTCTATTTGAAGGCATATTATATTGAAATACTATTTATGCAAGTCAGTTGTTCTGTATGCCTCACTGCTTCCTATGCTACACACTGTCAGCTAAACAATAGCATCTGAATGCTACTGCTCCCCAGGCTGAACTAAGCTGTGTCTAAAATAGATTTTCATTAATTTTGGCTACAGATTTACTCTAAAATCTTACCAAAATGTATGGAGAGGGGAAGGCAAATATTAAAGAACATTCCAATGTGATCCACAGTAGCCTGATTAAAAGTTCCAAAGACAAAGTTCAGCACTAAACTTTCTTGGTGCCAAAAATGGATAATGGAAACAGCCTTATTGTATGCAACATAGAAAGAAATTAGAATTAGTAGCTTATATAAAGCCAACATGACTACTTTTACAATTACAATCAGTTCTTTTGCTGCTGACAGCTTGGTAGAACTGTATACAGTACAAGAATTGTGCAAGAGGGTCCCGCCTTGTACACATTGACAAAGGAACGCATAAAGCAAGGCACTCATTACAGCATTAGGGAAAAGGTGCCTTTGGGCATTTTGCCTTGCACCAGATACAACATAAAGGTTTCACAGGTACATAAGGCAGCGACATAGCACAAGCACCAGACACAAGAGCTAACTGTTATATGCACTGTTGCATGAAATTTTGTGCCTGGTATGATGGTTGTATCACTGTTGCAGATGCTTTCAGACTTGTCAGGCCTATAACTTAACCACTGCCAGTTTATTTAAGGCTTTTCCAAACAAACAGATAATAAAATCACAAATGTGCCAGCTTTGCCTAAAAAACAGGTGATTTCCCTGCCTATTACCCAGGCCCCTACAAAACCAACTTATTTAAACTGAATATATGTCTTTTAGCCGTGTTTTAACAACATGGGATAGTACTAAATATCTCCTGTACTTCTGTCCAGGAGCCTTGGTATTCCAGATGTTGCAGAATCTTTCTGATGACCATAGTTGTTTTGTAAATCACATCATCACATATTTGCTGTTTTATTTTACGACTATGCATTAATGTAAATTACCAGTGTTATCCAGAGTTAGCTTCTGCCATTTAAGACTGGCATCAGGCTATGGTATGGGGAACATAAACAGTGTTCCGGGCTATTGGTTTTCAAGGCGACTCCAGTGCTGGTACGGTGTTGGTTTGAACTCTGTAGGCAACGTCATAATAACATATTCCTGAGAATCCTAAACTTGGTTCTGGGAAAGTTTAGAAAAACAAAATAATATTTTTATTTAATTGAATTGTATTTATTAAAAATGTATCTACATTTTCTGGTCTAAATGATCCTGTTGTGTAACAGATAATCATTTATGATATGTTCTATGCACAAACTGCCGAGATAAGGTCCTATCCCCTCACTAATCTGGTGTATAGTATCCTTAGATTTTACTTATTTATATATCAGCTATAAAGCTGGGGTCTGGGGCATTGACTGGGATCAGATTGCTATTTATGCCGGTAGCTGATTCCCATTATTTGAAGTTTGTGTTTTTGGGGAATGCCCTCCTGACAGAGCCCACCATGTGTCTCATGGAAGTTGCAGCAGGCAAAGAAGAGAACATTTTAACCACAACAGTTGAGGCTTTGTGCCACTTACTTTGGGGTATAAGGTTCAAGGAGCCAACTACAGTGCTCTCATGGACAAGGGGCCCTAGTTTCATTGACTAGATAGTAAGTATAGGATTTAGTAATACAAGTAATAGGCAGTATCACACATAAAACTTTATTTGGAGCAGAAAATTTCAAACACCAATCAGAAACTTCCAATGGCACAAAACGGGGAAGGAGAAGCTCAGTGACCATGGAGCACTGAGGTTTCTATCTCTTGTTTTGTTTAGTTTTTTTAATTTCAAATAAATGTATAACTGTCTTGTGCAACAAATAACCATTCATTTGTGACATTGCCTACTACATGTATCTCTATATTGTTTGTTCAGTGTCTTGGTCAGCATTTATGTGTGTGAATCAGGTGGCTTACTTTTTATAATTCATAATTAATATGTATAAGATTCCTTTTTCTTGTTGCATCTATTGATGTATAGAATCCAGCTAAAGTTCTGATAGGGGCACGCCATTGATCCGCCTATGTACAGACACAACTTGTGCCCATCTTTGTGCAATTTACTGACTTGTGAAATCTGTGGCAATATTTTATGCCTGATTGCAATTACAGAATGAAGAATTCTTGGAAACAGTATATTTTATGACATCCAGAGAAGGTCATTAAAAATAAACATTTATTGCAGTTCAGAAATGACAGCACCCTGCCGAAAATATACATTTGCCCAAAGCTAAACAGTGTTTCACGGAGTCATTGCTTTCGGTCGTTAGCTTGGTTTTGGTTCCATCTAGTGGGAAGAGTCTAGTAAAACAAATGATACAGATATGGTGTTAAACAAGCTACAATTGGGTGCTTTTTCACGTGAATGAATCGAATCGCCATTCGGCAAAATAATCCATACATCTGTTAATGCATATGCAAGTCTGGAACAGCAAAAAGTAGAAATGCAAGCTGGGCTGCCCCCGCAATTAATAGTTTTATTATGTTCAATATTCATGTTTGTTTCTATGCATACTCATTGTTGTGCTGCAATGTACTGACCAATGTTATATTGCAAGCTGTTTAAGTTCCTTGTTTGCAAAACCTGTTTATTCCCGTCCTGTTGTGTGATGTCAGTTCCTCCTATTGATATCCAGGTCTGGACTGGGAGTCAAAATAGGCCCTTGCATTCCAAGTACATTGAGGCTAAACAGACCCCACCAGCCCACTAATTATTTATTTTCTATGGCAACTTACAGCAGAACCCACAGATTGCCAGTCCTGGCCTGTTGATATTGCCTATTTATTAAAAGCAAAGACAATTCTGTAGCAAAAAACTTCAGCGCCAGAGAACGTTCGTGCCATTTCACCAGGCAAAGAAGTGAAAATCCGGTAATTCATCAAAATATGAAAGATTCTATTTGTTACCCTTTTCACCAAAGTCTTGTTTGCCAGATTCAGGCTGGCACTCCCATTATAAAGATATTACAGTCACTTAAATCACAATCAACATCCCCCTTGCCATACTAATTTTCTCCATAACATTAATTTTCTAGACAATTTTCCCTACTACTATTGTATGGGGAATTATACTGGTTAATTTTCACAGGGAATTTACACCGGGAGAAAATTCACCACATTTCTCTTGAAAAAGTGACATTTTTAGTGAATATGGAGATACAGTATGTTGTGAAAATAAACCTGGCAAAGTGAGGTGAACTTTGGTGAAGTTTGCTATAAAGAGCCATCTAGATTACATTTGCAAAAGGAGGCTCAACTAAGTATTGTTTTAGCCTATGGGGGACCTTCTAGAACCTATTTGGGGTCAAAGTGAAGAGAAAACTTGCTCTTTAGTAAATGTGCCTCCATGTGTCTGGTGAGTTTAGCTAGCAAAAATTGCTCATTGCAGTGGTTGTAACAGCTCCATACAGGCCTGGCAGAGATGTCTCCTGGGGAAATCAGACACTTTCACAGCAATTGGAGTAAGAATATAATCAGTTTCCATTACAATACAGTGTGTCTAGTCCTAAACTTCCTTTGTCCCCAGAGCCAGGGGTTTGTTTTTACGAAGAGAGTTTCTCATACCAATTGCTACTATAATGAAACATAGTTGCTATGTGCATGCCACCTTGTATTATCCTAAAAATAATACAAGCTTATCCAATTGCTTTTCAGGTGTTTGTTACTTGAAAATTTGTAGTCTGCATTTTTGGGTGACAATTGTCTGGAAGCAGTTGGACACACGTTTTCAGGTGATACAGAAGGAAACAAGGGATGATTTAAGGCTTTTTGCTCCCACTTGTATCATCTATAAACTCATACAAAGTGTCTGCAACATATGGTAGCATGCATAGCAAGTTCTGTAAGGCTCATTAAAGTATAGGAGAGATGCAAGTCATTTAGTTAGTGACTGTTCCCTGTACAGTGCAAGTCATAGATCAACAATGGGGCTCATGGAGCTTCAGTTCCAGGTCCCTTTGTTCTGAGATATAAAGGCTCATTTACTAAAAGGACCAAGTGCAAAATACAAGCCTGAAGGTCATGTTTGTTACCCAAAACACTCCCTGTTCAGCTCATACCACTGGCTGGTGCATAATAGTGGGAGCAAAGTGATCTGTGTATATGCCTGATTGTCAATAAACACTTTTTGGAATTTAAAAAAGCTTGAATTTCGAGTCATTTCCTCAGAGTGCTTGTCAAGATCCTTATCTGAAGTGAATGGTTGGCATATGAGCCCTTGTATTTCCTAAAAAATGGGACCTGGAATTGCAACTTTTTTTGTATGTTTGATGAATATTTGGTATATTTATATAATTCTATTGTCGTTAGCTTTTTTGCATTTTATAATTTAAGAACAGGCCTTCATCTGGTTGTATCACGTCCATACTCATTCAAAATTTAAATTTAAAATTAAAAATGGGTGTTGGTTTCGGCAAACTCTCCCTAGAGCTACATCTGGGGTAGTGAATCAGAATGTGAGGCAAATGCTTTGATAAGGAGATTTCCTAAAATTTTACCAAATGTAAATATTTAGGACCACCATATTTTGTTTACTATTGTTGTTTACTTTGATATACAGGTTGCAAACTTTTTGTAGCAGCAATAAAGCCTTATAATTAAGTGCATGGGTAGCTGCAAGAAGAACTTTGCAATAGTGATTGTGTTGCTGCACGGCTACAGGACAAAGGAATCAGGATCCCTATGAGAAGTAACTACATGCATTGATGATTTCCAAAAGAAACCAATGTACGGTACATATGGAAGGATGGCACCTATTTAGTCCAATTTCCCTTGCCATTTAGGCTCAATTGACATAAGGCTAATAGTTCACGGTCTGTTTGCTATCTATTCAATTTAGAGGGACACAAAGCTCAGATGTTATAGCCCCACATAACAAATGCACAAAGTTTCTACCCAGCCAAATAATAACTGCTGATTTTTAGCTCAGAAAAACTCATTAATTTTAGCAATGGAGAAAGCCTACACTATTGTGCCCCTGGTAGAATAGTACTCATACCAGTGTTAGTACCTTGCTTCACATATTTTGTGAATGTCCCAGCCTTATAGGTTACTGGCCAGTAATCTTACAAGCCTGTTTACAGATCTTAGGCAGAGAGCTACCAGATTCACCCGTCCAAGTTCTCTTATTCTGGGATGTAGATAACACAGAGGGGGTCCCTGGCTCCAAATTGTAAAGGCACCTATTAAACGCAGCAAAGATACTTATTCCCAGGCTCTGGAAATCTCCCACACCCCTGACCCCCAGGGAGTGTCTAAAGAAGGTCAACAAAATAGTTAATTTGAGGAGCTATCCACTTTCACAGGGAAACAGCAGTCCCAGTTTCAGGGACACTTGGTTTAGGTGAAATCTGTTCAGGGACTCAACTGAGTATAAGCAATTTCTGGGCTAATATATGTGAATAGAAATGTCCCTATGATTAGTGATGGGCGAATTTGCGCCGTTTCGCTTCGCCGAAAAATTCGTGAATTTCGCGCGAAATTCGCGAAACGGCGAAAAATTCGCGAAACGGCGCCGGCGTCTCGTTTTTGACGCCGACGCCCGTTTTTGACGCCGGCGCCAGTTTTTCCGACGCCGGCGCCCGTTTTTGACGCCGAATTTTTGACGGCGAATTTTTTTCGCGAATTTTCGCGGGAGTTTTGCGAATTTATTCGCTGGCGGCGAATCGCGCAAATTCGCCGCGAATTCGCGCCTGGCGAATAAATTCGCCCATCACTACCTATGATCTTAGTACATTACTCACTATAGCAGGCTCTCCTATATTGTTTGTTCCCTTCTCCTTTCCGATTGCACGGGTATATAATTTATTCAAGATACTATATACATAGGTCTCATCAGTTCTTCTGTTACATTGGCATTATGTAAAGGCTATACAAATATGCTAAATCAAAAGATATGGATCTGGAACTATATCTTATGTACTACTGCCCCCCCCACCCCTTACTTTTTCCTTTCTGTACCCCTCCCTATATAGTTAATTAAAATCAATAAAAATAAAAAAAAAGAGATTAGTACTGAAAGCCTTGGGCCGTGATAGAGATACATTAGGGCAGTCCTAGATATTCTTTTTGCAGTCATATATTTTCTACGGTTACTTAGTTGACAGGCCCATCTTTTCAGAACCTGTAACAATGTTATGTGCTAAAGGGAGGCTTGAAAAGTTGGTCTTCCCAATGGAACTTAAACTGAACCAGTCTGACAAACACTGTTTTATGGTGGGTGGTGATTCTAATAGACATCAGGTATAACGATCTAAATTATGGAAAGATCTGTTATCCAGAAAAACCTCAGGTCCCGAGGATTCTGCATAACAGGTCCCATACCCGTACTGAGAAAAACATACTAAAATAGCACAAAAATTTATCCTAATAGTTATAATGTCTGCCCACTAGAGGGTCCACTTACTATAGACATTTATTTAGAAGCATATCATGTACTGTGTGTCTGACAAGCATTGTATTTATCTTTCTATAGTTTCATTCTACTTTTCATTCTATATTTTTTTTCCCCTTTTCATCCCTTCAGAGGGAATGCAGAAGCACCCATCCAATTTTAAGCATTTGGTAAAAGTGACAAGCGAGTTTCAATTTGAAGGAAAAGATAATTAACAAGATTCTATCTCAGCACGGCGTTTTAGATTAGGGGCCGATTTATCAAGTGTCGAAATCGAAGTAATGGAAGTTTTTTGAACTCCCATAACTTCGAAATTCGAATTGAAAAAGACCAATTGGGCTGAATAGGTCTGTTTTTAATCAAATATGTCAGTTTTCGAAGTTTTTCCCAAAAAAACATTTATTTTTCAAAGTCCATCAATTGACTCCAAATAGGTTCTAGGAGGTCCCCCATAGGCTAACAGCAATTCGACAGGTTTTAGATGGCGAATGGTCAAAGTTGAATTTTTAAAGAGACAATATTCTATTTTTTTCTAATTCAAATCTAATTTGGACTATTCCCTAGTCAAAGTACACAAAAAGTAGCTTGAAATGTGATTTTTTTTTTTAAATTCGAAATTTCACTTTGACTTTTGATAAATCTGCCCCTATGAATATGCTGAGTACTGAGCTAACTGTAAGCAATTATATTTGTTACTTCTACAGCTTTAATTCCGTGCCCTGACTGTAAATGCATTTTGGCCTATATATTTAGATCAGTGATTTAAGCAGTGATTATAGTTGTTCAGTACAGCTTTCATTTATGGGTGAGGGCAGCAACTGAAGATACACTACACCAGAAAATATAGGCTACATCATTGTATGTTCAAGGAAAGGAACACATTTATGTGATTCTAAAGTGTCCATTACAAATCAGAAACAAGCTGCACAAAAGAAACAAGAAATAGAGCAGATGGGTTGTCCCACTGTTCTATAGGTCCTCCAATGTTCCATCCCAGTGACATAACTAGGGTCCTATGGGGATGGGTGCTGGACACATGCAAACTCAAACATGCAAAAACCTTGTAGTTAGTTACATCATTGTTCCTATCACTCACAATTCCTGATCCTACCTTATTTAGTAGCCAAGTCCCCACCCCAAGTTTTTCACATGTTCAGTCTGATGTGCTTCTCTGCCTGCCTGAGATCCCATCACAACATCAATGCAGGCTGTCAGGGCAAGGCAAAAATCAACAAGCCTCATCTCAATGGAATTCTTAAATCTGGCAGGGCAATACCTGGCCAATATTCAGCCAGATACAGTATCAGTTGCACAGGTTCGTTGGAGGGTCCGTACATAATGAATACGCTTTAATTGCCAAGCTGAGATCGTAACCCTTTTTTAAATATTGAATATTGAGTACCATACCCGATGAAAGATTAGTCTAAGAAAATCAGAAAAAGAAGCCTGGCTGAAACTGAACTAAGCTCTTTAAAAGTGCAGTAACACCAACAATGAAAGGGTTTTACAGGAATAAAAATATAATGTACCATTGCTCTGCACTGTTTAAACACAACTATAGGCAGGTCCAACTGGCTGCATGTGACCCCCCACATGAAAGTCTTCCTGCTGCGATTCCTTAGCCTTGTGTAAGCTTTAAAATGTATCAGTACTGAGATTAATTGCCCCCTGCATTGTTTACACCTCAAATTCAGACAGTAAACTCCTGCATTGTTCACACCCTAAAGCCCTGTACTGTTCACCCCCCCAGACCCGGACTGAAACTGCCCACATTGTTCATTGACAAACTTCTGGAGGGGCACCAGCATTATGTCACTGTATGTAGCACAGTATGAACTGTTCATCTTAGAGTCCTGATAGGCGTCCCTGTCTCCTGCTGTATTCTGCCTGACCTATGCTCCCTGTGTGTGTCATAATCTGCCTGACCTATGCTCCCTGTGTGTGCAATACTCTGCCTGTCCTATGCTCCCTGTGTGTGCCATACTCTGCCTGCCCTATGCTCCCTGTGTGTGCCATTCTCTGCCTGCCCTATGCTCCCTGTGTGTGCCATACTCTGGCTGCCCTATGCTCCTTTGTGTGTGCCATAATCTGCCTGCCCTATGTTCCATGTGTGTGACATACTCTACCTGCCCTATGCTCCCTGTGTGTGCCATACTCTGCCTGACCTATGCTCTCTGTGTGTGTCATAATCTGCCTGACCTATGCTCCCTGTGTGTGCAATACTCTGCCTGCCCTATGCTCCCTGTGTGTGCCATACTCTGGCTGCCCTATGCTCCTTTGTGTGTGCCATAATCTGCCTGCCCTATGTTCCATGTGTGTGACATACTCTACCTGCCCTATGCTCCCTGTGTGTGCCATATTCTACCTGCCCTATGCTCCCTGTGTGTTCCATACTCTGGCTGCCCTATGCTCTTTTGTGTGTGCCATAATCTGCCTGCCCTATGCTCCCTATGTGTGCCATACTCTGGCTGTCCTATGCTCTTTTGTGTGTGCCATAATCTGCCTGCCCTATGCTCCCTGTGTGTGCCATACTCTGGCTGCCCTATGCTCCTTTGTGTGTGGCATAATCTGCCTGCCCTATGCTCCCTGTGTGTGCCATACTCTTGCTGCCCTATGCTCCCTCTGTGAATCCCTACCTTCCCTGACATTCTCCATTAAAAATGACCCCTTATATGGTTAGGCCTGCCTATTCCCTGCCCATTCCCCCACACCACCCCTCAAATTTCTCCTTGGCTGCATTGTCGTTTCTTACAGAAGTCTGATTCTTGTCAGACTAGGAGGTAGGGCTCATATGTTACTTGGGGTGGCAAAAAGCCATCCTTGGTAATCTTAATCTCTGCTCTTCTTTAATATCTGGCCTTCTGGGGCAGAGAGCTCTGTCCTGCCATGACTTACTGATCTTATACTGTCTATACAGTAGACAATTGAAAAGTAACAATTTAAAGCTGATTAGTAATTAATACAGATAATTGCTGCATGTCAGCACAGAAACCAGTATAACTAGCATTAGAATTTAATAATCACCATTGTAGCATCAGTTTATATTACAGGCCAACCTCATTTTCTTCTTCTCAACAGCTGCTCAGAGCCCACTGAGCATGTGAGTGTCACAGACAATTTCCAAGATGGTGACCCCCTGTGACAAGTTTGAAGTCCTGGATCATTGCTGCTATTGACAAGCTGACACTTTAGGCTGGTGCAATAAGTTCAGTAGATAAAATATGGCATTTTATACATTTTTAGGGTTTAATTCTGCTTTAACATGGACTCTATTGGAGATTGGCTTTCCATAATTCAGGACTTTCTGGATAAGGGATCCTATACCTGTACTGTAATACACCAGGGTCCCTCCTTTTTGCAATGCCATTCAGCCAGATACACTTTGTTATCCTGGAATGAAAAGGGTTATATTTCTCAATAGTCTACGCCTGATACAAAATTATTCTTATTTGATAGTGGATATGAAAAATTTTGTGGGAAGTAAGAAATAATTAAATTATTCATCTAGTTCTTTTATTAGCTTTAGTTGTATTTTCCACGACAAACTAATTTAATGCAGGAATGAATGTTTTTTTCTGAGCGATTCGTATTCTTAACATATTAATTTCCTAACATAATAAGTATTAGAAACCCAATACATTTTTAAATATGTTTTCTTATGGCCTTATTTCCTCCATTTATTAATTTGTCATAACTACCAATACATTGTGGATTAGAATGATAAAATAACTTACATGTACTTGTTTAAATATTTGTATATATGAGCCCTGGGATGAAGCAAAGCAACTACCTTAAATAACTTATAATTGAATTTTATATATACATTTTTTTTTCCTGTGGCACTGAACAGAAATGCTTTGTGAATAGTAATTAAGGGTAACATTTTTAAGTAGTGTTTGGGGAATTGAATTCATAATGGCAGCTGTGTGCATAATTTCCTTTACACCACCTTAAATGTTTTCTCTTTAAATTCTAAGGTGTCAATAGCATTGCTTGTCACAAGATAATATAGCCATAAAAATACATAAATTAAAGGGTTTCAAACTATAAAATGTTTTCAGATCCCTACAACTCAATGAAATGTAGAGGAGAGTTTAAGCATTAGTCAGACACTTTGCAAAGAGCAGGAAATTGCTCTTAAAATCCTGGTTGCTGAATTAGCTCTTTTAGGATTTTTTTTTTGCTCTCAATGTTTTTATATTAATTTCCAGCTTGTCCAGATGGATTTTTGGGGCTTGAGTGTCTCAAGATTTGTGATTATAAGAATGGTTCTCCAATGCAACCACATCACAAGACAAAGCCAGTGCATTCCTTGTTGGAGCGGAGCCATGTGTAACCAACGTCTGTATATCAGTCACTCTTCCAGCACAAACATTTTCCAGAACTTTAAAAATCTTCCCTTTGAGGGGTCTGAGATTTTAACCCCTTCCTTGCCAGAGAGGATGATATATTCTAGTACTAACATGCAGCATTAAGCCTATTTCAGAAAAAGAAATCTTAAAAATGATGTATTGCAGTACATACAGATGAATAAAGAAACATCACATCCTAGAAGAATATATTCAGTTTAGAATGATCACATAAACAAGAAGTTAAATAGAGTTGTGCATATTTAGCAGAATGGATTCATCTGCTCAATCTTAATCTTACTATCCAAATGTAGTGATGGGCGAATTTCACAAAACACAAATTTTGACATTGGCGTCAAATTTTTTTTTTGACGCCGATGACAATTTAATGCGCATTAAAGTCAATGGGTACCTTTAATTGTTGCCGGCGTCTGAATTTTTGCTGCAATTTCGCAAATTTATTCGTGGAAAATTCGTCACAAATTCACTCCTTCCGAATAAATTCGCCAGCTCATGTGCCCGGTCTATGCCCACAATGGAGAAGAATATAATTAATGATACAGTGTAATGAGCTTATTCAGACAGTGGCCATTGACTGACAGCTATTTTTACATTGTTTCAGTGATAAAACGTTTCAGTGCTTGGATACAATTCATCAATGCGGACTCTAATTTGATTCCCTACACTGTTAAATCATATGCAAGTTAAATGCAAGTTACAATGCACTCAGTGCAGCAAGGGTCCCTCAATGACACTGAAGAAAAGGTTGCATTGTTGGTAAAAAGAACATGGCGATTTGAATTTATTATGCATTAAAAAATAGTACCTTTCATTTGGGTTAATAAATGCAGCATGTGCTTCACATTATGGACATGTCACAGGATAACAGATCCCATAGCTGTACTCACAAAAGTGGGAAAATGTGCATAAAAAATATTTCATGCCAAGCTTTATTTGTTATATTTTGCAAAGGCAATGTTAACATACCAAACTCTCAGTTTTTCTATAAAACAGTATTGCTTATTGGTCTGGTGTACCTTCATGAAGCTAAACTTGTGAAGCACCAACTGGTGTTTTCTAGCTTCCATTTGTGGTGGCGGCATTTTACTATAAGCGTAAATGGTTTGTTTGACTGAATTATGGGTTTTTGTGGTACTGTAAAATTGCCAGGAGAGGAACACATATTTTTTTCAAAAAATTGCTAACTATGGCAAATTATTTGTGAAACACTTCCTAGCTTGTTCACCAAAATTGATGCGATGATGATCAAAGGTAAGGCAGAGTAAAAGACTAGTCCTACTTAGTGTGATAAGGTACTTATAAATAACAAATTCTGTGGCTACAGGAGATCATCAAAAATGAATACATACCAATAGTACCATACACTAGTAAATGGCCAGCTAATTACAGTTATGGAATGATGCTGAGCACCCCATCACTTCATTGCATAGTTACTTAGTAGCCGGTAATGAAAAAAACAGATATACATTCATCCATCTTTCCCTTTGTTCCTAACTGAAAAGTATGTCCAAGGAGACAGATCAGATAATCAATAAATGCAGTTTTAAAATTAAAGCACAACTTCAATCTGAAGGTAACACCACATTGTCAGTAAACTATACCCCCCCAAACAATGTAGGTCTCTATAAAAAGATATGGCATAAAACAGCTCATGTGTAAAACCCTGCCTCATGTAAATAAACCATTTTCATAATGATATACTTTTCTAGTAGTATGTGCCATTGGGTAATCATAAATAGAAAATTGCCATTTTAAAAAATAAGGGCCGCCCCCTGGGATCGTACGATTCACTGTGCACACAAACATACCAACAAACTATACTTGTTAGGTTACATGAGCCAATTAACAGACAGAGTTCTGTCTTTTGCCTATCTAAGCACTTACTTGGACTCACCTCTTTGTGTACAGTTTTTTTAAACATGCAGCTTAAAAAAATCCTGCTAGTTTTAGACCTTTCACAAGGGTAACAAACTCAGGTAAGCCACTGCAAGCAGCTGGCAGCTAACTATGAAAATTATGGTTAGAATGATTAAATCAATGGTCTTTTTGGTTGCTGTGGCTAACTGAGCAAGGACTTTTTCTTTCCTATATTATCACATACCCTAAGCCTTTACCCTAAGCCTTTTACAATTTACTTTGTAGAACTAAGCCTACTGCTCACACATGGGTGTACAAAGGTTTGGTACACTCTATCTAGCAGAGGAAAATGTAATGCACCTGGACTTGCTGACGTAGTCCACCGACTATCAGAACGGTGGCTTATATGGTCATTACGGACATTTAGCAGGCAGCACCACCTATTGAGAGCAGTACAGTTCTCTGCACTTAATTCTGGGGGCAGAACAAATAGTGTGCATTTGTGATGGGCTTCAACTCCAAGAAACAAAGTGCAAAATAAAAAAATCAGGCACCTCCCTTTCATAAATGAGCTAATTTCTGCTTTAACAACTTCATATCAACACAATGAATAAACAAGTCTTATTATGGCTTTAATGTGGAGACAACAGGAAATTTTGAGAAAAAGAAGACAATGCAGCATAATTTTAGTTTCAAGGTCCAACAGGCCTTGCATAGGGGTTCTGTTTTACTGAATATCTGATAAACTACCTCTAATGTGATAAACCAAAGCCTGTGGCTTGGGCAGATTGTCTGTAATGGACCTCATTACAAATGCCATTTGAGGGGATCTGAAGGATTAAAAAACCTTCCAGTGCAGCACAAATGGCACAATCCAATGCAGAGTATACAAAGAAAATTACCTGCACTCACGGTCTTAATATGCAGGAAAAACCTTGCTTTATTTCAGTGCAGTGATGCAATGTTTCGGGGCCACGCCCCTTTATCAAGCATGGCCCTGAAACGTTGCATCACTGCACTGAAATAAAGCAAGGTTTTTCCTGCATATTAAGACCGTGAGTGCTGGTAATTTTCTTCGTATACATTGGATAGGAAGCTGCCGAAACTTCCATTAATAAGCACGAGGCGACTCTACAGGAGGGTGTTGCTCACACTATTTTGTTTGGACAATCCAATGCAGAGAAATGCCTGTGTCTAAGTAATAAATGTCTTTATTCACATATAGAGCCTCTTGATTTGCCCTGTTGTTCTTCTTGATTTTACCAGACATTTTTCTATGATATTTATATATATATATATATATATATATATATATATATATATATATATATATATATATATATATTTTTTTTTTTTTTTCTTTTGTTTTATGTGGGGCAAGAAAATTGCCGCTTGCTCTTGACAGTCACCCAAAAATTGAATGAACAAAAAAAAATTCATTAAAGTAATCCTAATGTAAATGTAATAAAACTGGAATCCCACCAGGCACCATACCATAGAAGGCAGAGGCTTTACTCAATTTCCCGCCCTCTCTTTTTCTTGTGTTAGTATATGTTTCTTGTGGCTCTACAAAGGCAAATTGAATGAATTTCTTTATATTTCGTCTTTATTTATTTGCCGTACTTGCATTTAAATGTATCAGCGATCAGGTGACATAAAAGAAAATACACAACTTTAAAAATTTGCAAATAATTGTATTACCCTTTTTTTTATACTAACTTTCTGGAGTATATAATTTCCACAACATGATAAATAGGTCTGTTAGTGTATGTATCGTCACTGTTTATTGTAGCACTTTATATTAGAACTACATTTCTCTCACGATTCTCTGTTTGCCATTATTTTGCCATTTCTGTTACTGTCTGCTATACACTCTTGATTTGTTTTCAGGTTTGCTTCATGTATCTTGCTACACTCAACTTCTTCCCCAATGTCATTTTTAAGATATTTTTTTCAACATTCTCTTGTGTTCATTGGGGTTTAATGATCTGGCTGTTGCTTTATTAACATAATTGTAATTTTTTGTGTCTCCAAATGTCCACAGAACAATAGCAATATCATTAGTGTTTAATTTATCTACCAATATATTCCTTCTGCCCTGTATAAAATAGGAGAAGCAATAAAATGCAGTGCAGTAAACAAAACCAGTCAACTACAAGAGGCCTCTGTAGGAATATCCAGTCTACAGTACAAGTATGGGACCCCTTTTCCGGAATGCTTGGGACCTGGGATTTTACAGATAACGTATATTTTTGTAATTTGGATCTTCATTCCTTAATGGAACAGTAACACCAAAAAAAATGAAAATGTTAATGTAAATAATGTACTCTTGCCCTGCACTTATAAAACTGGTGTGTTTGCTTTAAGAAACTCTACTACGGTTTAAACACACAAGCTGCTTGGGCAGCTATTCAAGCACAGGATACATGTTAGATAATAGGAAATTCTTAAGAATCCAATTGTACCCTACAGAGCTTATCCGTTATCTGCTGTGTATCCTGTGCCTTTTCTCTTTTTTTAGCTTTAAATCGCTGCCCCAATGGCTACACAGCAACTTATTTATATAAACGATATTCGATTTTTCTAAAGTAAATACACCAGCTGCACCAGAACAGCACAATAATACATCTTTGTTAATTTAAAACACTTTTATTTTTTGGTGTTACTGTTGCTTTAAGTCTACTGGAAATCATGGTTGTTCTCTATACTAACCCCTGTAAAGTACTATGTAGCTGTATATGGGTATTGCTTACACTATTATTATGAAATGCCGTTATTACATTATATTTCTGGCTTCAGTTTATCTTAAAGGTGGACATGAATGAACTATTATATAAATAATTCATGGTGGATTTGATCTCACGGCCGGGTCATTGTACTGTACTCCAAATTATTACAGACTATTATAGAGTATGGAATGATTTATGGATGAAGGGTTGGAGTTTTGTGCATTTAAACACTGGTTTGTCATTGATGATCTCCTGACAGAGGGCTGCCAAAATGTTTTGGAATTTTAACAAAAGTACAGGGGCTAATCTCATTTGAAATGGCTTTGTGTGCTTGTAACTAGGGATGTAGCGAACGTCGGAAAAAAAGTTCGCGAACATATTCGCGAACTTGCGCAAAAATGCGAGCGGTTCGCGAACGGTTCGCGAACCCCATAGACTTCAATGGGAAGGCGAACTTTAACATCTAGAAAAGACATTTCTGGCCAGAAAAATGATTTTAAAGTTGTTTAAAGGGTGCAACGACCTGGACAGTGACATGCCAGAGGGGGATCAAGGGCAAAAATGTATCTGAAAAATCTGCCTGTGTGTGCTTGGAAGAGATAGTGTAGGGGGAGAGCTGTTAGTGATTTCAGGGACAGATGATAGTAAGTTTGCTGGCTAGTAATCTGCTTGATACTGCTCTGTATTGGAGGGACAGAAGTCTGCAGGGATTTGAGGGACATTTTAGCTTAGGTAGCTTTGCTGGCTAGTAATCTACTGTTTTCTTTAAACAACTGCCATACGTTGACCTTGTAGGCATTGTTTGCCCAGTTTTTTTGGACGCAGCCACTGAAGCACAGTTGCCATAAAAAATATGCCATATAAATGCTGAAAATAGTAATTTTTCGCCATACGTTGACCTTGTAGACATTGTTTGCCCAGTTTTTTTGGTTGCAGCCACTGAAGCACAGTTGCCAGAAAAAATATGCCATATAAATGCTGAAAATAGTCATTTTTTGCCATACGTTGACCTTGTAGGCATTGTTTGCCCAGTTTTTTTGGTCGCAGCCACTGAAGCACAGTTGCCAGAAAAAATATGCCATATAAATGCTGAAAATAGTAATTTTTTGCCATATACGTTGAGTCAACGTATGGCAAAAAATGACTATTTTCAGCATTTATATGGCATATTTTTTCTGGCCTCTGTGCTTCAGTGGCTGCGGCCAAAAAAACTGGGCAAACAATGCCTACAAGGTCAACGTATACACTACTACAGCGGTGGATACGGATTACGTAAAATATATGAATGCTGCTTGAAAAAAAGTAACTCAAGTGGTTTTTCTAGAGACGATAATATTATCAATATTTAGACAAAATGTGAACAAGCTCACACAGCTAGATGGCGGGTTGAAGAAAACACTGTGCAAATAATGCCTACAAGGTCAACGTATACACTACTACAGCGGTGGATACGGATTACGTAAAATATATGAATGCTGCTTGAAAAAAAGTAACTCAAGTGGTTTTTCTAGAGACGATAATATTATCAATATTTAGACAAAATGTGAACAAGCTCACACAGCTATATGGCGGGTTGAAGAAAACACTGTGCAAATAATGCCTACAAGGTCAACGTATACACTACTACAGCGGTGGATACGGATTACGTAAAATATATGAATGCTGCTTGAAAAAAGTCACTCCGGTGTTTTTTCTGGAGACGGTAATATTATGGATATTTAGACAGAATGTGAACAAGGTCACACAGCTAGATGGCGGGTTGAAGAAAACAGTGTGCAAATAATGCCTACAGGGCAAATAATGCCTAAAAGGTCAACTTATACACTACTACAGCGGTAGTAAAATAAAAAAAAGTAAAATAAAAAAAAAAATGAATATTAAAAAAAAAAAATTAAAGTTGGTGCTGCTGAACTACTAGGAGCAGCAGATTAGCACACCAGTCCCACTCCCCAACACTGCTAGACTAATAGCACTGGGCTCTTATAGTAGTAGTAGTAGTAGTAGTAAAACAACAAAAAAATAAATAAAAGCAGTCCTTACAAGGACTACTGTTATTGCAGCAGTCAGCAGATGAGATCAGAAGCAGGACAGCTGCCCACTGCAGCTACATACAGAGCACTGCAGTAGAAGGTAGATTACTAGCCAGCAAAGCTACCTAAGCTTAAATGTCCCTCAAACCCCTGCAGACTTCTGTCCCTCCAATAACAGAGCAGTATCAAAACGATTACTAGCCAGCAAACTTTCAACTGTCCCTGAAATCACTAACAGGCAGCAGCTCTCTCCCTACACTATCTCTTCAGCACACACAGGCAGAGTGAAAAAACGCTGCAGGGCTTCGGTTTTTATAGGGAAGGGGAGTGGTCCAGGGGAGAGCTTCCTGATTGGCTGCCATGTACCTGCTGGTCTGGGGTGAGAGGGCAAAAAAAAGCGCCAACAATGGCGAACCCAAAATGGCGAACGTCGCGCGACGTTCGCGAACTTCCGGCGAGCGCGAACAACCGATGTTCGCGCGAACAAGTTCGCCGGCGAACAGTTCGCGACATCTCTACTTGTAACCTTCATTTATCTTGATACAGGGCATACTGTCTCCCAAAATACCAGTGAATAAATGCACATTCCCATTTCCATAATTAGACAACTGATCCCTTGAATGTGAATTTCCAGATATTGTCAGGGCTGCATTTATATATTGGCACCTGACAGACGGTGCCCAGGGCGGCAGCTTTAAGGGCTTGGCCCTTGAGTGCCTGTATAATCGCTCCCCAGCCACCAGAGATTACCTGCATAAATCCAGCAGCTGTGCTAAGGGGGTCAGCTGGCTATTCCTGGGTGGCGAGATGTCACATATAGCAGAAGTGATATCACAAGCAGTCATGCATGTGACGTCCCTTCTGCAAACTGGGGGTGCAGTTATATCTGGTGCCTAGAGTGGCATCGGACCTACATACAGCACTGGCACTGATCTAACCAATGATTAAGGTAAGACATATATATAGATAGAAACATGCATCCATTTATGGGGTAAATTTATCAAAGAGTGAAGTTCCGCCACTAGAGTGAAATTCCGCAGCTCTCAATTCATTTCTATGGGATTTGAAAGGCGTTTTTATAAATGGGTGAAAGTGAACGTTCATCCTTTGATAAATACGCCTATAAAAATCCCATAGAAATGAATGGAGAGTGGCGGAATTTCACTCTAGTGGCGGAACTTCACTCTTTGATAAATATACCCCTATGTCTTCCTGCCATGTTGCATTCATGTATATTATCTAGTACTGATGGAAGTAAAGGTATACTTTACCTATAAAATTATAGCTTGTGAACTAGCATTGTGAACTAGGTAAATGAGTTAAAAATAATTTACTGTGAACCTCATCAAGTTTCTCTGTAACAAACAAATGTCAGGTTTTGTAAGGTTAACAAAATCAGGCCAAAATGTTCTGCATAAATAGGGTCTGTATTTTGAAAACCGATACATACATTATGTCATCTTAAAGGAGAACTAAACCCTAAAAATGAATATGGCTAAAATGCCATATTTTATATATTGAACTTATTGCACCAGCCTAAAGTTTCAGCTTGTCAAAAGCTGCAATGATCCAGGACTTCAGACTTGTGACAGGGGGTCACCATCTTGGAAAGTGTCTGTGACACTCACATGCTCAGTGGGCTCTGAGCAGCTGTTGAGAAGATAAGCTAAGGGGTCGTCGCAAATTATCAACAGAAAATAGGGTTGGCCTGTCATATAAACTGATGCTACTGGACTGATTATTAAATTTGGATGCTAATTGTGCTGGTTTATGTGCTGCCATGTAGTCATTATCTGTAGTAATCTATCAATAATTACTAATCAGCCTTATACTGTGACATTTATATTCTATGTGTACTGTATATTGTGAGTGGGTCCCTAAGCTCAGTAAGTGACAGCAGCACAGAGCATGTGCAGTGAATCAGCAGAAAAGAAGATGGGGAGCTACTGGGGCATCTTTGGAGACACAGATTTTTAGTGATAAAGGGTTGTGGTTGCCTTGGACTGGTACAGAATCCGAAAACATAATGTAAAACATTTCACGCCTACTTCTTTAGTTAAGCTTTAGTTCTCCTTAAAAGAGAACTAAAGCTTAACTAAAGAAGTAGGACAGAAATGTTGTACATAATTCTATGTGATTAAAATAAGAAATGACTGATTTACTGCTAGACCTAGAACTTGTATTCCAAAGAAGATCAAAGGCATTTTCCATTAAAGAGTTAAAAAAATAAGAATTCAAATCATAATTTTTTCTCCAAGAAAAAAGTGCTGGAAGCCCAAATGAGTTCACTTGCTTTTTTTTGGTTACTGTTCGTTGAAAAGTTAAAGTTCACATTGACAACATATACTGTTGCACCATAATCAGTTTAACACAGAGCACTGTCTCTGTCAATGTACCATGGCTGGATTTTATAGTCCAGTGACAGTAGGAAATACTTAGATTGTTTTAAAAATGTAAAGACATCATCAATCTACTGGTATTGAGCGAGTTCATAATCAAATGCAAATGGCAATTTAAACTTTTCCCAATTAACCTTCACCTCGCTATTGATTGCATTTAAATGATACGGCATCACTGAAAACATTCATGTCCTGCAAGATTCTTTGAGAATCGGTAACTGTCTCCTCTGTTAGATTCACATTTCTTGAGAATAAAAGAGCAGTTGACAGTTCTCCACATCTGCTCTTCATTATGGACACTGCTTCAGCACATTTCCAGAATGCTTTGCCTTAACATTAAGATGGTCCAAATGACACAAATCACGCACATAGTATGTGATCTTGTGTGAGTGATGGCGGTTGCACGAGGGAGTTGATTTGATTATGAAGGATTTTACCTCCATCAAATACAAAGTAAAAATGTGTCCTGTTACATGACGTACCATTGCAATGAAGAAAATGTATTACTGAATATTTACTTTGCTTAATGTAGTGGGTGGCCCATAATGGATGAATTCTCAGTAGTTCCAAAATATACAATGCCCAGTGGGACAAAGCACTGAAGAACCATTATTGAGGGGTTTGACAAGGAAATGCCACCTAGGTGGTAAGCTTACAGAGTTAGATTTATGCCCTGACTCCATATTAATATATCAATATAAGTTATTCTTGGAATATATGTAAAAGGAATGTCATTTGAGCAAATTATTTACATATAGGGGAGAATAAGAAGCCAAGCTTGGTAGTCATATAGAAAGAAAAGTGAAAATAAAAGGCAATAAAAAGTCAATTATTGCTACGACATAATGAATGATACAAGATAAAGCTACCTGTCTTTTAGAGCAGCAGTTAGAAACATAACAGGTTTCTTTTAGTCAATACCCAGGTCTCATTTATGTAAAACTCTTTACAAAAAATCTAGTTTAGGTTTATAGGTGCATGAAAACATTACTAATATGGCCTAAAACACAATTTTACAACAACAATAACTGAAATATAATATTCTGCCTTAAGCCAAAAGAACATTTTCTGTACTCAAAAGGTGGGTGGTTGACAAACTAGCATCTACTGCCCTGAAGTAGCATCTTGGAGTCTACATGCTTTGCAAGCCTTATAGAAATAGTGGCCCTTAATCTTTCATACAGTCAAGAATAATTTCAAAAATTCCTTTTATGATAGAAACTTAAACATGTACCACATGATATGAGAACATAGCAAGGCCAGCACAGAGATGGCACATTATACTGTACATTATACTTTCAATTATTTTAAACTATAATCAGTTTCCCGTGTCCTCATACAGAAGCTTTTCCTTCAGCTACAGGCTCAAGAATGTTCCAAGTAGCCATAAAGTATAATATACTAACATTTATTATTATTGTGTCATTATTTTCCAAAACCACACGCTCAGTCTCAAGAAATTAGTGACAGTTCTGATGCTGAGTAGTGATGGTTGAATAAATTCGGCACGGATTTGCGGCGAATTTCTATGTTTTGCTGCAAGCGAATTATTTTGCAAAGCAACAATTCGCCAGTGAAAAATCCACAGCATCAAAAAAAAAAAAAAAAAGGCGTGCGTCAAAATTGATGCGCATCAAAATTGTCGCGTGCATAAAAATTATTCGGATGCCCATTGACTTTAATGCATTTGGACCATATAGTAGTGCATATAAAAATTGACAAAATTGATGCACATCAAAATTATTTTGAAGCCCATTGACTTCAATGCATTTAGCGAATTTTTCGCCGTGTCGCGGTATATTCATAATTTTTCAGCGAAGCAAAACTGCACAGATTCGCCCATCACTAGTGCGGAGAGGTTGTGTAGCATGGATGCTGTATTATTTTTGGACCAAAATATTTTCTGTTAGAGAAGGGGTTACATGTTTCCTACTCTAGTAAATGATGTGATAGCCTGGCACAATTTATAACACACAGGGCATTAAATAGATAAATGCCAGCAAATCACAGATTCATTTACAAGGATTTTCTTTTAACTGTGGTCAATGAAAAATGCGGTATATTTATTTTGGCACACTAACCTGCTTTTCATAAGTATGTGTTTTGCCAAGGATGTGGTCACCGTTAATTTTGGTGACTGCAACACATGAGTTTATCATATGAATGTATGTATAAGGGCCTGAGGAAAACTATATCATTGCATGGTGCATTCCTGCCATAGATACATCATGTGAAACACAGAGGTGGTCACACTGTGTTGATTTGGTATCAAATGACACTGTTGGACTAATGGGGCTCTTTGAAGCATCTGATTAAGTTTTATTGGCTGGCCACCATTTGTCAGTGGTACATCTCCAGGGATTTTCTTTGGAATACTTAATGCACTATATTCAATAGTTGGTTATGATTTTGACCTGAATCGCCCTCTTATTCACATAGACCCTGGAGGGAAAGTTAAAATGATTTTAGATGAAAATCTACTTTAAACCAAATTTGTGTTAATTTCTGCATATTTTACAATGAACATGTGTTACTGTTATAAATAGCTGTAAAAATGCTGAATACTGTCTGCCTTTTATTTGAAACAAAGTAAATGCTTAGAAGAGCTAAAGGGAAGAGAGGAAGACCAGCCAAAGGCAGAAGACTTGACTTCAGCAATATATGCCAGCTTTTTTTGCAATATGTGTCAACTTTACCTGTTATTTACAAAGCAAATAAAAAGAATTAAAAAGAATTGATGAAACATGCCATTGAGAAGCCTTCAGAAAACTTTGGAGAAACATTATGGCTACCAGGACTTCATAATAGTGTTAATAATAATAATACAATGTCAGATTTGACTTCGCTGTACCAAGAACTCGTAATAATAAAGGCCGGGTGTTTACCATAAATCATACAGTCCAATACCAGAAAGCACTCATGGCACATGTTTCTTGTAAAACAATGTATGATAGATAGATGAATAGATAGATACAGTGTTGGACTGGCCCACAAGGATACCAGGAAAAGTCCCGGTGGGCCCAGGTGTCAGTGGGCCCTCATGCTGCTAAACATTTGGCCTATTTCATGGTCATTCCCTATTTCAATGAGAACAAAGTGGCTAAATAGATGGAATAATAGATTATAGTATATAAAGAAAAGAGTCTAGGAGAATAGAGGTTGAGAATTGAGAAGAATAATAGCAGTGAGAGTGGGCCCCTGGTCAAAGGTTTTTGGGTGGGCCCCTTGTGTCCCAGTCCGACACTGGATAGATAGATCGATAGATCGATAGATCGATAGATCGATAGATAGATAGATAGATAGATAGATAGATAGATAGATAGATAGATCGATAGATCGATAGATAGATTAGGATAGATAGATAGATAGATGATAGATAGACAGACAGAGAGAAAGATAGATAGATAGATAGATAGATAGATAGATAGATAGATAGATAGATAGATAGATAGATAGATTAGAGATGGATAGATAGAAAACCATAGGCAACATATTTTATTTGAATAACATGATTTCCCCACTTCATTTTTTAAACAAAGCAGTTCTGAAACGAAACTTAACACCAGGAATACTGTTTGCAAATATAGTGTATAATGTACCCCTTCCTGTAGTTTATAAGCATTTTAAAAGTCACTTGTGATCACATAAAAGTCAAAGCTGTAGGTTAAGTTATTTTATACAGTGCACAAAACCCCAAGGTGATTTATAAGGTACTTATAAAATCTTGTAGGAGGTACATATCCAAGAAATCGTCTATTGTCACTATTACATGCACTATTACATGCAGAAAGGCTACAAGTTCATGATACACTGTAAGGTTTTTTTTTAGCTCACATTACCACTTGCTGATGCTACTGTGCATTGTGAAATAGGTATATGAAAAAAGCAGAGTCCAAGGTTCTGTAGTTCACCCCCTTTGACGGTTCCAATAATCCATTCTCCTCTAGATAGGCAATAATTGTGTTTATGTAAATGAACCAGCGGTAGAAGCTCGGGGTAGACAAAAATAAAAAGATAGTAGTATATAGTGTAGTATTTCTTAATTCGACCTTACACCCTTCTGTTTAGCTTTTATTTCTTAGTCAAAGTGTCTATTATCCATCACCTGCAGGGTTAGATTGCCCTTTAACCAGTCTTTTTTAAGAGACAATAGCACCTTCTGTGTGTACAAATTTTATACTCACAAACATTTAGGAGTAGTTATTGGCATTGGAAAATGGTTGTTCCCTCTCTATAGGTATTGTGGACTTCTGTTGATTCTAAAGAGATGTGCTCAACATCGTGTAAAAACCTTTAATAAATAATCTTATAATAAAAGAATTGCACTCACATATGTACACTTGGAATTAGCGTATAGACAATCAGTCCATGTTTACTAATTCCGCTGTAGTTAGTGGTGGTAGCCTGTGTTCTAAGCGTGTGATGCTGGGCTCCCCTGGATGACATCACAGCCAACGCTTTTCATCTGACAAGACTTTCTCAACCATTTTCCAATGCCAATAACTACTCTTAAACGTTTATGAGTATAAAATTTGTACACACAAAAGGTGCTATTGTCTCTTTAAAAAAATGTTTAAAGGGCATGCTAACCCGGCAGGTGATGGAAAATAGATACTGTTTATTGTACCCTCTGGAAACTACAAATGTACTACCCAAAACTACCCAAATCCTTTTCCAATATGCTTCAGCACTCATCCTTTATTTTACTTGCCGATGCTGATCAGTATATAAAATATGGCATTTTTAGCCATATTCATTTTTTGCTTAGTTAACCTTTAAAGGTGATAGGGACAGATTAAGAAGAGAGGAAAGTTAATGCATAAAGATATCTGTTCAGAAACACACAGAATTTTGCAGGTTGTAAATATTAAGATCACAAACTCACATTTAATTAAATTGGAAAATATATAAGGGCTCATTTATCACTAGTACAAGCTGTGCAGGAGCACTAAAGGGTTCATCATTGGGCCCCTTAGTGCTCATACATGGTATACTTTCACCTGAGCCCTTGTGTCTAATGTTTAATTAGTAATTTTAAGTTAATGATCTTTATATCAACTGCATGTGTAGCAGGAGAGTAAATATATTTTAGTTTATACATCTAGAATCCTGCCTTGCGCATCTTGAATTATGCCCAAGCTAGGAGCATGCTAAAGGATGCCTACATATTACACAGTGCTGTAAAATAAATGAAAGACAGAAAGAAATTGTGTGTACAAATTGTAGCCACATTTTGCCTATCGCTGCCATTCAGCCTTTAAAGCAGGGAATGATTTACAGGTGTATGTCAATGGGCTAGTGCTTAAAAGCTTCCTGCTTTCTCACTAGAGCTTCTGAGTTAAGGGTGTGTTGTGTTGATACAGAGGAGATACAGTATTACATACACAGAACATACAGAATTACTGTAGATAAATAGCGACCAGTAACCAATGCAAAAAGGTGAAGAATGCCCTGGGGAAAAGAGCATACAATCAAAAAGGGAAATGCGTTGAGACACAAGATGACTATAAAGATTTTCATTCATCCAGGTCATGGTATATCTAATATAAGTAATTAAAAAAAAAAACTCAATTTGCTGAGTAATTATTGAAGAAGCTGCTCGGTCGAGTAGTGAAGCGTTTTTTTGAATTACTTATATTAGATATGTTGAGACACAAGGATTCGGAGTGGGCAAGATCAGAAATGAGCAAGGTTAGAGGTGTAGCATATGCAGGGGCGCTGCACCAATGAGGAGAGTTGAGATCTGGTCAAGCTGTCTCAGGTGGCAATGGGGCCAGGATAGCTCCTGAGCACATGGAATTGCATTTGGAAGCTAAAGAAATTAATGTAGCCCATATAATATAGATGCCCATATAATATGTATTGCCAGCAGGTATATGTAAATGGGCCCTCCATTTTGCAGGCATAAAGAGTTGCACCCAAAGTTAGCACATGAAGACAAAGCATAAAAAACACTGCTCTTTTTGGTATTTCATTTGTATGTATAGGATTGCAGGAATACTGTAATATTTCCGCATTGGACGCATGCCCGTGACACTTTTGATGCACGTCCGCATCTGACGTCATCATGCTTGGCGCAAAATTCAAATATTTAAAGGCACATCTTCCTTTTCACGTTGCCTAACATAAGGTCTATTTCCATAGCTCCTGGGTGTGTTTATTAAGTCTGATCTTTGATCCTGACTTTGCTATCCTGCTGCCTGTACTGACCACTGCCTGTTATTGACTATTCTTAGGATTCTGATTCTGTACAGCGTTACTGTTTGGTTTTTGACCCCAGCCTGTGACCTTGACTACACTTCTGTTTTCTGATCTTGTACAGCAGTGCCTATTTGGTACTGACCCAGCCTGGCACTTGACTATCCTTCCTGTTTCCCGTTCTACTACTACTACATGTTCAGTTCCCTAGCTTGCTCAGAACTCTCTCCTTGGTCCTCTCACATTAAGACTTAGTGGCATCTGAGTAGTGGAGGGCTCCTCTCGAAGTCAAAGGTGGCTGCTAAAGGCAGAAGAGTGAGCCGTAACTGGGTCCTTGGAGTTAGTTCTGAGTTTGGGATACCTTGTGTTACAGTTTGTTGGTATTTGTGTGTGTTGTTATTTACCACTTTATGATTTGAGATAGAGTTTCAGTTACATTACCAAGCATTTTCCCTAAAGACTCAATAGCTTTCTTTATCAAATACATTTATATCATTGTCCATGATGCATGTAACGCTTACACACATCATATAATACATGTAGCTGCTTCTGTACTATTCCTGGGCTAGGTGTGAAATATACACCTTAGACAGAAAACATGTGCCTCCTCTTGCAGCCTTGTGTTCATTTGATGAAAGATTTATTAGGAAAACATTAAATGGGAAGAAAGCCCTAATAAAAATGGCCCTAAATTGTCAAATATTGCTAAGTTATATTTTTATAACAAAGTCTCATGTGCAGTGTCTGACATCACCCACGTTGCTAGAATGTTATTAGAAACTGTAGAGTTCTGCCACACTTTAGAAAGCCGTGTGCTTTTTTTTTACCTCTTAGGAAGATTGAAGAAAGCTGAGTACCAGATAGAAGATACAATTTAAGTCGTGAAAGAAATATTTTGCAGTGCATCATGCTACGTTATTATTGGATTTTAATATCAACTCTAAAATACACACAACAGGGGCTTTGATATAATGATGTAAAAAAAACTGGACTAAGATCAGACACAAGAATAACAGATACATTGATTACAACGTTCAAATATATTTTGTAAAGTGAAAAAATAGGGGTTGCTGTTTCAGTTCAATTCTCCCTAACAGCCATACTGATATACCACCAAAGCCCCCTAAATACTGTACATAAATACTATACATATTCATGATCTCCCCCCAAAAAATGCTACCAACCAAATCATTGGGTGTTTTATTTAAAGATGCCCATAGTTTCACTGGACATGGACATATACAGTATAATCCAGGGCTCCACATATACAGGTAGATTGAATGAGACTCTGTTTGGGCAACAGATAAATAATTTTACAGAAAACAAATAGTAACTTGTACACTGTTCAAAATAAAATGATAAATTTAAATTTTGCTGGTTAATCAGTTGTGTATCCATGCTATATAGTGAATAGTGATAAGAATTAGTAATGGTTAGTAAAGGGTGTGGCCAGGCTATGGCGGTGAACGTACATACTGCCTGAGAGCTCCGTGCTGTGAAATCCCTGCAACCCGGATTTTAGCTATAATATTGCCTCCATTTCGTCACCAGGCGATCCTATTTGACTTTGATACGATGGGGAAGAAGAAACTGCAAAACCAGCGGGTCACGCTATCTCCATACCTGCATAAACCTTCAGGTTGGGACAAACGTGTCTGTTTCCAAGATGGCACCGATGATGACGCAGCTCCGGCATTGTCCTCTCCCCCTCCTTCTGGTGCCTCCCCCAATCCGCTCGGTGAGTAAAGCTGGTTCCCCTGTGCCCTCCCCGCTTTCTCCTACAGCGCAGCTTGAGGGCCCAGACACCATCCCTGCTGACGCGCCAGTGACTACTCATATTTTAAGCATGCAATTAGCACAACTACAGGCAACCCTAGTCACCACCATTACACAATCTGTGTCCAGCGCTGTAGCATTAGCTGTGAAAGAGCTACAAAGGGATTTGACAGATTTGGGGGGATGTACAGACCACCTCGAGACATCTACAGATGTTATGGTCTCGAAGTTTGTAAATATGGAGGACACTGTCTATCTTAAAGAGGAGGTGACACGTCTAAAGGATATGTGCGAAGACCTTGAAAACAGGTCGCGCAGACAGAACCTTAGGATACGGGGAGTCCCTGAGGTGGTGACTGCGGCCGACATGCCACACTACCTACAAGGGTTGTTTGCCACCATATGTACGACTATATCAAAGACCATTGACTTCTCGATAGGGCTCATCGCTTGCTAGGCCCAAAACCGCCTGACACCAAGCCGCCACGGGATATCGTTATTTGTTTCTACTATTATCAGAGCAAGGAAGCTCTTCTTAATAAGACACGTGCGCTCAAGCTCTTGGAATACCGCAATCACAATCTCCAGATTTTTGCGGATCTTTCTCTGAACATGATTGCAAAGCGAGTTGCGGCCCATCACACAGAAGCTCCGGGAACACAATATTCCCTATAGATGGGGTTATCCATTTAAATTGGTGGTAAATCGGCTCGGCCACACATATATCTTACAGAACCCTTCTAACAGCTCCAAATTTCTACAGGCCTTGGGCATTAACCCTGAATCGAACACGCTACCTCAGCATCTGGCCCATCCTGAGAAATCTGATCCACTGCTGCATCCACAATGGAACACTGAGAAAGGTCCCTCATCATCGCTCTCGCCCAGGCTTGCACTAAGCCCTTCTCCCCCTCGGGATACCTGAAAGTCGTGAAAACAGTCAAAATTGAACTCCTTTAGTGGCGAAAAGACCCGAAGTCACTAAAGGAGGCGAAGTTGAAGTCCTGAAGCCACGAGTTCAATTCTTCTGATCACCAATGTGTGTTTTTTTTTTTTAAATCCCCTGGCCACCAATGTATTATTTTAATAATCTATAGGCCCCTGCCACCAATGTTTTTTAAAAAAAATGTTCTCTAGGGCCCCAATTTTTTTAAAAAAAAATACTTTTATGGGAGGCCCTGGCGGCACAGTTTTTTTTAACTTATAAGGGGCCCTGACCATCAATAGCTTTTTATAACTTGTGTGTGGGGGGAGGTTACCATTTTAAGCGCTGATGTCTGTGTGGTCTTTTAACTGTGGTGTAGAGTAGGCGGGATTTTGTTGTATGGAGCCCCGTGATTTCTAATGGTTTCAGTTTATTGGGAGGCAGGTTCTTCACTGGCATCACATACTAGAGTATGTGAAGAGACATAGTCCACAGGTAAGGAACAGAAAAGCAAAATGTAGTGTGGGGAAGTGATATTGAATAGGGGAGCTAAGTCAAATAATATCTGCCATAGAAGCCATAAAGCATACTGATTAATAAACAGAATATGCAGACTGCACTGGGTCTGTGGATACGAATCTCTACACGGTCACCGGCTGCTCTACAGGGAAACAAACAAAGCTGCGTGAGTTCTTGGAAGTAAGGTGTGGGGGGGGTCCCCCCTGCTGTTTGAAAGTATGATCGTTTCCCTGCAGAGCAGCTAGGGACTGTATGAAGTTTCCTATCTGCAGCAGTCAGAGCAAGTAGAACAAAGTGGGAATTTCACTGCATACAGTAAGGTTTCTTATAAAAACAGTACACATTTTTTAATGAAAGTATATTGGAGATACAGTAGGTTTCTTTTTCATTAAAGAAATTAAAAATGGGATTTTATTTTTTTGGCTTTACATCCCCTTTAAATGAGAAACATCATTTCATGAATGCAATGACTTTATATACCTACATTCATTTATATACAGTACACTTGTTCTTTACATTTCCAGTTTATAAGCATTGCACACTAATGAAACTGTCAAATTCATTTACATGTATTGTGGGCTCTTCTGACAAACAATTCCAGACATAAAACAGAACTTAGGCAGGCAAGTAAAAAGTTTACACATGACCCATGTTATGGATTTTATAAGTATTTTTTTTTTTTTTAAAAAAAAAAAGCAAAGTCTAAAGGCCAAAATTAAACATGAGAATCTGTGCGAATAACTTAAAGGAAAAATGTGTTTTCATAAGCTCAGTATTAGATGTATTATTCCTTGCCCTCAAATAGCTATAAAATATAGGAGAGACATAAATCTGTTTTTACTTTAATACTTCCTGTTTTCTTTCTAAGATTTGATCATAGAATTGTATTTTTGTTGAACTGAGAAATAAGTGGGATGGATGGAGTAGTTTATCATGGATCAAGGACACAATTTGTAACTCTGCTTATCTCTGTCCCAGATAAACATGACATAAGAAAAAAGATTTGTCAGTGGCAAAGAAAAGAACACTTGTCAGGGTAGCTACAACATTGCTCTGCAGCAGCTACAGTTTCCATACACATTTCTGAAAGTGCTATATTCTAAAGGCTGGTCTTTTTCCCCAGATAGGGCAAGCATAAAAGAGCCCTTTGTATCCTATCTAGCAGTTAATTTGAACCATATTGGCACTGTTGGTATGTAAAGAAATGATTTATGTAAGAGAATAGAATGAACTTGGATACACGTCCATTATTCTATGCATTCCAGTATACTGCTCTAATGTATTTATTATGAAGTTGTTGCATATACAGTTGTATGCATTTGTATTGTATGGAATGTAAACTACAAGTATTTACAGAGTGTAACAGGATTTACAACATATTTATGGTGTTTTTCCATAGTTGGATGAAAGTTTGGAAATCACATTTTGATGGCACAAAGATATGCATTTAGAACATAATGATTTGGCAGAACTGAAAAAATTGATGCTTCTTGCAAAATTTAGGTTGGTGGATATTTTTACTATTCCTGTTATCTAGTAATATCCAAGATACTGTTCGCTAAAATCCGTCATTTTAGAGGCATGTTCCTATCATTAGCCTTACAATCATAAAGTCTGATTTAAAAAAAAAAAAAAAAAAGTGGCTTACCTCTTTATTTTCGACCTTAACTCACATATGTTTGAGCCCTGGAACATTTTTATATATATTTGAATCAGCCTTTAAAATCAAATTTGAATTAATGCTCATTGTTCTTTTGTAAGACAGCATAGAAAGTAAGTAGAAGCTGCATAAAGGAGTGATGCAACTAAAGATAACCCATACACCTGGTACAAACTGGTGCAACTTATTAAATTCCCATTTGATGACAAATCTATGGGTTAATGTAATAAAGTCTGCAATATAGTAACCCATAACAACCAGTGAGATGTTTGCTTTCAAAACTGGGGACCAGTGCTACCTGTTAATTGGTTGACATTTGGTTAATAGACCTAGAATTTAGGGACTGTTATTACATTGGCCCCCAGAGAATTAAATACAGTTGTGCAGACCAGATGTACACATATTTAGTAGTACAGTAGCATGTACTGTATGTTACATTTAATATTATGTTACACAATATAATATTTGGTATAACTTGTTTAGAGAACTGTTCTACTTTGGATGTTGATACGTGTATGTAAGAGAGGTTTATGTTGTTTGCTTTAGCTAAGGCAGTGCAGCAGGTTGTATTTCTTGGCATGCTGTTTGAAAGCAAATATCTGATTGGTTGCTATGGGTTATTAGATCTGGTGGAAATTCAGCACTTTTGTTAAATCTGGTAGTTGGCTGTGAATGTGTGTGACTCATAAAAGCTGAAAATTTGCACTGGTCTAGATACTTTTACAGACAAATATAACAATTTGTTATTCTTAGGGGAAAATTATGATGCTATTTTAAGAAAAACATGAAAACAGCAATCTTGATAAATCTGCCTCCTAGGGGGAAAAATCAGTAAGTAGCCTTTAGGGGTCACCTATTTGAAAGCAGCCATCTGATTCCCCCTCTGTGGCAATGATCTCTACCTATATGCTCTCATCAGAGTCAGACTGGGCCGGTGGGACACCGGTAAAAAACCCCGCTGGCCCAGACCTGCTCCTTGCACAAATACTCTGACCCTGCTTCTGACCTTCCTACCTGGTCCCCTCCGCGGCCGCAGGAAGAAAGAGGTACTTGTGGGCGGGGGGGCTGGAGGAAAGTTGCGTCTCAGGCAGGGGTCTTTGCGGCGGGGGCCCCTTAGGCAGCAGCCCCCCAGTCCGACACTGGCTATTTTGTATGGGAGATGATACTAAGAGACACATGGGTCTGTTTAAGTTTCTCTTTTTGCCAGCTTTAGACACAGTGAGTTATAAATACTCTATTCATAATGCTCAGAATATGTTTTAACTATTGATGCTCCTTACCTTTCCTTGTCATTTTCAACTGCAGGTTTACTGAGACATATTGGACACAATTTACCATGTTTTTGCTTCAGTTCACGTTTTTTAACCCCACACCAACATAACTGGTTGATATAATAATCTCTTTAATGCTGACATGAGGTCACCAGAGCTGTGAAGATCTGGAATACGCTCTCGGTTGTACAGGCTGATGCATTAAATAGCTTTAAGAAGGGGTTGGATGGCTTTTTAGAAAGTGAGGGAATACAGGGTTATGGAAGATAGCTCATAGTACAAGTTGATCCAGGGACTAGTCCAATTGTCATTTTTGGAGGCAAATTGTAGAGGCTTCAAAAGGGTGTTTTTGCCTTCCTCTGGACCAACTAGCAGTTAAGCAGGTTATATATATGCTGTAGATTTAAATGATTGAACTTGATGGACGTGTGTCTTTTTTTAAACCTAACTTACTATGTAACTGTGGCCATGCATGGATGTGTGCCAACCATAATCGTGCCTGATACAATAAAATGCACAAAAATTGCTGTTGCATGTTTTTTCTGCCCCTGACAACCTGCAGGCTGCCGTCTGAGGTGGGTTTCTCAACTCTCCTGAGCAGAAGAAGGAGGGTAAAAACAATGGAGCTTAGTACAACTATACAGAAGTGCAAGAACTGTGCTGGGACAAGAGTACCTTAATCAATAGTGTCAACAGTTGCATTTTAGCATGATGACACTTGGTGCTGCATTGGGTAAAAAGCCATTTAACCAAACAAAACCAAATAGATCAACTCTCAAAAGTAGCCCCCAGAATTCTTATGTGCTAAAAAGTGTCTCCCTGCAGATAAACCTACAGGCCTGGGGTCCGTTATCCGGAAACCGTTATCCAGAAATCTATGAATTACACAAAGCCCGTTTCCCATAGACTCCATTTTATCCAAATAATCCAAACCTTTAAGCATGATTTCCATTTTCTTTGTAATAATAAAACAGTACCTTGTACATGATCCAAACTAAGATATAATTAATCCTTAATGGAAGCAGAACCAGCCTATTGGGTTTATTTAATGTTTACACGATTTTCTAGTAGACTTACGGTATAAAGATGAAAATTAAGGAAAGATCCGTTATCCATAAAGCCCCAGGTCTGAACATTCTGGATAACAGGTCCCATACCTGTACCATGATTTTTACTCGCTCAAAAAGAAATGCTATTTACTGGATGGAGGTTTCACAAAATTCCAAGTTGATTAATCTGTCTATTGGTAATGTTCTACCAAATTATGGTCCACATTATCTTGACATTTAGGGGCAGATTTATCAAGGGTCGAATTTCGAAGTGGAAAATACTTCGAAATTCGACCATCGAATAGAATGCTCCGACATTCGAAGTCGGCGTACGATCGTATTCCGATCGTAGTACGATCATACTTCGGTTCGAATATAAATATAAAAAATATAAAAAACTTTGAAAATTGCTCTGGAAGGTCCCCATAGGCTAACATAGCACTTTGGCAGGTTTAAGTTGGTGAAGTATTGAAGTCAAAGTTTTTTTTAAGAGACAGTACTTCGATTATCGAATGGTCGAATAGTCAAACGATTTTTACTTTGAATCAAAGTCAAAGTAAATTCGAAGTCGTAGTATCCTATTCGATGGTCTAGGTATTCAAAAAATTACTTCGAACTTTTTGTACTTCGAAAATTCACTCGAAACCTTAGGAAATCTGCCCCTATATCTCCATAAGCCATAGGGGAAGTGGCTGCCAGCAGTCCCAAATGTTTTGTTCATATTTTTCCTTGGCAATATTTCACTGATTAAAATGACGAGTGTAAAATCATTATGAACATACCTCTCAAATATGCTTTGAGTTTCCTGCACATGTTGCAGACCTTAATTTATAAGATCAGTATGCTGATTTATAAATATACATTGCCACAAATAAACTACAGCTGTTAACCGGATGCATATAAAGGATGGATAGTTACCCTGTAACACTACACAAGGTTTTTAGAGAAAAAGTAAAACAAAACCATAGCCCATGACAGCTTTGCTTTGCTGTAGAAAGAATTAGATGACATTCTCCCAAAGTGTCAAAGCTTGTACAAATATTCTCACAATCGTAATGTGCTGCACAACCCTATGATAGTCACATCTCAGCCCCACAGTGCTAATCTAGGAACACAATTAATGCTCAGATCTATCTAGTTCTCCGTGTAGATAACATGGGGTAAATATTTGGTCTCTCTAGTTCCAGGATCCTGAATACAGGATCCTGAATACATGGTGAATTCAATTTAATATAGAATAATAATATAGTTCTACTAGTATAAGAGAAAAATGACTTACTTTCAGGCAGCACTGAATATACGTCTTCAAAACCAGAAGGTGGTGCTGCAGTCTTAAGAGGAGCCTGAACAACACACAAAAAAGTGAAGGAATATTAATGTTTTAACATGGAATCAAAGAAAACACATGGCGATGTAAGGTCATTAGTTAACATAGTATTGCCATGTCACCTAAATAACATTTTATGGGCATTTATGTAAAAATATATATGTATGTAAACTGCAGTTGACTGGAAGAATTGGAAAATGATAGAGCACATCTGTGTTCAATATCGTTGATTTGTTAAACGGTGTTTAATATTTCATGTCGAAGTAAGAAGAGTGACAGAACAATTCTGAACTAATGTGTAGGCCGCGTTTATAGAACTCTGTATACAGTCTGTTCTTTGTCACTCACACCAATAACAAACCTAGTATGACAAACAGCTTTACTGGGCCCCGTAGGTTTTTTTGCCTAGTAAGATTATATTCTGCTTCACGTCTCTGTTCAAAACTACTGCCATTTCTATGGAAAGAATCAAAAATGTTGTGTGACGTAACACACACAAACAAGGTGGGAGGTACCTGGGAGGTACCTACGAGCTCAGGGGGCGGCCCTTATTTTTTAAAATGGCAATTTTCTATTTATGATTACCCAATGGCACATACTACTAAAATAATATATTATTATGATAATGGTTCATTTACATGAAGCAGGGCTTCACACATGAGCTGTTTTACTCAGTATCTTTTAATAGAGACCTACATTGTTTGGGGGGTATAGTTTTCCTTTAAGATGCTGTGCCAACATAGAAACTTAAAAAAATTGTAAACAAAAGTCTGGTAACCTATTAGCAACCTATTAGCAACCAATTAGCAAGCAAATTTCACTTAGGGTTGCCACCTTTTAGCCCTGTTGAATCCTGGCACGGGGAAGGCTATGACACAATGGAGGAGGGGCTGTGATGCTGCCCGTGGTGGGTCATGATATTGGGTGCAGGGATATGATGTGGCGATTGGCCATAGGCCATTCGCTGTGTCCATCATAGGGAATGATCAAAACTGCCTGCCCGGTTTTCCAAATTAGGAGTTTTGACCTTCAAAAAACTGGGTTGTCCAGGTCAAAACCAGATGGTGGCAACCCTACTTTTCACCAGAAATGGATTGGTTGCTTTGAGTTATAAAACACAGTGCAAATTTCTGATTTTTTTTCACATAAATATAATAGAAATTGTAGGTTCATCTGATTTGCCAGGTAATTGTTACACTGTTCTATATAAACAAAGTGTTTTCTCTTAAAGGGATCCTGTCTTCGGAAAACATGTTTTTGTCAAAACACATCAGTTAATAGTGCTACTCCAGCAGAATTCTGCACTGAAATCCATTTCTCAAAAGAATATACAGATTTTTTTATATTCAATTTTAAAGGGATCCTGTCTTCGGAAAACATGTTTTTTTTCAAAACGCATCAGTTAATAGTGCTACTCAAGCAGAATTCTGCATTGAAATCCATTTCTCAAAAGAACAGATTTTTTTATATTCAATTTTGAAATCTGACATGGGGCTAGGCATTTTGTCAATTTCCCAGCTGCCCCATGTCATGTGACTTGTGCCTGCACTTTAGGAGAGAAATGCTTTCTGGCAGGCTGCTGTTTTTCCTTCTCAATGTAACTGAATGTGTCTCAGTGGGACATGGGTTTTTACTATTGAGTGCTGTTCTTAGATCTACCAGGAACCTGTTATCTTGTGTTAGGGAGCTGTTATCTGGTTACCTTCCCATTGTTCTTTTGTTTGGCTGCTGGTGGGGAAAAGGGAGGGGTGATATCACTCCAACTTGCAGTACAGCAGTAAAGAGTGATTGAAGTTTATCAGAGCACAAGTCACATGACTGGGGGCAGCTGGGAAATTGACAGTATGTCTAGCCCCATGTCAGATTTCAAAATTGAATATAAAAAAAATCTGTTTGCTCTTTTGAGAAATGGATTTCAGAGCAGAATTTTACTGGAGCAGCACTATTAACCGATTAATTTTGAAAAAAATGTTTTTTCCCATGACAGTATCCCTTTAATTCACAGTGGTATCTTGCTTAGGGTTGCCACCTTTTTTGGACAAATATGGGGAGTGGGTGGGCTGGTGACATCGGGGGCCAGGTGACGTGGGGGGCGGGTGAAGTCAAGGGAAGGACTGATGCCATGGCGATCAGCGATTAGCTGATTGCCATGTCATTCACTTCAATTTCTTGTCTGAATTTCCTAATTTGGAAATCCAGACAGGAACTTTTAATCCGGGCAGCCCTTCCAAAAACCGGGCTATCTGGGTGAAATTCAGACAGGTGGCAAACCTAATCTTGCTGCTTGACAGCTCCCCCCTGCCCTTGTGTTCACCCTCTCTCTGGTGGTGTCTTGCTTCCTTGGTAGACTTTCTGCCTGTGACCTCACCCACTCACCGGTGGTGTCTTGCTTCAATGGCAGACCTCCTGCCAGTGACATCACCCACTCACAGGTGGTGTCTTGCTTCCTGGCTCTTCCTTTCTCCTTATGTTGGCAATATAAAATGACATGTGCAGAAACGTTTAACAAACCTTTAATAAATAATTAAAAACACACTTACGAACGTTTGTATTAAAAACCGCATGTATTCAATACACAATCTCCGTGATGCTGCTAAAAGTTTCACCTTAGCGTCTCTTAGGATGAACTGCGCATGCCTCCACTTCCGTGTTCCACGCTTCTTCACCTCCGTCAGCGCTGATGCGTTTCACCGGTTGGCTTCTTCCAAGAGCGATGATGTGGTGGCACCTTCCCAAGGAGTTCAGGAATAGCTGGTAGATGTTAAATCTTCACAGCATGCCATCATACTGTTTCACTCAGATCCCAGGTCTCAGCATGTAGCTCAGTCTCTCTCTGGGCCCAGATTTAAAGGAGAACTAAACACTAAAATAAATATGGCTAAAAATGCATTTTTTTATACACAATTTATTTCACCAACCTAAAGTTTCAGCTTGTCAATAGCAGCAATGATCCAGGACTTCAAACTTGTCTGTGACACTCACATGCTCAGTGGGCTCTGAGCAGCTGTTGAGAAGTTAAAGGAAAACTATACCCCCCAAACAATGTAGGTCTCTATTAAAAGATACTGAGTAAAACAGCTCATGTGTAAAACCCTGCTTCATGTAAATGAATCATTATCATAATAATATACTTTTTTAGTAGTATGTGCCATTGGGTAATCATAAATAGAAAATTGCCATTTTAAAAAATAAGGGCCGCCCCCAGAGATCGTAAGATTCACTGTGCACACATACAAACCACATGTAAGGTCACATGAGCCAATTAACAGACAGAGTTCTGCCTTTTGCTTCCTCACTTCTTCGATAGTCGAAGTACTGCCTCTTTAAAAAAAACTTCGACCCCCTACTTCGGCAGCTAAAAGCTACCGAAGTCAATGTTAGCCTATGGGGAAGGTCCCCATAGGCTTGCCTAAGTTTTTTTGATCGAAGGATATTCCTTCGATCGTTGGATTTAAATCCTTCGAATCGTTCAATCGAAGGAATAATCCTTCGATCGTTCGATCGTAGCATTTGCGCTAAATCCTTCGACTTCGATATTCGAAGTCAAAGGATTTTAGTTCCTAGTCGAATATCGAGGGTTAATTAACCCTCGATATTTGACCCTTGATGAATCGGCCCCTTGGTGTTGTAGTATTTCTGGTCAGGTGATCTCTGAGGCAGCACAGATAGAGTCACGAAATGGTGGTTCAAGGCAAGAGATGTAAAAGGGCAAAATTTATGTAAATATATATTCCAGTTTGGTAAGATTCTTTAATATGTCATTCAATTTGATATAAACTGTCATCGCAAATTATCAAGCAGAAAATGAGGTATGCCTGTAATATAAGCTGATGCTACAGGGCTGATTATTATATTTGGATGCTGGTTGCACTAATTCTAAAAATTGTTTATAATTATTTATAAATATTGAAAATCTTTATAAAGCTACAGTGTTCTTATGCATGAATTAATAAAATACATTACGATTGCAGAGATAATCCATAACAAAGAGTTGTACCATTTTATTTTACACCAGTTCATATGATTTAAGCTGCTGCTTCTGCCTTTTCAGACAAAGTTGGCAATATATCTGCACATGTATGGAGCCCACCGATAGACCTGCACATGTGATATCTGTCTGAAAATCAAACAAAAAGCAATTGGGCAGGATTGGAAATCCTATCAGTCTAGGAAACATGAGCATGTTAATGAAGTCTTCATCTGACAGGTCTCCAGAGGCCTCAGTGGATGATCTGAACATTAGCCAACATCAGCCCTATCTGGCCTAGCATGTGGGTTACCAAATGTACTTAAACAAAGAAATTCTGGCCTGAAAAGTGGTGTAAAACTCTATGTAAAAAGCAGTGGCATTCAACATCATTTTATGGGACTTTTTTCAAGGTAACACCTCTTAATTTTACTTGATCTTTGGGTTGTCTATAACCAGTCTCACAATCCTCCGCATATGCCACTCCTGTATTTTTCTTGGCCTGTCAGACCTGGGTTTTACAGCAACTGTGCCTGTGGCTTTACATTTCCTTACAGTTGAAATTGACAGTTTAAACCTTTGAGATAGCTTTTTGTAGCCTTCCCCGGCCTAAACCATGATACTGAACAATCTTTGTTTTCAGATCTTTTGAGAGTTGCTCTGAGGATTCCATGCTGTCACTCTTCAGAAGAGAGTCAAACAGAAGCACAACGTGCAATTGGCCACCTTAAATACCTTTTCTCCTGATTGGACACAAAATCTCAAGTTAAAATGGCTTTTCGTATTTCCAGGATTCCTTCTGCTTAAATATTTGTTGCATTAAAATATTAATAACATTAATAATAAAATCCATTTTGTGTGGCTCAATTTCTCTGACTCTACATATGTGGATCAGGAAACCCTCTGCATCACTGATGGGATGTTATCAGCAACTGTCATGGCTGTGCATTAAAATGCAGTGAGTGAGCTCTAACCTTTGCATCAATTGTTCCGCCCATCACTGGGAACTGGGTGAAGTGACAAAAAAGGGGGTCAACCTGAGGACCAGTTAAAGTGAGATTTGGGGATGTCAATTTGCTCATATCCATACAGCAAAAAGTTGATCACTGTCTTAGAGGGTCAGCTAGGGTGAGATTTGGGGCAAATAATTTTTTCTATACTTTCCTCGATATTGTTGGAACTATGGCTAAATGGCTGGTACACCTTGAACAGCCAAAGAACTGAAATAAGTCTGACAGTCACTATTCACTATAAGGTATTCTGTACCAATACACATTCTGTATTTTATTACACCTGTACCATCTGTGCAAATTATTTACTCGAATTAAACATTTATTGTTACAAGTATGGGATCTGTTATCTGGAAACCCCTTACCCAGAGAGTTCTAAATTATGGGTAGACCATCTCCCATAGACTCCATTTTAATCAAATCATTTTTTTTTAAATAATTTACGTTTTCTGTAATAATAAGACAGTACTTTGTACTGGATTATTCCTAATTAGTGGTAAAACAATTCTATTGGGTGTAGTTTATGTTTAAAATATTTTTTAGCAGACCTAAGGTATGGCGATCAAAATTACAGATAAACCCCAGGTCCTGACCATTTTGTATAAAAGGTCCCATACATGTACTAAGTTTATATCTTTACTATGTGTTCAACTAAGGAAATTACCACTAATATTACTAATAGTACAAATACATACCTAAATTATTTGAATAATGCTTCAGTTACAATTCATTAGCTTACATTTTTGGCTTGTAATTGGATAAGCTCCGATGGGCAAAGAACTGCAAAATTTTCTTTTCAATGTGTTGATGAAAGTGTGGAAATGCCAGTTTGTGTAATACAACACTTCTTAAGTTAAAATGGACCAAGAAGTTCACATTACGTTACAATCTCCCCCTGAACTGTGCTAGGCAAAATACTATAAAAATAAGTTTTATAGGAATGAAATGTTTAATTTCCCCTCTCACCTCTAATGAAGTCACTCACTTTCCCCCAAGCAGTTTAGGCAGTACAGGTGACGTTATAGGGGTTAGAAAAACATAAAGGCTTGCACTGGGAGCAACAGGCACTACCGCAGGGTAACACACTAGGGGATATTGTTCAAGGGGGTGGTGGACTGGCACTCCATTCATGTAAATCAGCTCAGAGCTTTGATTAACAACATTATGAGGGTTAAGTAACAATATGGGCTAAGGGTGACCCTTTATGCTAACAGCAATCAATTAGATGTCTGCATAGTCTAGATCAGGTTGCCATAGTCTAGATCAGGTTGCCATAGTCTAGATCAGGTTGCCATAGCCTAGATCAGGTTGCTCTGGGGGTTATTTATTAAAGTCCGAATGGCAAAAACTCAAAAAAGTTTTTTTTACTATAAAATCTGAATTTCTTGAGATTTATTATATACCCCGAGGATAGAAAAAGTCTGAATCCAAAAATCCTGCATCTCAGATCTGCAGAGGTTCTATTTAAGTCAATGCGAGAGGTCCCTATCCTATTTGGAAGTTTCTGTGGTCTGCGCTGGAATTAGCCAGAACATCGGACCGTGATGGAAGAATTAGCTGGAAATTTCCGCATTTTGCCTCAAGCTATTTAATTCGATTTTCCGTGGAAAATCTGCTGCAACTGAAAAAAAATTAATGCACGTGAAAATTGGTGCATGCATAAGCATTGGCACATGTCAAAATTATTCAGACGCCCATTGACATTATTGCATTTGGACCAAATAGTCACACATATAAAAATTGTCGCATCAAAATTGCCGCATGTCAAAATTATTTTGACGCTCAATGACTTCAATGTGTTTTGTGAATGTTACGTTGTTTCGCAGTAAATTTGCACATTTTTCAGTGAAATGGCACCGATTTGCCCATCACTACATCTGACTATTTTGGACTTTTCAGGCAAAAATCCGAAAAAATTCAGGTTTTTCGGGAAAATTCCTGAAAAGATTGTACGATTTGGAAAAAACTCCAAAAAAATCATATGATTTGGATTTTTGCTCGATTTTATTATGTTTTCCTGGTCCAATTAAATTGTGTTTTTTTAATAAGAAATAAAATATATTCGACTTTTTTATTTAAAAATAAAAATCAGAAGAAATCAGATTTTGAAAAAAATAACCCCCTCTGTGTTTCTAAACAAAGACAACCTTTGAGAATGGTGCTACATAGCCCATGAAAATACATAATGGATTTAAATAAAGGAATTGAGCCTTAATACATTTTTTATAACATTGTTATTGGCTTTGAAATGTAATAATCTCAACCTGCAAATATACACATTATTCACGTTTAACCCAAAAATTGCACATCTATTAAGAACCTCTTACACCTGTCTGCTATACATTACACATTTTTTGTAGTTATCAAAAAGCAAAAAACGAACCCTTGTTAAGATTTAAAATTATTTTATCCTTTAGATTGTGGCAAAGGTCTGACCTTTCAGGCTAAGGGCACACTAGGCGATAGCGCCGCGATATGACGCAATCGCTGGGGAAACTTTGGCGCTGGCGTCTATGGGGAATCGCGAGCGTAAAAACACACGCAGCGATCTTTTTTCTATTGTCGCTCGAAATCGCCTCGTTAGGCGATTTCGAGCGACAATAGAAAAAAGATCGCCGCGTGTGTTTTTACGCTGGCGATTTGTCGCGATTCCAGTGCAGTGCAGAAATTAATTGATAAAATGCGATGAGACATATTTGTCTTGCAATAAGTGGCATTATTTACACAAGCATTGCAGTTAGATTTAGTGTTATTTCTGATGAGTTTCATTTAGGTTAACTGTATAATGTGCTATTTAACCTGTGGATTTTTTTGGCCCCACCAATGATTGGCCCCACTAATGAACTGTTTATAGCGATTTCGAGCGACAATAGAAAAAAGATCGCCGCGTGTGTTTTTACGCTGGCGATTTTTCGCGATTCCCCATAGACGCCAGCTCAAAAGTTTCCCCAGCGATTGCGGCTTAAAAGTCGCGGCGAAAAGTCACCGCGAGTCAAATCGCGGCGCTATCGCCTAGTGTGGCCTTAGCCTAAGGGATGGAACTAGGGGTAGGCAGAAGAGGCACCTGCCTAGGGCGAAAAAATAGGGGGGGAACTGGGCAGGTACCTGATAAAGGGTTTTCTGTCTACCCCTAGTCAGTGGTCACTATCCTCTGTTGCTCTCCCCTCCCTCTCTTCTGTCACACTCACTAGTGGGGGAGCACTCACTATACAATTTATGGCTTTGGTTCACATAACACCACCTTCTGGTTGACAATAAAAATTGGCAACACTTTTGTTTATATCTGGCATTAATTCTAGCTATAATCTTTAGTAAACCTTGGGAAACACCTTACACAACATGATTGCATTAATAGGAAATAATATTTTGGTATGCCAGAACATTCAGATTAACAGAACTGCTCACCTTTTATTAAACTTCCTCTTATATTTCTTTTCTGGTCCATTATCTGTCTATCACACTTTAATAAATGGGCACCCAAGGGTTGTAACAATCACTTCCCATTGAAACAGTTGAATACAGGTTCATATTTTTCATTAAACTGAACAATATACAATTCTGTTGTCTCCTTTATCCAAATGAATTGCTTTGGCAGTCATTGTAAATGCTGATTCACAAGTATTGCAATGTTGTTATTGGAAGGGTCAGCTCCCAGATGCTGCAGCATCACAATGCTTTCTGGCTTTAATTTACTCTCTGTCTGGTATGGCATGAGAAATAATTGACCATCTTCTTCCTCTTAGATGTTTTCTTTCCAAACACAGTAACAGTTGTTGCACTATTGACAGACTTGAGTTGCTATGTATCATCATATATAATATTGAGTTTCAATTGTCTCCATAGCACTTAGACACATAACAATTCTTGGCTTATTGTGATTGTGTTCTCATTCATGCAGTTGTTAATGGCTTTGTTACGTACATTCGCCATGTCTTCCAAAATATCTGATTTATGATTTGAGGCTATGTTTTTTCATTTAACATTTCAGAAAGTCTGGTTGTAATCAAACAATTAAATCCTTATATTCAAGTTAGCATACACATGTGTGTTCTTAATATCCACAGAATGGGCATTCACATTCTGTAAACTCTTTTTAAAGGGCTTTTTGTGCTGACTAATTCTTTGACCTCCATCTTCCGGAATGGCTTGTACACTTGGGTTCCTAAATGCCCTCATTAAAACTCACCGCTCATGATTCAAAGGTAACCCAAGATACACTGAACCTATTGCTAACAGCAGAATGAGGAAAGAAATGCTCCTGCAAGACTGGGATTCTGTTTTCGTAATACTTTTTTGTTAGTTGAATAAATATTTTGGCTGCTTCCTTAGCTGCTTCACGGTAGGTGGGCATGTTTAGGTATGAAAGATTTCCTTTGTACCTGCTATGTGGCATGTCCTTTTGAATGAATGATCACACAGAGCCCCTTAGTGACGTGAAAACTTACTATGAGTTTTTTCTCACTGAATTTAATCTGGCCCTTTATTGGCTATGTTATAAAAGAATGAGCAGAATATGTGCACTGCATTGTCTAATGAGATATTTATGTAGCAGAGCATTAAGCTAGATTTGTGTTGTGTATGACAAACTACCTTAGCGATAGGGATGCATCAGACCTGCTCAAGTACAGTGTACACTTTTTACTTCCATTGCTTGTCCTGATACTTAAACTTCCTGCCACTAACAGGATTTACGCGCTTCTTTGCACTGTCATACAGAGGTAAGGATTGGTTGGATGGTAGTGTAGGCTGCCACGTGGAAAAGGAAACATACAGACCTAATATATGGTCCTTATGTGACAGCTGAGGCAAGGTTTTGTTCTTCAGCCAGATCTGATGCCTGTCTTAGGTGTTTACAGAGAACTAAGGCAGGAATTAGACTAGCATGAGATCAGGGAAATCAATATTAAAATAAGCACCAACAATGACTATTAGATAGTACCTTGAAGAACTGCCTTCAAAATACATAATAATAGATATAATTGATAAATTGAACAATATATTCCAAGTGGCAGACTTTGGATTTGCATTTGAGTTTATTTCTAGGGAGCACTACCTTGTTTGGTAAGATACCGATGGTACCATATCACATTTTGTATCAATGCTGATTGCTAGAACAATGCTACTACACTTATTAAATAAAAGTCTCTTTAATCATTACGTATTTCACACTTTTAAATAAGCATTATCAACCACATTGAAAAGGATATTTCATTTATGTGCAACACAAGGTACCAAAATGACATCTATTGATTTAAGATGCCTTCCTAGCAAGGGTCAAATTAAACCCCTAATCTTCTTACATTGTCTGTCTTATTCTTGTATGACAATTCCTAAAGAATAAGTAAACAGTTTTTTCTCTCTCTAACATTACTCTAATCAGCCCCCAGAATAGCATAATTTCTTCCCCCATTTAATTGTATTTTGTTTCTCTGATACAAGCAGCTGAACTGCAGCTTTTTTAGAGATTCACCGACCAGTGAGAGGATGAGGGTCAAGACTAGGGAGTAAGAGATGGAAGAAGTATGTGCCTAGCACCCCCCAACCCACCTTTGTGCCCTAGGCACATGCCTCTTCTGCCTACCCCTAGTTCTGGCCCTGCCTACTCGGCATGCTCACTGCCTCTGCTTCAATTGGAATCAGACGTGCCCAATGGCAGACCATGTAGTCGCAGGGGGACTGGGGGTTACCGGGCTGTTGGGTCTGCTTCCTCTATAGCTACTCTACTACAGCTTGACAGTTCAGAACACTGGCTAGGTGCATGCACAGGCATGTAAACAGAGATGGCGGACAGCCTGCGGTGTGCAGCAAGTGCGTGGCTAAGCCAGGCCCCTGAATTTTTTTTTGTATATATATTTATTGTATAATTCAAGTAATTAGGGACTTTTACAAGCAATGGAAAACATGCCCTTGGAATTAGAAACACAGAAAATGCAAGACACGACCATCAGCTCAGTGAATTGGATAGCCGTTTCCTATTTTAATTCATCTCATTCTTATAGATGCTGCCTAATAGCATATCATTCCATTTACAAACAATATGCCAGAGTCAATATCTTTTGAAAAGCTGTGTCGACTGACACTTTCAGATGCCCAGCGGCTTGTTCAGGCAGATTTTATTTAGTCCACTATAAATGGAACTGTTTGAGGGTTTGTGATTCTCAACTGTTTCACATCAGAAAATGAAAACAGGCAGAGGCCAGCTAAGACCACAACAGTGACTGCCAGCCCATTCATATGCCAAACATGAAAGCAACAAGGCCCACACTTTGATCTGCACATTTTTGGATTTATGTCAGGAATAAAAAGAGGATTGTTTTTATACAACCTGAATTAAAAGTAGAAATCAATCAATATCCAGGCTCTTCCTGCAAGTGTAAAGAATTAGTTTATGCATAAAAATCGAAATCTGCAAATTGAAAACAATCGTAACGTAACCGAGGAATGTGCATATTTTATTTTACCCTGGTAGATTACAGGAAATATTAAATGATTTAATTATTGAAAATAAAAAGCATACTAGAAGCTTTAGCAAAATCATAGATATAGGGTCTTTATTTCCATTGAGGAAAAACAACGCTGATGTTACACAATGAAACAGACCTGGAAGAGATTCAGAATCTGCTTTTAGCTCAGATAGCTTCAATTTTAGAATTTTGCCATCTTGAAACATTTTAAAGCATTAAATAAATCCCCAGTGGTAAACTCTCTTTGGCAGATTTCTGATTGTTTTGCTGTAACCACTGACCTGACGGAGAGAGGAATTTAGCTTCTAGAGCCATCATCCTGGGTGGGTCTGAACATTTGCTATCATTTGAAGGGGATATAATATAATAATGGGACTTAACGCTGGTTTAAATCTGTGCTTAGGGTATCTAGAAACCCCTTGGCTGACAATGCATACACTAAGCTTGAATTTCATTTATTATTATGATTGTTTCAAGGACCGTCTATCCCTTTTGCCTATGATTATTTTTCTAAACTAAAAACCTGGCACACAGTTTAACTGTTAAAAATTGCTAGAAGGTACTGTAGTTGGACCAAAAATACCTGATTTAGATTCAGGATGTTTCGGTCAGACAGAAAACAACAACAGATGATCCCCTTCAGGCCACCCTCTGGTCATGGATATGAAATTAAAATATTAAAGTAAGTAAGAGCACTAACCTAACAGTGCAATTGGGTATATGGCTTGTGTTAATTACAATTTTTTCATGTGTTATTTTTATAGAATCCAAAACTGACATGTATCATTCATCGTCTACATGTCCCTCTTTCCTTCCTACCAAAGCTGGACATACATCATTTGTCAACCAATGGAAAATGTAAAAGAAAAAGTGGTCAAGGCCAAATAATAAACCAACTTGGTTCCTATATTGGGTGTTTACCTGACACATAAAAGCACAAGTTGTGCTTCACTCCACGTGTTTGTGTCATGGTCGGCACCCAACAACAGAACAAATGCCAAGCACCCTGGTCTTGGCTCGTGCTTCACGAGAGGTGCAAGGCTAGAGGTTCTGGATAGACAGAGGGGCACGACTGTTAGCTAGAGTCTTTAAACCAGAATCGTTGTCAGAACAGGCCGGGTCGAGGCAGGCAGATGTCAATCTTAATCAGGCAGGCAAAGGTCAAAACCGGGTAATCAATCAGACAGGAGGGTTCATCGAAGGGGTAGTCGATATTCAGGGAAGGTTCAGATATAGAGGTCAGGATAGTCGTTAGCCAGGCAGGGGTCAAAACCAGAATCAGAATCAGAATACAGAAGCTCAAAAAGCACAAAGCACCAGGAATCTTGCACAAGACTGAACTCCCCTTATATACCCTAGATATTTTGCGCCCTTTGCGCGTCGGCATCATCACGCCAGCGCATCCGAGTCAATAATAGAAACGAGACGCGGGTGCGCGCACCCTAAGAAACGGCATTGGTGGAGGAAGAGGAAGCACGTGGCGGGCGTTCCCGCCGCACCACTGGACCACCAGGGTGAGTTGTTACACCTGCTTCCCCAATACACCCAGATGCCAAATGCTGCTTTAGTGTGTGGGTGGATCCATAGCAAATATTTTGCTATAAAACTCCACATCACACTTATCATTCCTCGGTTTTTTTTGAGTTACACCACAATCATAATGTTGTAAGTGTGGTAAGGATGATGTTTTAATATATTTATTGTGTGGCAGGAATAGTCCCCCTGATTGATTCAACAAAAAATGATTTGTTTCCCCCAGTTTAAAGAAGTTTTAACTTTATTGAAGAAAGTCCTTGATTGAAAAATGCCCCCTGACCATAACAGAAACATGCAAAGAAGGGGGAATTAAAAATAAATATTTTGACAGTGTTTGTTTCAGTCTGGAACCCGTTCTAATTAATTCAAAAGTGTGTCACCAGAAAATATTGTAAATATTATACTAATTTACAAATGGAACACGCAGCACCAGGTCAAATATAGGTGAAATGTGGTGGCCAAATACCCATTAATTAATTTCCACCTATATGCTTTCCTTTATACTTGCTTTGCACTTGCTCAGGTTATTTAGCACACAGAATATGTGTGTGTGTCATTCTGAATTGAGAAAGCCAGTTAGATGACTAGTGAAACCTCTTCAAAAAATAAAATACAGCAAGTCCGGTTGATTTGACTTATTGCTATAGAAGTAGCACTCGGAATTTGGTGTGTAGCATTCTGTTGAATATGATCACTTAGTTTTAAAGCACTGTTCAAAAAAGGGTTATCTTACTTGCACTATACATCTATCGAACTGATGCTATGTTTTCTCTCCCAGCATGCGTAGACTTAAGGGTCTTTCTCACAGATGTAGGGTGGACCTCTGGACACCACTTTTGCTGATAACTCATGATGGACAGAATACGTGGATGTCCAGGATTCCAGTATATTTATATATATATATATATATATATATATAAAGTCCAAACTCTGGTGCACGCATAACAAATGCTTCTGCCTAGGTGCTGGTTATGGTGAATCATAGATAAAGCAAAAAAACCGCACTCACAGGACTTTTGAAGGTGCAAAATCAAAAATGATATTTATTTAATTTAAATAAATTCATTCAAATAAATATCATTTTTGATTTTGCACCTTCAAAAGTCCTGTGAGTGCGTTTTTTTTGCTTTATATATATATATATATATATATATATATATATATATATATATATATATATATATATATATATATATATATATTAAATTAAATACAGACAGAAAAGTTCACGGACAGTTAGGGTATTTATTTCCTGAAAATATATATTATTTCTAAATACAACCACCCCTTATATCTTTGGATTTTCCAATTAGCCAGGCAATTTCATTGCCTTTATTTTAGATCAAAAAGCCAAGAAGCTATGTAGAACTGAAAAATTCTGAAATATTATAATAAAAAGCCAATCTTTAATGATGTATAGATTTCCACACATTAAATTGCAATGACCTTGTTTCCCAGTTTGTACTATCTTAAACATACACTGTGGGACAAATTTACTAAGGGTCAAATATTGAGGGTTAATAAACCATCGAATTCGACCCTCGAAGTAAAATCCTACGAATTCGAATATCGAATTCGAAGGATTTACCACAAATCCTACGATCGAGCGAAGGAAAAATCGAACGATTCGAAGGATTTTAATCGATCGATCAAAGGATTTTTCTTCGACCAAAAAAACCTTAGAAAAGTGATGGGGAAGGTCCCCATAGGCTAACATTGTACCTCAGAAGGTTTAAACTGCCGAAGTATGTAGTCGAAGTATTTTTTAAAGAGACTATCGAATGGTTGAATAGTCGAACAATTTTTAGTTTGAATCGAAGTCGTAGTCGAAGGTCGTAGTAGCCTATTTGATGGTCGAAGTACCCAAAAAAATACTTCGAAATTCAACGTTTTTTTACTTCGAATCCTTCACTCGAGCTTATTAAATGTGCCCCTGTGTGTACAGTTTCTCTTAAAGGAAAACTATACCCCAAAAATGAATACTTAAGCAACAGATAGTTTGTATCAAATTGAATGACATATTAAAGAATCTTACCAAACTGGAATATATATTTACATAAATATTGCCCTTTTACACCTCTTGCCTTGAACCACCATTTCGTGACTCTATCTGTGCTGCCTCAGAGATCACCTGACCAGAAATACTACAACACTAACTGTAACAGGAAGAAGTGAGGAAGCAAAAGGCAGAACTCTGTCTGTTAATTGGTTCATGTGACCTAACATGTGGTTTGTATGTGTGCACAGTGAATCTTACGATCTCAGGGGGCGGCCCTTATTTTTTAAAATGGCAATTTTCTATTTATGATTACCCAATGGCACATACTACTAGAAAAGTATATTATTATGATAATGGTTCATTTATATGAAGCAGGGTTTTACACATGAGCTGTTTTACTCAGTGTCTTTTAATAGAGACCTACATTGTTTGGGGGGTATAGTTTTCCTTTAAGTTCCATCATTTAAGTTACAAAAAAAGGGCCTTATTTCTTTTAGTTTTTATTACATAATATTGAGCTCAAATTTAAATTTCCATTTGAATAAATAATCCTATAATCCTACAGTTTATTTGACACGTTCCCCTTAATCTTTCTTGAAGTCATTCTTTGTCTTGAATCGTTTCCCAGTAAGAGATGTTTTACAGTGCTATTCACCACACACTAAGAAACACAAAATCAAATCAAAAGCCAGTGTAAGTCACTGATATTGCATCTCAATACAAGATCACTTCTTAACAAGCAATATATAATTTTTATAATATTTTTTCAAGCACACACCCATACATGCAAAGCCCCCTTTATGCTTTATAATGGACCACAAGTTTTGCCATACACTGTTTCTAGTGTTGATACATTAATCCTCCTCTGCTGCTTTAACTCATAAAGTTTTCCTCTTTATCAAAAGCAATATATCCTTTCCCAGCAAGGGAAAGTCTAAAAATAGAGTTGAACAGTGCAGAGTATTTATAAGTAGAGTTATAACCAATCACTGGAAGATTTATGTTTCCTCTGGGGTCATTACTTGATCTGTGTTGTTTAATCTATATAAATGAGCAAGGCAGAAATAACCTGTAAACCAGCAACAGTTCGTACTTGTTCTAAATTGAATTCGGCAAGAAGAAAACAAGCCCAGAAGACTTAGCTGTGGTTTGATAGGATGGATCCTTTATCTTAGTTAATGCTGGTTTGTCCAAAAACGAAACCTATTATTTAAAGTATATGGGAATAAATTGCCTGTGAATAAGCTATTAGTTCATGAATTGTATTCTAGCATGAAGGGAAACAGATAAAACCTTTGGAGAATGCTTTCCATATGGATGTATAATTTCTGTTTCATGCTCATTTTTAGTATATATGGCTGCTAGCATTAGAATTTAAACGAGCAGTTTACAAGAATGTAGCTATCAAGCAGTGAAACTCTATGTTTATTTAATTGTAAATAGCATTCAGATCCCCTTCCCTTATTCTACTCATTTAGCAGAAAATGAAAATAAACTCTGTCCAATAGAGAGTATACAAATCAACAAGAGCAATATGGCATTTAGAAACAACATCCGACGTTGCTGCTTATTATATTTACTAATATGGCACAAAATATGGCACATTCATTTGTATCGCACGCTAAGAGCAACTATTGAGTCATAAAGGCCAAACATGAAGTTTAAAGGAAAACGATACCCTCAAAATGAACACTTAAGCAACAGATAGTTTACTTCATATTAAGTGGCATATTAAAGAATCTTACCAAACTGGTCTATATATTTAAGTAAATCCTGCCCTTTTACATCTATTGCCTTGAGCCACCATTTCGTGATGGTCTGTGTGCTGCCTCAGAAATCATCAGCTAACCAGAAATACTACAACTCTAAGGGGCAGGTTTGACTGAATTTTCGAAGTTAAAAATGTTTGAATTTCAAAGTAATTTTTGAATACTTTGACTATCGAATAAGATACTACAACTTTGAATTTTAGAATATTTGACCATTACTGTCTCTTTAAAAAAACTTTGACTTCAATACTTTGCCAAATTAAACCTGCCGAAGTGCTACTGTATGTTAGCCTATGGGGAACTTCTACAACCATTTTCTAAGTCTTTGTACATCGAAGGAAAATCCTTTGATCGTATGCTAAAATCCTTCGAATAGTTTGATCGTTCGAACACTAAATTCTGTGAAAAATCCTTCGACTTCGATATTCGAAGTCGAAGGATTTCAATTCTATGGTCGAATTTCGAAGTTTTTTTAACTTTGAAAATCGACCCTTAGTAAATCTGCCCCTAACTGTAACAGGAAGAAGTGTTGAAGCAATAGACAGAACTCTGTCTGTTAATTGGCTCATGTGACCTAACAAGTATGGTTTGTTGGTATGTTTGTGTGCACCGTGAATCGTACGATCCCAGGGGCGGCCCTTATTTTTAAAAATGGCAAATTTTTATTTATGATTACCCAGTGGCACATAATACTAGAAAAGTATATTGTTATGAAAATGGTTTATTTACATGAAGCAGGGTTTTACATATGAGCTGTTTTATGCAATATCTTTTTATAGAGATCTACATTGTTTGGGGGTATAGTTTTCCTTTGAGGTGGCAGCTGGACAAAGAACAGGATAGTGACTTGCCTTCTCAGGAGTAACAATAACAAGGTCTCACACACCAAACCAAGCAGTGTGGGAGGCAACGGAAAATATTTTATTATTATTATAAAACGCAAGAGTCACGACCATTATGTAAATTATGTCCTGCTAAACTATGCTCAGTGATATCATCAATTATAATCAGTGCTTAGTGCTGTCATTTGTATCACATGCTTCCCTCAAATGTGTGAAAACAAAAGTTTTATGACTGTGGATGAGCAAAAAAATTCGCCTCATTTCGCTGAGAAAAAATGCTTCTAGACTAAAAAGCATAGTTTAATGTATTTGGCAAATTTATGCAGTTTTGTGAATTTTTGTAAGTGAAGTGGGTCAGATTTGCCCATCGCTATTTATGACCACCATAAAAGCACTTGGCCATTGGGACTTGTTATTTCCTGTTGTCATTGGAGTTCCTAGGTGACTTCTATATCCTTATATTTTACAGTAGGGGGAACAGTAATCAGACTATTGACAGCCAGGGACAGGAAACTGCATGATTGTCTGCCCTCTACCCTGTGAGATTTTGACAGCATTAGTCCTTAGCTAAGCAACTGCTTTCCAGCCCTAGCATAATAGTAACATTAAGGGGGTTGTTTTCTAAAACTCGATTTTTTCTCACTCTGTTAAAATAGAAATTCGAACTCCCAACCCCAAATCCCCTTAATTTACCAGACAATTTATGCGATTAGCAAACGAAAACCAGCTCAAACAACCTGAAACTATCAAGAATCCTGAAGATAAAAAAAATGTTCCAATTGTTAAAGGGACCATCTGCCATTGAATTCTACATGATATTGAAAGGTTTTAGCTGCAGCATTTTTTCGTATAGTAAAAATTCAAAAATGTGAGTTTTTTTAACCCTTTAAAAAACCTGAAAAATTTGAGGTTTAATAAATAGGCCCCATTGGGTGGGACCAAGTAGTAGGTTGCCATGCTGTTTTTAACTGAACACCACTATTTCTTTTAATACAGCAACATCTAGTTTGCTGTACACACAGAGTTCAAAATATCAGGGCACCGTATGTCTGTAACTATGTCACAGCTTTTCAGTTTCCTGGCACTGCATATTTTGCAGTTATTAAAGAAGTTTAATATGAAATAAGTGTTAGTGTTATGTAGACATCGGTCATTTAAGGCAATAATCTGTCTTTAAAGGCAAATAATTCAAAATTGACAGTGAATGAATGAGAGTGAACATTTTCTACACCAAGGAAAGAAGTAATGCAAAATTACTTCATTAACGAGCAATAATTTGTTGTTGCCATTCTAGCAACATTGTGATTTTTTTTTTCCACAAGCTTTTGAGATTTTTAACAAAAAATATAAAAATTTACGTCACCCTACACCTACCAAGATGCGAAAGAAGTCAAAGGAAAGTATTTCTTTAGAATACAGTTTTCTGCTAGTCACGATTTCTGAGCTTGCTTAAAAATGAATGAGAAAATGCGCTTCTCGATTTTTTTCTGAAGCTTGATACACTCATGATGATGAACCCATTCGAAGTTTTTACAAAAATTGTGATCACGGCTTGTCATACTCAATTTTTTTGAACTAGAGAAACTTTTCAAATTTTTTTAAGACTAAGGGGTATATTTATCAAAGAGTGAAGTTAATAGTGAAGTTCCGCCACTAGAGTGAAATTCCGCCACTCTTCATTCATTTCTATGGGATTTTTATAGGCATATTTATCAAAGGGTGACCTTTCACTTTCACCCATTGATAAATACGCCTTTCAAAATCCCATAGAAATGAATTGAGAACTGCGGAATTTCACTCTAGTGGCGGAACTTCACTCTTTGATAAATGTACCCCTTAAGGTGGCCATACACGGGCCGATAAGAGCTGCCGTCAGACCGAGTCGGCAGCTTATTGGCCCATGTATGGGGGCCCCCGATGGGCTTTCCCGATCTAGATCTGGCCAGAAAGTCGGCCAGATCTCGATCAGATGGGACTAAAAATCCCGTCGGATCGCAGCCGCATCTGTTTGTTGATGAGGTCCCGCGATCTGACCGCCTGTTCCCGTTCGTTAGGATCCGATCGTGGGCCCAAAGTGGGCATATCGGAGAGAGATTCGCTCCGTGTATGCCCACCTTAACGCTGACCTTGCCCATTCTTTTCCCATTCTTCCCGTATAAACGTGGTGGCATCACCAATAAGCCCAGTTCTAAAGTTAGGGAAATCATCCCAGGATGCACTCTACATAGACTTTTGGTACCATTTGTGCCTGTCTCCTCATGTTCCTCAAAGTTGTTTTTGGAGCTCCCAGTTTAGTAATTTAATTATAGGAGGCCCAAAGATACCACAACATACCAACCACTGCAGTAAGAAATCTTTAACAATGACCAACATGGGTGGTATATGAGCTCATTTTTTTTTAACTACTGTAGTAATTTATTCATATTTTTGTCCCTGTTACTTAGAACAAATCAATGCTGATCAGTGAGTGAAGTGACTTTTGTAGACAATGCACTACAATCAGATTATCCAAATATCACACCTCAAGCCCTAAACTAGTCTGTATGAATTAGGGAAAGTAATGGATATATTGCATGTTTAGAGGTCAGAATAAGGCAATGGAATGATCTGAAGATATACACAAAAAATAACACAAGCTGCAGAATCAAGACAGAAAAGTTCAACAATCCCTTCACCACATAAAAGTGCATTACTGTCAGAATTTATTATCTGACACAGCTCACATTATATTTTTTGTGGTGAAGACAAAGCAAGTAGGGCCCTGAACTAAACGCACCTAGTTATTACTTCCACTAGGCAATAACCCATCGGATCTAAGAATGCAACATTTATTAAAAGTTAGTATAAAAAACTCAACACAGACGGATGTCCAAAATCAGTTCTGTGAGACCCACCCATAATAAATTGTTATTTTGTAATATCTTGTGCAATTCCTACGCAAAGTGCCATCATGGTCACTGACACTTTTCAGGGCTAGATGTTTGCTGGACCCCCTCCACATCAAACTGGCCTTCCAGTTTTAATATTGGCCAATTGCACCTGACTTTTGAAAAGGTATAGAAAACAAGGAGAGTGTAAATAATCAATAGAAATATAGATTTTCATCTAGAGAAACTATATTCGAGATGGTAACCCACTAAGAAAAGGTGTAAATTATGTAAAGCTGACAAATCGAATTTAAAGATATTCAAGAGACGCAGGCTAAATAGCAGAGTTCTGGGTTGCTTCAGAAACCCAGTATAATTCATAATTATCCATGCTTCCGAGTTGTTACATTTTTTTATTGGACATTTTTCAGATTCAGTTTTAGATCAGACAAAAACAATTAAAAAGTGGACACCCCACAAACATAAGTAGTAGGGGCAGGGCTGGAACTAGGGGTAGGCAGAAGATGCAGTTGCTTACATAGTAACATAGTAACATAGTAACATAGTAAGTAAGGTTGAAAAAAGACACATGTCCATCGAGTTCAACCTTTTTTTTTGTTTTTTTGTTTATTAACTACCTATCTGCCAGTTGATCCAGAGGAAGGCAAAAAACCCATCTGAAGCCTCTCCAATTTGCCTCAGAGGGGGAAAAATTCCTTCCTGACTCCAAAATGGCAATCGGACTAGTCCCTGGATCAACTTGGACTATGAGCTATTTCCCATAACCCTGTATTCCCTCACTTGCTAAAAAGCCATCCAACCCCTTCTTAAAGCTATCTAATGTATCAGCCTGTACAACTGATTCAGGGAGAGAATTCCACATCTTCACAGCTCTCACTGTAAAAAACCCCTTCCGAATATTTAGGCAGAACCTCTTTTCTTCTAATCGGAATGGGTGACCTCGTGTCAGCTGGAAAGACCTACTGGTAAATAAAGCATTAGAGAGATTGTTATATGATCCCCTTATATATTTATACATAGTCATCATATCACCCCTTAAGCGCCTCTTCTCCAGCGTGAACATCCCCAATTTGGCCAGTCTTTCCTCATAGCTAAGATTTTCAATACCTTTTACCAGCTTAGTTGCCCTTCTCTGTACCCTCTCTAATACAATAATGTCCTGTTTGAGTGATGGAGACCAAAACTGTACGGCATATTCTAGATGGGGCCTTACAAGTGCTCTATACAGTGGAAGAATGACCCCCTACCCGTGACTCTATGCCCCTTTTAATACAGCTCAAGACCTTATTTGCCCTTGATGCTGCTGACTGGCATTGCTTGCTACAGCCAAGTTTATCATCTACAAGGACTCCAAGGTCCTTTTCCATAATGGATTTGCCTAGTGCAGTCCCATTAAGGGTATAAGTGGCTTGGATATTTTTACATCCCAGGTGCAGGACTTTACATTTATCAACATTGAATCTCATTTGCCACTTAGCTGCCCAGATTGCCAGTTTGTCAAGATCCTGTTGCAAGGATGCCACATCCTGGATGGAATTAATTGGGCTGGATAATTTTGTGTCATCTGCAAACACTGATACATTACTTACAACACCCTCCCCTAAGTCATTAATGAACAAGTTAAATAAAAGTGGACCCAATACTGAGCCCTGGGGGACCCCACTAAGAACCTTACTCCAAGTAGAGAATGTCCCATTAACAACCACCCTCTGTACCCGATCCTGTAGCCAGTTTCCTATCCATGTGCAAACGACTTCATTAAGCCCAACAGACCTTAGTTTAGAAAGCAGTCGTTTGTGGGGCACAGTATCAAACGCTTTGGCAAAATCCAAATAGATCACATCTACTGCCCCCCCACTATCCAGAATCTTACTTACCACATCATAAAATGCAATCAAATTCGTCTGACATGACCTATCCTTCATAAAGCCATGCTGATTGTTGCTCATAATGCCATTCATTAGGACAAAATTTTGAATGTGATCCCTTAACAAGCCTTCAAATAATTTGCCCACCACAGATGTCAAGCTTACTGGCCTATAATTGCCAGGCTGAGATCGTAATCCCTTTTTAAATATTGGAATAACATCAGCTTTTCTCCAATCCATAGGCACCATACCAGATGACAGTGAATCTGAGAAAATCAGAAATAAGGGCTGGTCTAAAACTGAACTAAGCTCTCTTAGAACCCGGGGGTGTATGCCATCAGGCCCTGGAGCCTTGTTTACATTAATTTGTATTAAAGCTTTTTGAATCATATCCTGAGTCAGCCACTGACTAGATTGAGCTGAACCATTCGTGCAGTTATTAAGCGAGCCTGTGAACCCAGACTCCTCTATTGTATACACTGAAGAAAAGAACTGATTTAACACATTTGCCTTATCTGTATCTGTTACAACCATACTGGTACCATTATTTAATGGAGCAACACTCTCAACCTGCATCTTTTTACTATTAATATATTTAAAAAACTTTTTAGGGTTAGTTTTCACCTCCACCGCAATTAACTCTTCATTTCTTTTCTTAGCCTTCCGGATTGCTGATTTACAACATTTATTACAGTGTTTATATTCATTAAATGCAGCTTCTGTCCCTACAGATTTGTAGTTTTTAAATGCCTTTCTCTTCTTTCCCATTAACATCTTTACCTCTGTATTAAGCCACACAGGATGATTCTTAGAGCTTCTACGTTTAGTCCTTAAGGGAATAAATTGAGAACAGTAATGATTTAATATCATTTTAAAGGACAACCATTTCTGTTCTGTGTTTTTAGCTGAAAACCTAATGCCCCAATCAATGCTCTGTAGGGCAGCCCTCAAGGCACTAAAATTAGCTTTGGCAAAATTCATGGTTTTTGTTGCCCCAGTATATTTTTGTTTTTTGCACCAGACATTAAAAGATATAACATTATGGTCACTATTACCCAGGGGTTCAATGACTTGCACATTTGCTATAAGTTCTGGGTCATTTGAGATCACTAAATCAAGAATAGCATTTTTTCTGGTTGGCTCCTCAACAACCTGTGCTAAAAAATTGTCGTGCAATAAGTTTATAAACTTGTTCCCATTAACTGATCTAGCAGTACCGTTGCTCCAGTCAATATCTGGGTAATTAAAATCCCCCATTATCATTACTTTACCTAAACTAGCAGCCTTTTCTATTTGCATTAGGAGCTTTGTCTCTTCCTCCTCACTTACATTAGGGGGTCTATAACATACTCCTACAATTAATTTGCTGGATTCTTTACAATTGGTGAAGAACTCCACCCATACGACTTCTGGCCCCTCATTTTCTAACATAACCTCCTCCTTTATATGAGCTTTTAAATCCTGCCTAACATACAGACATACCCCTCCTCCTTTTCTATTGCCTCTGTCCCTCCGAAACAAAGTATAGCCACTGATATTTACTGCCCAGTCATGCGACTCATTCAGCCATGTTTCGGCCAAACCAATCACATCATATTTTCCTTCCATCACCAGCAGCTCCAGCTCTCCCATTTTACCAGTCAGACTTCTTGCATTTGTAAACATACATTTAATACTGGCACCATATTGAACATATGACATGTGGTCCTCCCTATCCTTAACAGTATCCCTAGCCAAATCTCCTCCCCCATTTTCCCTTTCTTTGCCCACTATCTCATCTAACCTGTCTACCACTGAATCTTTTACTGAACCTTAGGGAGCAATAATAGGGGGGCGCTGGGCAGCTACCTCTAAAACTGTCTTCTGCCTACCCCTAGTCCTAGTCTTTCTTTTTTGCCGGGGGTGGGGCTTGTTGGCCAGGGGCCGGGCATGTCAGTCAGGGGCGGGGTAGGGGCAGCACTGCCTGTTAGTAATGTGGTGCTTTGACGAAAAACTCATTATAGAAGTTATAGAAATATCCGCAAAACAGCAAAAATTTGTGAAACACATTCAATTCTGGAGGGGTTTTTTACAACATTTTATCACGCATATTTTCACTGTTGGTTTTAATTTTTTTTTTCCCACTCTTTATTTACGTTTTTTCACAAGACATATAATAATTTAACATATACAAAAAAAAATGTCCTTGTGTTACTTAGTTTAAGATGGCATTTGTATTACACAACATTATCTTTGATAATATCTTTGATAAATTGATAATTTTTTGATACAAAATAAATTAAAGTCAATGGCTGTTTTTTAACTGCATTTTTCTTGCATATGTTTTCACTACAAATCCATGCCTAGCAAAAAAATTTGCTTATCACTACTGCCCATAACTACCAGGCATTGAAAATAGTACTTAAACGATATACGGACTGCTCGAATATATTACAGTATGTGAAATGTATATGGAATGCAATATTTCCACATTTGTAGATTAAACCCCTCTCTTCTGTTGTACTAATTGTACCTCAATAATTCTGTCCATTGGTTTTTGGTTTAGAACCCCCCCCCACACACACACCTGATATCATGAGTCTACAATGTCAACCACAAATACTGTATATTGTATGGTCATTTTCTTAAAAAGATTTTTTGGAGACTGGTTTTATGTTAACGATGTGTTACGGGAAACTGTAACCCCCTTTATTTGGTCCTAGTATAAGGAAAATATATAAAAAATAAACCCCAGTTGGTGTCTCATTAAGTAGTGATATTTCTTTCTTGCATGAAGAAAAAAGCTGTATACTGCAGATGGTTTCTTAAACACTTCACACTCTTAATATATACTTATGTAACTCACCTGTGGGTGTGGTAGGAAATTGTAGTAACAGTGTGACTTGCTTACCCTGTTACCCAGGACCCTAGGACTACGAACACCTCCTTGCAACTCCCAGTGAGGGGCATTACTTTAAGGCTCCCCACTTCAGTGGATCATTGTTTGGTTTCTAGCCCAGATTATCCAGGATGGAAATACACTGAAATGCAGGTGCTTCTACATTAACAGTATTCAGACAGTGTAGTCTCCCTGCACATTTGCTTCAATCAATTCAAAACCTTCACACTTGAAGATACTTCAACTAGTGTCCTGCTAAGGAGGTAGTAAAACCTGTCTTGGTGATTCCTTCCCCAAGACTGGAAATTCCACAGGGTATCTTGCTTTTTAGTACCTGTCCCTGCTCCTGAGTTCACCCACTCATGTCACTGGCTGGTGGTTATGTCACTGCAAGGGTTCTACACCCAACTAAACTCCTTGTTGGAGCATATAGCTGCTCACTATATAATCTACCACTGCTAGGATTGCCACCTGTCTGGACTTCACCCAGACAGCTTAGTTTTTGGAAGGGCTGTCCGGGTGGAAACTGCCAATTTAGGAAATCCAGACAGGACATTGAAGTTAATGTGATAAGCCAATCGCTGAACGCCAAGTAATCAGTGCATCAGCCCCTCCCCCGACGTTACCAACCCTGCCCCTCAACACCCTGACATCACCGGCCTGCCCCAACGTCATCTGCCCCACGCCTGACGTCATCTGCCCCCTGCCCGTAACTGAGCCTGACACCTATGCAAACCCAATCCTGTACCCACCTCCCTACTAGGGTTGCCATCTTTTCTGGAAAAAAATACCGGCCTTCCTATATATTTATTTCTCTATTAATAACATTGGGATCAACAATCATTTTTACCGGCCAGGCCGGTAAAATACCGACCAGGGGGCAACCCTACTCCCCACTAGGTGGGGGGATCCAGGAAAAGAGCCCATAGCACGTGTTTTCTCCCTTTTATTTACTTAAACACTGACACCTGAACTGCTATCACCGATATCACTTTTACCCTGAAAAGGAAATAATCACCCAGGGTTTACTAAGGACCACCTTAGGTGTCCAAACTAAGGGGAAACTTAGGCCTGAGGAAATTTAGGGTCTCTACACTTATACCTTGCAAAGTGAAACTGAGATGCGCTATTTTTTGTTATTATTTGCTACAATGTTTTTATATTTTTCTGTTAAGGGGACAGTTCACCTTTATGTTCATTTTTAGTTTGTTACAGAATGCCCTGTTGTTAGAAACTTTTCAATTTGTCTTTATTGCTTATTTTTATAGTTGTTTCATTATTTGCCTTTCTCTTTTACCTCTTTTCATCTTTCAAAAATCTTTGAAACATCAAATTGGGGTTACTGACTTCGGCAGACAAAAATGTATTACTCTGTGAGGCTACAATATTGTTTTTATTAAAGGGGTGGTTCACCTTTAAGTTTAAAAAAAAAAAAAAATAGTATGTTATAGAATGGCTAATTCTAAGCAACTTTTCAATTGGTCTTCATTTTTTCTTTGATATAGTTCTTGAATTATTTGCCTTCATCATCTGACTCTTTCCAGCTTTCAAACCCATCTAAAAAACAAATGATCTGAAAGGCTACAAATGTATTGTTAATGCTACTTTGTATTACTCATCTTTCTATTCAGGCCTCTCCTATTCATATTCCAGTCTCTTATTCAAATCACTGCATGTTTGCTGCAGAATAAAAAGATAAATAATTCAAAAACCACAAATAATAAAAAATTAAAAACAATTGCAAATTGTCTCAGAAGATCACTCTCTACATCATACTAAAAGTTAACTCAAGGGTGAACAACCCCTTTAAGCATTGTCTGTATTCTTAGCACAGTTGATATACTTTTGCAGCATATACGATTCCTCATACAGTATTCCCAATATATATTTTGTATCATTGAGTTAGGAAGGAGATATCAAGCAAAGCCTTACTCCCACAAAGCTCTATGTTCCCATGCACCAGTCCCCACTGAGAGGGCTGAATGTACTTCATAGACTGGCAAATGTATTCCTCCAGCTGCAACCCTGCAGCAAGTAAATATTAAATTGTAGCTGACAATAACCCATAATCAGATGTGAACATCTGGATGACTATATTTACATATAAATCTTTGAATATTAAGCTGCTTGCCTATTTTGTATAGTTTGTATAGTTTGCCAATCCTTCTTTTACTAGCAAATTGCTTAATCTTATTTCAGGAACAGTTTGGCAGTTGAAAGTCTTGTTCCATTGCTGGAAGTGGGTTTTTAAACATTACTTAAAGTGCTATCTTGTGATTTTATAGGAAGTATATATGAATTGTCTTCGCAAACGAATTCCCTACAACAATACTCCCATAGACTCCATTTTAAATAAATAAGTCATAATCTTACATTTTTTTCCTCTGTAATAATATAGCAGTACCTTATACTTGATCTCAGCTCAGATATAATTAATCCTTATTGGAGGTTAAACAAACCTATTTGGTTTATTTAATATTTAAATGAATTTTAAGTAGAAGTAAATTAAGACATTAAGAGCTATTTCCAATAGAACTATTCTTTATGTGCTGTCTACTTCCAATTCAGTTTTTGACAAGGCTTGTTAACTTAAATCACTAGATAGTCCTCATCATCAGTGATAGGCGGATTGTCCCGTTACGCCTGGCCACAAAATTTGCAAATTTCAAGTGAAATTCTTGATACAAATTACAATTATTAACACTTTCAGGAAAGTGTTTTAATGAACTGGCATATGTCACTCTATTTATCACAGCACTGTATCAATTAGGTAGAATTAATTCAAAACAATGCAAGTCTATAGGGGTAATAATTTTCTATGTTACTATGAATCTGTAGCAACATGGAAAAAGATTTGTAAATTTACCACTTGGAAAAAAAAATACCCTAACTTTATACACAATTGGTGAAAGAGAGATTGGACATTCTTTTCCTAGAGTCTTCTAAGACTCTTTAACTTTGTGATGGAGAAAATTGTAAAAAAAAAATAAAAAACTATGGCAACCTTGGCTATGCTACAGGAACATACTCACTGATTATACATTATGGCAATATGTTGGGATACCTCCTCTTCTCCCCCCCCCATTTATTCACTTTCTCTCCACATACCACAAATCTGATATCTTCTCTCCTCATGCTGCAATGGAGCTTTCACAAATAAATATATATTTAAACTGTCGTTAATGTATATTGACACATATTAGAATATTCGAGCTCTCTTTACTGTTATTGTTACCCACTGCTACAATATTCTCTTTGGAAAATGACATAAAAAACAAAACGTTTCTTACATTTGTTTCGGTGCTCTTACGCTGAACTCTGTACATTGGTTCAAAACATACAATATTCTGGTTTAATTCTAAATGGATAATGTTAATGTTAAATTGTAAAACTTACCAATGTATTATCGTAAACAGTTAAATGCTAGAAGAGTAAACTTAACACAATAAGACTTTGCCAGATATTCTGTTTCCCTTCTAAGCCTTCAGCCTCCCAAGGTTACATTTCCAAAAGGCTTGTTAACGAAACACAATCCTACAAGTTGGAAATGACGCTTACGGGACAAAATGTTATTGTGCACAACTTCAAACCTGGCAGTTGCTGGCGAGTCACAAACATTCTGTACCCACAAATAAATCATCCTATAAACTTTATAATATTGAGAAATATGAAGAGATGTAGAAAAAGGCAGAGGCATATACAAAACAGCAATATGATACAGAACAGCACCGTATGATTTTTAATTGACTCTTACTGAAACAATTTGTGCACAATTCCAGAACAACTTGGACATTTTACTCACATATAGGTTAATAATTTGTGCATATTTGGACTGCTCTAAACATTCATTTAAAATATTTAATAACCACAGTTGTAATTTGTTTTGGAAGCATGTTGAAATAAATCAAATTGCGCTCAGATTTATGTTCATTTAAAGTTTGTACAGATGTTTTACTACATTTTCTATGAGGCCAATGTTATGGCATATTTTTTGCATAATTTCTTGATGGGTTTTTACTCCAGACAAAGCACTTTAATACTTTTTACAATATAAAGCCTAACTTATGGTAACTTGTATGTAGTGAATACATATATACAGCCAGGATAAGTCTGGAAAATGCACCCCTTTAAATCAAGAATTCTGAATAAAAGAAATTACTTAACCTGTGGTTTGGGTGGTTTGAGTTTTTGGTGGCTTGTAGCTATCCTGCCTCAAGATACATTTCCATGATAAATTGAATTTCTTGTAAACCAGACTGCACTGATTTTACATTTTATTGCTTTCTTGGTGATATCAATAAAAATACATGGTTGGCATGCAGTGCAAAAGTTTTCCATATAAACTTAAACAATAACCTCTGTTTAATAAATGGGACACGTATATACATGCTCAGCTGAAAAGAGCAATGGATTTAGATTTGTAACTGCAACGCTCTCCTAAAATAATGAGGTTCTTTTTGATGAAGCCCTCATGTTTTCACCTCATTCTATATATCGCCCAGGAGCCATGTAACAACCTTGATGGTTCCTCAGATCTGAGTATCTACATGTGTTCCAGCCTGGCCTTTCAATCTGTGACTGCTAGCAGTTAATCCTCTTCACTGTTAAAAAGAAAAATGCACTGTAACCAACCAAAAAGCCTTTCTTACCTGATAATGCTCTGTCTTTCATTTTTCCATACATTTTCTTCTGGAGACGGAGAAATGTGTTCGATTTCGTTAATTAATGTCATAAATTTATCATACTAGGATTTTTGAAAAATCAATCATTTCTCGTTAACTTTAAAATAATACATAAACACACACCTCTCTGTCTGTAGGTATATTTAATAAACTATCCCACTGGGTGTATATTCATTCAATTTGTATGAGAACAGCAATGCTTACAATAACTCAAGTCTGATATTTTAAGTCCAATAAACATCACAAAATATTCAAATACTTTTCACTTCCATTCTGCGAACTAACACAGCCTCTGATGTATTTATGTAACATAGTTCAGCACATTCAAATAAAAATTCAAATATGAAAAAAAACGCTGTTTTTCTAATCTCTCTATTACCAGGCAAATATCTTCCAGAATATCTAGAGGCCAATAATCCATGCTAGACGTGTTGTCAACGAAGTTATAAATTGTTGAGAATGATTAACAACCTCCCGATTGCAGATATTTTATCTGATCATTTACATGAGCTTTTATTGTCCACCGCACTGAATGATTGGGAAAAGTTCAGACAAAACCACCAAAAGTAAATTTGCCGAAGAGAACCACAAACATTCATTCTTTCGTTCTGTACAGCTGAACATTAAAATTCAAAATGATACTGTATGGTTGGTTTGGCCCGAAACCTGCAGAGTTGTGGATGAAAAAGAGTATAAAACAACATAGTTCTTGCCAGAAGATTATTCAGGAAAGGATGCAGGATTTATAGGAGATTTTTTACAAGCTTAAGGCTGAGAAAGACAGTTTTTAGATGTAACGTAGGTCAAGTGGTCATTTAAATTATCCTCCCATGCGATTCTTATAAACTGCACTGAATTACATGTGATTGGTGATTGTTAACTGTTGGAATTACTTGCAAATTGATACTTAATATATTTTTCATTGTGCCACTGGATGAGAGGAATCTGAAATACTAAGAAATACTAAGAAATCCACTAAAATCCAGTTCAGTTTCTGTTTCAAACTCCATTGGCAATATGTTTATAATGTGTTCCAAAACGATTTACATTTTATTAAGCATGAATTTGCTGCAAATGACTTATTTTTTGAAGGTTTCCACAATGTCCACAGTTATCCTGTTGCAATATAACATTGCCACAGTATTTCTTTTTTGCAGTTTCTTTTTACAAGACTTTAATTTTTCAGAATTGCATGTAAAATAAAGTTTTTAAAAAAGCAGATGAAATGGGAAAGGGTTTGATAGACTGAGTATAGGGTTTTATAGACTGAGTATAGGAAGAAGCTATGTGGTCTCAGTTGCAATGTCTGTTTCTGGCTCTTATTATTTTAGAGCTTCTCTTGTATGTTCTTACCTTAATGATTAATGATTAAGGCATTGTTAAAAGTGCAAAAAGTAGTGCAATAGCCCACAACTGACCTTGCTACACCTAGGCTGCACAACACAATAGTCATGCTCACCTTTGTATGTACTGTACCACTGACAATGCCTGTTGCAAGTGCATGTGTGTGGTATGTTGGCAAACACTGGCTAACACTTTCATTATGTGCATTATTTTTGACGTACATGACAATTTGCTCCACTGTCCTGTACTTATCTCCTGCTTAGGTGCAATGCAAAGGGTGAAATTCTATATGCATGCTGTTTTTGTGTTAGTAAATGAGTCTTCTAGTCTTGGGTCTGTGGCTTCTTCATTTTCTTCTTTGTTTTCATTATTTGCCTTCAAAATGCAGTAGTCTGCCAATGCTTTATAGGTAAGATTCCAGCAACAGTCTTTACCAAAGATGATAATTGAACTCTCTGCTTAAATCAGAGCTGTGTAACCATTTTAGTGTTTTTGGGCTGATTATCTTATATGCCCAATGTTTGAAAACTGAATTGTATTAAAATTACTATGAAAAGGAATATATGGGGGGAATTCACAAAAGCAATGATATTGAGATAAAATAAAAGTGGAGATAAAATTGTCAGATTATTCCGCCATATTCAAAAACCACTTCTTTGAATTTGTCTGGTAAACAGAACAGTTCCAGTGCACAACATTACAAACAACATTTTACAGACATTTTTTCTGAATTTGTCTTTAGCTCTTTCTAAACATTTAGGGGCCCATTCACTAAGCTCGAGTGAAGGATTCGAATGAAAAATACTTTGAATTTCGAAGTATTTTTTTGGGTACTTCGACATGGGCTACTTCGACCTTCGACTACGACCTTCGACTTCGATTCGAACGTTTCGAACGAAAAATCGTTCGACTATTCGACCATTCGATAGTCGAAGTACTTTCCCTTTAAAAAAAACTTCGACCCCCTACTTCGGCAGATAAAACCTACCGAAGTCAATGTTAGCCTATGGGGAAGGTCCCCATAGGTTTGCTAAACTTTTTTTGATCGAAGGATTTTCCTTCGATCGTTGGATTAAAATCCTTCGAATCGTTCGATTCGAAGGATTTAATCGTTCGATCGAACGAAAAATCCTTCGATCGATCGAACGAACGTTTAGCGCTAAATCCTTCGACTTCGATATTCGAAGTCGAAGGATTTCAATTCGAGGGTCGAATTTCGAAGTATTTTTAACTTCGAAATTCGACCCTTAGCGAATCTGCCCCTTACAGTCTTGCATTAGGTGACTCTCAGCTGTATATTTGCCCTTCAGAGAAGAGATTCCCTGCCACTTTGACAGGCCAATATGGAAGAACACTTGCTTTCTTCAAATAACATGGAGTCAGTGCTAAAATAGCTTAGGGAAACAAGCAGTATAGCAAAAATAGTGAAATATAGTGTAGTATGTTTGCAACTTCTTTTTGGTCTGTTTAGCCCACTTTCCAAATTTTCATTTGGTCAGTGTTCACATACACACCACTAGGCAAAGGATCCCCCTACCCCCTTCGATTGTGTTTACCACCAACCTAATAAAAACACAGAGACTTGTTATGGTGGCAAAATTTGTGAAGGTCACATTTTTTATTTAACAATCTTATATTTAAAGGAACACTATACCCCCAAAATGAACACTTACGCAACAGATAGTTCATATCATATTAAGTGGCATATTAAAGAATCTTACCAAATTGAAATATATATTTAAGTAAATATTGCCCTTTTACATCTCTTGCCTTGAGCCACCATTTTGTGATGGTCTCTGTGCTGATCTGAGATCACCTGACCAGAAATACTTCAACTCTAACTGTAACAGGAAGAAGTGTGGAAGCAAAAGACACAACTCTGTCTGTTAATTGGCTCATGTGACCTAACATGTATGGTTTGTTGGTATGTTTGTGAGTACAGCGAATCCTACGATCCCAGGGGGCGGCCCTTATTTTTTAAAATGGCAATTTTCTATTTATGATTATCCAATGGCACATACTACTAGAAAAGTATATTATTATGAAAATGTTTTATTTACATGAAGCAGGGTTTTACATATGAGCTGTTTTATGCAATATCTTTTTATAGAGACCTACATTGTTTGGGGGGTATAGTTTTCCTTTAAAGGACTAGGTAACACCAGCTGCGGCTCCTATACTCGTAGAAAACATGGGACTGCTGCCCATACTGTAACCAATTGTTTTAAGGGAGCAGGGATCATGGGGCAGAGCGCCTTCTGTTGACCAACGAGTAGCCCATCCTCCTGCTCCCCCATCATGTGCAATAATGGCGCTAACCCAGCCTCTCGCATGACTCAGACAAGACCGTGCAGTCAAAGTCTGCTCCACACTCGTGACTTCCCAAGGGTAGGCCTGCACTTCACTGAAAACCGTCCATCTTCCTGGAGCCGCACTGATGCCAAAACCTAGGAGCCGCAGCTGTGTCATGGGAGTACCTATTTGACCAACACAGATAATGGTACCCCAGAGGAAGGCAAAAAACTCAGGTGCTTTCAGCCAATTGAAAAATTCCTTCCTGACCCCTTCAGGGTGATCGGTTGCGAGAACCCCGGAGCACCGTCTTTCGTAAACTTCTTCCTTTTGACCTGGGAGTAAGAAAGCAGATATTTTACTTGCTACACTGCCAGCAAAAACCTACACTCTTTAAAACTCTTATAGCTCATGCTAAGGCCACTGAATTGCCATATGAGAGAATTACAGAGACCTTCTCTCAGCATTATAAACCCCAGCCCATCATCATTGTTGAACGCTTCATATTTTATGGGAGAAATCACAACATGGGGGAAAGCCTTGCAGATTATATTCTGTATTTAAAACGGCTATCTGCCTCCTGTGAATTTGGTACATTTTTGGACCAGGCCTTGAGAGACAAGTTTCTATGTGGCCTGTATGATGACTTCTACCTGCATAAGCTGCTAAATGAAAAATATCTCACTTTCAAGTCTGCTTGTAATATTGCATTGGTTATAAAATTAACTAAACATGACTCTCATGACTGTCTAAGATGAGAGCAAGTGTGGAGCAGGGCTGTGTTACCTGCCATGTTCTAATAAATGTATAAAGTTCTTGTGCTGGTCTGACTTCTTCACCTGGACTAACACAGCATGATCATTTAACCCACTGCTAGCCAAGCAGTTTATCACAGGCTTTACTACACTTTTCAAATATCTATAATATCTAACAATTTTTTTTACTCAAACTGCTAACTTTGCCTCATTCATTTAACAAAATCAGCAAAATAATGCAAATGTGAGGTAAAAATAGGGTTTGTCACCTATTTTGTTTAGGCAATGAACTACTATTTCTTTTTTTTTCTGTGGGACCAAAATGTTGGACGAATAAACCTTCGTTTTTTCCCTCATTTGCCTTTTTTATATAAATCCTGTGAGTGCCATCATTTTCTACGATATATATATATATATATATATATATATATATATATATATATATATATATATATATATATATATATATATATATATATATATATATATATATATATATAAAGAATATATGCTAGTTTTCTTGTTTATAAACCTATTGTTATTCATTTCTGATTATACAGAAAGCAGGGCTTGTACCCTGACAATTGCTAATGCTCATGAATATGCTAATATGCACCAAAAGTGGGGGGAATGGGGACAATGCAGAGCTGAGGGCAGTAGGAAGAGTTACAACACATTCACAAACATATCTGTAAACTGTTCTTTCACTAAAAATTGAAAAGCGGCAATTGAGTTAGTATTTTCTTCCACTTTTGTGAATTGCCACCTGTAGACCATAGAGCTGATCAGGGAGTATAAAATGATTACATCATGTGGCACGTGGGTGATTTCATTGGTACAGTCTGCCCTGGCAAAGAATATTACCTTTGGGGAAGGGCATTTAGATTTCCATATTCTTTTTTCTGAGAGCAGCCACAACCAGAACAATAACCTGAGTGACTTTCCCCTGCAAACCCCAAAAAGTTAAAATTTTCAGTTATGTCTTCTAGTCTATCTCACACCATTGACTAACAATCTCACCCTTAAACTCATACCTTTATCCTTTACCTTTACCATTAGTTAATATATAAATCTAACAATATTAAGTAGTCCAGCTGCTGGCACTCTGCTGCAGAACTTCAACTCCCTCCCCTACCAACTGAAATGATTCTGAAATTAAATTTTCTGTTATGTCTTCTAGTCTATCTCACACCATTGACTAACAAACTCACCCTTAAACTCATACCTTTGTCTTTAGTTTCTATATAAATCTAGCAATATTAAGTAGTCCAGGTGCTGACACTCTGCTGCAGAACTTCAGCTCCCTCCCCTACCAACTGGAATGATTCTGGGCTGGGGGTAGTATTGGGGGTTATTTTACTGAGGTTGCCCATGCCTTAACCAGATATATAAACTTTTTTGTACATTACTATTAACATGCATAGATTTTTAAGAAACATATGGCAAGTGTTCAATGGAAATATTCCATTTCCTGGGGATATTTATCACCGGCTTTCTCTCCTTTGTAACAGTGTTTGTGCAAATTTACGAGGGATATCAATTGTCCACATAAATCCTTCACATCTGTATTTTGCTTTCTACATCTCAAACCACAAACCCGATTCTCATTATGGAATCCTTTACTACCAATTTCTTTAAGTCAACAAATGAGAGATGGAAATAGGGACAAATCAAATAAGAAGAACGCAAAAGGCTACTTACAAGTGTTCCACTATGAGGCTTTCAGCGTTTCATCACTGCAAGCTTGTCACAGAGAGTAAACTACCAAACTGGGAATGATAAAGCTCCTTCCTTAGACGTTTGCTGACATTTCTGAGAACGTCAGGCAAATCACTGTGACTGAGTACTGTCAGCAAACTCATTTGATTAGACCAAATTTGATGTTTTAAAGTGCGTTCCAATGCAGTTTGCTTCATCCATGTAATATTCTGTGACCTCTCAAATGATTAAAGTTGGACCCTTCAACGCAGAGGAAGTCTGGGTTCACATAAACAAAAGATGGATGGGTTTAAACTAAGGCTTTCGGCAATGTGGAATGCAGTTAGGAGCCAGTATGTAAAAAGATCATTTAAACTGAATTATCAATCAGAGGCAAAAGTAATACAGGAGAAGAGAAATGTTTCACTGGCTACAGCATGTCATTATTGAGCAGAGTAGTGTCAAACATTCCCATTTATTCACTTATTCCCCAAATGGGCAATATAGCCTGTGATATTCACATTTTTTTAAAAAAAAAATGTAATGTAATATGTTTTTATTGTACTGAGCCTTGTTAAGCTGGATTTGAATACTAAAATGTCTTTTCATATGCTGATCAGCAATATGAATAGGGAAACAGGGCAAATATATAACAAATAGTAAAGGCCTGATTTAAGCGCAGAATAGATTATGACAATTGTACAGCAGGCACTTCCCAATGACAATGTGGAATAAGTGTATTAAGGGGGTCAGGAAAGAATAAGCCAGGAACATGGGACTGAAGTGTCAGTGTTAGAAATAAAGATTAATAGACAGAGATTGGGGTGGTCATTGTAGGGGAGGAGGCAAAAGAGGTTAAAAGAGAGAAGAACTGGATTTGAAGGCTTCTTTTGCCTCAAACAGCCCAAAACTGTACCACTATGAGATAAGGGTGATGGGTTGGGCAGCATTCAAGGGGCTCACCCATGGGCGCAGCTGGTGAGAGGGGGAGGGGTTGGAGTCCAGTGGAATATTTTTAGTCCAGTGGAATATTCTTTGTTTTAACTGTTCGCAGCCTTAAGCAGCTTAATGCTAAAGACTAGATTGTGATTGCACTGACAGGTCTGGCTGTGAAAACTTCACTATGACTCTTTAAAAATATATTGAATCTTTACCCTAAAGCACAATTGGCCTGCTGTTTTTTTTTCTTAAAGAAGGAAAGCAACTTCTCTCATTAAAACCAGAAAATAAGCTTTTTGGTGCAAGTAAACATACATCAACTCTTATAAAGGTGTATAAAATATTTTACTTAAAAAAATTGAAAAGTTGGTGTAAAATAATTGGTTGATTTATAAAGCTTTTTGTACTTATGTTTAAATGAACGAATGAATGCCATGCATTGGAATTGCAGAAATAATCCAATACCAAGAGCTTTTATGGTAATTTTATTTACACCAGACTAAAGTTTGAAATTTTACTGTCAGGTGCACGTTTGCATAAAATCCTTACACAGCTTTATACACAGTGTATTTTAGAATGCCCCCCCCACACATACACAAATACACCATGGACCACATAGGCCCCGTGGGAAAAGTCCTTCCACAGTTTGGGAAGCTCTGCTTTATGGTAACTGATTGCTGCTTCTATGGTTGGATGGAGATGGTTCTTTTGCTTTGCTGTTGTTATGTGCTGGGGATGTGGCTCTGGAAGCTTTGCGTTGTGTAGCTACCAACCTGATTATCATTACATGGGTGAATAAAATGATCATTCATCTCATAAATGTTTACAGTTGTGCAAAGACCATTAAAATGGCAGAAAGTGAATTTGTGTAACATTTTGTGCATTGACTGGTTCTACTCCCCCAGCGGTGGCAGCTTCCCTTCCATGCCTTGTTGTCCACTGACCCTTATATTTCTGTTATTCTGCTCTTTCATCCCCTTTGAGCTGCTGTTTTGAGTAAAGTGTTTAGCACATTTTGATTAATTTTGCCACAAATTAGTTTGAATTGCTAAGGAGGTAACCTGAGAACAATTGCATTTCTACAGCACTTTGCAGCAGATGTCTCCTATTTACTTTTTTTATTTCATTGCATAATATCCAAATCTCAAGTAATTGTGTGATTTGACAGATATTTATTTTTAATGCATGAATCATCTGCTGAACTTGCAGGATGATTTTGATACCACTGTTTGGAGAGAAATGTGGACTTCTTAGCAGGCTTCCAAAATATTTCTCTCCGCAGATATAAGATTAAACCCCAATTAATTGACTTTTTATGTTTTTTCCCCCCAAGTGCCAGCTGTTGAACTACTTCTCAGGAATTTTCCACATGAAAGAAAAATATAAATTTTTCATCATGTGTTTTTTTTCTGTACATGTTATACATAAACTGTGGCAAACCACCACCTTGCTTTGCGCCTCTATAAAAACATTTCTCTGCATACAACTAGTACAGACCTAAGCAGTCGCATCAGGCTATAAAGAGAACATTTAGTTTATATAATGAAAACAACTTGAACTCTCTATCTTACTGCTGTTTAATGCAGGGAAATACCTATGTATGCTAGACATTTTGTACAATCTTAAAGGGGAACTAAATTAATGCTAGAAATGCTGTATTTTGTATACTAACCATAAACATGAACTTAATGCACCAGAAGCCTAATTAAACAAATGATTTATGTTTTCAAAGTTGATTGCAGGGGGCTGTCATCTTGTAACATTATTAAACATCTTTGCAAGACCAAGACCATGCACATGCTCAGTGTGATCTGGGCTTCAGTTGGGAGGTTAAATTATCAAAAAAACACAAGTCAAATAATATCTGCCATAGAAGCAGATACAGCAAGACTAATTAATAATCAGAATATACAGACTGTACTGGGTCTGCTGATACAAATCTCTACACAGTCGCCGACTGCTCTACAGGGGAACAAACAAAGCCGCTTGAGATCTGGGACATAAGGGGGGGCTCCCCCCTGCTGTTTGAAAGTATGATTGTTTCCCTGCAGAGCAGTTAGGGACCGTCTGAAGTTTGCTATCCGCAGCAGTCAGAGCAAGTAAAAGGAAGGGGGAATTTCACTGCATACAGTCAGGTTTGTTATAAAAACGGTACACATTTTTCAATCAAAGTATTTTGGAGATAGATTTCTTTTTCAATAAAGAAAGTAAAAATGGGAATTTATATTTTTGCCTTTACATCCCCTTTAAGGCACCAACTCCCCAACACTGGCTTTTTATAAGAGGAATATCAAAACGACTTTGGGGCATACATTGCTGCCCAACCCAAAATATACAGTAAATGTCTCCCCAGTAGCCATCAATGCATTATGCTGAGTAGAGTATTGTGTCACAGTGGTGTAATTTATTTAAAAATTAAGTGCTCAAACTGCCTCTATGTCAATTCTAAGCAATGTTTCAATTGGTTATCATTATTTATTTTTTATAGTTTTATAGTTATTTGCCTGACTCTTTGCAGCTTTTAAATGGGCATCGCTGGTTCCCTTCTAAAAAAAAAAAAAATGCTCTTTAAGGGCTCTTACAGACAAGCGTTTGAAGCTGCGCTCCCCTGCGTTTAGTTTTTATGCGTTCAGCCGCAGGGGAGTGCAGGAGTAGACGCATTCAGTTTTTTTCAATGGGGCTGTAGTCACACAGGCGCATGTAGGCGCTGAACGCAGGTTTAGACGCAACATGCTGCATTTTTCCTGCGTTTGGCACCTGCATGCGCCTGAGTGAGTACAGCCCCATTGAAAAAAACTGAATGCGTCTACTCCTGCGCTCTCCTGCGGCCGAATGCATAAAAACGGAATGCAGGGGAGCGCAGCTTCAAACGCTCGTCTGTAAGAGCCCTTAGGCTACAAATGTATTGTTATTGTTTTTATTACTGATCCCTCTTTTCAGACTCTCTCCTATTCCTATTCCAGTCTCTTATTCCAATCAATGCATGGTTGCTTGGATAATTTGAACCCTAGTTACCAGATTGCTTAACATGCAAATTGAAGAGCTGCTGAATAAAAAGCTAAATAACTCAAAAACCTTCAATAATAAAAAATTAAAACAAATTGTCTCAGAATATCACTCTCTACATCATACCAAAAGTTATCTCACAGATGAACAACCCTTTTAAGCATGTTATTAAAGTTTAAACTCTAGAGGCAAACTAAACAAGCTAATTCAATGCCAGCACCATTTACTTGACTGCAGCATTATGGTTGGCATCAATTACTCATTTTGGGGTAGGAATCATTAGCAGGTTGACCTTTACCCCACTGATTCCCAAACCCCTAGCTGCTGGGACAGGGAAAATCAAAATTAAACTGTTCCCTTTCAAACCACGTTCCTCCACACTTATACGTCCAAGAGGGTGGCCCTAGTATAAATAAGTCTTGTCCACCCCTTAAGAAGGGAATATACCTTCTTATTTAAGAGTATATTCCCTTAAGTAAATAAGTAAATAAATTGATCACTCCCAGAATTCAGCCCCTCAATTCCTTCTTACCAGTGGGGTTTGGCATCAGCGATAGGAGCCTGAACACTAAGTACTGGATACAGGGTCTTTTGGTTAATTGTTTCACCTATTACTGTGCCTCCCACATAGTCATATAATTCTCTCAGTTTTCTGTCCAGCCCAACAAACAAAGGGGAGATTGTGAAAAATGAATAGTAATGTTTTGGTTTTTGCTGTACTTCTCTCATGACAAATTGATATACTTGAAAGCAGGCAGCAGGCACTTCAGTTTGCTGGAGAAACAGTGGCTTACAATTCTTATGAAGCCGCAGATCAACAATTGTAATCAAAATAATTTAACATTGGTTATTCTGGGAGCTATAGCTTATCTGGGATATAAAGTATCTCAGTTATTCTCATTCTGTATCAATACAGTATTTGCAAATAATGTAAAGGGGTCCTTAAGCAAACCCCCCTTTTTTTTTTTTGCACCACAGCAAAAGAAAATATTCTAAGCAACTTTCCAATATGCATTCATTACAAATTTGTAATGGTTTTGAATTTATCAGTGCAGTTCACAGCACTATCTGGTTACATAAATTCTCTGCACTTCTAGCTGTGACTCCCGAAACAATGCTGCAAGCAGGCTGACAAAATCTTATTAAAACACCTGGAGGAGACCTGATTCCCATTCCATTGTTTTAAGATTCAGAGACCCAGAGAAAAGAAAGGCGAAACACCTTTTAACTGCAATTATATTTGCAAATAATTTAAAAAAAATTTATATTTTTTTAATTTATATTGGAAAGTATGCAAAAATCTATCTTGGAGTGTATTAATAAATAAATAAATAAATAAATATACATATCTATCTATCTATCTATCTATCTATCTATCTATCTATCTATCTATCTATCTATCTATCTATATATATATATATATATATATATATATATATATATATGTATATATTGTATATTCCAGTTGTATTTTATTGGCATAGGTATTAAACAGAGTACTGTGTCTATAACCTATGTTATATTTAATATATATGAAGCAGAATAGACAGTACCAGGGTGTATCAGGGTGTCTGCATCATCACAAAAAAAAATGTATAAGCTGTCACTGAAAAATAATTAATTTAAACTATCCACAAGGAGGCGCTAACAATTTAAACTTCAATTTATCCACAGAATAATGATTTTTTATTTAATCCAGTTTTTTATATGCTTATTTATTTACTTCCAAGTTAGGCTTTAGAATTCCTTTCACTGTCAAATAAATCTAAAACCTTATCCAAACAAATATAGCTGTAGCTTTTATATTCAGGATGGGATATTTTTTATCATATTAGACAGTTTCCTATATTATTGTTTAAATCATATTTTTAAAAAAAGTAATTACTTACAAAAACCATATTTTCACATTATGCTGAAATATAACAGGAAATAAAATCTCAAACTGCATTAGACTTCTTCAGTTACCTATATAAGAATATATTGTTTGGCTTTAATAACCCATTTAAAAACATGACAAAATATCAACTTAAGACTTTCTTGTACACAAAGTGAAGTGTGAGAAAGTGACGAGTGAGCAGGGTTTAATACTCTTCTAGGCCTAAAATCCTAAACTACCATAAAGGTATCATTGTCATAGTGGTGACCAAATGTCAATCAATGCAAGCAGGATTCATCTGTAGTACATGTATGAGCTGAGTAGTGGCTATACTAAGCAATGGCTGCAGATTATAATACATTTGCAATGTAAGAAAGGAGTTTCACTCTATACATAGGTTGCAAAAATTATTACATTTATACAAATGTAACCAGCCTTGAACATATACTGTAGACATGCAGCTGCTGATGAAAGGACTTCCTTGGGTTGCTCTGTTTTTTTTAACTTTCACTGCCACTGTTTGTATATTGCAAGGACACCAGCCAACCTCTCCCATAGATCTTAATGCACTTGGTTTTAACATAACTAAAACAGTGATCATATAGTGGTAACATGGTTCACATAAAAGAGTATACAAAAATTATATAGCTTACATATAAGACAGCAGGGAAACAAGACACACTGCAACAGTCACGTGCACAGCAAGGCTACCAGCCCACCTATATTACAACAGGCAGTTGTTATTAGATATGCCTGGGAACATACTACAGGATTCTTATAGAGTGTACAGTCTAACACATGAAACATCGGTAGATAATAACAATCTCCTGAAGAGAAACTCATAATCAGGTGTTGCTCAGACTGGGCAGATTTCTTATACAGCAGCCATCTTGGGATGTACCATGTGCTCCGCAGGGCTTTGGGTTGCCATCTGTCCAGATTTTACCTGGACAGCTCAGTTTTCAGATTTACCTAAACAGCTCCGGAGGCCTCATGGTCCTAGTGCCCATAGCGCCATAGCCACATTCCCCGTGCACTCTAGGATGCAGCTGAGCAGCATGCTGCCTCTAAAATTTTGCCACCCTAGGCCCAGGCCTTTGTGGCCTCACCACAAATACGGGCCTGGCTGCCCGGGTCAGGATCTTTTTTGATTGACACAACCAGCCAGCCAACCATAGCCCCACCCCATAATATTTCTCGTTCCACCTGCAACATGACTGGCTCCAGGCCCGGATTTGTGGAAAGGCCACCTAGGCCCGGACCTAGGGCGGCAGGATTTTAGGGGGGCGGCATGCTGCCCAACCATACCCATATTGGTTCAAAAACATTGGATGCGCCGAAGATGCAATAATTTTTTTAATTTCCCGTGCGCCAATCCCCATTGCTCCGGTCCAGATGATGAAAATCTGCACGAATAAAGGGGAGGGGACAGGGGCGATGAACGGCAGTGGGCCTAGGGGCACACGCTATGTAAATCCGGCCCTGACTGGCTCGCCCCTCTGCCATCATGGTTCCCCCCCCCGTGCCATGGAAAGGTGGCAAAACTAGCAGGTTTTCACTATAAACATCAGCTAATCTGCAGTGCAAATGCAGTAAAGTTGCTGCACAACACACAGTAACTACAGCAGAGCACATACAACATATTGCAGAGAAGAAATTAATTTCTAGAACAAAATACTTTTACCAGAGGCCACCCCTTTAGACTAGAAGAAAATAAATTTCATTTGAAGCAACCTAGGTTATTCTTCACAGTCAAGACAGTCAAAGCGAGGTTGTGGAATGCACTGCCGGGTGATGTTGTGATGGCAGTTAATGCCTTTAAGAATGGCTTGGATAATTTTTTGGACAGACATAATATCAAAGGCTATTGTGATACTAAGCTCTATAGTTAGTATAGATATGGGTATATAGAATTTATGTGAAAGTAGAGAGGGGTGTGTGTATGGATGCCGGGTTTTCATTTGGATGGATTGAACTTGATGGACTTTGTCTTTTTTCAACCCAATTTAACTATGTAATTATGTAAAACAGTGACTGAGCATTTACCTCTCCCATAGATCTTAATGCACTGGGGAGAGACCAGACCATTTGGTAGTATTCTCTATGGGGTTTACAGAGGGCCAATTCTATAAATATAGTCTTGTATGCATTCTCTACTGATTTAGTCTATGTTATGAAACAATCACTTATACCCTGTTTTGGTCCTAATAAACAATAACATTAACAAGTTTTCATTGCAAATCCTGGTAAGCATGTTGGTTGCCACCTTTTCTGGGGCCTGAAAATGGGCAGGGGTGGGTGGGGTTGACAACATCAGAGGCAGGGCAAGGTCAGTGACATCTGACATCTGGGGTGGGACTGGTGATGTTGGGGGTTGGGGACTGGTGACATCTGGGGCAGGACTATTGACATGGCGGTCAGCGATTGGCCATTATTTTCAACATCCTTCCTAATTTGGAAATCCTTCCATACACCGGGCTGTCCGTGTGAAATCTGGACAGGTGGCAACTCTACCCAAAGGCCAGTAATGTAACTAGCGCCCCCGGGGCCCAGGTTCAGGCCAGGCAGTTAGGCCCTCCACCCTCCTCTGGATGCAATTTTCGTGACTGATTTTTTTCGGAGGGAACATCCTGCAGGGCCCGAGGAGGTGCGGCCCAGGCCCGCATTCCCGCACCACCACTGCCAAAGGTTTTCCATCCTAATATTACCTTTACCTTTTAGCAATATTTGATGATTCATATATATACATTCACTGTGTTACACAAGCTACATTTCATTACTTATTGAAAGGGTCACCATATTCCTAATGGTTGTTTATATAACAGGGGAAACCTTTTACTGCTAGTGATATGCAGGTCAGCAAATCTTTAACCCTCCCAACCTGGTACATTTTTTAGTCTGCAATGATTAATAAACTGCACCTCCCTTGCCCCCTCTGGTAGAGATGACAGAAGTGTCACCTGTTGGGTTGGGGCAGGAACAGGGAAGCTCAATACCTCTGATGCAAAGGTTGATGTTACCAGTGGGGAGGGCCCTGGGAAAAGTTAAGCCACCTGCCCACAACTCACCACTCTTCTACAACCCAGCACAGGGGTAATTTGTTGGTACAAACCCACCTGATCCACTTGTACCAGTAGTTCCAAACTGGTCCACACACCACTGTTGTCTGCTTAGTTTAAAGGTACCTCTATATGAAAACTTGGTTGATGAGTCTACTCATGCTAAAATGCACAGAAAAAAATTAGAAGTGGCCAGAAGCCAAGGCACAGCCCAGTGGCTATTGACCTAAGAGGGTTATGGGAGGTAATAAGGAGTGATAAGCTATAATGACAAAATAGCATCTGAAGTAGTTTTGATATTCACAGTAATTCTGAATGTCAGGGTGCAACCAGACGCATCTCATTCTCAAAGACACACAGGGTACAACAACTTCTTTAACTGCCAGACTTACTGAACTGGATCATAACAACAGTGAAGCATAGTAAATATTGACTTTAGTTCAGTTAGGTAGACATATAGGATATTCATAAATCTGCCAAGAAAGCAGTTGAAGTGGTAATGTACCTCTAAAGCTATGCTGACCATCAAAAAGCTGCTCCAAAATAAATCCTAACTATATGTGCACATTGGTCATGCACCCAGAACCCATGGGACAAGAGTGTAATATAATTGTACAAAAATATGATGGGCCAACCCTCCCTTGTTTCTAATAGGTGGGGATCTGAGTCTATTAAACCCAACAGAAAAACCAACTGTCCGTGATGACGGTCACTCCTTGACAAAGGCCCCTGTGTGGGACCAAAACGTTGGATGAATAAACCTGTTTTTCTTTATTTACATCGTTATTCGATTTTTGTCTTTTGTGTAAAATTCCTGTGAATTTCCTGTGAGTAGTATCATCACAGACAGTTACATTTTACATGAGCACCCAGGCCCTTGACTGTTTTTTTCCTCGGAGTGCAGCCTATATGTGTATATATATATATATATATATATATATATATATATATATGTATATTCAAAGGACAGCACCGCTTTCCTTTAAACTACCTTGTAGTCCTCCCTGTGCACAGACACCAATGTATGTATAAAGCGAGCACCAAGGGTCTTGCAGTGTCAAAAAAAATTATATCATTGCATATTATTGCAGATTGCATATTACATATTATGTACATACTATTCAATAATATAATTCTTTTTTTACACTGCAAGACCCTTGCTGCTGGCTTTTGATCTATCATATATATATATATATATATATATATATATATATATATATATATATATATATATATATATATATATATATATCTGGAAACAGGCGAGCACACACAGGTCTTAATTGCAAAACAAAAGGTGTTTATTAAACAAAAAACTGACGTTTCGGCTAGCACTCTAGCCTTTCTCAAAGTACTTTGAGAAAGGCTAGAGTGCTAGCCGAAACGTCAGTTTTTTGTTTAATAAACACCTTTTGTTTTGCAATTAAGACCTGTGTGTGCTCGCCTGTTTCCAGATATACATTACTATTTTGCTGTTAGCACCCAGGCAACAAGACTTTTTAAACGAGCTGTGCTGGCTTTTTTTGCTCTTTATATATATATATATATATATATATATATAGTAACAAAAGAGTCCGCACACACAGGACTTATGTGGAAAAAAAAAATGGTCGTTTATTCAACGTTTCGGCTCAGCTACATGAGCCGTCCTCAGGAAGAGTGTACCAATCAACATACAGATATATATACTAAAAAGGCGCCAATTACAAAAAACATAATTAGTGGGGGGCATGTGTGGAGATGCTCGTGTGAATGACGTCATTATCTTGTCAGACCAACCAGGTAAGCTAAGTGCGCCCACCCTATGGTGAGGTAGTAACCCATAATAAAGCCACAACTGTGGAGTGTATAAAATAAAGTAGTACAACGTGAATCATACTAAGTGGAGTAAAATAAAATTAAAAACAAGAGGGGAAACCCTCGAGAATAGAGACCAACCTGCAGTGTATCAGACACTAGAGCCCTATTATTAATATCGCCACCGTTCACAGGTACGGGTCAGGACGTATGAACTTGAGACAGCCCCTGTATGAATGAACCGACCTACTGCCGTAGCCCTTAAACTCCTTCTTACCAAGCGCACTAGATCAGTACCTTCAGAGGGTCGTAGCGATTTTGATTCTGCTCATATTGCCAGTATAGGTGCTGCACACGGCCGTCAAGCACTAGCTTCTTACATAGAAGTTAACCGCAAAGTGCGGTACTTGTATCGGTGCTCATGCGGTTAGACTGCGGGCCGAATAAGTTAGTAGTAAGTAAGCATAGTTGAGCCAGGATCATAGGACGGCCCCATACAGGGTTGTGTGAACGTAAAGTTCTAGTCAAATATGGATGACAAAATGTGGGGCCCAAAATACCTATAGACCTCTGCCCTTAGCCTTCATTAATCTCCACCTATCCAAACAACAGCAAAACAAAGCAGCAGAAGACAGGAAACATCATGAACATGTTCTATGTTATGAAGCAGAACACCAGGCTGAATAAAAGGAAAGAATGATCATTCAAAAATGATTAGCAGTGAGCAGAGCAGTTTCTTGGGACATGAGAAGCCTGCCCCAATACTCTTCAGTGACCAGTTTGCTTATCTCACATCCCAGAATGAGCCCACTCGGGGAGTTTAGCAAAGCCATTTGTGCAAAGGCATAATTGCATTTCCCAGCTGATTACTATTCACCGTGAGTCACCTTTCAGTGACCTGGTCCAGGTTCATATAAAACACTGATTGCCTGGTTTGCTTTTGTTGTGGTAATGCGAGAGAAAGGCAGCAGATCTCATGTACATATAGGAAGAATGAAGGGAGAAAGCATGCTGCCTGGCCTGTAATCCAAATCTTTCCTTGATTAGGGGGTATTCCTTACACTGATATCTAATCAGGGAGAATTTACAGCAAACTCAGGCAGCATCATGAAAAGGAAAAACAAATTCCATCAAACTGTGAATACACAGGGCTCTACCTGTAGGCATGGGGTTTGGAGAGGCAAAGAACTGGAAAATATTCTTCTCATTATGCAATAGGGTTTTGTGTTTGGCATGTGCAACCTGAACTGAGTGAATTCCCTTTGTGCTCTGATGACCTAAGCAAATGCTGTAACTGGTATTTTTCTACCTATGTATACAATCAATCCTGTGTGCACTTGGAAAAGAGTAGGGGGTGATAAATCACTGCTCCCAATGTTTATAAAAACACAGTGACGCTGAAAAATTGCCTGCATCTTGTATCTTTTTTTTGCCTGCTAACCTTTTTTGTATTCTACATAGAAAATGATTTCTGCTTGTTTCTTTGAAACCAGTGTCTACAAAGCCGGATGACCTACTGCTCAGCGTGATTGTCAGCTATAAATACACGAGTTATTGATTATAAAGAGCACTTGTGAGGTACAAGAGGCTGAATGAGCCCCGTGACATCTAACCTCACTCAAACTCATGGACATGGAAAAGAAGAGAAACAGCTGGCAGATATTTTGTATCAATTTGGCAAAGTCATGTAATGGAAATGATTGGCTATTTATTTTAAATATGGGTGGCTCATATGAAATATTTATAGCAGCAGGACTACTGCAGATGCCAAATTCTGTGCAGTGATGTGGCCATTTACTAGAGAGACTTAAATTATACACTGAAGTCTTGAACAGGTTTTTAAGCCCACTGTTTCCTATTGTATTTTGATCTTACCAATTAGATCTAAAGATCTTTTCATTGTAATAAGATATTTGTTTTTTGCATAGTGTATAGTTTTCGTTTATTTATTTATATTGTATTTATTTATAATGTAATAATGTGCATAATGTTATGCGCAATTAATTGAAGTGTATAAACTCCCAGTAGGGTTATACTACCAGATATTTAGGGGTAAATTTACTAAGCGGCAAAAATTCGCCATCGACAGCTTTTCAGCCATTTCAACAGGTGAAAATTCACTCAAACAACTCTAATTTACTAAAATGCGAAGTTGTGTCCAGGGCGCCGAATGCCGGTCAATTTTCACTAGCGTTACTTCAGCAATGCGAGTAAATCAAAGCGCAGATGCGCCAGTGTTCAATTTGTTAGAGGTCTTCGCTAATTTGCATATGGCGGGAAATTAGAAGTTGAATGGACGTATATGTTGCAGCAAATACATTATATTACACAAGTCCAGGGAACCTTAATAAAGACATTAAAGTTGTTATATTGCCCTACACATGAGCCCACTGTATAATTAATGTTCCTTATGTTAGAAAATGTATGGGGGAACCCGGTTACCCAAAAAAAATTTAAGGACTTTTGCAGGAAAAAACGCCACTGTTTTTTGGACTTAAACACTAAAAAATATGATTTAAGTACAGGGTCGGACTGGGCCGGCGGGACACTGGGAAAAAACACTGGCTTTAGTGGGCCCCGCCAACCCAGATCCGCACCCTGGTTTTGTTCCTGCAGAGTCCAGTGCAAGTGTGCTCGCTGATGCACATGAGCGAGTGCGTGCTGACGCGCATGCACACACGCACAGTGGTGATGTTGGGCTGGACAGGAGGCCCTGAGATAGCAGCCCCAGGGTCAGGAGGGGGCCCTGAGGCAGAAGCCCCAGGCCCCCAAGACCTACCATGTGTAAGTAACAGGATAATGAGGAAGATCAATGCAATCCAGTGCACTTCGCCTGGTCTGAGCTGGCAAAGGCAAGGCTGGTGAAAGAGGTAACGTTCAGTAAAATCTGCATTTTAGTGAATTTGCAGAGTAATGTCCATTCACCAGAATGAAAATTCACCTGATGATAGAGTGTGAATCACCGCTAGCGTCTATCTCCTTCACTAGCAAAGTGATGCCTGCGCCCGTTAGTAAATCGGTGAAGTCCCTGAAAATGGTAACGCTGGCGAATCTTCGTTAGTCACTTAGCCCTTTAGTAAATCTGCCCCTTAGAGTGAGAACTGTGCTGAAATAGGTTCCCAACCTGTGGGACAGTGGCCATTGGGGAGCAAATCAATGTGTGGTAGGAGGATATAAAGAATTTAGACAAGTTTTAAGCTGATTACTTATTTGCGCACCTGGATTTTCAAGAAATGATAACAGAGTCTGTCTGTCTATGATGAATTTTTTTTTTTATCTGTAACCATGTTATTAGTCAAGGAGGATTGACTAAGGGTTGGAAAAAAAATAGGGACTGGAGTACAAGAAGTCAAAATAACTCTTCATCAAGGCTTTAGTGGAATAAATGTTATTCATTTTGCATATATTTATATACATATTTCATCCCCAAATCAAGAAATATATTCTCATTCTTCATCACAGACCTGGACTAGTAATAATTAAGTGCCTAAATCTGCCCAGATGTCATGATGGGGTGCTCCTCCATTTTGATATGTTCCAACCTGTGAACAACTAAAAGGATCTAAAGCATTTCCAGAATGGGAGAGATTTACTACCTGCTGAAACCCTTTATCGGTCTGTGAGTATATTAATAGTTAAAGAAAAAATCTTCTTGCTGTTGAAGAAGGCTTGGGTCTTTCTGACTTAATCTATTATCTATTGTTAACTTAGAATACAGGGATGGGATCCATTATCTGGAAACCCGTTATCCAGAAAGCACCGAAATAATGGAAAGGCCGTCTCCCATAGACTCCATTTTATGCAAATAATCCAAATAGTTCAAAATGATTTCCTTTATCACTGTAATAACAAAATGCTTATTGGAAGCAAAACCAGCCTATTGGGTTTATTTAATGTTTACATGATTTTCTAGTTGTCTTGGTGACAAAAATAGTAAAAATAAAAATAGAAAGCACTTACTGACAGCTACTGAGAAATATAACGAGTCAAGACGAGACTAATACATTTTTTTTTTAAAACATACAATTTACAAAAATAGTAAAAAAAAAAAAAAATAGAAAGCAATTGATATAGTCACCTTTTTTGAAAATTTGAAAGCAATATATTTTGGGAAGGTTTCACTGTCCTTTTAAAGCTAGTTCTTTGAAGTGAATTGGGAAAGCTAATAAATCGATCTGAAATTATGAGAAACACCCTGCTTAGTCATTTAGGATGATTGAGAATCTTGTATATGGTGCTAAGTGGGACAGGTTTTAAAAGCTCCCACTCAGTGCTTCTTGTTCTCCTTGATGTATCGTGTTTACATTAACTGTCAGGAGCAAGTTTGAGCTTTTCATCAGGATAAACACAGAGGATGAATGTTTTACAATGCCGAAGAAAAATAATCACTCTACAAAGTGTTTAAGTTAAAAGTAAACTGAAATTGAGATACTATTATAAATTCCCACCACAAAAACATTCTGTGGTCTTGCCTGACAATGTAGTAGTTGTAGCAAAAGCCTTTCTGAATCTCTTTTAATGACTGCTCATTAAACACTTCAATAATAAACAAGGAGATTATCTGTACATAATAAAAGTATCCCATTTATATTTCATGCCATGTTGCCAGAACCCAAATAAAAATGAACTTGTGTAGATGTTTTTAATGGTAGTGTGTATGTTGAAACTATTTTCCCGTTGATGCACAAATGTTCGGTTTATCTGTGAATCGGCTGGCACTTTAACAGCACTGGACAAGCATAAGTCAGATCTGAATACGTTTGCTTTTTTTCATCCAAACAAATGCTACGGTAATGGTCGTCAGTTCCTGTAGACGTTGGTGTTTTTCCACTTACGAAAAATGGTAAACATGTTTGTTTAATGGGAAAATGTCAGTGTAATTGAGTGTTACTTTTTTTACTTGAGTGTTACTTTTTATAGTTGTTTGTAATGAGCCTTTGAAAATCTGATAAAGTATTTTTTTAAGCTTTAACATGATACGCTGTGATATTCCATCTCAAACAAGTATGAATTGTGCGGAAGGGTTGGGCACGCCATCAGATGTGATTTTAACATTTTGGCCCACGCATGGGTACCATTTGTACCTCGCGGGGTATTGCTCTCTGAAACCTATTGCGCCTGTCAGTCACTGCTGGGATGCAATCACACTCCCAACCAACCTTTTCATTTGGACCTTTTAAAACCTCAAAAATCCATAAACGTGCTTGTGTATGAAATAGTTGCATTCGCAACTCATCTGAGTGCATTCTTGGCTGGTACACTGAGTAACATTATAACATTCTATTTAGAGTAGAATTAAAGTTCATAATAATGTGCTTGAAAATGGCAGCCTTGAACAACAGTGTTTTTATAGCTCTGCTTATAGATGTGCATTAGAAAGATAGAGACTGTTATAGCCTATGATATATCAGTATAACATTATCTTGGATGTAACCAGTATGATAGACTTAACCAAAATGTTTACTAATTTTAAAAACAAGAAAAAAGTAAGCCATGTTCCTTAATAGAATGCACCAGCATTGAAAAGATGTCTTCTTGTCTGAGTAACAGATAGACGCCGTAGATAAATATTTCTTTATCTTATGTTTAGTCATCATTAATTACTGGGTATTTTAAATAGCTTAATGTTCATAGCTAGTGATAAGCAAATAAATTTGCGGTGAATTTCCGCATTTCACACTGGCGAATACGTTTGTGAAACTGAGGAGAAAATTAGCTGGCGCAAAATTTTTAAGCATTTCACGAATTTCACAGGAAATTCATGAATTTTTCATCAAATCAGAACTGGACAAATTCTCCCATCACTATTCATAGTAATTCGAATTTTAAACATTATCTGTGATTGGTTATTTTTTCATTTTAATAAAATATAGGGATTTTCTTTGTTGATGGGCATCTGTACATCTGTATACATCAACACTAGTAGAACACTACATTGAGTTGCCCCCGTGATTATATTGCGATGGAGGGGTAAAAAAATATCAATTTCCCAGCTGCTCCTGGTCATGTGACTTGTGCCTGCACTTTAGGAGAGAAATGCTTTCTGGCAGGCTGCTGTTTTGCCTTCTCAATGTAACTGAATGTGTCTCAGTGAGACATGGGTTTTTACTATTGAGTGTTGTTCTTAGATCTACCAGGGAGCTGTTATCTTGTGTTAGGGAGCTGTTATCTGGTTACCTTCCCATTGTTCTTTTGTTTGGCTGCTGGGGGGGGGAAGGGAGGGGGTGATATCACTCCAACTTGCAGTACAGCAGTAAAGAGTGATTGAAGTTTATCAGAGCACAAATCACATGACTTGGGGCAGCTGGGAAATTGACAATATGTCTAGCCCTATGTCAGATTTCAAAATTGAATATAAAAAAAATCTGTTTGCTCTTTTGAGAAATGGATTTCAGTGCAGAATTCTGCTGGAGCAGCACTATTAACTGATTCATTTTGAAAAAATGTTTTTCCCCATGACAGTATCCCTTTAACTTTCATTATTCTACCTCTATCAAGCTGAAAATAAAAGCAAACTACTGATTGGTTGCTATAGATTAGTGGTTTGGTTCAAATGTTCCCAGTGTTAGTAAATGATGGCTAAATAGAAGTCATAATAATAGTCACCATCATACTTATGTCATATATTATGCCTTATTCAATAATTATTGTATATACACCTGAGTAGCTTAAAGGCTCTGCAAAAATAATTCTTTCTTAGCTTCTATATGGTCATCCTATTGAGTTTAGAAAGGAAAATACAGTGAATAAAGTACAAGTAAAACCCTGCCCAGTATAAAACCTGGCAAAAGCCTTACAATAATTTTAGGTCTATTTTATTATTTATTTGACTATTTTTGAATGCCCATTATTTTGGGATTTAATAAGGGTTGGGTTGTCTTACATGATGACAATGGAAGCAGGATCAGTTTTAGGGTATGGCATAAAGGTCAATTTTCTTAGGTCCCAGCATCATAGCAGTACAATTGTGCCCAAGAGCTGGTCCTCACTGGATATATAGATTAAAAATATTAGAAAGTAGTACATCATAGCAGTACAATTGGGCCCAAGAGCTGGTCCTCACTGGATATATAGATTAAAAATATTAGAAAGAGCAACCATTTCTTTTACAGACTATACCCATACTGTGGATGTTTCCTTTTCAGTAAAACTGGCTGTTCACAGTCAGAGATTAGTTGCCCAGTTTGTGCCTGTCCGTAGGTAAATGAATAAGCTACAATCTACCCAATTGCACTGATACTATTTTTCCACTGAGAACTCCTTGATGGTGAAAGGGTTTAAATACACAAATGTGGAAGCATTATTCTCCTGTTGAATCACATAGGGCTGACACCTGGTCTGTATTTTAGCAGCTCCGTGTTGTAGCTCCCACCCTTCCCAGCTATAGTCAGGTGATCCCACTGGTGTCTAATAAAAGGGCAGCCAAGTTTGGGAGTTTTACTTTGAAAGCAGCTAGTAAGTTGCAGGTAAAACTTAGTCCCTTTGTAAAATGTATAATTAAGCAATTGAATTCTTAATGAATCAGATGAAAATTAAGCGTAGGACTGGCCAGATATGGGATGACTTTGACGTAGTTGGCCAGCTTAAATATATTGCAATATATGGACAAACAATCCCTGTGTTGTTTAAAGGGTAAGGCATTTTTTAGTAGCAGTATGCACAAAATGTCGCTGTCTTAAATATATTGATAATGGGTTGAGTGCAGAGGACCTCTTGTAGTTGACTATATGTATTTTGTGGTCACACCCTCATTGCACCCCCGCCTAATGGTTTTAAAAAATAGTGGTGAGCACAACTTTCCCTTGTCTGTATTTTAGCAGCCCTGTTGGAAAAATTATGCTTGCTGCCAATGTCACTAATAAGGGAAAAAATAATTATAGGAAGGTATTTTTTTCCCAGAAAAAAAACTATTGACCCCTTAAGTTGTTGAGTTCTAAAACACTGTATGCTGTAGTTTAAGCTCTGGAAAGGAGCTCTAAATTGTAGATATTTATATTTTGGTTGGCACTACAAAATTATCAACTCTGGCTCTGTAGTTTCATCCCAAAACCAAAGAGCTTTCATACAGTTTAGGAAACCGATGAAACTGCATGATGCACTGTCTTGGGCTATAAAAGGTGCTGACTTTGTCTGTGCAACTTCGAAAATGGACACATAGATTTCAAGGTGACTCATGGATTTCTGATGGCAACTGTTTATCTTGCTTTACCCTGGTAAGATAATTGCAGGGGAATGTGAAAGTATTAATAACTTTCACAAAGATCAAAGATAAGCAATAAAAAGTGAGAATAACAATAGAGTTTTTTTTGCTAGACCAGAAACCATTTTAATTAACAAGTTATGAAAAATCAGAATGGGGAATCCAATACTTCAAGATCTATAAACAAAAGAATATAAAGGAACAGCTCTATCTATAACACATGTATAGTGCACTAAACAATTCACAGAGAATTATTGTGCACACCAAGTGAACATAGGCAGTGGGTTGGAGACCTAAGCGTTTCGTGCCCTAACTCTCCCGGCACTTCATCAGGACCTCCTTTAGGGGTGGGGGAATGGTTCGAGTGAGAACACAGAGGGACTATAATAGTTTCCTTTGGAATCTGATATTTCTGTATTTAAAAAAAAGTTCAGACAGTGCACCTTTTTCTACATAAGCACAAATAAATGAACTTGTGTCAAAAAATAGTAATTTTTTACAAACAAACCACCTTCCTGACTCATATTTGATCAGGACTCATGCAAAAATTAATACCAATTGTTATATTGTGGACATGGTCTATTGTTGGGATCTCTGATTGTCCCTCCACCATCAGATTATTTGCCCAAGTGCTCAGCATTTGTATCTGTCTCATTTGGTCAAGCTGAATTGAGCATGGATGGTTACGTGGTGACCTGGCCAGCTTTATTCTTTGAGTTTGAGAGAAACATTGTAGTAGCACTTGCATGGAAAGGATCTTAGTCAATCCATGTGATAGACAAGGAAGTCCATCATACAGGAAGAGTGGGGTGGTTTGTGGCAACGGAGAGAGTAAACTATTCCTTCTCCAAAGTCTACGAGAAGTAGAAGCATGTTGTTTGTGAAAATTCTCATTAATCCAGGTTGTGGTATATCTGTCGAAATAAGTCAAATCAATTGGACTTACTGTGTTTTTCTTCAAGACATTTCACCAGTCATCCAACTGGCTTTCTCAATTCAGAATGACTTGTAAATAAGATCTTTCTGGAATAAATACTGTAAGGAGCGCCCGTCGGTGCCGGTTGCTTGCTCCTTGGTCCGCCAAACCCTAAACAGAGCCTTTGGGCCCTGACAAATACCACATACAATGTGGCAACTCTCCCTGGAAGGTTTAATAACAACAAAAGCTCCAATCATGCTAATGCAATCAACACCTAACTCCATGATATACTTGCTGATTATGATAACCAGATTATGCTGATTTCAGCAACATTCCATGGTATATATGCCAGAAAGATCTTATTTACAAGTCATTCTGAAAAGAAAAACACAGCAAGTCCAGATGATTTTACTTATTTCTACAGATATAGAAGCATGTTCTCCATGTGCACTGTTGCAATTAAATAAAATAAATAATAAAAATAAATAAATAAAAATAAAAAATTCAAATTGTACCTATTTCAAAAATCTTCAACATAGGTTTAAACAGCTGTTTTGTTGCACCAGTCTGTTCCTGATGTCAGAAACATTTAGGAACCACCATGGAACACAAAACATTATAAGTGACTTGTCATAAGTCAATAATTGAATTTAAAAAAAAATCCACCAACATAATGGCAGAAAGACCAACAACAGGATAAGTTCAAAACTTTTATGGGATCTATAGAGAAGTTGAAACAATGCAATTGCTATGTCATGCTGGTTCTGGAGCCAAATGTTCAGCCTTCGCTTTGTAAGATGTTATAAAATGAAATCATGCTACCAGCGCCTCTAGGTACTTTTCCTATGATTGTGTTGATATCAATCGTTGACTTCCACTATTTCTTCTGGTATTATATAGAAATGTGTTTTCCCACTGCTGCAATTGGAGCCACAGCAATTCTTGACTTAACTGATAACCCCAGTGAGACTAGGCATTGTCAAATAAAGATTAGCAGGATTTTTAAAGAATATATAAATACTGTGTTTAAAGACAAAGTAAACTCCTTGAAAACGTGGCCAAAAACTTAAGGCAGATATGTGATATTATTTCCATACAGAACTCTCTGGAGACTTGACTTTATTTCCTGTCTGTGTACAGTTACTCTCCAAGGTGAGAATGGTGTTTAATCTCGGTGTAAGTTTGTGTAAATAAGACCTAAATAAGAAAAAAAAAAAATTTTTAATGTGTAATAGTAAAGCCTCACAGAATAACATTTATCAGTCATAGAAAGAGTAGAAGTTAAAAAAGCAGTTTTTATGGGTGGTCAAAATGACCAGTTAAGCATTCTGAACAAATAAATGGCCTTTATAGTTTTTCTCACTAGGTAAAACAACACATCACACATCTGTAATTTCATTCAGCCTGGGGGGCATCACATTTCCCAGTGCCTTTGCAGCAGTTACATAGATTCTGCCAACCCCACACATCTAAGGCAGATTATTTCTGAGTTCCCACTGTGCCTGCTGTTGAAAGCACAAACCCTGCTTTCCCCCCACAGTAGACCTCACATTTTCCTAAACACTAGATTACCCCATGGAGTTGAATACACAGTGCACGCCACCCAACATGGTATTCCCGCACTATGATATACAGAAAGTGCCTTGGATACATCCTAGGTTATCCATCTGAATCCTGCTGGCTCAGCAAGTTAGGCAGATGAGTGTGGTTGACCATCCATGGATTAGAAAGCATAGTATACAGTATGTATACATAAAAGGCACATCCTATGCAAGCATAATTGTACCTTTCTAAGCACAACTCTGCTAATTATTTGACAATATATTGGTCCTTTAAAGTACAAAGTTAAATTACTGGGGGGGTGCCAAATGTTAGGTATCCCACAGTGATTGTACTCACTTACCTGATACAGGTGCAGTTTTAGTCTAATAGGAGCACTGATTCTTAGTGAGCATCATGGAGCAACTTCCTTCTTCGCGTGGGTGTGCATGCTCAGTAAAGTGAATAGCCAATCTTTAACAAAAAAGCCAGCTTTTTCACTCTACTGTGCATGCATCTGCCCAAGCATTGAAAAAAGAAGAACGAGAAGAAGAAAATGACTCTTTGGTGCTCACTAAGAAGTACCCCTAACCGGTGCAGTTGTCTAAAATCTGGCTTCTCCTTTCAATTTTACTGCAGTCGCTCTAAAAAACATTTACTGTATAAGCCAAGGTTATTTTATCTTAATTATAAAGAAACCCGTCTTAGTTTACCAGTAGTTATGTGCGAATAAATTTACCTGGCGCGAATTTGCGGTGAATTTCTGTGTTTCATCCGCCGGTGAAAATTCGCCGGTGTCAGTTTCCGATTTTCAAGATTTTTTTGTGAAAACGTTCGAATTTCACGTTTGTTTTGTGAAAACTTTCAGATTTCATGATTTTTTTGTGAAAACGTTCAAATCTCAGGTTTTTTTCGTGAACTTTCTGATTTCACGATTTTTCTGCAAATTTTTCGCCCATCACTATTTACCATGCTCAAGCTGAAAATGTTGGCATTAAAATAGTCCTACCCAACAAATCCATAAAAAAATATTACTCAAATTCATACCTCTACCCATTTTAACTCCCCTTATACTTCTCCCACAACCAACTGAAACACACCTGCCCAATACTTACTCATTCCTTCCTCCTCCTCTATGTTTGTCTGCTCCTTCACCTTCTGTTTTACATCAATGGGTTGAATCAATCCCATTTCAATTTGCCGAAACATTTGCCAAACATTTTTTCGCTGCAACTTTTTCTTCATCACTAGTTAAAGGAGAACCGAACCCTTAATTATAAAACCCTCCACCCCCTACCCTACATAGACCCCTCCCTGCTCCCCCCCCCAGCCTAGCTGTTACCTTCAGTAAATGCCCCTAACTCTTTACTTACCTCTCTTTGCAGATTCAGTGCAATGAGCTCACAGGCATTTACCAAAAGTAGCAGCTATGCTGGGGGGAGCAGGGATGGGGGTCTATGTAGGGTAGAAGAGTCGGGGTTTAATCCTCTCATAAATCTAACTAAGCAATTGTTTGCGAAGTGGGCGCATTCTTTGATATCTTGGTTTAGAAGAATTGCAGCAATTAAAATGAATATTCTACCAAAATTCTTATACTTATTTGAAACTCTACAGGTAATGGTGCCTAAGAGGACATTGAAAGAGATCCAAAACATATTCCATAAGTTTGTTTGGAGACAAAAAAGCCATAGAATAGCTAAATCAGTCCTGACAGGACCCAAGGCCCTGGGAGGCCTAGGAGTACCCTGCATACAGACATATTATGAGGCAGCACAAATAAGACAAGTGATGGCCTGGTCATTCCAGGTTTCTTCCAGTGCATGGGTTAACATCGAAAATTTAGTGGCACAGGAAATCCCTATTAATATACGAATATGGGCACTTAATATTAAAAAATATTAAAGACAAGACAGGAAAGGGCTTGCTGCCGACTACACAGCTGACCATGAAGATTTGGTATAAACTAAGGTATAAACGGGGGTTGATATCACAATACTCCTTAAACACAAGTTACCTACAAAATCCTAATTTTCCTCCGGGGCTGAATTCATCTTTTTGCGGGCGATGGGGACGCACAGGTATATTCACGATAAGAGATTTGTTGGATGGACGTACCTGGGCACCCCTAACTTTTCAAGAATTAAAAAATCTAATGCCAAATTCCACTTTATATCAATTCGAGTACCTTCAACTACGGCACTTTTTAAATCCGTATTATATTAATGCAAAAGATGCTGGGAGTACCGCATTTGAAATGCTAGCTAAGAAGGGCCTACCACAAAAGGGTCTTATCTCTAAGATATATAAGCTTCTTAATAGTCCATCCATAACAAGTACGGACTACCATAAGTATATGGCTAAATGGAACTTAAAAACATCGAATCAAATATCGCAAAAAGATTGGGAGAGTATTTGGCGTAATGCAAATCAAATGTGTACATGTATAAGACAAAAAGAACACATCTACAAGATACTTATGTTCTAGTATTATACTCCCGATAGATCACATAAATTATTCCCGGAACATACGTCTCAATGTTGGAGAAATTGTGGAGAAATAGGCACTTTGCCTCATATCTTTTGGGAATGCCCAATCGTTAAATTAGTATGGTTGGAAACTAAGAAGATACTAGATCGAGTATTGACAAGACCAGTCCCACTAGATATAACTACCTTCCTATTGGGCAGACCCTTTATAGGCTTAACAAAATCTAGGCAAAAGTTAGCAAATCAAATTTTTATGGCTGCCCGGATAGCGATAGCATCTAAGTGGAAATCCCCAGAATGCCCGAGTATCAGGGAAATTATTGATAGAGTGAACGCTAATAGACAGTTTGAAGCTAACATAGCCCACTTACAAAATACGACTCCTCAATACCTTAAAATATGGTCTGTATGGGAACTTGAAGGGTTTGCTAGGACACCATAGACTGAATAGCCCCTCTCTTTAGAAATTGTAGAAGATAAACCCACTACCTCATAAGGTTATAATTACTGAGTATTCCATCCCTATAATATATGCAATTAGTGGCAAAAGAGATGGTAGCAGTTAATATTTCCTTTTTTTTTTTTCCCCTCTCTCTATATTTACTATAGACGACACAGGGCACATAAACGAACTATCACATAAAACAGCACATTATTATGACGACACACACACATAAGAGGAACATAATATAAAGGATCCTCAATAAATAAGAGAGTACCCACTTATCAAAATAACTAGATACACTGCACACTATGCACTTTATTACCACACTTTTTTTATTTATTTTTTTCCCTCTGTGCAATATATTCACTTTTATTAATTATACACTTAGACACATATACAACAACAATTGATAACTATATTTATATATTTACTTAGAGACACACACTCTTCGGGATTTTTTTTTTTTTTTTTTCTTCTCCTTCATCCTCTGCTTCCATCCTCCACATAAAAATTACAAATTGGGGATATGACGGATGAAAAAGGTTGCTAATAAGACTGGAAAAATATGTGGGCTTTAAATGAGAGGTGAAAAGCCTATATATACTTAGAAGCTTCAAAAGAGAAAAGCCCCTTATAAAGAAATACAGCCAAAAATGGAGACAAAAAATGATTAATTATGTGTAGCCTTTCAATGGACATCAAACAAGCTTTGTTGTTGTTTTTGTGATGTTTTGTATCTGTAACTGTATTTAGATGTATTTTCTTTTTTTTTTTCTTTGTTTGTATTCTTATTCTTCTTATCTGAAAAAAAAAGGAAAAATTTATCAATAAACTATAAGTAAAAAAAAAAAAAGAAGAGTAGGGGTTTTTATAATTAAGGGTTTGGTTCTCCTTTAAATACTTTCCTACCCCTTGCACACCCCCTGTAGGAATGCTTCTCGCCCCTCATCCTCAATGTTTGATTATGTACCTGTCTGCTCCATTTGCCCGCCCCATTCCCATACATTGCCTACACGATGCAGCAGGGTACCTGATGTTCACAAAGGGGCCACATGTTAGTTTAATGTCAGATGCCATAAGGCAGCTTTTGCACACCCCAGCCCTCTACTTAATACAATAGGTTTTAACACTACACCACTTAAAGGCAGCTTGGGTTTTTCTTAGAATAAATGTTACCCATTGATCTTATATCCACAGTAATCACTAAGGGAACATTTTATAAAATCCCATTAGCTTTGTGGTTTTTCAATTTTTATTCTACAAGTTTAACTCTAAACCCAGTTTAGCTGCAGAACATATTTCTCTCTTACACCCTTCCATAAGGTGCAAACATCCGCCAAAGAAAACAGATTCATAAAATGCAAACATAAAAAAGAAAAGTAAAATGATCGTTAAAGTGTTTTAAAACATACTGAAATCTTCAGCTGGTGATATAACTATAGGACTGTATATTCATACCTGTGGTTTATTTCTTTCCAAAATCATGGAAATTACCCGTAGAAAAAAAATTGTATTGTGTTGCAACATGCAGCCAAATAAAACTATAATGGCTAAATTTATAACTTCTTTTGAGAAATATCCATAAGTAGATACTTGTCAGCCCCCCTTCTAGTTAGACACTAATTGGGTCGAGGTATGCACCATAATAGGATCATTAAGGCAAACAGTCCCTCATAAAGACTGTCATGTTTTTTTGGCCAGATAAAGGGGTTCTTGTTCTCTCACTCTTTTCCTCCCTTTAAAAGCTTCTTTGCTAAATATGTGAAGAACTTACATGCAGGTTTTTAAACAGCTTGACTTTTTATTTGTTTGGAAACTTGCAGCATGGATTGTTTTTATATTCAATGTATTCAGCTTATTACCGTGTGAAAAGTTGCTCCACAATTGCTTAACTAAGGTAATTTTCCATTGGGGAATTGATTTATTTATTTTGTAGGGACTTTTAAAAAGTCACAGTTTTGACCGATGCAGAGCACAGAAGCTCATTTATCAAATTTGTTGAGCAGTAATATTGTAATAAGCCTGGCCCTGCACTGTCTCATTGAAGAACGGCCCCAGAAGAAAGGGGCTTGAAAGCTGTTAGCCCTGCAGGCAGTCTATGATTGCAGACCCTTTCTATTTTTCATACTATAAAAGCTACCTGGCTTATTGCTTGCCAACATTTAATTAAGTGCTATACTCCCAGAGAAATAAGAAAAAAAAGGAACGTCGAGGACTGTTTTTATAAGGATTCATTTGATGTACTCCAAATGATTTGCACAGGAATTTTATTTAAACATCCCCACTTTGGCAATGTCATATTGTGCCAGCTGTCCATAAAAAAAAGCCTTGGATTAGGTGCCAGTGTGGATTTGATTGGGCATGAATAAAACTGGTTTGAGAATTTGTTGCAATTAAAAAATTTAAGGGTGTTGGTTGGCAGAAAAGAACTAGAAATTAGAGCAAAACTGAAATGACAATGCCTGGGCCAATTCAAAGTTAGCTCAACCACGGCTGTTTCATGTGGTACATACATTATTTGTGGGAATGTTATCATAGTTATAGATAGGGTTTATATTTTAGTTATATATTCTTTTAAATAGAAAACGCGAGGGAATAATGTATTGTGCGCACCAAGCATTTTTTTTTTTTGCTTTAGGGTATAGTGATGTCTGCCCATGTTGAGTTAAACTTGATTGGCTAGGAATAGTGATAAAACCTAAACTGGTCACTTTTAAATGTTACTGTTCCTATTTCTCTTTGTGGGGAATTCTCAACAGCAACATAGCAGCTCCCAAACAGTTATAGAAAGGCAGAAATTGAGTGCCCCAAAAGAAGATTAATAATAGACTAGCTATGTTGAAGAGAAATACTATTCAGTGCCCTGTTCAAGTGTTTAAAGTGGCCTTTTATTTTACAGTTATTCCAAAAGTGTAACATAAATCCACTCAACAAAATGTGTACACCTTCTTACTTACTAAATTATTTTTGAGACCACAGCCACTTGCCTATCTTGAAGCAAGCATTCTCCACAACACTGAAACCAGCACAAGCCAATACATCATGAATGAAAGCATAATGCTTATTTTGAATTGCCTAGAAAAGCTAAATAAGCACTGATGGAACACAGGGGTTCTTTCAAGCAGGAAGCCTCAGAACATGGCATTAAAACTAGTGGTTGTCTGGGATCTAGCTACAGAATAACCACAGATTTTTTCCATAGGGGTGGACAGCTAGAATAATCAGTATGGGTATATATACACATACCAACACTAACCAGTCATCCTGCATCCCCATAGCCAGGAGTAGTGATGGGAGAATAAATTCGCCTGGCACGAATTCGCGTCATTTTCGCCGCCATCGAATAAATTCGTGAATCTCCATTGAAAATTTAACCAGTGAAAATTCGTCAGCGTCAATTTCCGATTTTCGCAATTTTTCCGTGAAAATGTCAGATTTTCATGATTTTTTTGTGAAAACCTTAAATTTTCCTGATTTTTGAGTGAAATCCTTCAAATTTCACGTTTTTTGTGTGAAATCCTTCAAATTTCATGATTTTTGAGTGGAATCCTAATTTCACGATTTTTGTGTGAAAAGATCTGATTTTTAGAATTTTTGTGAAAAAGTTTGAATTTCACGTTTTTTTTCATGAACTTTCAGATTTCACGAATTTTTGCAAGAGAAATTTTCCCATCACTAGCCAGGAGCAGTGATCCCCAACCAGAGACTTGTAATGTTGAAACATGTTTTTCACCAACCGCTTGGATGTTGCTCCCAGTGGCCTCACAGGTGCTTATTTTTGAATATCAGGCTTAAGCTGGCCATAGACGCAAAGATCTGATCGTACGAATCGAGGATTCGTACAATTTTCGAACCGTGTGTGGAGAGTCTCGACATTTTTCGTCCGGCGGAGATCGTTGTTTGGTCGATCGGACAGGTTAGAACATTTCTGTCGGCTGCCGATAATATCTCTGCGTGTATTGCCGATCGTACGATTTTCAGTGGGAGTCTGTCACTAGCTTTGGTTGGACATAGATATCGTACGATTGCTGTCAGGGGCAGAACACCGGCTGATCTGTTCTTTTACTAATCTGACTGGTAAGACTTTGATCTGAATGGTTAGTGGAGGGTCGGGGGATGGGAAAGTCCGATTGTACGATGATTCGTACGATCGGATCTTTGCATCTATGGCCAGCTTTAGAGGCAAGTTTTGGTTGCATAAATATAAGGTGTACTAACAGAGCATCCTGTAGGCTGCCAGGCCACATACCAAATAGCCAACCACATCCCTTATTTGGCACCCTCAGGAACTATTTTATGCTTCTGTTGTTCCCCAACTCTTTTTACATTTGAATGTCCCTCACTGGTGTAAAAGGTTGGGGACCCACGGGCAGGAGGGAGCAAGTGCAACTGGAACAGAAGAAGACAAATGTACATCACTTGGGGATGCTGGAAAGTTTCTGGGAGCCATGACTTGCAGTATACTGGACTTCATTTATTAAAGTGTCCCAAAACTCTGATTTTTTTAAGTCACCATTCTGCCTGGGTGTATCTGTTATCTTTAATATTGCAAGAACCAAAGGACCTTCCAAATTCTTGTGATATGATTTGAGCAGCTGTAAGGCCAGTCCAAGTCAGTGATAATTCTGTCTGCCCAGAGTTAGCAATCTAAAGGGGAAATTGAAAGGTAAACATAAAGTCCAGACTCAAGCATATAACCCCTAAAGTCAGAACACAACAAACTCTGATACAACATAGGGAATGGCACGCCATACCTAGAGCTTCTCTATATAAAAAGTGAGTTTGAGAAAAGTCAAGGAAGTTTACTTTGTCATTTAATTCATTTGTGGATTCATGTGTCTAAGTGGTGTAGCCACCACTCATTCTCTAACATCAAAATTGCCTTAGTGAGGAAACTTATAGCAACCATTCCTTATAAAGGAGGAAAATTAAAAGCAAATATTGTATTGTTTGCTATTGTTTACTGCACTGAGCCACTAAGACCTATAAGCCATTCCCCATGTCCTCAGCAGCATAGTCTGCCATTTAATAAATATCAGAGAGATATTATGAAACAAATCTCAGTTGGTGGTATCACCCTTGCTTAAATCCAGTGATCCTGCTTAAAGGAGATGGACCTTCTTTTGATGGACCTTCGTTTTGTACCAACATGGGGCATATAATCATATAATTTAGGCCTATGTAGGCTCAGAACTCATCAGGCTTGTGAAATGTGAAAGGGTGTTAGAACCTCTTAATAAAATAATGGACAGCAATCATTGACTGAGGTCCTGTTTGTGCTGTCTCACTTACACAAGAGTTGTAGAACATTGGCTAAAACTAACAAGGTACTATTTTTATCATAGAACTCCCTACTGTAAAAGAGGGTGTACTAAGATCAAACCTTTTCATAAACTATGGCTTTGCACTGAAATGTAGCTGACACAGTACTATGTGTGTTTACTTGAAGCAACTTAAATGATTCTCAAGGTGAGGGCATTTAGGCTGCAAAATATACTATTTTGATGGCATATTCCATTAATGCCATTAAGGGTTGCTTGGATGATATCTTGCAATTGCGGAGGGGTTCATTTGAGGGATTGACTGTTGACTTTTGCCAACTATATTAGCTTATATTATATAGCCCTCAGGCTGCTAAATATTTGGCCTTTTTAATGGGCATTCCCTATTTCTATGAGGACAAAGAGGCTAAATAGATGGAATCACCAGTATTGCACCTTACATTCCCATCTCAATTCCAACCTATAGAATATTCCACAGAAATGAAAATTTTTGTGGTGATTCTGGGGTTCCTTCCCAGGATTCCATCTGTTTTATATACAAACGAGAAAGGGTTCTCCTCGCTCAAAATTATTTTCTTGTGCAGAGCTCTGTACAGCATCTGCTGAGTGATTAATATTACAGAGCTGCTTTTGCTACCTTACTGGAAAAGTAAATCAGGAACAGAGGATTTCCATGCTGCCATAATAAACAAGCCTTATGATGGTTTGTGTAGTTATTGACCATAAACCCAAGTATAGTTTTTTTATCATATGGGAATTCTTTTCACAAATGTGTTTAGCAACTAACAAAGGTCCATCTCTAGATCTTTGCAGGCCATGTTTTCACTATAATCAGTAGAGCACAGTGAGATAAGATCAGGCCCAGAGGGAAAGGCAAGTGCATCTCTCCCAATGGTCCCTATTTAATGGGCAGATCAGGGATGTGCCTGGGTGTAGCTATGTGTGTGGGGCAAATTGGAGACATGGCCAAAATTTTTATACAGTAGACTCAACAGACTCTACACTTAAAGGGTTAAAGTTGAAGGTGCATAATGTCCATTAATATATTGGCTTTTAGAAATAACCCGCAAAGAATAAATGATCACAAAAGCTACCTTTAAAGGAGAAGGAAATGCTTAGTGCACTTGGGGGTGCCTAACATTTGGCACCCCCAAGTGCACCAAGCCTTTCCTTCTTCTTTAAGCAACTAACCAAGAATGCATGTATACAGGTGCACTGGATAATGGTCTACCCTGTTGGAAAAGACCTGATATTTTTAGTCTGTTATTAGATATTAGGTTGTAAATAAACCAGCACATGGTTATCTCAAAAGACAAAGTAAAAATTTTGGAGGCTCATTTATTAAGGATGTGCAGTAAACTAACTTGCTAACTAAGTTGAATGCTGTACAGTATATATATATATATATATAATATATAGCTGATAGCACCAAAGATACATATGTAAGTTTATGTATTAGTCAGTGAGCCCCACTGTGTTTGAATGCATTCATGTAATGAAACATCGTGCCAGCATTTGCACCATTTTTTATGGCATAAAAGGTTTTTGCTTTTGTCTGAAAACAATGTGCTTAGTTTTGTGCAAGATCATTATAGCAAAAAATATACACTGTAAATTAATAGATGTTTTCCAGTTTCTAGCAGTAATTCTATCTCACCTTTACCTTATAAGGAACACTGATCCTTGATATTTAATTTTCTGGAATAAATTACCTGAAGCAAGTAGTAAATGTAGCTATATCTCAGATGGTGTCCCTTAAATGTGATTCATGGCCAAAAATCAGAAGACACATGATGAACCCCATCTGGTGAAATGTTACTCTGTGGGTTTTAGTGTTTTTTAGGCTGCAGTTGGATGTATACTGCTAACTGTAGAGTTGATGCTAAATTGTTCAGATATAATTAGGTATCCTATTGGGCAAGGACTGTTGTGGCACCTTGATGCAGTCCTAATCTGAAGAGCCTCTGGGCAACAATTGGATCAGCCTTTTGGCTCAGCATGTGGGCAGTCAAATCAGGCCCAGGTCCACTTGTTTGTGTTACCTGTTTAAGAGTATCTTTGACTATAAAATGTGTCAGGCTTTATGTTCTTGCACTCCTACTGAACAGACTTTTATTAGAGTTCTTGCTCCACATCTGTTCTGGTATATACAGAATCAGCTTTCACAGCTCAAGGCTTAGGGCAGTGCACTTGAGCCCTCTGTGTACTCTGCTAAGTTTACCTTTAAATACAACCCTCTTTTTACTACTCCACATTGGCTATAAAATCTCAGACTGGTCATGCTGTATGTGGTCTTGTGCTTGTTCGGTTCTGCCCATGTCCATAAACTTCTCTGATACATGTATATTAAATTGCGAAAACAAATAAAGCTTGTCCTTCAACATTGAAGTTGTTTATTTTCATGTACTTGCTCCTCCCAAAATAATGCATAACAATAACAGTTATACAACGCAATAAAAGAAAGTACCTCATGTTGCCAATTATTTAGAAATGAGATTACCAAAAAAAATTTATTTGGTCCCTCAATGGAAGTTTAAAAAATAAGTGAATACACTTTCATCATATAAACAGGTCTGGAACGCATCATTTTACAAACAAACATAACATCACACGAGCAAACAAACAGCATAAAGTATTGGGTACAGATTTAATTAGAAGAGCCATGCCTTTGTGAAAGAAATAATAGCAATTTGTACAGGAGAACTAATTATTTATATTACAAAAGAACAAAAATCAATACTTTTATGTATTTTTATAACCTGTCCCCTGTCCCCAGTTTACACAGTGAAAAATCAGAGGTTGTTTCTCTAAAAGGGGATGGGGGTTATAGGGTGGAGCACGGAACATTGGTCTAAATCGATGGGAGGGGTGGGCAATGAAGTTGATATTTTATTATTAGGAATGCTGGCAGGTGCTTTGTCTTGATTTATCATGAGGCACATTCAAACAAAATGCTGGGCCAGAAGGCAGAAGTTGCATCAAAGTTGCAAAATGTGACTTAGAAAATGTGAAATAGAAAGCGATGGTCACAGAAAAGGGATGTTCAGAAATGGGAAATACAATAATCGTCACATACAGACACAGATTATTTGCCAACAACCTGGGCAATTTCTGAGTGTGTATTACAAATACAAGTGAAGAAATAGTGCTATAATAAATTCAACAAAAAAAGAAATAAATACAAGAGAACAAACAAAAAAATTATATGAACAAACCCCCCAAAAAAGAAAAGTCAAAACACTGACATGATTGTCTAAAGTTATAACATCAACAAACTGATTTGGCAAACGTTGAACTGTAAGACATATTAGTGGTATCAGTGATTTAATTGGCCCTCTAATGACTTCACCTCTTGTTGAGCACTGGACATTCATTGCAGGATTCACAATATACACATCATTCCTTCAGGGCTTCACAAAGCAAGTAAGACATCGTTAAGGAAAGAACAAATGATTCCCTGTTTTATTTCTACATTGAGTGAATGTACATGTGTAAATAACTACGTCTGTGTTTCAATACACAAAGCTGTGTTATAGAAATTATCTACACTGAAGCAACTGGTAAATCACTGTGTACAAAAAAATCTCATATTCTATTTTTTTTTTATTTGAGTGCTTTACATGTCAATTGAACATAATTTTACCCAAAAGACTACTTGCCCTCCAAAGTCAATAGTTTTTTTGCTTTTTGCTCCAGAAATCAGCAGCTGCCTTTGCTGTGCAAAACAAAACAATACAATGAGAATAAATAGTTTCTGTTTTAAAATTATTTCATTTAAGGTCACAAGCCTTTTCAATGTGACCCTGCAGGGTAATAAGGCATCCTGCTCTGCAGTCTTTCTTTTTAAATAGTCATTTACGGAAGAGACATGCTACTTGCTGGACTTTGTCCTGTTCTGTGGCATGTGATAAATGTCATACGTGGCTCACGGAGTGGAGTGCAGTGGATTCGGCAGCTGCTCTGGCTAGGTTGTGCCACATGCTGGAGGAAGTATGAGTAGTAGGGTGCATGGATTCCTGATCAGACAGAGACAGCATCATTGCATATGTCTGCAAACAAACATAACAAAGTAGTGTCATTAGATAACTCATTCTTGCAACAACTGTTTCATTTTTGACAACTTCTATGTTTTTTAATTAGCATATTTGTATATTATGGATAACAGTCGAGGGGCCATCTAGCTCTCATATGTCATTGCAATACCTTGAGTAGTCATGGGATGCAAAGAGTTGTATTTAGACAAAAAAACTGGAGGTCTGCCAGTGACCTTGACTGGTAATCTGTGTTACTTTCTAATAGGTCATTGTTTTTCTCATTGTTGCACTTTTTTTAAATTTTTCTTTTCTTTTCTTTTAAAATTCTTTTTATTGAGTTTACAATAAAATAAAATAAATTGATTTGACGATCATACAGATATATCTTATGCAAATCTATGCAAACATTTTCAAAAGAACAAAAAAACAATAAACAAGAAATTGTTAAAACAATTAGACCTGTTTTTTTCTTTCAATTAAAAGCTTGACAAAATAGGTTTAAGAATCTTTGTTAATGTTTGAATATTGAATATTTGTTAACTAGTATAAGACAGCAATTATGTGACTGGTTTTGCCTCTATATTATATAACTAATTTTTTAATCATTTTTTTTATCCTCCAACGCTGCAATATAAACAGACCATCTACATCTAACTTTATCTCTTTGAGACAAATCATCAACTCTGTATCGAAAAACTTCTTGAATACATAAATTATATAAGTATAAAAATAAATCTTTCAAAGTTGGAGGCTTATCTTTAATCCAGAACAAAAATATAGATTTTCGAGTAGCTGCCATAACTAACCAGCAGAAATCTAAAATTTAATTTGGGAAACTGACAGAAGACGTATTATTTACCAACTGAAACAAATCTCTCATATCCAGTAGTGCAAATTGTGGACTCAATACAATATCCAAATGAATTGAATTTTTAATAAAACGTGATTCTCTCCCAAAGGTTTTTAATAAATGGACACAGCCAGATGTAATGAAAAAAATCGACATTCTGCTTTTTACACTTTGGACAAAAATTATTTTTTTTGAGAATCAGTAGAGTTGTGGTATAATAATCCATAACCAAGGTGACTAAACTGATATTGTTGGACTCTCTATCGCTCCAAATTTATATGTTTCCTAATATTTTGGAAAGATTTCAAGAGATCCCTAGATGTAATATTTTTTCTAAAAAAGAAGACCATTTTTCTCTCCATTTAAAAAGTGGATCATCATCAGTAGAGAGCGTAGTAAATAGATGCGCTAATATAATTTCGATTTTCAATGGAACGATGTTTAGCACCACTGGCATGACGGAGCTGGGGTCTTGAGTTGGATTGAACTGATTCTGACCAGGGAACTAAGCACAAAATATATATTATCCCTGTGTTCTAGAGTGTCTGGGTACAATGAGAGTCACTTTCATTTTATAAACCACTAAATACCTGTGATTTCGATTTTCTGTACAATGGATGCTTTAGGTCATCTGTCAGATGAGAAGCAGTGAAAGGTGATAGCTCAGCATCATTAAATTGACCGTCATCCATTTTCCGTATCTTCAGACTGTCTGTGAAATGCCTTATGTGGTCCAACGCAGAAAGACTTTTCTTGAAATCTTCTTCTTCATCATCGTCATCATCATCATGCCTAAAAAAAATCAAAAAATCGATATAAACATCAATACATATTATTATATATTTTTTTCCAAGCAGGAGCCAAAACGTTGGTGTAATTTATGGAGTAAAACACTTTGAGAAATACGGACACATGGAGTGCGGACCACCTTCATTGTATGTATTGAACTTTTTTGGTACTAGGCACCCAGCTCTAAGGGAGTGCAGCTTTCACACTATTTATATATATAAATGCTATTAGCAGTAGTTCTCACTTGTGTATTAATAATTCACAATTCTCAAACAATAGACGCACTAGTAAGGTTTTAATTAATAATACAATATGAACTGATCACAAATTTACATGCAGTAACATCCATTATTTATTCAACTACTTTTCATGATTGTTAGCTCTTATGTGCAGGGCCCTGTACCATCAGCATTTCATTGTAAGTAGCCTGATTATTTGATTTGTAATCCCTCTTTTGCAAAGAGCTTGGGCATTCTATTAAAAAACGTGTTAATAGTAATAACATTTATTATTAGTTAATAGCATTCGATGCAGGGGTAGTAAACATCCATATACTATACATTACAGCACTTGTCAATCGCTCTCTTTACCTATTTTTGCCAAACCCATTGCATTAACTCAAGCTATATACCATATCATAGAAATCTAAAAACAGATTGCAGTCATAGAAATTACAAAATCTCAAAGCAGCAGCTTTACTTGACATAAGCAGTAAACAACACTCACTAATTTCACTACAGTGCTTTAGGACTGGTTCAATTACTACAGTATTAGTACTTCAATGTCCAGCCAATACTAAAATTTGATAGTATCAAGTGTGCTGGAATTTAATGCATAATCTTCATTTTATGTAAAGCAGTGGTGTCCTGCTTTCTCCATATTGTGAATCAAAATATCATTTAAAGAAATGTATGCAGCACTTAGAAAGGCACAGGCATAACAATCGGGTAACCACATCCATTCGGACATCCCTGTTGTACAGCAAGGATATCTAACCATTGCTATAATATGCAGTATGCCTTGCCAGTAACAAGCTGGAAGCTGTGATCATATATGGTAGTTTACCAAAAATACTCAGATTATTCACCTGCCAGCTAAGGAATCTACATATGCACATGCAAAATAAGGGACTGACCTGCTGGGTGAAACTTTGCAGTTAACTTCAGATTTACTTTCTTCTTCAAATTCATCAGAGCAGTTTTTAAGCATGGCACTTGCATTGGGTTCCTTCATCACTTTAACGTCAATGTCACTTTCTTCATCATCTTCAAGGATTTCTTCATCTTCTATTTCATCGTCATCCAATATGTCTGAATTCTGACCAGTAAGCATAATTTTGTCATGGCTGCCATTAATTCTAAAGAGAATCAAATATTAACATAATTAGAGCTTATTTTATATATATATATATATATATATATATATATCTTATAATTTTTTCTGAAATTCCTGTTTATAATGGCGGTTGCACAATCTTTAAGGTTTTGGAGCTAAGAACTAAATAGGACTGTGATCTTGGGCAATAAAGGGTTTAAAGGTGCTAAGCCTCTGATCATTCTATGCTGCACAGCTGATGCATGATGCACAATGGGTGTTGGATATGACTGCATTCGATTTTCAAATATTTCAGCTAAAAACCAGCCTCATGGACACTCCATACAATGTATGAGTTTGCAACTGCAAGTATTGTTTACATTATTTTTTAATTGAGCTGCAGTATTTTGTACAGCAAAGTAAGGAAAAAATGGGCTTTTAAAGAGCTTTTTGTCTCAGGAAATAATCCTTGGGCTAAATAATGTGCAACTCCATTAGGAATGATTCAGTATTTCTCCCAGTCATGTATCACACTTCCCAGACAATGGCCTTCCTTGGAAGATTAAGAGTTGACTATTTTGGGCCCATTTATTTTTACGGTATATCTCCTCCCTGTTAGACCCTCCCCATCAGGAAACATAGAAAGTCAAAACCATTAAAAAGGGGCAAAGTAAAAAAAAAGTCAGGAAATGATATTTTAAAGCAGAAAAGCTGAACAAGCAATGAATCCAACAGGGTCTAGTAGAAAGGAAAACAGGATAATTACTAGTGAGCTCAAATCACAGAGTAACTAGTTCTATATTTTATTATAACATATTTGGACCACCAGCGCAAAGTAAAAACATTTGGAAACATGACAGCTCTGCCAAAGAAGACTGCTAGTTGTACAGAGTTCAGTTAGTGAAAAATTAACATTACATGGAGTAGACCCAAGGAAAGGAAAGCTTTAGGATTAAGTAAACAGATTTGTTAATTATGCTTCCAAGTTCAGTAATTTGCTAAAGATAAAATATCCATCAAATGCAGTCAGAATACAGATTTTTAGAAAGGAAACGTCCTATGACCCCGCGACCTAGTCTCTTTATTGACTTCCTGTTTAGGGACATGTTGTGGCCAGATGTTGAAATTAAGTCACAAAGGAAAATAAAACACGATCTTACAAAATATATGGAAAAGCATAATCATCCCTCCTTCAATCAGGCATTTCTGATTATCTTTATCGCATTATAGCATCTTTGTAGAGCATTATACATCAGAAATCTTTTACCAGAGGTCTGTAGATGGTCCATTGCTTAAGTTATTTTCTTCTCACGATTCTTTAATAACATAGGGGTAATTACTCAATCGTTTGTCTAATGTCAGAACCAAAAGCTTATTTCATGACAACTTGCTGGAGGCCATTTTCAATAAATAGTTTTTTTGTTTAAAAGCCAGACCCAACCTTTCTTGGGTACACAAAGGAAAAAAATGTCAAGCCCATCAACATCTGCCCTTTGCCAAGATGTCACATGAGAAGTTATGCCCAACCAAGCTAAAGTCAAATTGAAATATTCTTGGAAATTAGTAACTTCTATTCTGCCATGTTTGTAAATCCACTAGAGCAATGAGCATATATGTGGTGTGTCTGATCATGGTATGAACTGAGTAATGGGTTGCTTACCTAAATCTGATTGTTCAGGTGATTGCTAAACAATCAGACCAGGGCCTGCACTGGCCAGTTGGCTACAAGTGAATGTAGATAATGTGCTAATGTATAGATTAATCTGCCCATCAGGTCAAATGGCAGCTCTATAAATACGTATGTGCCCAGCTTAAATCTAGCCCCCAAATATAATAAAAGTTTGCCGAAGTACAGTAACCCATAGCAGCCAATAAGATGCTTATTTTGCTTCTGATTTTATCTGCATTGGGGTTTTTTTTGTTATATGAAATATCTTTCCTAGATCGAATAACATATAGCTGTTTTTTTTTTTAGAATTAAGGTGAAGAGGAGGTGCAAAACAAAGCATGACACCAAGGGGCAGATTTTATCAAGGGTCGAATATCGAATTGGAAGGATTTTAGCGCAAAACGTTCGATCGAACGATCGAATAAAAATCATTCGATTGAACGCTCAAATAAAAATCATTTGATCGAACCATAAAATCACTTGAATCGAACGATTCGAACGATTTTAAGCAATCGATTGAAGGATTTTTATTCGACCCAAAAAAACTTAGAAAAGTGCTGGGGAAGGTCCCCATAGGCTAACATTGCACTTCGGTATGTTTAAAGTGGCGAAGTGTGAAGTCAACGGTTTTTTTAAAGAGACAGTACTTCGATTATCGAATGGTCGAATTGTCGAACGATTTTTACTTCGAATTGTTCGAATCATTCAATTCGATCAAATTTGCTCAATTCGATGGTCGAAGTACCCCAAAAAAACCTTCGAAATTCGAATATTTTGCATTCGAATTATTCACTCGAGTTTAGTAAATCTGCCCCCAAATTATGTTGGAAATATAACAGTATATACTATTATAATCTTACTATACCTTTCATCTATATTTAAAGGGGACTGCTTGTTGTGGCTGTTGTTCCCTATAAAATTCCGTATTTCATTAAAGTAAGAATCCTCTTTTTCTTCCAAGATCGCGCCTGTGCCTTCTATTTCTGAATGGGGAGAAGATGCCGCAGTGCCTAGAAGAAGAAGAAGTTGTGAGTGTTTTCATATTTCGCATGTCCCTTATGCTTTCTATTGTCTGAAAAGAGGTCCCTTGTTCAGCCAGCCAAATGACTGCAATAAATATAGACACAACTCAATCCCAATGCCTGACATAAACTGGGAATACATTTTTTTATCCAATTGTGTTTTTACCTGGGAGAAATCGAACAGGCCTGTACAAAATTGCTTTAAGACTATATCCACTTTATGTATTTACTGTAAGTTACCGCACATACAAATATAAAAATTTGGCAGAAACGTTAACTGCAATATAAGTAATTTCTATTGTCAGGGTGGCCTTTGCCCTTATTTGACAGTCATAAAAAAGGGATTCAGAGCATTTTATTACAAATAGCGTAGTGTAGACTACAGAATTGATTTAGAAACATATTGATTCCTAAAGCAGTGTGAAAATTAACAAAAAAAAAAAACTCTTGTTTTTAAACATTAAAACCCTTTTCAAGTTCAGCTTTAGAAAATGATCATCAGAGTGGTTTAACTTCAGCTTACCAGATAAGTTTCCATTTTCGTGCTTTTTTAAATGTCTGTCCAAGTTGGTTTGCTGACCAAAACATCTGTCACACAGGTGGCATTTAAACGGCTTCTCCTTGTTGTGGATATTGCGGATGTGCCGTTGCAAGTTTGAAGATATACTGAACGAACGATCACAGTATTTACATCTGGAAATCAAAAAAGGCTTTTTAGTTTAGAGACTGTAGCCAATTCTGTACCCCTTATATCTCCCAGCTATGTAGTTTGCACGAGATGGACATTTAAGTTGGAAACTAACACCAGGTGACCAGGTGTCTTTGCAAAATATGTGGAACTAATAATGTACAGTAGTAATGGTGAAGATGGTATTAGATGGATGTGATGCTGCATATACATAAAGCAATGTTATTACAATAGTTGCAGGCATTTATGTTTTAGCCAGCACTAAACTGATTTAATAAGATTTTGGGTCAGTTACACAGTTTAGTGCCAGAACTGGACTTTAAGTAAGTCTTGAAAAATCAGTAAGAACTATTGCATTCAGCACAACAAGGCATCTGTTGGCACAAACTGTGTTCTATTCACAATGCAAGCATTCAAACACTGGGTATAGCAATGTTACTTGCATTGGACACTGAGGGGCAGATTTACTAAGCTCGAGTGAAGAATTCGAATGAAAAAAATTTGAATTTCGAAGTATTTTTTTGGGGTATTTCGACCATCGAATGGGTCAAATTCGATGGAATTCAATCGAATCGAACAAAGTAAAAAATCGTTTGACTATTCGACCATTCGATATTCGAAGTCTCTTTAAAAAAATACTTTGACTTCATACTTTGCCACTTTAAACCTACCGAGCTGTAATGTTAGCCTATGGGGACCTTCCCCAGCACTTTTCTAAGCTTTTTATGATTGAATAAAAATCCTTCGATCGCTTAAAATCATTCGAATCGTTTGATTCTAAAAGGATTTCATTGTTCGAACGATTTTTATTCGATCGTAGGATTTGCGGTAAATCCTTCGAATTCGTTATTCAAATTCATAGGATTTAACTTCGATGGTTGAATTCGAGGGTTTGTTAACCCTCTATATTCAACCCTTAGTAAATGTGCCCCTGAATGTGCTACTGATAACTAGGTTTCTTTGTGTGTTTGTTATAAATAAACATCAATAATGTATGATAACCTGGCAGCATATCATGGATACATTCCATTTTTAAGGCAAACTTTGTTGTTGGAAAATGAGCCAGCCATATTCTCTGAGTTATGGCCTTGTACATGCACTGCCAAAGGTGGTTTACATTTTAGAGGTAGAATGAATAACATCTGTTCAACCATCTATTCCATGGACCTAAAGAATCTAAAATGTATGTTTCTTTCCCTAACGACTTCCCACTCAGTTTCCTGATGCCAGCTCATCTATAAAATATCATCTCAATAAATGTATTTACTTTACAGAACTAATTTAACAACTTTTTCTCCCTACAACTTAGAATCAAGATGAATGGAGACATTGTGCTGCTCAAAGACAAAGAAGCCTACAGTTCGAGACCTTAATGGAAGCAAAATATATGGAAATGTCTGTGCTATTCTTCAGAAGGCTGAAGAAAATAACCTTCTCTACACTATTCAAGCCTGAGTGCATAAGACACTAATAACAATATATATATATATATATATATATATATATATATATATATATATATATATATATATATATATATATAAAGTAAATAACTAGCACATGCCCTTAGAAATGAGGGGAGCACAAGATGTGTTCAGGGATTACCCTATCACAACAATTTGTACACAAAATGTTTGGCTTTACCCTTTGCTTTTCCAGTAAGTGTGGTGGCTTGGGACCATGACCCTAGTGCAGGAGGCTCAGATGTGCCCTTCATACAGTCAACCTGTTTCTTTTATAGTTCACTAAAAGTTATCCTCTACTGATACAAACAATACAGGTATGGGTTATCTAGAATCTTGGGACCTGGGGATTTCTGGATAATGTATCTTTCTTTAATTGAGATCTTCATACCTTAAGTCTACTAAAAAATGATCTAAACATTAAATAGACCCAATAGACTGGTTTTGCTTCCGATAAAGATTAATTATTTCTTAGTTTGGATCATTTACAAGGTACTATTTTATTATTACAGAGAAAAAGCAAATACATCTACATTTTTAATTATTTGGACTAAATGGAGTCTACGGGAGATGGCCTTCCTGCAATTTGAAGTTTTCTGGATAACAGGTTTCTGGATAATGGATCCCATACCTGTACTAACTTAGGAAAATAATCATGAAAGACTCCTATATATTACTTTGTCCACAGCACTTTTTGGACCAGTAAATTTTTATTTATACACTGTATTATCTTACTTTGCTCATTGGTTATTTTATTCATAGACTTTAAAGAGATCACAGATCATTATTTTTTAAAATTATGGGGCATTACTATAAAGGCACAAACCAATGTGGAATCCCCAACTGCAAATTATACAAGACAAATGAGTAAAGAATGTAGTGTACACTAGGTGCACTATATGCTTCACCCTCTTTTACATTGCTGTAAATAAACTTTATTTAGATCTACGGTATAATTTTCTTTGGCCAACAGAAACAAGTTGAATCGCCAGCTACACTTTATTTTTGAAAAAAGGCTTTCAGGCTTGCAGCCCTTATTCTACTGAAATACTGTATCAGTGCTAGGACCCTTGAAGTCCTGGTTTTTAAAAAAATTATTGATTTCTAAAGAGAGTAGTTGGGCAAAACCAAATGACAAAATAATTAGCTACTCATCTAAACACGATTAGAGATAACAGTTATGCTACTTTTATTATAATGAAGTCTCACACAGCATGTTTTAATATTTAACAATTGATAGGAAATGCAATTCTACATACCGGTAAGGCTGCTCTCCAGTATGAGTCCGTAGATGCCGAGTAAGATTTGCAGATCTTGGAAAAATCTTTCCACAGTACCTATAATAACACATACCAATACTTTCAATATTATTTTTCATTTTTCAACCTTATGTCAGTTATTATGTTTAATAATTTATTTGCTTTTCAATTACATTTCAACACTGCACCAAGAGATTCTTCAGAAGAAAGCCCTTAATTTCTTCTATAAACACTTGTATTACAATACTTTGCAATTTATTTTGCAGTAATACACAATGTAAATGTAATATAGAACATGTAAATAAAATCTCAGAAACTGAGAAGGCTCTATTTCTGTGAGTTTGTGGCATCAGCATGTCAGCATTGTACTGACTGGACACATTCCTTGATGCTCCTCACTGACTGTTGCCTAAGCCGAGCAGCTAGATGAATACCTCTCAAATTACTTTAGCTGTAGAGAAGCAGGTAGCTATTTGAAAGCATATTGCCCCCTAAACTCCAGCTTGTACGAAGCCACAAGAAATGTGATACTAAGAACCACTTAGACTCCTATTAGCTCAAGTCCAGTTATGTCTAAATGTGTTGTATGGTTAAGGTATGCCATTGAACATCTCTAACTAAAAATGGTTTAAAATTTTAAAATATACCCTTAAACATTTTGTTTAAACTATTGTTTGGTAAAGTAGTGGTCAAGAAGGGTAATATCAGAATTCAGTCAAGCCTCAAATGTCTTTCACTGCAGCAATGTAAACTCTTCTTTCTTATATATATATATATGAAAAAAAAAAAAAAAGATAAATAATCTAAATAGGAAGTCTTCCAAATAACCTCAGCAAAACTTTAATACTGTAACCCTTGTTTATTAAATAATTGTTAGACCGCTGTTTGTTATGAAATATGAAATATAACCACTGTGCATGCGTGTATTCACTTTTAACATGTGAAATACCTGCAAGTATAGCGTTCTTTTCCCTTCCGAAGAAGATTCTCAGGTAGGGCACTTGATGAAGCTCGAAAACTGAACATAGAAGGAACAGACTGTATAAGGTCATTGGCTTCTGGTTTGAGGGCATTGAAACTTTCCAGTTTTTCTGCCATGTTTTCTATTGCTGACATCTAAAAGAAAAGACAAACATGCACAGATTAATTAGTGCAGCCTACAGCAAAGCATTATTTTTACTATATCAGTCTGCCCTTATTTGCAAGAAAAGTAGTAAGTCATGGGAGAAGTTGTGTTCATTGAGCAGCTTGTGAGACTGCGTGGCAGGTAAGCATATGTCTGTGCCACCTCTACATGCAATTCGGCCTATAAAGTTGCGTTATCAAAGTTTGTTAATTGGCAGGATGCATAAACTGATCATATAGGGTACTCATATTCATATTGTGGCTATTGGACTATCTTCAGAATATATGGGAAATTATGTTCCAAAACAGCCCTGGGATAAAAATTGCCAGATGCAAATATTACAGCTGCAAGTTCTCTTGAACTATGTACTTAATCAGCAGAATAGATACCACCCAAAATGACCCAGTTTCAGCTCTTTAATCTTAGCTTTGCATGTTAGTCTTAACCATGGAAGTCTTTGTTCACCCCCTCAATGCTACCAAACCTTGGCAATAATTGGACCCATTTAATCAGTTTGTAAAGATAATAAGGCACTTGATTATATTTGCTCCTATGTAATTACATTTACATTTTATGTCAGCTTATTCTCAGTAAGTTATACATCATCTTTTACTGCCACACTGCAACTGTTCTTGAGCTAATTTTTGTCACAGGTGGTCTGCTGAATAAACATCATATATCCCAAAATGCATTAATGGGATTCATACAATTTTACATGGATCTAACAAAAAATGTTGAGTCACAGCGACAGTGTTTAGTGCAGTTAGAATTAAAATAACATTTGCCCCAGTACAGCAACCAAATTGTATTCTTTAATTGGCAGTACAAATTCATGGCAAATTTCTACGGTTTACCACATTGGGGCAAATTTGTCTTTAGTGAAGACTTAAGTCACGATAAATGAAAAGCAAACAATCCAACAAAACCTGGCCAACATCTTTGTCCAACATTTAGTTGCAAAACAAGCTCTTAGACAAGTAGACTCAGTGTTTGACACTTTTGCCCAAATTCCTTTTGCCTAAAAGGGACCCTTTAAGTGGAAACTGTTCTTGGTTAAAGTGTAGATTTTGTTCTTTTAGATACCTGTCCAACCTACAACCAAAGGAGTGGGTGTCCTTTTATGAAACTATTTCTTAAGTTGGGAGCCCTTCTTTCCTGTATTGCCCAGTTCTTCTACATGACCTCGGCAGGTTTGAGATGAAGCACTTTTTTACTAATATAATTTTTAATAAATCATGAAAAAATATAGGTTTTTCCCCTCCGCAAAAAATACTGTTTTCCCCTTTAAAACTCTGAGCAGACCACTATAGAACCTAGAACGTGGTCGGACCATTCTCCTATAATTGGTACATTGCTTATTCCTCACCTGTCCTCTTCGAAAGGCGAATGTCGACTTAATGAATCACTGTTGGCGGATGATGCCTTTTGCAATCATCTCTCTCAACAAATAGATTACTACTTTAAAGAGAACAATCAGGACTCGCCTAATCCGGCGATTATTTGGGATGCTCACAAGGCAGTGATCAGGGGCCACCTAATCAAACAGGGAGCTCATTTAAAAAAACTTAGGACACGGCAGATAGTTGAACTTACGGATAAACTGAGGGATCTAGAATATAGACATAAACGGGACTTAAACACAACGACTCTGACCGAACTAGAAAAGTGCAGAGGGGAACTAAATTTACTATTAGTTCATAAGGCTGAACACTCGTTGAGAAGAACACAAAGGAAATATTATGACAAAGGTAACAAACCGGACAGAATGTTGGCACGAGCTCTTAATGATAAAAAACGATTAGGCCTCATAAGAGCAGTAAAGTCGGATACGGGGGAAATAGTCAATAATCCTAAATCTATAGTGAATGTTTTCTCACAATTTTATGCGAAATTGTATGATGGGACAACCACAGCCCCTACACTTGATGATTCCTATATACAAAAATATCTAGCTGACTCCAACCTGCCACGCCTTCGAGAGGATCAGGGGGAGGATTTGGCAATGGATAGCACCGATGCAGAAGTGGCATTAGCTATATCCCAGCATAAACCCTCCAAAGCCCCTGGCCCAGATGGCCTTTCATTGTTATATTATAGAAAATTCCAAACCATTCTTATGCCATCTCTTACTAGCCTATTTAATACGCTCCTTACTTCAGATGTGGAAATCACTAGGGATATGTCCAGAGCTAATATTATTGTGATTCCGAAACCGAACCGAGACCCCAATCAATGTCAGAACTATAGACCTATCTCTTTGATTAACTTAGATCTTAAAATTTATGCGAAGATTTTGGCTAACAGACTCAATAGACACCTTCACACCATCATTCACCCAGATCAAACGGGTTTTATACGGGGCAGAGAGGCTACTGATAATATAAGACGGATCCTACAAATAGTCCATGCGGTCGAGAACGATAAACTCCAATCCATGCTTTTAACGCTAGACGCGGAGAAAGCATTTGACCGCATTGACTGGAGATATATGAGATACACATTATTGCAAATGGGATGTGGCTCTGTATTCACTTCGGCAGTGATGAAGCTATATCACGCTCCATCCGCCCGTGTGGCGATGGGTGGATATCATTCTTCCCCATTTCAGATCAAAAACGGTACCAGGCAGGGGTGCCCATTGTCACCCCTACTATTCGCAATGTGTATAGAACCCCTTGCCCACAGAATTCGCCTTAATCCGAATATATCAGGTATTACAATAGGTTCATATACATATAAAGTGGCGTTATTTGCTGACGATACAATTTTCTCTATAACCAGACCTCTGACTACATTGCCCAATCTATATAAAGAGCTCCATGACTTCGCCGAGGTGTCAGGGTTCAAAATTAACAACACTAAATCAGAAGCCCTCAATCTCACACTTGATAAACCTACTCAGAAACTCCTGGAACTGAACTTTGAATTTCATTGGGTTAAAAAAGGTCTTAAATATCTGGGGGTGACGGTTCCTCCCACGACCAGTCAAATTGCAGATATTAATTACACCCCACTGGTAGCTTCCTTACGCAAAGATCTCCGAAGGTGGCATAGATTGCTGATATCATGGATGGGTAGGATCAGCTCTGTTAAAATGAATCTACTTCCTAAGCTTTTGTACTTGTTTAGGGCGCTGCCCGTGCCTCCTCCCAAGAAAGACCTGGAGAAACTGCAACAGCAGATGTTCGATTTTATTTGGCAGTATAAACGACACAGGATAAATAAAAAAAATTGTTATCAATCCACCACACGAGGGGGACTAGCCTTTCCAAACTTAGAGAAATACAGGAAAGCAGCTATATTGGCTCAAATAACTAAGTGGCACTCAGACCCTAACGACTGCAGATGGGTAGAACTAGAAAACCAACTAACCGCTCCCAACGCAGCAGCAGATTTACTATGGCTAGAGCATAAATATCGACCTAGACACTGTATGAGGAATGTGTTTATTAAGTATTCAGTGACTGCATGGGATAAAGTTCACTCAATCCTGCCGTCTCAGACGCTCCCCTTACTCCACTGTTTCACAATCCTGCTTTTCCTCCGGGGCTTAACTCCACAACATTCACATGGTGGATTAATAATGGTTTCTCCAGAGTTCAGAATTTGTTCATTAATTCTAAACCCATCTCTTGGGATACTTTACGGTCGAAATTTCATATACCACTGAAAGAACATTATAGGTTCCAACAGCTCCATCATTACGCTTCGGGGCTGATGGGTCGCACATATCCCGATGCCTCCTCCTTTGAATTTTTATGTAATCATCCCTTACGCAAACATAAAATCAGTGTTTTATACTCTGGACTTATGGATGCCACATATACACAAGGGAAAACGGCTACTATGCTGAAGTGGGAACAGAGACTAGGGGTGCCCATAGAAATGGAGGAATGGGAGAATATTCATAAGGTCATGGCGAAAGCTTCCATTAATACCTATATTAAAGAGAATGCGTATAAAATTTATCATGACTGGTACTACACTCCTAAGAAGTTACATAAATGGTTTAATTCATCTGATCTTTACCCACGGGGATGTGTGGAAGTGGCGGATGAAATGCACATGTGGTGGACATGTCCCACAATATACAGGTTATGGGAAGACGTCTTTAAAACGATAAATGACACTTTGGCGACATCAATGCCACCTGACCCTTGGTTAGCTCTCCTGCTACGTAAACCTGTCAGCTAACATTCAATGAACATAAACTATGTGTTCAATTCTGCCTAATCACTAGAGGTTTAATAGCTAAAAGATGGAAGGGCCCACCTCCAACTATGCAGGAAATTCGAAACAAATTGTGGTGGTCTATCGAAATGGAGAAGCTTACTGCTATGCTGAATAATAGGCTCAGCAAATTTGAGGATGTACGGAATATCTGGTTATATAGAGAAGGACTGTTGCTAAGACAAATATAATACCTCTACCATCAGGAGATTTCACTCAACCCCTTCCCTTTACCTTTTTCCCCCTCCCCTTTTCCTCGTTTGTAAGGAATTGTTATAAATTTGTTGACACATAACTGGATTTGTAATAGTGAACAACACAATAAGCGAAGAATGTATGTCAGAAAAAGTTTATTGATCAATGTGTTAACAAGAAATGACAACAAGTGCATTCTGTTGAATTACTGTGTTAACTTCAATAAAGAGAAAGTTGGAAAAAAAACTCTGAGCAGAAAAAAATCAGGCTTTAATAAATACCCCCCTTGCATTTTATAAGCAAACACTGTCTTTGTAATTGACTATTCCCTTCTGGTTGAGTGCTTGGTTTTCTCTAACCTACAGCGTTGCCCTCCTATTCCTTGCTCATAGTTTGTAAGAGTAGCTACAAATTGCAGTGTACAGGATAACATTCCCAATTTGCTGTGTGTCTTTCAAACATACGGAAGCCAAAAAAAATCTCATCGGCAAGTGGAGCTGCATTCACTTGTCATGCTCCAAATAGGAAAGGCTTGGGATGTATTCAGGGCTGCAGGCTCACACGGGTTTGATTCATAATCATTCTGCTGCTAAAACATTCTCTACAGATGCTTGAGGACAGCACATTTGTCAACATGAAGGATCCTGACACTTACTGATCACAGGGCAGACATCTTTGTAATGTTACTGCTGATCTCATTGCAGGTAGTTCTGTCCCAGCAGAGCAATGTCATTATCCACCCATGCAACTGTGGCATTAACATTTTTTTGCCTCAATTTTTTATTTATTAAAAATCTATTTTTTATCAAGTGCAATCTAAATTCAGCAGCTTTTAATCTAGTTGGACTGTTCCTAGTAAGAAATCACATCGATATTTGGGTAACTATACAGGGAATATGTTTTGTGAATGAAAAATGACCTTTGACACTGCAGCTGATTAGCAGTAACAGAAATGTGCAAAGGTTATGATAGCAACAATTACATTGAGGAATAATAAGTACCTAGGTAAAGATAATAAATATCTTTTATTTATACATTTAATATTCTGGTCAGTAGCTATTAAATCACTTGACATTTTTCAGTTGTGAGAGATTTTACAATGATAGCCTATTTGAATGTAAAATGGCACATAAAGCCCTATTACTGTGATACCTATTCGTGGCTGGCAGCTATGTATGCAGAGAAAATTCTATTCAATCACTAATATCAGATGTGCAATTTCATTAGAACATTATATACTATGCCTTTGTCAGGGCAATACTGTAGTCAAAAAGACTGTGGCAATATAATATGCATTGAATTTGTATTTTCTTTCAGTTAGGTTAATGGGTAATTACTATCAGGGGCCTTGTTTACTTTTGTATATTACAAGGAAATGAAACACTCTTAACACTCTAACACTTATGCCTAGCTATTTGTAAACAAAGCTTTATTGTGTTATTCTATATAGTTGTGTCCTTATAAATCTACAAAATTAAATAACTTTAAACATATTGTATAAATCTATAGAAATCAAGGAATCAGCAATGACTAAGTTCCACATTCACTACTAACATAACCTGGCTAATTCAGACGTTGGCACATGGGACACAGGAGTTTTGCCAACTGCATTTTTTCCCCTACCTGAAAACACTGTGTATTTTAAAAGGCTCGAGGTTCCTCTTTATCATCCACATCATTCTCAATGGTTTTACAACACTAGCACCTGTAATTTTCACTAGATTCTTGCTTGAAAACATGCACAAGAGCATGCCAGTGTGGGCAACAATCATTTTGTGTGCCATTACTCTAACCTTATTTCCATGCATTGACAACAGAAAAAAGAGACAGCAGGCACCAAATTTCTTCTATTTAGTAATGCTGAAAAATACCAACCCTAATCTTTTATTATAGAAACAAACATTTTTTTTCTGATTTTTCACCTGAAAACACTAAACCCATCGCACATCAAAATCATTGGGACTTCTCCCATTGACTTTTATGCAACCTCAACAAGTTGGATTTACTGATTCAGACTTTTCCATCCTCAGGGTTTAAAAAAACTGAAAAATTTGTGATTTTTTAAAAGTCCAATTTTATAAAAAAAAAAATCACAGATTTTTAATGATTTATGCATTCGGATTTTACTAAATAACCCCCTTAATGTCCTTGTGGGTTTGTAGTTTTTTTATATATATATATATATATATATATATATATATATATATATATATATATATATATATATATATATATATATATATATATATATATTATAATTTCTTAAGAATAATTTATGACTGAAATTGGAAATGGTATGTTTTGGAAACTGTGCAGTTCAGGGGAAAGGTCATCTACTTGTTAACAATGATTAATTGCTCTTATGATTATGCGATTAGAACAAAAATGCTCACAATTATATTATTAAGCCATGGCCTAAAATAACTTCAGTAGAAATAAGTGAGTAAACCTCAGTGACAGAAAACAAACAAAAAGAAAAATATTTCCTTTACTTAAAATATATTCTTCAGATATTGTTATCATATTCTATGATATTTCACATGGAGCATTTCCTTCTTTCTGTTGTTATGCTAGAAATGATTTGGGGCAAAGTATCTGGCCACTCTGTAAAGCAGAGCAAGACCTTTGGCAGTTAAATCCAACCCAGCTGCTTAGCTTAGCCCTACAAATCTCTGGTTTGCTTGGAGACGAAAAGAACAGCTTTTCAAAATGGGAGGAATTACATTAATTACTGGTAATTTAAAGGGGCAACTCCAAACAAATAGCCAAAAAAAATCTGCAGTAATAGAAAAATGTGCAACTTTATATGCAAGATACAATATTTTCAATGATTTAAAAAAACATTTGTCCCTAACTATTCACTGCACTGCTTGTTATGACTCCCTGTAGCACTGAAACAATGTATAAAGTCATCTCTCCTCCAACCTCCAATTCCCAATATGACTTTCATGTTCTGTGATTTACAGAACTGTGACAAAGGAGAAAGGAGGTGCAAGGTATTGTGGGACTTACAGTCTTGGCTGTAGAAGAAAAACTACTTCTAGAATGTTTCAGTGGGAACAAAGCCAAAATCTGGATTAATTCTGATCAGCTGAGCAACAGACTTCACAGTGAGACTGGTTTTAGGAGAAACATGACATTAAACATATATTAAATCTTAATAAGTGTTTCAAGTTTGTGACATCATTGGACAATGAAAATTATGAAATAACTGTTTAAGAAATGAACATAAGGACATGGCATGCAACAATATATGTATCTTTTTTTTATAATCTTACCCAAGTTCTCTGGTCTGGCAGAGGGAACTGGAAGAAAAGAAAATATAATATTTTAAGACATTCATTTTATCATACTAATATTTTCACACAAGAGAATGCAACACCAGAATATATGGTTGGACACCCACATGATCCCTATCACCAAATATCCAGTTTTAGTTAAAGGGCACTCAGTTTATCCCATCTTGCCCTAACCAAACCGGTTAACAGCATGGTTAAAATGCAAAGCTACACATAGGGAATAAACCAGGCAATGAGACTGCAGCCTAATGGCCCATCTACTGTATCTAAATATCTGGCAGGCATTTTCAATAGATTCAAATGAGATTTGTTTGTTTTGCCACCATCCTAATGGGCAGGTCCATGTAATGCAGACATCCATATATTATCCTTACTTCAATAAAACTTATTTTTCCCACACTCCATGCAAACCTTGGTTTGATATAACAGTAACCTCACCAATGGAATACTTAAAAGATAGTCTTGAGGACTGTGCGTTTCCTGACATGTAATGCTTCAATGATACCTCCTCATTTTAAATGAGTGCATTGTTGGATGTAGACCAAATCCCCTCTTTAAGCTGTCCATGCAGTTGTGTCAGACTATTAAGGTAATACATTTCTTCTGGCAAAATAAACAGGTTGATGCATTTACCCTTTTGTGGATGAAAGCATCATTGTTTAGAAAAATGATCTGTTCTGCAGATGTCATTATACTAATTGGAGCAAAGCTGTAAGTCAGCCCTGGTTTTATTCATGGGCTAATTGGCTATGTCAGCTACATCCATAGGCATCATTTGTTGGTGGGTCCTTGCTGATTCAGGAAACTCACAATTAAAAACGTATTCAACAGTATAACAGAGCAGTGTCCAACCTTCAGCCTTACGAGTTAGTAAAAGCCATGCTGCTAGCAACAACAGGTAAGACTTGTGTTAATCTGCTTGAACTTGACTGCTCTTTTCCCATCACTGATCTTTTTAAATAACCAAACCCATTGGCACCTATATTGCCATTCATTCAGCACCCAAAATAGATAAAAGTTCGTCCTGAGCATAAAGGCAGGTTAAATATGAAACATGCAGTGAAACACATGTAGGCATAGCTTCAGGCCAATAAACTTGTAAATACCAAATATGTAAATTAAACAATAAGGCATGCTTATATTAACTTATGATGTCATACAGAGAATAAAATTGCCTTGGGAGGTCTGCATCCAGCCAAACATTAACCACACATACCTTGGCCTAGACTTGTAAAAAGCTAATAACAATTTCCTGGTAATACTGGATCTGGTTCTCAGATTAAACAATATATTCATGATTCTTTTAAAATGTCAAGGTCATTTTAAAAACAACATACTATTCTTCATATATATATATATATATATATATATATATATATATATATATATATATATATATATATATATATATATATATATAGCAAGATATCAAATCAAACCACAGAAGCCATGCTTCTTCTTCATTGTCCGTTCTGTACATACCTGCGGATGAAATAAGAACCCTGAGGATGACCTTAAATATTTTTCCTTTAGAACTTCCAGAGGATCCATCGTTTTTCTCTTCTCTACCCTGCAATTACAATTATTTAGGTTAACAAATATGGTTCTGAGAGTGGATTTAACACTGTCATAATACAATAAGCAACACAGTGTTACTGCACAAATCTTACACAGTGAACAACACTGGTTTAGTTAACACAACACTTTCTTATTATTGAAGAGAAAAAACAAATCAGTCAAAAATCAAGAATGACTTGCTTATGTGAAAGTCATGAGTAAAGGCATTGCCATATTACTAGTTATGTGTTTCTGGTTAATAGGTCCTATATCTCTAGCGGGCATTGCATGTGGGGTACTTTTTGAGGGCGCACTGTAGCATTATTAAGGTGGTTGTACAACTTCTAGTAAAGTCAATTTTAGCAGCTTCAAGGTCCACAAAACCTACCTGTATATAGGATCCATGAAGAACGGTGCAGGTCTTGCATGTTGTAAGAAGTGCTCAGATGTTTTTTTTAGTTCTGAGTCAATGTCTTTTTTCTCACCAAAGATATGATTTTTTCTGGATTCTGTCTGTTTTGTGGTAGTGGCTCGGCTTCTGCTGCCCATACTTAAGTCCAAAGGCTGTTCATGTTTTGAAGATGTAGGAGCACCAGATTTTGAGGGCGCATTTGGGCTAGCCTTTTCCTCTTTACATTTGGTAGTAAGATCAAAGGCCGATTCGGTTGTCCCCTTTTGCACTTTCTTAGATTCTTTTGGCGATTCTGGTTCCACCTTTAAAGGTAACGGTCTTACATCTCTCTCAGGGAATGTATACATTGACTGAGAGATTGCTGGGAAAAATGGAAGGGGGAACATAGAAGGGTATGGTAACGAAGTGCCCTTTTTATCTGGCAACCCTACCAGTCCTGTTGAACCGAAGTACTTCTCAGCAATGGAAGCAATAGCTTTAATAGAGTCATTCACTGCCCCTGTCACAGTCTGTTCCTCTAAGCATGGTGAAAAAACTGAATGATTATTGTATTCCCTTTTACTATTTAGTGCAGCTAGGCTCTGTAAAGGACTGATTTTATCCTTATATAGTTTACCATTTTCTTTCAGTTTGTCTTTATCACTTTCAATGTCACTTTCAAGGTCAGAGCCAGAGGTTGTCTCCAAGTCACTCCCACTCGGAGTACTGACATCATCAAGGTCAGTACTCTCTGAATGGTCGCTTACCTTTTCATGTGGTCTCTGGTTCAGATTATTCTCTGTTATGAACTCCAGAGCCTTATTTTCATCTACAGAATGGTGCTTATTTAGTGCTTTTAAAATGTCCTGTGTTGCTGGTAATACCTGAGGCTGGTTCACATGGAGACTCTGACTCTTGTTGCTCTGTTCAACACCTGGAAGCCCTTTCACCGGTGATGCAGGAGGTATCAAATGGGGTCGGTGATAAAGACTTGATGGAAACAGACCAGGAAAACTGAATGGAAATCCAGGAGCTGTTGGGAACGTGAGACCAGCAGCATGCCGACTAGCACCAAAATAGTCTGCAAGCCCAGCATGGTTCATACCAATCATAGAAACTTTGTCCATGGCTGTGTTTCCAGGAAGAGAAATGCCTTGCCTAAACAATCCTCCTGCAGCAAAATGATTTTTCCCCTCACAAAACCTCCTGTGCTTATTTAGTGATGATGTGGTGCTGAACATTTGCCCACAGTCTTTGCATTTGATCTGAGTCCTGCAATCCGCATGCATGCGCTTATGCCGACAGAGATTGGAGAACTGAGTATATGACTTATGGCAGACTTCACCTGTGAATAAACAAACAGTATACTGTATAAACACAATACCTGTATAAATATAATTCTGTAAATGAGGTACATTTCAAAAAGATGAAAAGTTCTGCCTTCAAAGTGTTTCTGCAACAGTTTCAGGATTTTTTGCGCTTAACGTTTGGATTCATAAATTCTGCTTCAAACTGCTATTACTAGTCCAAGTGCCAGCCATTTTACTCACAAGGGTAACGTTAGCAATGTGTTTGGAGAATGACTAGTCATCTGCAAGCCTGTAGTGGATAAATCATAATAACAATATAATAATATTGTAATATACAAACATGCACAAAAGTGCATGCAATATAGCACTCGTATAAAAAGTTACATTTCATGTACCTGCTAACAAGGGTGCACTAGACATTGAAATATCCTCATCATTCACAAATTAAAGCCCCACAACAATAAACACTTAGCATTCCAAAACCTTTTCAACAATCATCATGCTACGGAATAAGACATGCTGGACAAATTGACAATAGCTCTATTTTAAGCTTGTGAAGGAAACCAAATTGAATGTATCTCATCCTGCATTGTTGGTTCCCATGAACTGTAATCACGTCCCCTGACTTCCACTCACATCAGCCTTACTGCTAACCTTCCTGCACTTGTGAAACCCCTTGTCCTTGAGAATCCATGACACTTGCTCTCACCTCTTGAATGTTTGCTCTGGCATCAAGCTACATTAAAAATAAACAGAACCTTCACAACCAGCACTAATAGTATCCACATATAATATTTATGTTCAGTGCATTTCACCCAAACAAACAATCAGCATAGCTGCAATGCGATGCTCTAAGTTACACTGCACACACACTGACAGTTGAGAGTAATCAATATGAACCAGTTGGGATGTCAATAGAGATTTATCAGCCATACAAAGACTGATACTTTTGGGTTTTAACAAGTCTGGGTATAAAAAGTTTACTTTTCTTAGCCGTATGTTCTTGCTTTACTAAAAAAGGCTGTATATTAAGTAGCGGTATTTGGAAGTTTTATCTGCAACAGCATGAGCTCTAAACATTCCCCATGTTGTTAAGCCCCATGCACTGAACAAGAGAGTTGCTGCTTTTATGTTTTTTAAGTCTAGGTCTGACAGAGCTGAATAGTTTTCTGCAGGAACACCCTTAATTTAATATCTAGTTTCAGCAGACTTTCATACCGGAAAACAATACAGTGCAGGCTTAGGCGGGACAGTTTGCCGTGGACCCTTCCTTGACCATTTATCACTCTTATTCAACAATGCAAAAGCCCAAAAGACCTGGGTGCACTGGCTTATTAATATTCAATGTGCCTCCAGTGTAATTTCTGGGAACTCAGGAATAAGACAGCAGTCAGGATTGCATATTTTCTGCTTATTAAACACATTAAGCAGGGCACTGAATATACTGGCCAATTACAGCATGTGGTTTCTATTTGGAGAGCCTGACGGTTTTGCAAAGGCTATGAGTAATTACCTTTGTGTTGGTGAGCCTTCACTCAAGTTTGAAGGAGAAGAATGTAATAAGAGACAGTTGCCATAAACAGAGTTGTGTGCTACAGCCTGTGTGTGGGCTTCTGCTGTAAAACAGATAGCACCTCTACATGAAAAATACTGCGTCATTCCAGAATCCCTCTGTTTTTTTTGTAATTGTGAGTCTGTTACTATGAAATTGTTTGGATATTATCTTCCTACTGAAATATGTAGGAAGAATATGAGGGAATGCATGTCAGGAAAGCAAAGATGTTAAATGGGTGTCATGTCTGTTTAATGAGCCTTATCATCGACTCTATCTGGGAAGACTTTGGACTGTAGAAGTAAACATATTTTTCCTTTAGAAATTCTCTTCCCTGTTTTACACCAATGTTAAAATCCAAGTTGCCTTCTAGAATGGAATGAAATGGATTTATGATCTCAAAAATCTCTCTACAATGAATAAAAGAAGAATGTGTTGCTCCACCCAACAACAGACTATGGCTGGGATTTATCAAAATATGATTACCAAGCAAAACTATAACTACAACAGGTGCACTTTTGCTCCAGTGCAGTACCCCATAGCAAGCAGCAATTGGCTGCATGAATTGGAGGCAGAAGGGAGAAGTAGGATACAAAGTTAATCATAATCCAGCTACACTGAATGGTGTACCCTATTATTCCAGCATGTTATTCCAGTATTTACCAATAAAACTGTGTAATGGGCATACTTGCAATCAGTTCTCGTCTAAGATATTATACAGGACTATATTAAGAAAGAAATCATCACTGACAGGACTATATTTACAGCTACATCTCAGAATGAACCAGTGCTATATTATTAATTACTGTATACCTTGGCAAATGAATGCAAAGTATTTACTATAAGATTCCTTGGGTGTATAAGAGCATACACAGAACCTTCCTGCTAACGATTGCCTCATGTATTTAAAATATACTGTAGATACACAGTAGAGCATTTTTAAGGTATAACATGTAGTAAGCATAGAATAACTTGGTGGTCTATGTTACTGCCATCCTTGCCTTGTTGCTAATTTATTAGTGCATTACACTTATGATTAGATCCTTAAATCCAGTAATGTATAAGTAAATATATAAGCAAAGTGTGTATACACAGTGTGCCCAGTACCTCTTTCGTCATCTTAGTTAGGTGGCAGCTGCATGAAAATATGTTTGTAAAAGAACTGGGGGACCAGCACACCTGATTCCAAATGCTACTTGTGTTTTTTATTACTGAAACCATACACCAGTTTGGCTGGTCAAGACACTGCAGCCAAAACCCCAGTATATTAGCAATGTTATTCCTTAACCAAAAGGCAAGTGACAATTTGCTAAGATATATATACTGTATATAAACAAGGCAACACACATTATTGCCTGTTGCTTTTGGCAGCCAGGACTTCCCTTCTCAACTATGTAAGGAATGAAATCACTTTTTCAACTTATTTTGTCAAGGCACAAAGGCAGTTCCTACAGGATGTTCCCTGGAAGAATCGCATCCTCTTTTTACTCTTTGTTTTTTCTTGAACTGAATTCCACCATGGAATAAAAAATAAATATTACATTCCTCTCAAGTGAATAACTGCAAGCACATAGGTTTCTTGACACAAGATGACTTACATACAAAGGGCTTGACACTGCTGTGAATGTGCTTGTGTTGCTTGAGACCTGATGATGTAGCAAAGGTTTTGCCGCATTCAGAACAAGCATGTGCACGGGCTCCAACATGCTGGGACCTAATGTGCCTTTGGAGGTTGCTAGGATCTGTGAAAACCTGCTAGGAAATGAGAAAACATTAGTCAATATATTTATAAGCAGAATATCTGCTAGTATAATCCTCTTTGCTAGATATTTTGAGATACATTGTGATAATATAAAAGTAAAAGACCACTTCTATTACTCCCACCTCTTTCCAGGTTGATCTGATTGCTCAGCCATGGGCCATCTAAATGTTTCAGCATAATCTCAAGACTATTGATTGGTACACCAATTGAATTGTCAACTACGATGCAATTCAGAGATGTGCAGGTGATGGTGAACTTTAAAATATATTTTTAAATTGCCCCTCTAAATGGCAACATAAGTTTATACTTTTTCCAATAAGTTACTTTCATTGCTGCTAGTAGGAAAACAATTCCACAGTTCCATGAAACAACCAAACACAAATTCACATTACCTTGGAACAGTTTTCACATTCATAGTGCTTCCCTGTATCATGTGACATCTGATGGCGGATTAGGTTGGACTTCCAGTTAAAGGCCTTGGGACACTGATCGCATTTGTACTCTCTCTCCTCTGTATGGGACAGCAAGTGCTTCTCCAGGCTAGAAAGAAATATTTTAAAAGAAGAAATGTAATTATCAAGAATTGATGAAAATGCAATTAATTCTACTAAACTGACTAATTCACCAGTAAAGGATCCAATACTACAGGACTGTATGGCAGCATACCATTTTTTTGATGGTGTTCCGAATTTAATAATTATGATACAAGTTAAAAAACAAGACTTGCAGAACAAGCATTTAAATTTTTATTGTTTAGGTGAGTGCTTTTTAGAAAGCTAAATTCCCACCCACTGCTCTGTTTTTTTTTTAATTATATAAAACTATGACAAAAACATTAGAAAACACGTATTGGATGGTGCACTATTTTTCCCCAGTAGTATTAGGTTTTCATGGTCCTGTCTTGTACAGTTGCAAAGATCCTGCTTATGATTAGATTTATGCCTTCACTAACACAATGTGAGCATGTGACAAAAAGCCCAGTCAGTCAGAAGAATGATATATTTTTCTAGATAATTGAATATATGGTGAGAAGGAGAAAGAAGGAGTATTCCATAATAATAGCAACCATTCTAACCTTTGCATGTCTGGAAAAACTTGATCGCATTCTTTGCACTCGTGAGCATGCTGCATCTCTGTGAGGTCACTGTCATCATTTAGGATTGGAGGGAAGCTGTTCTCCACTAGTGAAAAGGCTGAGTGGGGTGTACCACAGGAGTATTTCTGGTGGTTACTCAGCTCTGTCTTGGATTCAAACAATTGATCACACTCTTCACAGTGATACTGGCGCTCCTCTATGAGAAACATCAACCCCAAAAATACAAAAAAAAATGTACTTAGTAAAGACATACAGTTCAGGCCACACATACAATGGGTTTCCAATCCAACAGCTCAGCAGCATAAAGGCTGTAGATGAAGATCCAGGTAAAAATAGTCATAGTCATACTCATTCACAGCTAAGTCTACACCATACATGAGAAAGACTTAATCATTCCCAAATTTGACAGTCTATTTAACAACTAGGATTTGTAAACATCAAGGGATAGTGGGTGAGAGTCTAATAGTAGGCTTTTTGTCAGGAGCCTCAACTTCTTCAAAACCCAAATGATTAGAGTGTTACTTACCATGGATATCTGGAGCCATTCTTGCATAGGTATAATCTTCACTCTTCATGAACAAAAGGAGTTCTTCTCCTGGCCCAATGTCAGCTACAGCTCTGTAAAATATCTGTAAAACAAGCACATTGTTCTGAACTCACATGAAAAAACCATAGCAGTCCACTCAAACACTGGTCTAATATCAAAAGCTTGTATTTACCTTCAGTATCAACAAACTTCACTACAAACAGATTTGACTGCATCACTTAATACAATAACTACTATTAATTAGAGGCACAGAAGTACTTCTAAAATGTTCTTCTCCATGCAACTCAAACTTAGTGACAGCTGTTACATAACTAGAACTCTCAGGTAAGTAGTAGTAGTAGTAGTAGAGAGGGTCTGTATTGCAGGCTAAAGGTCTGCCTCAGCTATTATGCGAGTCATAGCCTCTCATAAAGCCTGCTGCAAAATACCTCCATCTTTTCTGCACTTTATGTTCTTCCCTGCACTTCTAAAAATTGCTGAATTTCTCTGCACTCTAAAATGATATATCATACTGATTTCTGTGCCTTATTAATGTGCCTGTTAATGGAGTGAACCTATCTAAGGGTCTGACCACACGGGCAGATTCGGGGAGAATAATCACCAGACGACAAATCTCCTCTTCTTCGCGGGGACTAACCTCCCCGATCTGCCTTCTGCCAGCTAAAATGAAAATCGCCTGGGGGCAGGCACATGCGATTAATTTTCCAAAGTCGCCCATAATTGCCTCACGAGGAAACTTCAGACGACTTCGGAAAACAAATCGCTTTGTGTGCCTGCCCCCAGGAGATTTACATTTTAGCCAGCGGAAGGCAGGCAAAGGCAGATCAGGGACAGTGGCGGAACTACCGGGCCCGCACCCCCTCAGGGCCCCCCCGGCAGTCCGCGAAGTCCGCGCTCCGCTGCGCATATCCCGGACAGTTTCCGGGTGTATGGAGGGGGCGGGGCCTGGCTGCGCGTCCTGCGCCAGGGCCCGCCCCCCTCTAGTTACGCTTCTGATCAGGGAGATTAGTCCCTGCTAAGAAGAGGAGATTTGTCGCCTGGCCGTAAAAACATATATCATGTCCAAAAAATGTGTGACTTTAACCCTCACTTAAAAGGCTGTTAATATAAACATGCACCCAAAGTATAGTTGATGCTAAAGTTGTAGTTTATAATTTTTAGTTTTTCCCTATTGCTAAATATGCTCTTTATCCGTGTTCTTTAGCAATCGCACATTGCAAATTGTCGACTCCTGCAAGAATCAGCCAGTGAGAGTTGGTGAAATCTGTCACTGACTTCCAGCATGAGTGTGTTGTTAAAAAAAAGTTAGGTTGATTAATTTACAAAGAAATCTTAAATTTAAGAACAACTGCAAGAGAAAATAAATATAGACTATTTTTTCCACAACAATTTTTGTGAATTTTTGCTTATAATGCCAATGTTTGCCCTTAGAGAAATTAAGGAGTTATGCAAATTACTCCTTAATGTTCCACCCAGAACAGCTGTTTAACAGCACAGATGCAGCTAAACAGTTCATCCAAACTAGCAGACAACTGTTTTGAAGCTATTTCAAGATATTAGAAAAGCAGGAATTTGCATCTCCACCCATCACTCTCCAGGTGGAAAATAACCCACACATTAAAATAATCTGCACTTTTCAGTATTCTGCACAAAACCCTGAGCTGAGTGCTATTTCTAACAATTCCTGTAGGTGGCTCTAAAAGCCAATTATATTTTAGATGGCATTCCTTTATATGATACAGATACATTCTTTCCTTTTTATCATAAAAAAATGCCATGTCTCATATGAGAACAATTTATTGAAAACTAAATTCTAAATTCTTGAAAACCAGTAGGCTGTATTGAAAACCTGAACTTCATACCGGCATTTCTTTATTCCACTCTTTACCCTGTTTAATACGTTGGAATATTCTTGCCACATGAAATTTTCCCATTGACTTGAATGAATTACAACAAATCAGATGTGGTATAAAGTAGTGACATGAAATGCAACAATTTTGTGGGGCATACTAGATTATATATATTTTTACATCTTTACATATACCCCAACCTGTTCTTTTTCATGGATATTTCAGGGATTGTGACACGCAGATTAAATTATGTGTTAGCCTAAATACACAGTTTTATGAATATGCCATTTATTTTACACCATTTTACAAATCATTTTACACAGCTTAATTAATAGGCTATAAAAATGCATGCACTTGTAGCATCTTATACAAACAGTCTGAAATTATTGCATCTAATTCAGGGTGCAAATTCTGCCCCATGTGCATCAAGACTTGCTTCAATAGGCAGATAAAAAAAGACCTGAGATGCCAGTCTGCTGTCATGTTACACTGTAGAGCCATACACACACAGACTATATCAAAAAGGGCTGCAAATAAGCAACATATAAACATAATATATAAAGGTCATAGGATCTTTATGACATATTGGAAGTATAAGCCAAAACTCTATTGTTCCATATTATGCGACTGAGGAAATATTGCCAATTCATTTTCATCTCTCTAACTATTGTATACATTTCTCAGCATCTTTACTAATTGCACATAATATCAAGATATGCCAAGTGTTTCCCTTTTCCTTATCTGCAGCAACATGTAAGGATATGTATAATAAATGTCTCTCTGCGGGCTTTACTGTAAATTCCAAAGCAAGTACAGATGCTTATTGCATTATGCACACATTAGAGACAAGCAGCTCGGCATTCAAGGATATGTGCGATGTTAAATAAACAAGCGTATCAATTTCAGCTGGAAAGGAGTGAATGATACTGTAGCATGGTCACCGTGGAAGCATACTTCCCTTTAGGAACAATGAACTTCTCTCAACACTTAACATCACCTCTTTTGGCAGCTTTCACAGGTTCAACTTATTGGCTTCCTTTCCAGCAGCATGTTGACATTTGAATTGTGACATATTAGAACTTTGCATTGACTTCTCGGAAAACCGACAGGTTGAGAAGACAATACTCCCCAAGACAGTTACATTATGAAATACTCCCTTTTTACTGTGATTGTAAACATGACCGTCTCAAGTACTTACTGTATACATGACTATTAAAGAAATACTTTTGACTCAAGCTGAAAACTTTGGTGGTGGTTATGTCAACAAACAGACATAGTAGTATATTATGTACAATATACTACGAGTATATAAAAATTTTTAAAAAAATTAAAAAAAGTATGAACACAAGGGCACATTTTTTTAAACATAGAGATTTTTTTCTTATGGACTATAGCTAAGCGAACACAACCGCAGTTACAAGCCAATGGTGGGCAGGTATGTGCATATTCCTAATAAAAAAATTTCTTTTTGTAAGAAAAATTCATATAATACATTTTAAAAACTAAGGTTTGTATTGAAAAATGTAAAATAATAAGGAATTAAAAGCTCTGAGAACCTTAATTGGGCCTGGAGGTAGGATTTCTTTCTCTGGTGGTGGAGGGATGCCATGTAATACTCTGTATAATATTCAGTGTTTATTATTTTTATTATTAACCAACACACTTCAGTTATAAGCTAATGAATGTGAATAGTACGTACGTGTGAGTTTTCTACAAAGTCTAAATACACCTCTTATTAAATGGTGTATAAGGATTCCAGTGTACTTTGATTATTTTTTTTATTTTATAAGGATTCTAGTGTACTGTGATTATTGTTTAGGTTTGCCTAAGACTACTTTAAGGGACAATCCAGTTTAAAAGATGTTTATATGTGTTTGATCATGTTCTCAATTTAGGAACAATATGAACTGTATTTTCTAAAGTACTCATTTTTAACTAAGCATTTCAATAAATCCTAAGCATTTGTCATTTGACCTTTTAATATAGGACTAAAAGTGTCTGGGGTGCATTGTGCTGAAATGGATACAGAGTATGGTATAATGTGGGTTTGTGGTTGGGAGTGGTTGAAACCAAAAAGGAATTTTAGCTCACTTAAAAAAATGACTTGACACTCAAAACAAACTATTATGTTATGAATGTTACTAAGCAAAAGTTACATTCCAATACAAGATACCTAGCAAAACAGCACATGTAGTGAAATGAGGGGGGATGAAAAAATAGGAATTTTTAAATCTGCAGACATAAGGAATGTACATGATGCTATAAGGCTGTCTGTTCTAAATACAGTGGACCCACCTATGTGTTTTATGAACTGCTACTTTTGTCTTGAGGAAAGTAGTCCTTTATATAATGTCTGTCAACTCCACTTACTAAACTATATGTAGTGCTTCTTGTGGGGTAGTTCTGGCACAATGCATTGTGCCATCAAAATCAAACTCTGTGGGGAAACAGAGATACAATGCCCACGGACTTAAGAGTTTGACACCAAACTCAACACAGGCTTCCTTAAGACCGTCAAATTACCTGTGTCTGGAAGGCTTGTCTTTAAATATGCTATTAAGTACTGCAGTACTTAATGTATATTATAGTATAAACTAGTAATAAGGAAAAGGGTTATATAAAGATCAGTTGCACCTAGTTGCCTCTTGAAGGACAGCATGTTGGATAGTCGACTACAATGAGTGAACATGAGCTACAGACTGGATATATATTGTATATATAATGACTATCTGCCCCAACAATCATGTCAAAAGCTGAACACTGGCCTCTTGTATAAGAGCTATGTCAAACTTTAGAATTATGGAAGTTGTACCTCCTAAATACTGGAAACCATGATTCAGATATCCACAATACTCTCGGTAAATTTTGCAAACATATCTGTGAAGGTTGCAACAAGCTCATTCACAGAGGAGAATCCTTCCCTAAAGATTTCGTAGTATGCTTTTAATTGACATTTCCATTTAAAGTAATTAAGGCACTGCCAGACATAAATGAACTTCTGTTCTGCATGTGCCCGGCAAGGAGGCCACCAAACAAAGAGCAAAAGTATTTAAAAAGCATCAGAACATGAGTGCTGAGCTCCATGGATCATAAATTATGTTAACATAAATGCATTTTATACAGCTAGCCGCTGCCCGGTTATGCAAGGCATTATTTATTATTCAGTGTCGGTAAAACAACCTTCCCACTGCCAATGGGAACTCCGGCAGACAAATCTGTCACTGACTGGCAGCAGGAAACTACAACTTCACATTTTGTATTTTGATTTTGATTGCTTTCCAAAATACACTATCGAAAATTTACTGTCTAAATAATTTTTGCTTTGACCTATCTGAGATAATTGCATGCATGCCCACAGATGAAATGAGAAAGAAAATCATTAATTACACCCCACTCCAGAGGTGTCAAATGATTCACTATGGAATGGCTGAAGCAGGCCCTGAAGTTCAGAGTGCTAAATCTTCACTAATTCGTCGCACACGGGTCATTTCATTTTCGGATTAATATGCTTAATTTGGCAATTCTAGAAATTAGAGAAGTGTGAATTATGAATGAACTTTGCCATATGGAGGAAGCTGTAATAACTGCACCGATAGAGGGAAAATGCTTTTTTCCTTGTTACACTTACAGTTCTTCAGGCGGCCGCCAGCATTTTGCTTTGAAGAGAAATGTTGATTTTTTGCATGCTTGAGTGAAAAGTATAGTGCTCTCCTTCCACAATACGGGTTTATTTATGAACCATTAAATACGCAAGGCTAGGAGTGCACAGTAAAACAGACTGAGAGGAACAAACTGCAGTTGTTATAAAGCCTCTATTATATTATTAACTTTGGAAAGGCAAACATGAAATGGTACATGTCTGTCAGGCCAAAAAAATGGGTTTAAATACTAAAAATACTCTTACAGCGATATATGCTACCTACATTTGTGATATGCATTTTAAAACACAAATGAGAACTACAGCCAAAACGCTTGTTGCTCTTTTACAAACTTGTATATAGAAAGAAAGATGACAAATAGATTAAAGATAGATAGATAGATAGATAGATAGATAGATAGATAGATAGATAGATAGATATTCAATGGATAGAAGATAGAGAGATAGATATATAGATGATAGATTTTAGATAGATAGATAGAAAGATAGAAAGATAGATAGATAGACAGACAGACAGACAGACAGACAGACAGACAGACAGATAGATAGATAGATAGATAGATAGATAGATAGATAGATAGATATTCCTAGAAGCAGCCTCTGGCATTGCACTGTAGAACACAGCAGCGGATTCCAATGGAAACAGTAACTGCTTCCAATGGAAATTGCACTTACAAACAACTTTAAAATTCATTCAGAATTTCTAATGAAATCTATATTGGAAAGTTGCTTGGAATTACATTTGCTTTTCCAACCCCTTTAAGCAACCACTATAAAAGTAGACTATTCCAGTTAATCAAGGTGAATTCAGTGCAAATGTTAGTGGTATCATGAGAGATTCTTATACTTAAATAATTGACATAGAAACATTCATCAACCTCCTGTGCCCTCCCAGGATAGTGCAGTTGACTAAAAACTAAAATTAAAAACTAAAAACTAAAAAAAGACATTGATAAAATATAAATAATCTGCTCCTCTAGACTGCTAAAAACCATAAGTGCAAATTCTAGCATTATTAATCATGTAAGTTGCATGTGATATCACTTTTCATCTAGATAAGATCTCATAGTCCTGCTAGGAATTTAGGCAACTGTAAAGCCTTCATAACTGTATCCCATTTACAGACAGACTTTTCCTCCTCCGTCAGTGAGCATGCATTGATGTGCAGTATGAACCTGGGTTGACCACCACTACTGGAAGGTTTATGTATGTCTTTAGGTGCTATAAATGTAGCTCCTAATAAAGACTCCTGTAAAAGAATCATGCCCATGGAGATGTGTTAGATACATTTTTTATGAATGCTTTTATCTTTCTAAAGTAACATAATTACATTAGCACATAGGCCTTCTAGTATGCCTTCATGCTTTTTCACCGTTTTACTGTTTCTATCATCATAATATGGTTTAACAGAACTGTACGAATGTTAAGAAATAAGATGTGGTATTAAACAATAAGAGATATCAACAAACAAACAGTGAGTAAAAGATAACTGGTCCAGGTATACCAGCTGTAATCTCTTGTGAGTAGCAGACAGGGCTAAAATTAAAACATAACATTGCTTCAGATTGTGAACCAGATCATTTTAACATCACTAAAAAGTACGAAAATGAAAAATGTTGAAAACAAATTACTAAACAGATATTTTGTGGTTGAATCTGCCATACTGTTAAGCAATGTATTTGCTAAGGGAAAACTGGACATAACGTAAACCCAAACTGGAAGTGATGGAGCCTCCCAAAACTAACCAGCAAGGCTTGTGGTTACAGCCACATCATTGCTATTTCCAGTCCGAAAACTATGACCCAAACAGTTTTCAACATTGCTGGCCAAATTTACCAAATATTACACAGATTTGAAACCATAACAAATTGTTTCACCCATCTGCAGCTGAGACAAAGATAACAGTGTGGCAATTGCATGCAATAAGTTTCCTGATAATATATATATATATATATATATATATATATATATATATATATATATATATATATATATATATATATATATATATATATATATATATTATCCCTACATTTATGATTTACATGAATTATACTGCTATTTATAATGCTTAAATGCATGCTTTACAATGAATTATGCTGCCTGCTATAACTCCTATGCCCTACATATAATATGCTGCCTGTTATATGGAAGTGTTATAGCTGTACTTTACATATAATTACTGCCTGCTATTTATAATGGTTACATATGCTTTACATATAATATGCTGCCTGATATATAATATGAACATATATGCTTTAATGACATGCTAACAATGGAAGATTGGCAAAAGCTGTCAAATGCCCAATGATAATTAAATTACTCATTAGATATCCTATTGCCTGTATATTTCCGCATTTTAATAAAAAGGAGTCACACTGTTTAGGGGCAACCAGTTCAACCATATTCTACTTAGTGTTTCCAACACCTCCTGTGCCCCATCCCATCCCTATTCACAACATTAACTAATGTTTTCAAAAACTTTTCTCAATAAGGGATGCTTATAATAAACAGCATGCTGAACACAACCGAATACTGATTTTCTCATGTATCCTTTACTGAGGTTGTTATTGGTTACCCTGTAATTCACACCCAAACAGAATTTGGATAGGTCATTCAGAAGCATTCATTTGCACATGTAATTAAGCCCCAGTCTAAGAGGCTGAATAATTTCTAAAAAAAAAAAAAAATAGTTACTAAGGTGCCTGAATGTTTGGAGTGTTCTGTGTAGCTAACACATCAGTACAAACAATGTTTCAGTATAACAGCACCGAAGGGACAATAACTCTATTCAAAATAATGAGTTGCTGGACCCAGTGACAGAAAGAGGTTTAGATTTTACTTGTCACGTACCTAAATATGTGGGTGTTATATGATCGAATCAGAGCAAGCCAATGGGTGGTTCCACATTAACATCTGATGGAAATATTGCACAACCTTCTTTTCACTAATGAAAATGGCAACTGTATAATAGCTAGTTATTTAAAGAGATGATAACTAGATAGAATATGTATTTATACTGTACATATTGATGTATATCAAATAATCCAGTTAGTTGCAGCAGTGCATGAGATTTCCATCATGAAATAACAGAAGCACAAAATAACACATCATAAGAGGCTTGAACTTTAGTTTCTATATAATAAATTATTAATTTGGAGATTAAAGAGCCTATGTTAGGTAATAATAAATTGTACCAGCAGACTGACAATATCTATAACATATATATTTTATGTTTTGAATATTTAATTGGTAATATGTCAGGCATTTTATGGCACCCCTGTGCTTTATATTCATTTAATCAGGATCTTAGATAACTAAACTGGTGTTTCTGTTAATAAGGAGATATAATTATACCTTTAAAATGCCCAAAGGGGCCACTGAATCAGTTCATACGAACCACATGAATTTCTGACAATTTGTTCTCAGCAAAAATGTGATTAAAAACTGCTATGAAAAGAGGGAACCAGATCCAGAAAAATAATACTAATTATCATAGTGGATAAACTGCAAAGAGTTTAATGCTCTGGTGTTAGAACAGATTTATCCAGAATGTGGTTACAATTTACAATTTGATTTGGCACACACTCTGGGTAGGAGACAAATTATTAATGCTCATTTAGAATCTTAAGACCCCTAAAAAGTAGGAGGTTAAAATATCACTTGGTGTTTATAGAGATATATTTCCTTAAAATCAGACGATCCACTACTTAAATAATAAAAACTCTGTGTATTGCCTACAGGTAAAATATAACTGAACACGACATTCAGACTAAACCAGTGCTACACTAAACGCTGCTAAAAATCAGCAACAAACGAGAACTAAAAATTACAATCATCGTTCACATTTATGAATTTGTTGTATTAAATAGCAAATATTATTAGCTACATCTTGTCTTATTGTTTAGCTTGATGTGCTAAGATTAGTTAGTTTGTGTACAGTTGTGAAGTTAAAAGTTGGCGGTTGTTGGGAATAAGCAGGTATAATATTTTGAACCGTAAATTCTGTGCCACAAAATAGACTACAAAAGTCATTTTGGGTTTGAGGTTAATTAAGATGCCTCTGTACAGATTTTCTCTTCTGAAAACATTTTGAGACTGAATTCTATTTATTGAGTGTTAGTTAAGCTCACACCTCAGTCTCTCCTAAGCTTCAGCACTGTCCAACCAGTCTGAGCACTGCCTGCCAATCCAGCCATATCAATATCTCTTGATGTGAAAAACAACAATGACCTGGGAGGTTCCACAGGTGAACAGGTTTGGGGGTTAACAATAACTGTTGATCAAGTGTTTGTACATTGGCCCCAGTGCAGTAGAGGGGTACTGCTGTCGCTTCAGTTGGCAGATCTCAGTACACACAAAAAATGGAGAATTAAACAGACCTGGAGTATCCCTTAAGAGTTCCCTTTCATCCTTCCCCTAAGAACAGTTTTCTCATAGCTGCACAGGCCAAACCCTCTTAACCTCCCCATTCCTGGAAAAGGATATAGAAGGGTCAAAGGGTAAAGACATTGTCCCTTCTACACAGAGCCAGAAGCCTTGGGTATTCAATAGCAATATTGCATATTCAAAATTATTAAGACATTCTTTGAATGCAACAAAACAATAACATTTTTATTGTGTGTACTCCAGGGAAGAAGGCTAAACAAAGTCATAAATGTGTAAATATATGCCTCATCAAAGTCATAGCTCAAGGCAAAAATACAATTTTCGTTTGCAGCAATTTGGTTTATATTTTTAACATATGTATATTTCTAGAAAAAACTGTTCTGCAGTTAGATTTACACATCATCAGGAAATGCACCTGTATCTAAACTGTTCATCTCAGTTTCAGGTAAAATATGCACTCACTAAACATAAAACAAATGGTACATTTTCCATGCTATATGATAGGTAACTTAACTAAGAAAAAAAAATACAATGTACGTAATAATTATTTGATCTAGGCAAATGGTTTTGTTAAAACTGTCTCATACACTGTTGCAACATCACAAACTGTAGAATCATGTCACTGCCCATTTAGTACCGCTGCTTTTATATAAGTGACTTTATAGTGATATAAGGAAATGCACAGGATTTGTGCTTGTTTATAATCATAGCAAATAGTAGCCCAATGAAATGCAGATTGAAAGTTTTATCATGTGTTAAGCCAACTAACATAGCCTTGTCTTTAATATTATGTGCAAAGGAAAACAATGGCACTAGTCCAGGAGGCAGTAGATATTTATATTTGTATAAAAGAAATAAATGGTTGAAGTTGGTGCCCATAATCACTGTGACTTACCTGGTCATTTAGCTGGCAGGCGACCAGATTGGCTTGACTGCAGTACCCTGCAAACTTTATCAATTTTAGCCAATTGCCCACATCTGGCTGGCTGGCATCAATGCAGAATTTCACATCCCCATGTTCATCCAGGACCTACAGAACAAGCACATTTGTATTCAGTTTGTGTGCAGCGTAATTACTGCTAATTGCATCAATGCCAGGATACAGTAACTTTTTCCTATTTGCCCTAAATCGTGCTGCCAGGCACCTGAGGGTGAAGTTAAAGGGAATATTTGCTGAGGAGTGAAATCGAATCCCATAGTGAGTTTATTCCTATGGTCAACATATGACAGACATGTGCTTGGGGTGGATGGCTGGAATTTTATTGTGTGTAGGAATGGAAGAGCAGGCGACATGGGGCCCTATGAACAGAGCAGACACACTTAAAGCAAGGCGAGGGCCCAGCGTTGTAAATACACAATAAATCCGGCAGCCTTAAACACGCTATAAATTACTGGCAATAACAAAATCCCAGGCTCTTTAGAATTTTGCCTATCCCGGGGACTGGAGGGTTAAACAAGGTCGTGGTGAGATCAGCGCTAACATTTCATGTTTACAATCCTGGGCTTTAATTGCGCCCACGCCGCCCAGCGATCAACCGCTAAATGTAGCACTCTCTTTGCCTTATCTACTGCTGCAATTAAATCGCAGTATTATTATATCTACGAACTTCTCTTCTTTTAATTGCTCAGCTGGGTGACAAAATGTACACATAGTCACACAATGTTTAAGGGCACAAACACAATGGCATTGTCAACATTATTCACACGGATAGTTTTCGTTTCTTTTTCAGGGGATTTTATCGGATTGTATTTAATCGTTTGCGTTACAATTTACTAAAACGAGAAATCAGCCCAAGCGCAATATAGCGCCAGGGATCATGTTCCACTGGGTGACGGTGTCATAACGCGCTGTGCTAAATACTGGCAGGAGCTTTTGCAGTGGCCCGTAAATAACAGCAGCTCATTAACGAACCAAGTTAAGGGCCGAAATGACCAACTGCAAGAAATACACTGCATCCCCCAATCCATACAAGTGACACCTTGGACCTTCCTTTCTCGTCGAACTACAGCTCCCACTAACCTCCGACAGTTAAAAGTTATGATTTATAGTAACTGAAGACGATGTAAAACCTTTTGAAAGCTGTTTCGCCCATTTCTTACATGTAAAGAATATTCTGATGTACTATTAAATGTATCTTAAAGGGCAAACAATTGCTTCGGAAAATACAACACAATTAATTCTTGCATTTAATTCAGTTTGGAGGAAAAACAAAAGGACGGATTGCTTCTGTGCTTCTATCGCCCAAAAATCGGTTAAAAGTCGCTCACTACATTTTACTTGATTTGTTTAAATTGAAAGCCCATCGCGGGACAGAGCGCAATTATAAATATGATGTAAATTAATATTTATTCGTTTCCTTTTTGTCACCCCCTTTATATTCGTTTGTTTCTAAAAACATAAATGAGAAGGATCTTGTAGATCCTGCGCTTTGTTTTTAAATTGTATATAAACATAAAATCACTATATTGTAAGAATTGCCCTGAGTATTTTGCTTTGAAAAATCGCAGTATTTCACACAGAGAAGTTAGTGCAATAGCAGTAGGGCTCAAATAATAACAAAATAACAAACGAGTTCCGCGCTGCCCTTTCTCGTTGGCTATTGGCACGCGGATTCTTATTAGGAACGAATAAAACAACATTCCCGAGATTCAGGGACTAGGACAGGCCGTGGGGCTTGAGACAAGACAATATCGTGCCTTTCAGTCGTACGAGATGGTTGTGCGGATGGTTTCTAATCAGAGTCGATAACTTTGTATATAATTAGATGGAATGAAGATGAGATCACCTTTATATGGGTTAGATATAGGCAAATAAAAGGGTCCCGAGATGCCTGTGCCCCTAAGATACCAATGGGAATAGGTGCTGAGTCAAGTCACTTCTTATGATCGCCCTCCTGTGGAAAAATCTCCCGTGGCACCCAAAGTCATGTTCTGGCAGGGGAGCAGGCACTTTTTGTTTACCTTGTGTCACGAGCTGGAGCAGGTTGGCACACGGAGGGCACTGTACTGGCCTGGCACAGATCCCCACCTAGGCACAAGAACAAATGACACACTGGTGTCTGACACACACACACCAATGAGATACACAAACAGACACACAAGCAGTGCCAGGGAGACACACAACCAAGAAGTGCCAAGGAGACACACACAGACACAAGCAATACCAGGGAGACACACCAGACACACAAGCAGTTTCAGGGAGATACACCCAGACACAGAAGCAATAATAGGGAGACACAGACACACAAGCAATGCCAGGGAGACACACAGACACACAAGCAGTGCCAGGGAGACACAGACACACAAGCAATGCCAGGGAGACACACACAGACACACAAGCAGTGCCAGGGAGACACAGACACACAAGCAGTCCCAGGGAGACAGACACCCAAGCAGCGCCTGAGGGAGGGAGGGATAAAGTTGTGGCAGCAGTGAAAGTCCAAGTGAAACCACAAAGCCGCAGGAGCGAAGAGCTGAGCTCACACATGGCCGCCAACAAGTAAATTGCCAGCAGAGCACACGGCGCACTTACCTGGGCACTGCGAGTTCAGGGAAACAAAGTCCGACTGGGATTCCGATTAAGAGAAGCAGTCCAGATTCCGGGTCTCTGCTCCCAGGCTGCACGCGAGTCTTCCCAATATGAAGCGGCCGGACAGGCAGCAATTTCCACAGCTTATCCAAAGAAAGTGAAAGTATGAGCAAAGCGATTCCCTCTCGCACTGTGCGCTCTTATCAGTCAGTCGGGTGACACCTCGGGGCTCGGCTGCCTCAGGAGGGAGATACTACTGTTCTGTGCCGCGGGGAGGGTTATTACGGGGCAGTCGGGTCACTAGTCCTCCTCCCTGTCCTGTGTGTGAGACTTAACTTGCCTGCGAGCTATTCCTTTTTACTCGTCTGTTTGGCCTCCTCTCCCTGTTTGAGATTGAATGATGCAGAACCCACGCTTTGCCCTGGTGATACCGGGTTACACCGACTACTTGCCTGGTTTGTTCCCCAGTAGGTGTGAGGGTCAGACTTACTGGCCCCTGGGTCGGACTTCGCTAAAACCCCTTGAAAACCGGCCTGTCACACTGCTAATCCTTTGCTCTGGGTCATGGGGTGACAGTTTTGCACATTAACGCGACTGATCCACGAGGAGACGTCAGACTGGCAGCGCTCAGGGTTTGTCCTGTGAAGTTTGTCTGCTGAGCATTAGGTCTGTCCCGGCGTGTCCCAGTGCAGTCCCTCGGGCTCTCCCAGGCAGGCTTGTGTGCAGATGTATAAGGTTTACAGTGCAGGTATATAAGGTTTACAGTGCAGGTGTATGAGGATTACAGTGGGGCCAGTAAGTCAGGCTGCTGGTGCCAGTGCCTGGATCCCGGTAGGTTGGAGAGTTGTCAGTGGAAGGACATTGCCTGCTCTCCCCAGTGTCAGTAACTCAGCACGGGACACTGGGCTTCAGCTCCCTCTATGTCACTAATCCTGCTGTAACGTTAACTCGGGCTCAAGTCCTCCCGGGACCGTCCCTTTCTCGAGTCTTCACAACAAACCGTGCAGGTCCTTGTGTCATGTTGTGTCTCTTTAAAGAGCATCAGACCGGCCATGCAGAAAGAGGAGGATCGGCTCTGTCTCCCACTCTCTGTCCCTCTCTGTAAGGACACGGGCTCCTCTCTCGGGACAGTTTTAAAGTGACAGCAGCTCTGCTAGACGAGGTCACTAAAAGGTCGCTGGTGAGCCCCTATAGGACAGACTCATTCTAGAGGCACCGCCATTAAACATGTCCATTCCATCCATGCAATGTGCAGCCAATGGGACATGTGGGGTGGGTGGATGTCTTTCAGGAAACTCTCATGATCTCCTTACCTCTCATTTACTCTGCTGCTGCCTGGACTTGCCCCGCACTCTCCCCTCACTCCTTCATCTACTCCCATTATTATATATTAGAGATAGCGGTTTTATCCACTTGTACTCCTTACTTACTTTGCTCCCTGTCACCCCGTGACATTCCCACACACCCACTCTGGACAAAGACACGCTGCTGGGATTCATTCGTTTCCACTTGGGCAAATGGGCATAGGCAGAATAATAAACGATCCAAGTTACAGGAGATATTTATTTTGTTATTATTGTTAGTTTTCAGACTTGGTTAAGCCTGACATTGACAGATGCGCAGGAATAAATTGAAAGACGACGGTTTCCGGGTTTCGGGGCTTATATAGATGAGCGTAGCACATACCACTTTGCGAGGCGGGGGGTTAAAGATCAAACGGTAACTCAGTTCGCTTATCTGATACAGGGGGTTTATGCACACCCTTGCTTATTATCCAGTTGGCAACATCGCATACTTTATATTTTTTCCTCTCTTTCTAATAAAGTACAAGTGTTGGGCTGAGGCGCATAAAGTGCTATTTATTTAAGAGGAGGGGGCAGCGCGCGTGACAGGCGATAGTGATAAATAGGTCTCAGCAGACTGTATCTGTGACATTGAACCGCTGCTCCAGATAATGGCCATTGTTCTGCGGCGGTGTTGGAACAATCCATTGTAAATAACCTTAAAAACTGCCCAGAGATTCCCAGAGACTTGGGTGCTGCTTGAGAACCTCAGACAGGTCCCGGTTCGCTGGCCATGGGTTTCCTGCCTTGCCCTCACTCGCTCATTGTTGCTGTTTTTTTTATTCAGCCATAAATTGGGCCAGTGAGCTGCGCGGACTTCTTTCTGTCAGGGTGAGGGATTTGTTTTATGGGGCATTGTGTGGATAAATACAAGGAATCTGATTGGCCGCCGACTCCATATGTCTCTGATCAGTGATTCCGATAGGCGAAACAATAGCCCCAGTGGCATAAGTAGTAGAGGCCATGGAAAAAGTGGCATCTCCCGCCTCAGATACACACGGGCCGCTTATTGGAGGAGGAGGAGAAAGACGTCAGGCGGCTCTTGCGAGTAATTCCAGGTGACGCCAGTAGGTGTCGCTGCTTCATGGATCAAAGATACAATTTTGGATTTTGTTTTGCTGTGTGCTGATCATATTCTTAACTCTTCCACATACCGGTAATGTGATAGAACGTCAGTCTGTAGTAACCCTTCTCACGCTGCATCGTTTCTGGCCTATTTTACTCCCCGTCGTCGCACAACGCTGACTTACATGCCCTTTCCCACACGAAGGGGTTAAAGGAATTGTTCAGTGTACAAATAAAAACTGGATAAACAGATAGCCTGTCCAAAATAAAAATTTAAAGTTAAAGGACCAGTAACATAAAAAAAAAAAATTTAAAAAAAATTCGTTAGTATACCACAAAAAAAAAACACCAAGACAAATCAAACTTTTAAATCGCACAGCCTTTATTAAGAAATAACGTACCGAAACTCCTTTTCAGAAAAGGCGATCCATCACACGGTGCTCGATTTCTCCTCCCTGTCTTCCTTATAGGAGATAGCCAGGGAGGAGGAATCGAACACCGCACAATAGATCGTCGCCTTTTCTGAAGAGGAGCGCAAGCGGAGTTTCGGTGAGTTATTTCTTAATAAAGGCTGTCCAATACAGAAAAAACACCAATACCTTGGTATGCTGCAACAGGGGTGATCCCAATTTATTCCATAGTACTACCAGACACTGCAGTTATAATCAAACATTTTGGGAACATCTTCACTGAGAAAGGGACAGGTGTTCTCAAAATGTTTGATTATAACTGCAGTGTCTGGTAGTGCTATGGAATAAATTGGGATCACCCCTGTTGCAGCATACCAAGGTATTGGTGTTTTTTCTGTATTGGACTAATTGCTGGTGTATGGCTAGGCCAGTGCCATTGCCTTTTACCCCTTAAACTGAACTTTTCTGGAACTGTTTAATAAAGGCTGTGCAATTTAAGAGTTTAGTTTGTGTTGGTGTTTTTTTTTTGTGTTTGATGTTACTAGGGTTGCCACCTTTTCTGGAAAAAAATACCGGCCTTCCTATATATTTATCTATTTCCCTATTAATAACATTGGGATTAACCATCATTTTTACCGGCCAGGGCGGTAAAATACTGGCCAGGTGGCAACCCTAGATGTTACTGATCCTTTAATTAGCCAAAAATGTAATGTATAAAGACTGGAGTGAGTGAATCTCTAACACAATAGCCAGAACACTACTTCCTGCTTTGCAGCTCTCTTGGTTTGCACTGACTGGTTACCAGGCTGTTACCAATCAGAGACTTGAGGGGGGGGGGTCATATCTGTTGCTTTTGAATCTGAGCTGAATGCTGAGGATCAATTACAAACTCACTGAACAGATATGTACCATGTGGCCCCCCTTCAAGTCGCTGTCTAGCTCAGAGTTAGAGTTAGAGAGCTGAAAAGTAGGAAGTAGTGTTCTGGCTATTATGTTACACATCCAGTCACTCCAGCCTTTTTATATTAGATATTTGGCAAACTAACTATTTTAGAAACATTTTTTATTTTGCACAGGCTATCTATTTACCCAGTTTTTATTTCCACACTGAACAATTCCTTTAAAAAGCCCTCCACTTCATGATCCCGGGCCCTAGGTTGCTTGTCTATCACTACTTATCATTTTCTCAGTTGCTTTGCATGCCCTGAATGAACTGAAAGGTATCCCAGTGCCCGGAGGAGAAAAGGAAGGAGCTTTTAGGAACCTTGGAGCCAGTTAATGAGGCCCAGCCCCGGTGATAATTTCACTTCATCCCTTGGGAATAGGAAAGGTCACTGTCCATCACAATCCCTGGCCGCGACACAGAGCTGCAAACGGATCGGGTTCGCGAAGATATTGTTTTAAAGCTTATTGTGTGGAGACAATGATGGAATGTGCAATATTTTTCTAGTGTAGGTGATGACTTATACGTGTGTGTGTGACAGAAGTGCAACTAAAAAGCACCATGAGGTCATTCAACCATCGAGGGATGTGACACTTCACCTCTAATAATGGCGACTTTTGCCACCACTTATAGCACTCCCTGAAATATCTGAGAAAGAGCCATGGCTTTTTATGCTCCATCCTCTCAGAAAAATAAGCACAAGACAATATACAATACATAGCACTGAGGGGCAGCCTTATGGAGCGTTCCAAGAGCACAGACACAGGGGTTCTTTCTGAGGCCGTTTAAAATCAATATTTAATGTTGGTCACTACTTCACAAGTAGTGTGAGGGGGGGGATTTCTAATCTCTTTTAAAAACCCCTACATGTATGCCTCTCTCTCTCTGCTTCTTTGGAACCATGACTGCAGTCCTACAAAGAATGCTACCTGTGCAATACATGAAAGATTATTATTATTACTACCTTTATACCTATATCAAGCCCCTCTCCCACAGGCCCAAAAAATAGTGACTGTCTATAGCATCTTACGTTAGCCCCTTTGACTTTTGCCAGCATCTATAGCTTCCCAGTTCTGGCCTGACTATTTTTATATTGCAGACACAGGGTATATTTTGGTGCCCAAAGCATAGGGCAATTAAGTGACTTGCTCACTACTACTGTGACTGAAAAGGAAAATATATTCTCTTAACATGTAGGGTATACTTTCACATTATTCTCCTCTAAGTGTTCTGTAAAACAAATTGCCTTAGGTTATCCTGTGCAAAGAGTGCCATTTATGCATATTTGCATTTATTAATAGACATGGAAGCTGCCATTGTGAAAGGTGCTCTTGGCTCATATCCCTCACTAATCCGTCATCTTCTGCAGCTAGAAATGACAGCTTGCAGAATTGGGGTTTGCCTGGACAAAATATACAAATCTATTGACTGTGCGCAGAATCTTGCTATATATCTGCAGTGTTAGTGCTGTTGGTAATGTCAACAAGGTGGTGGCCAGGCCAATCCAATCCATGAGGGATACTGCAAGCTATAGGCAAACAAAAGGCCATAGGTAGGTTATTTTGTTTTATATTCTGAAATGTCAGATTTCAAAATTGAATATAACAAAATCTGTGAAAAATGGATTTCAGTGTAGAATTCTGCTGGAGCAGCACTAATAACTGATGCATTTTGAAAAAAACATTTTCCCATGACAGTATCCCTTTAAGATATGTAAAAATTGTTGGATAATCTAATCCTTTGAGTATTAACCATTGCTGTTTCCCTATGGTGCTGGGAGCTCAGAACAAATGCCCTCTGTGACCTACCCTATAACATACCTCCCAACATTTTGGAAAAAGAAAGAGGGCCAAAAAGATTAGATTTTTGACTACCCTATTTTTTGAGCCACAATTAATTACCATGTACATTTTACAAAATTTGGCAGGTTATAAAAGTTTGAACACATTTCTGTGGTTTTTATGTGTTATTTGTTTTGCTAATACGGTGAATTGCCCTTTAAGCTGCAAATCACAATTTCCCCTAGAGACCTGCTTATGTTAAATTGTTACAAAAGTATCTATGTATCTATCCTGGGCTTTCTGCCAAAAGCCTATTAAGTTAGAAACTTTGTATCTTTTTCTGGCTGTTCAGTGCAGGAGATCGAAGACAAAACCCGGGACATTTCAATAACAATCCAGGACTGCAGGATCAAAATCTGGACTCCCATGACAGTTGGGAGGTATGCTATTATAACCGAAATCCATCTCTGTTATTCTGTCTTTATTCCTGGCATTCACGTTGCTCTCTTAGAACTGAGAGTAGTAATAACACAGTGCCAGTCAGTTCCATGTTCTTATACTCTTGACTGACATTTGGGCCAGCAAGGAGTTGCAACATTGTACACACATACATGTTACATACACAGTGTGTCAACTGGAAATTGTGCAGATTGTTAGAAATTCTACTTTTGCACTTCTCTTCAATCAAAAGCTTTGCCATGTCATTTGATTCAGCTAGTTAACAAGATCTACTGGCTAAAGGAATGCAAACTCCTTAAGAATTAGAGAATCTCATGGAAGTGCCTGAAGTCCTATTACATGTGTAGATAATGCATCTCTCCAGACTTCTGCAGAGCACTCAAGAGAAGAGAAGGAGTGGATTCAGGTTTGTTTATTTAAATATGTCAATATATTAGTGAAGTCGGTGAGGAGTTAGTAATGCAATCCACCAGCTATTCCCACAAGGCTGTAAACTGATGCCCCCTTTTAAGCTTTTCACTTTTAGAAAGTCCTACAAACCAAGTGTGGGATAGAGTTTGCAAATGGAATCCTAACAAGTCTGAAACTTCCCAGGTCTGGATCAGAGCAAACTGTAACCTAAGCAGCAACTCAGACACTTAGGGGCACATTTACATATGGTCGAATATCGAGGGTTATCGTTCAATTCGAAGGATTTTAATCCATTGATCGAACGATTTTTCTTCGACCAAAAAAACATTAGAAAGCCTATGGGGACCTTCCCCATAGGCTAACACCTCGTTAGGTTTTAGGTGGCGAAGTAGGGGGTCGAAGTTTTTTTTAAAGAGACAGTACTTCGACTATCGAATGGTCGATAATTTTTAGTTAGAATCGTTAGATTCGAAGTCGTAGTCGAAGGTCGAAGTAGCCAATTCGATGGTCAAAGTAGCCAAAAAAAACATTCGAAATTCGAAGTTTTTTTTCTTCTATTCCTTCACTCGAGCTAAGTAAATGTGCCCCTTAGTGTTGGCGACCCGCACCCCAGAGCTGCTTTAGAAAGTGAAAAATGAAGATTTACACTTCAATATTAGAAAAATGGTCACAAATAGAAAATATAAAGTAATTGAAAAAAGTCTTTATTTCTGAAGAACTATCTGAACCAACTGAACTGGGAAAACATGTTTGAAGGTGAGCAACCCTTTCAAAGGATCTAAAAATTTAGATATCACAACGTCCTCCTGAAGAATACCTTGGACCATGGGCCCACTTTCCAAATCTTTTCTCCAGTTCCTCTCCTCACTCAACCACTATTCTCCAAGTCTCTTTTCTTTCTATTCAATAATCTATAATTCTATCTATTTAGATCCCATACAGAGATAGGTAATGACCATGAAATAGGCCAAATGGTTAGAAGGAGAGCCCACAGACACTTGGGCCCACCGGGAGTTTTCCCTGGTATCATGGTTGTCCAGCCTGATACTGAGGGATTCAATAGCTCCCATCACTGCTTTCTTCCTATAGTGATGAATAGTAATTTAAATGAGGTTCATAACTGGATCTGAACCGAACATTTTGTCACAAAGCTACTAAAGAAACACTGGCCTACAAGGTGGCAGCCAATATGGTTATATCTGACTGATCGATATAAGGTTACACACCTAGTGCTAATAGCCAGAACAGGAAGCTGCTCCTGATGTCCTGTGTTTAAGCTTAAACACAGCAAAATATCAAAAAGCTGCTAGTTTAAACAAGCACAGATACTTCACATACTGTATGTACTAATAGATGTAACAATACTGAAATAAATGGTTATCATTGTTACACAAATTCTGAGAAACAAAGCTTTTTAACTAAACAGGTAGAAAACCAACATATTTGTAATTGTGGAAATCAATGTTGATTATTTAGTAACAGACCTGTCTATTAAGTTTAACCTTTCTCTCAAAAAATCCCTATTTTGCCATTACCTTAATAAAGTACACATGCGGCTTCTTGAAATTCAAGAAGCCGAGTCTGGAATAAAGCTGTGTATAAAAGGACTGCTAGTGCACAACATGCTGGAGAATGGCTTGGGACACAGTAGAACATCTATAAAAGATTGCTAGTAATAGCCAATAGTCTGTAAAACAAGCAAAGGGTAAGCTGATCTGAAATATTTACAGCAACTACGTTTCAGTTCACCTAATAATCTAATATGTCCTATATCCTAACAGTGACTTTTAGGGTTTTTTCGTTTTTTTCGGTTTATAGTTATTACAGTCTCTGTTATAAATTTTAACCAGCCTAATATTGGTTTGACTTTAGAGAGCAAAAGGAAGACTGTTAACAGGAAAATGAGAGATTGAAAAGTTGATAGGGACTAGAGACCCTAACAACCATGTTGCTCCTGGAATGTCAGGTTGAAGAAAGGAAGATACAGTTATTATTAGTAAAAAAGTAAAATGATGTTTACAGCATATTAATGGGGAAATTTAAAATCACAAAAAAGTGCAAATACAAAAATAAAAATAACCAAATAAAATGAGCATTGCGCAATGTAATATATTTAACTAGACAGTTAATAAGCCAGATCTGTTTAAAGGAACAGTTCATGTACGTTTTAGTAGGTTATAGAATGGCCTAGTCTAAGCAACTTTGCAAATGGGTTTAATTTTATATTATTTATAGTTTTTGACTTATTTGCCTTTCTTTCCAGCTTATAGATTGTAATTTAAAATGCTGGGGGGGGGGATGTCACCCCATAACAAATGACTACAGACACTGCTAGGGTAAATTTGAACCTTTTAACTTTTTAATTCAGAAAACGAAACCATTTGCAAATTGCCTCAGACTATCAGTATCTACAATACACTAAGGGGCAGATTCACTAACTTCGAGTGAAGGATTCGAATGAAAAAAATTCGAATTTCGAAGTATTTTTTGGGTACTTCGACCATCGAATTGGTTAAATTAGTTCGAATTCGAACGAAATCGAACAAATCGAAGTAAAAATTGTTCGACTATTCGATCAATCGATAGTCGAAGTACTTTCCCTTTAAAAAAACTTCGACCCCCTACTTCGGCAGATAAAACCTACCGAAGTCAATGTTAGCCTATGGGGAAGGTCCCCATAGGTTTGCTAACCTTTTTTTGATCGAAGGATTTTCCTTCAATCGTTGGATTAAAATCGTTCGAATCGTTCGATTCGAAGGATTTAATCGTTCGATCGAACGAAAAATCCTTCGATCGATCGATCGCAGGATTAGCGCTAAATCCTTCGACTTCGATATTCGAAGTCGAAGGATTTCAATTCGAGGGTCGAATTTCGAAGTATTTTTAACTTCGAAATTCGACCCTTAATGAATCTGCCCCTAAAAGTTAATTTTGAACTACCCCTTTTGAACTAATATGGCTTTTTTTGTGTGCAAAAATATAACCTTTTCAATAAAAAGCTTAATTACATAAACTGATTTTCCACTGCCCCTAAATATTTTTGTGGGTTTGCAAAAATGTATTAAATGAAAAGAGAAATTGTTTGCACATTTTTTCAGGGATACTCCCCCATTAATATAAACCCTCCAACAAATGGTCACATGGCAAGATACCAGTTACACCAGTTACTTTGCAAGCTATCCAAGTCATTTTGTTTATATATACATCTGGTAGCAAAGATTAGAATGTAAGCTCTGGGGGACTGGGATCAAAGTGCCCAGAACAGCCTGCATGCAGTGTATGAATAAAGTCATCATTATTAGAGGTAGAACGAGGCCTGCAATATGTTGCGAGTCACCAAGTAACCTCATTCCAATGAATATTGTTCATTTCATTGTGAAACTTGTTTTTTTTTTTTATCGCTGCACTTTATAGAAACAAGTTAAGTAAAGTAAAAAATCTGTTAAAAAGACCGAAGGAAATTAAATGCAAGAACAAAAATGTAAATACAAAATTTCCCTTGGTCTGGAAGCAAGCCCAGCTGAAAGCATGTTAATCTCCACCTCAGTAATTTGGTTCTTCTGGAGAAGACAGAAGCCTGCTGCTGCGCCCTGCACTTCATAAATCAAATCTTTATATGGACAAGGTCAGGGCACCTCTCACATCTCAGACATAGGGTCTTTGCCATGGTGCTAAGGGCGCAGGCATGTTTATTCTCCAGTGCAGATCTCTGAGGAGAAGTCCAGCACGCTTCTAATTACTTTTGATTATTTTCATTTGCTGAGGTCAGCCTGGCTCACCAGAGACTGCTGCAGGGCTGATTTCCTTCAAATATCAGTGTCTTTTTGGGGCAGCTTTGTGTAATTTTCAGAATTATCATCCCATTATTTAACCCGCAGCTACAAATCTCTGCTAACAGCAGATGTCCTGGCTAGTCATGTGTGACTTGTTATATGGTTTAAATATATTGCTTGTTGTATTCCAGATACTGCATGGCTCTTCTTTACAGTCAGCACTGGGAATCTGTATGGAGCAGCGTTCTCTGCTAGGAGCAGTATTAAAGGAGACATATAGCACAACTAAAAAAGCCCATCCTATCTGGTAGGCAATCATGAAATATATATGGTGCTGGTTTCACTTTGGGTGAAAAATTAATATTGTCTTTAAAATAGCATGTTTATTGGAGCTCCCTATAGATCTGCTACGGTCCTTATCTGTGTTTCAAATGAGGGGTGGGTGTGTTCTAAGGGTCCCTGCCAGAAGTACCGTAGAAGGGGGATAGCCAATCACAGCACTGCATTCACGCAGGCAAAAGGCAGGCTTCAGTTCCCTACCAGGTCAGTCTAGCTTCTAATTGGGTTCTTTACTACAGTGCACTGCACAGCCTGGGGAAGGAGGCAGCAGGAAGTTAGGAAAAGTTAGAGTGCTCAGTGGCTGTTCAATACATTTATTGAAGCAGAGACATACCACAGTGTATGCAGGTAATTACTCAATATCCAGAGATGAAGGGTGAAATCAAGAAGCACATAACTGAGCTCATAGTGAGAGAGAAACAGATCCAGAAGGGTTTCTGGCAAGTTGTTCTAACTTATTGTGTGTTTTTATAACAAATAACCCAATCTTGAGTTTATTTTACCAGAGCAATATATTTAGCCACTTTACCAACATGTGTCAGTATCACTTAAAATTGGAGTTAGTATGGTTGTGACATTGACTTTTCTGTCTAATGAGTTGATTATTTGATTTACCACATATTGCTGGGTCAGAATTTGATAATGTCATACAAAGGCGTTTTGCTGTTCCTAAAAATTAGGATTGTTTCTAAAAATTTAAAATACGCTCTTAAAATATTAGAAAGTAATAATAGCAAAACACCTAAAGCTGGCAAGCACATATGTGTAGAAATGGTAATGTGATGTAACATGGGAGTGGAATCTTTAGCAGAGAAAACATTTATCATCCTGTGGTCCTCTTGTAAATCTGGCAAGTGGAGAAATAACACCGCAGGTTGGGGATGGTGAAAAGGCAAATGAAGATAACACACTGACAGGCGATGACAGATTTGCTGACAACAGCAAGCAGAAGCACATCCCAGGCAGTCTGGCAAAGGGGCAGTAATATGAGAAAACAAATTGCTGTTTTGTGAAAGGACATGAATCACACACAGACACACATACACACACACACCCTTGTGCACACAGTCACTTAGGGTATCAGCTCTGGCTGCACTCACTCATTCCATCTCTCTGTTCCTACAAATGCAACCAATTATGAATTCCCTTACTTCAAAACTCTGTATCTGTATGTGATGTGTATGCAGTGATTCAGAAAATTACATGTATATTTAAATCCTGACCTTTTTCAGATTGGTATTTGATATAGTTGTTCCTGATTACTTGCACTTTTGTTATTCTTACAGGACCATGCCCTTCTCATGATTTACCCATCATTCCACTGCAACCTGTACTAAATTATTAAAAGATTTAGATCTAGAGGTGTAAGAGCTCATTCTCCTACTATTTATTCAATAATCCTTGTTTGTACATGGAATGTTTGTTGCACTTAAAGGGCAACGAAAGTCTAAAATAGAATAATGTTAGAAATGCTGTATTTTGTATACTAAATATAAACATGAACTTACTGCACCAGCAGCCCAATAAGACAAATGATTTATGCTTTCAAAGTTGGCCCAGGGGGCTGTCATCTTGAAACTTTGTTAGACATTTCTGCAATATCAAGACTTGCACATGCTCAGTGTGGTCTGGGCTTCAGTTGGGAGGTTAAGCTTAGGGATCGTCATAAATTATCAAAACAGCACAAGTCAAATAATATCTGTCATAGAAGCCAATACAGCAAGACTGATTAATAATCAGAATATAAAGACTGCACTGAATCTGTGGATACAAATCTCTACAGGGAATCCAACAATGCTGCTCGAGTTCTGGGAAGTAAGGTGGGGAAGTAAGGTGGGGGGGCTCCCCATGCCATTTGAAAGTATGATCGTTTACCTGCACTGCAGTTGGGGACTGTCTGACAATTCCTCAGCAGTATCCACAGCAGTAAAAGAAGGAGGAATTTCACTGCATACAGTCAGGTTTATTATAAAAACAGTAGACATGTTTTAATTAAAGTATATTGGAGATTAAAGAAAGTAAAAATGGGATTTTATATTTTTGCCTTTACGTCCCCTTTAACGCTAAGGGGGTTATTTATCAAAATTTAAATACCTCAATCTTTTGTAGAAAAAAAAATAAGTAGAATTTTTCATGATTTATTAAACCCCGCATGGTGTTAAAAGTCAGAATAAAAAAGTACTCCAACTCATACCTGCCGAGTTCATGTAGAAGTCGGAAAAATGTATTGATAAATAGGGGGGGGGGATGTCAGTGCAGATTTGGTTGGAGTCATTTTCAGAAAATAGTGATAACTTTTCGGATTTTGATAAATAACCCCCATAGTTTCTGTAACTGCAGTTTAATGAGGGCTAATTTATTATTGCTCCAAAGGGGTGTACAGTTAAAGTAAAACTAGGGTTTCGATGGTCCTTCCTGCCTTAGCTAGGTGCAGGTATTCTGCACATTCCAACTAGTGTCTTCTTGTAAGAAATGTAGAAGAGTGTACATATCCTTTTTAGCACAATTTAGGATAAATAGGAAGATTTAGAAATGCACATTAAACTCACAGTGCTGCATTTCTTTTGCCTTATACAGTAATTAATAAATCACTAGCAGTAACTTTATTCACAACTTTATTCATAGTAGGTAATGTATTAACAGAACCTAGCACGGCAAAACTTACAGTACAATTTACATGGATTCTAAATAAAGCAAATGCGCCCTTAAAGTAGACAGGCATTTATTCTTGTTTGGATACAGGAAAAGCACTTCCTCAGTGGGGTAACATTAACATCTAAGCCAATAACAAAAAAACATGGTTAAATTAACCCCCTGCTGCATACATATTGCTTTCATTACAGGCCAATTAAGGGATCATACATGTGCAATGCTGCGATTTAAGCCTGGTTATAATGCTGGTTAGATGAGACACAATTTGTGGCATGTTTAATTAAGAGGCTCCACATTAATGCCTACCAAAGTAAAAACTGCTGGGGAGTGACAAGTCTATCAATTTCGAACATCTGCTGGATCTCTAGCTGCCGTAGGGAGGCTGTCATATTTTACAAGTATATAAATATCCCAATCATATCTGTCTAAATATAAACAAAATTTAAAAAAGTCTAAGTAACAATCTTACATGATTAAATGTGCTTTTTCTCTTGTAATTTAAAAAAAAATGTTAATAAGGTTAATCATTATATTTCCCCATATGTTTTACTGCAATCTCTTTTGAGTGGCACCTTCCCTTACAGTCTTGACACAATGCAATGCTGCAGTGTGTATCTGTATCTGTCAGATGTCCTTGTTTGTATTTGTAAATTGAAATTACTTTGTATCCCTTAAATGCACTGGCTGTGGGAAGTGATAACACTATACAAACAACAATAATAATAATAACTTCTACGAAGAAATACTGTACCTACCAACACTGATTTCACATCAGAAGAATTAATCAAGGACATTTGATGGCATTATATAATGTAATGGTAATACCAGCAATCATAACAATTTTAGAAAATAGATTTTACAAATGTATCATGTAATACATACATATACATAAGGAAGGTGACATTCATAAGGAACAATACAGAAATATATCCCTTTCATAATGAGTTCTACAAACTATCAGTTTATTATGTTTACAGTACTCTCTGGCTACTAGATAAGTAAGTAAGAACACAAACCATCACCCTTAGGGCAAGGCCAGACGTGGCGTTTTTAAAAAAGCTCCGCGAGGCGTAAATACGCATAAACTGCACTACCACTGAAACTAATGGAAAACCCACTATGGCAATTCACACAGGGCGCTTGCAAGCCGGAATCGGCCACAGGACACCTGTATTGTCGTTTTTCAGCAGAAACGCCAATACGTCAAGAAACTACAAAATCAATAGACTCTATGTGAAACCACACCTTGCGTAAATACGCAGCGTATTTTAAATATGGCGTAAATTCTCAATAAGAACAACGAGAACAATGAAAAGTGCATGTAGGGAAAAGAAACCTACGTGCTGAAAAACGCATGAAAAACGCATGTTGACGGTCACGTGTGGTCTCAGTGGCGTATTTACGCCCGGCGTTTCTTTTTAAAAAATGCAACTTAAAAACGCCACGTCTGGCCTTGCCCTAAGGAATGACAGGTAGAGATGGTAGATATACTATCACCCAAAGATGATGGTCATGTGCTTCTGTGGTTGAAATGGTTGAAAAGTTATTACCAGGCGTTGCTAAAGTTAAACTGTTCTGTAGAAATTCATGACGTGATGAAAAGAAGCCTTCGTGCCTGATGTGCTGATGTTTATTGCTCTAAGCTGACAGCAATATTATTTTTAAACTTTAATATAACTTCTGATCTGTAAGTGAAGCTGATAGGATTGTGCAAAGGACAATTGTATGGGGTCTGGAGAATAAGCCAAAAAAGTGTCACAAATTGGACCTTCTTAAACACAATCATTCTTTTCTTTAGATATTGTTGAACATTTTAAAGGGCACAGCACACTGACATCTGTATGTTTGTCAAATTGCTGATGATCTTGCCATTTGGCCCATGAATCTAGCTTTTGGATGGTTGGGTGTTTGCTTGAGCCAATCACTGAAAGCTGGACTGTTCATGAGCTAATATTTCCGTCAGCACTTGCTCATCTGGCTGTAGATTTGTTACAACTGATACGGGGTAATATCTGCCAACATGTAAATGCACGTCTACTATCTGGCCTAATAGATTGGAAAAGATTCAAGCAGCAAACTAAATAAAACACCCACGCAAACTGCAACTAATACAACCGATACAAAAATATCAGCCTCTATAGGTTACAGGTCTCCTGTTCATGTTTATAATAACTGACATTTATATGATACACCCAATACTCCAGTTTAACTAGAAACATAAAGACTACAATTTATAGATTGCTGAGGACATTTAAACTTTCTATGATTTACTGTATTTTGGTGTATATTCGGTTATACTGTATTATATAAAGAGCTTACTTTTACCAAATCCGCATCATTCATAAATTCACTGTTCTGACCCCTACACACTTCTGAGGGAGGTAGAGAAAACATTTATCCTAAAGCACAGTAATTCTAGCACATTGTACATTTTCCTTATAATGGGGTGCTAGACAAACATTATATATATATAATACACAAAAGCCATGAATATCTTGTAAATTATATCCTTATAAACGGTGAGTAGTGATGTCATCAGTTATAAACGGTGAGTTCTGATGTCATTTCTGTCACATGACTCACTAAAATTTGTGTATTATAATTAATAAAGTACCCCCAGTTGTAAAATATGAGGATATTATAAGTTACCTCGGAGTTCCATGACCTGTATAAAAACACTCGGCCTTCGGCCTCGTGTTTTTATATGGTCATGAAACTCCTCGGTAACTTATAATATCCTTATATTTTACAAGAGGGGGTACTTTATTCACTATATAATTTTCCAATGAGTATCCGCACTCCAAGGCAATATAGAAAAGAGAGGGGTGCACGGTCATTTTTGCATACACCAATAGTTTCCAAACCAGCACTCCCCTTGTGCCTCACAACAAGCCAATCAGTGCTCAAGTGTCCCATATATATATATGCACAACATAAGTTATATCCAAAAGACCACAGTTCCCAGCCAAAGCAAAGTTCCATTCGGAGACAGGCAGAAGTGTTTGGTCAATCTGCATTATTGTCTTTTAGCTGCACATCACAGTTATCTGCTTGCCATTAGTTTAGACTTGTCTGTCTGTATCCCTTTAATAAACATTTTACTTCAAACCATGGTGACTTTACAGCGACAGGAGATTTGTATGGAAAAGCTATTGTTCATGCATGATTTGCACAGTACATGCAGCTGCACAGACTCAAAGGTATTTTTGCTATAGTTTTACTTTATGTCAAACAATGAAAGGATTGTGAAGCTGTCCATACCCTACTGTGACACTGAATCAAAATGTAGCATATGAAATTGTAGGTGCTTAATTCTCAGATAGATTTCAAACTTCATTGACCCATCATTGTTCCGGATGGCTAAGCTCATCATCTCTGTGAACACAACATTTCACAGCAAAGGACCATATAATATTTCACTCTCCATCACTAATAGGTATGATTAATCCTTATTTCATTGCATGTCACTGCCTACAAATCCAGATGAAGATTTCAAATCCAAATGTTGACAGTGAGTTCACAGAATCCTTTACCTTTTTAGTGCACAACTTGTGGGAGAGTATAAATCAGAGTCTCCCCATAATGAAGTCTTTGGGCTGTATAGTTACACAGGCATGTGTTAGAGGTTCCCTAGAGGAGTCTTTTCACTCACTTGAAAAACTGGCCAATTTCTTATATTTCATCAGGTACCAAAGTAACTGAAAGAATCTAGATTTGTTTCCAGGTCCAACTATCTATCTAGTGCCAAAAAGACCCCTTTAGTAAACCTATTTAATACGCTTTGCTCTAAATAGGATTGAGCCTAATACTCAGATGCATGACGAGGGAGGAGACGGACATATTTTTCAGACGTAAGATTCAGATCTAATTCATTGAGATCAAACTATGGCCATATTTGTTACTTGAGTGGCAAACAAATAGATTGTATGGCAGTTTAATAGGCCATGACAGTATATTAGGATTAGGTTTGGAACATCATATTCTGCCTGCCTCTTTATTATTATTTTTTTATGCAACTATATACCTTAATTAAAATGTGAATATGCACATAGTCACATGATTGGTGTCCAATATTAAATTCCTCATTCTCATTTACTTGAATAGAATCTTAACTTTTTGTTTCAGTCTAGCAAAATTGCCAATTGCCAATACCTTAGTCTCTTTGGTTTCAACCTTGATTATCACCTTACATAGCATTCCTGTAGGTTTTATAACCCCCCAACAAAAAGCCAGCGGTCATTACTTTGAGGTGTTTTATAATGTTATTATAGTACCCCTCCTAACAGTGCAGCTACCAAGGTTTTCTCATAGACTGTGCATAACAATAAGACAAAACTATTTCAGTCTAAGTATTTCCCTAATTGAGCACTGTCCAGCTTCATACTTTAGGGCAGAGACACACAGGAAGATTCGGGGAGATTTAGTCGCCCGGCAAATCATTGCCTCTCCTTTGAGCGACTAATCTCCCTGAAAAGCCTTCCCTCGCCGGCAGGATAGCACTCGGATCGCTTTGTTTTCCGAAGTCGCCTAAACTTGCTTGAAAACAAAGTGATCCGAGTGCCATCCCGCTAGCGATTTAGATTTTAGCCGGTGGGAAGGCTTTTCGAGGACATTAGTCAATCGAAGAAGAGGCGATTAGTCGATGGGCGACTAAATCTCCCCGAATCTTCCCGTGTGTCTCTGCCCTAAGGGTATAGCGGTCCTAAATCCATTAAAAAAATCCATTAAGGCATATATTGCTATCTGTAGAAGTTGTAGTCTCATGGCAGTCTGGCACTACATATTTTCAGTATAAGAAAAAGATTGTAATTTCTTCCAAAGATCTGACACAATTTTTGTCTGCTTAATCTAAAATGAATGCTCTTATGGGACAGTGAAATAAATTAGAACATGTTTGCTTGTGAGACCCAATATATCAATATAATGTGTTTCAAACTAACTCTGATTAATTATGAGTTCTCTTTGTGATCATCAAGCAGTTTGGCAAAACTGACACAAGTTCACTGAGAATTTTGACATTTTTAAAAACTATTTTAAGTTTTCTTTGTCTGTTTAAGGGAAGGAATACTTTGTAGATCTTTATGTAAAAAAGTGTCATTTTCTACTTCTCTTATTACCTCCTGGCAAAAAAAAACACGTCAGTTTTGCTTTATGGCTGGGAGTCTAGACATTGAATCACTAAATCAGAATCACATGACACATAGTAAGTTCAATGCTGCTTTATATAAAAGGCAAAACATACTCACAGAAAGATAGATGGATAGCCAATGTGGGTATAGTTCAGTAGATGAGGTGGGGAATAATGACAGTGTGAACTAATGTCTTTTAATGAATGAAAACTTGTCCAATTGTAGAGAAACGTCTGAAACAGGAAGGTGAAACCTGCAGGCTGCATGCACCTATTGGGGCACTTCTATTATTTTTCAGCTAAAGCTGCAAAATGATTTCTGCCCAATGATTTAATAAAGTTACTGTGTTTGATTTAATGAAAGGCCTATATAATTGCCCCCTGTCTTATGTCACTACTTCTGTGTGCTTAGTGCAGCACCTGTTAATGAAGTTGCTCAGTTTATATTTGGGAGTACAGCAGTGAGCATATGTTTCACAAAGGGTGAGGGAGATGGGAGAGAAGGAAATTTGGGATGGGGATTAGAACAATGTGGAACGATTTCCATTGGAAAATTGTTTCCATTTTGGGCCGAAACATGGAAGAATATTTTTATGTTGCGTGTGGTCCATTAACAGATCATATTTACATATCAGTATCAACCAATATTGTTCTAAGGCATCTGTTTTCACTATAGCTGTCTTTTTCTAGGGATTGAAAAAGATATTTAACTGCTTGGGGATTCTGGGTTAAGCAGAGCAGGATTAATGTGATTTAAAGTGTATGGTTAAGTTTCTTGACATTTGCAAGTTGTGATGTGCAGTCAATGTCTATCTAGCAGGTATTTTATCTAGAGCCCTATATAATGCAAAAGCTGACTTAGAGGGGGATTAAATTACAGAACAATATAGCCATAATATGTCATTTGTTCCAAGGTTATTTTGTGGTGTCTGAAGCTGGGTATCAAGGGCAAATGTTCCGTACTGAATTCAGCCCAAGGTGCTCATGCATGCACAATTGTCCACAGAAATGCCTGAGACAAGCCTTCCGACCTAGGGGTAGCATCATTTTCTAGGCATATTAGTTGTTCAGTCTGTATAGCTAGCCACACTTGAGATTAATTCTGGGATATTGTGTGATTGGTCTAGCATTGTGCATTTGGCCACACACATTTGACTGATTTGCTTGTAGGCCTATTAGTAGGACTGATGCATAGGATTGCTCCACCTGCGGCATATTTACTATTACAAGCAAGTGAGACCTGGGTTAAAAGAATTGGTGATCAATTTTCTAGACGATATCTCTTTTTAGAGGTCATAACCCTATGAAGGTCCCCATGCTTTTTTGTACTCTTTTGCACTGTTTGAACTCCTCTTTGTTCATAATACTTGGTTTGTATTAGTAAATAAAATAATAAGTGTACTTAGAGTGAAAAGAAAGAGGCATTTTCAAATAAAATAAATGACTTGCAGTTTCAAGATATCCTGAATAGTTTTCCCTTCCTGCTCTATGATTGTATCTCAGGGTTATCTCAGTAAACAGAGTGTAGCAGCAACTCAGACAGACTGAAGTCAGCTTTTATTAATGAGGCCAGTCTGACCTTTTCCATGAGAACGAAGAAATTGTTATCCAGCTAACATTCAAAGGGCAAGATGGTATCTTGAGACTGGTCAGTGAAGTCATATTTTTAAGGAAGTTATATTTAGTTATATTCAGTGTTTCTTATGGCCATGAACTCCCAAGATATTTTTCATCCGGATAACTACATGCTGCCACCCACTTTATAGACAGAACAATCCCTTGCAGAGCAGGTTAGAAAAAAATAAGATTAAAAGCAATGTCAGGTAACTGGGGCCATGCACTTACAAATATTCTTTAAATATATTTTCCACTACTTTTTCCAGTGACTGGTATTCTAACACTTTAATGCCTGCAGAGGTAAAAGAGAAATATTTAACACTTATCCCTATCATTTAAAGTTACCGGCTGAAAACTATTTTGAAATGGAAAAAAAAATTGCAGAATTCTTTGCAAAGCTTTCCCTTTTCTAAGGTTCGCCAACAGAATCTCACATTTCCACTTTATGGTAACTGAAGCTAACAGGCTCTTGCTGCTAACCCCTAAGATTTGATTTGAGGGGCTCTTCTCACTATGAAAAAGTCCTATGAAAGAAGCTGATTTGTACTTTTTTTGGATCTCTTCTAATCAAAAAGGGGGGGGGGCAATTACCTGACTATTATTTTCTTCTTAGCAGCAATATTATTCAAAAGGAAGAAATATAACAAATATATATGAATGTCCTAAAATAATACTAAAAGATAATGCTAAAGTATACAACATTGACAAAAATGACATATACCTGCACTTGGATCCTCTTACCTGTGGGACCGATATATGTGTGTCCCTGTCTGCGACCAAATCTCTTTTTGTTTGGTTTATACTACTTGCGGCACTTACTGCTAACCTGTAAAAATTACTTTGCAGAGGCCTTCTTACATAGGCTAGCTAACCTTTCCTAGGCTGTGGTTTGGAGCTACAAAGGTGCCATATTTAATGAAACTTGTTTTACACCCCTTCACTACATTATCTTGGAATATAAGTTTTAGGACATATTTACAGTCATTAGGCACAACAATAGGGGGCACATTCACTAAGCTCGGGTGAATGAATAGAGGGGAAAAAAAGTTTTTTGTGCTCCTCGACTATCGAATTGGCGTAAATTCGCCTGAGTAGAATGATTCAAATAGATCGAGCGAAAAAACGATGCGACTATTCACCCATTCCATAGTCGAAGTACTGTCTCTTTTAAAAATCATTCGACTGCCTACTTCGCCGGATTAAACCTACCGAATTGCTTTAAAAGCCTATGGGAAAGTCCCATAGGCTTTTTTTCTAAGTTTTTGATCGAATAAAAAGGCATTCGATCGATCATTTGATCGAATGAAAATCCTTTGATCAAATAATCGATCGCTCGACTATTCGCCGGGTGAATATTCGACTATTCGCCAGCGCGTAAATTCGCCCGAATTCCCTATTCGATTCTATTCCCCAGTTGAATTTCGAGGGATTTAACCCCTCAAAATTCGACCCTTGATACATCTGCCCCTAGGTGTTAAAACTTACACATATTCCTATTGCATATTCAGTAATGTGCTTGTGCTTACATGCTATCCTCTATACGTTGTTGCAGTTTGCTGGATGCACCTGCTTTGATGCATAAGTGCAGCACACTCTGGCACAAAAAAATTTGGATTATTTGATTAAAATGTCATCTATGGGAGACAGCCTTTCTGTAATTCAGAGTTTTCGGGATAACGGGTTTCCAGATAACGGATCCCAAATCTATATAGGACTTGTGCTGTAAATTTGGCTGGGGTAGCACAGATTTGTTTACTGTATACTGTTGCGAATCAACAATAGACCTATGATTATAGATTTTGGATGAGGCTGGGGAAAAAAGAGGTTTTGGATCTGCTTTCTGTGCTGAGGCTATACAGAGGAATGTAAGAGATGGTAGAGCCTTCTTGTATTATATTCTTCTTCTGATTAGCATGTGACCCCCCCCCCCCCCCCCGTGAAACCCATTTGTTGAAGTATTTAGAAACCACTTAAATGGTTTATGCATAATTTTCAATGGCATGTGACCTTTTGGTAAATTCTGTTAGTCAGCAATCCAGACCAAGTCCCATAATAATTTGCTCAGCAGTGTGGTATTGTATGTCAAATATGTAACTCAGTGAGTAATTCAGCAGCAAGAAAGACATACTATCTGGTTTCCCTTTCTCTTTACTTTGTGGAAGAGTGAGCATTGCTGAGGGTTTTTTTATTTTTTGAAGAATTTACGAACCTGAATTTATAGTTTATGATTTGCAATCAAGACTGACAATTATATTCTGATATTTTATTTATATTAAGGTCAAAATCTGTTCTCTCCTTTTTGTAAAGTAGGATGGGCCTGTTTTAGCAGTCGTGTGACCATGGGTAAAATAGGCTTTCCTTGTTTCCTTTGTTATTTTAGTGAAATAAGACTCGCTGACCTATGAACCTTCAGTTGTTACTGAACTGCAGCTTCCAGTATCCTCCAAGAGCCTTAGGCTGCTGGTGGCTACTGATAATGTACTTTAACAGCAGCTGAAAGGATGCACACTGTTGTTATTGTTGCCATCTTGCTCTACCAATGTCATCTTGCCCTGCTTTATCCCACTGTTCTACCAACAACTGCTGCTCTGCTGGGCCCCTGTATGCATGGATCCCAGGACAGTCAACCCCTTTTCAACCAGCTAACAATAAATGACTAAGACATATTTATCAAATTTTTGTGTTACTTAAAGAAACCCTTGCAATAATATCTTTCTCTCACTGTGACCTCCGAGGAGAAACAGGAAACTGAGAAATATTTCTCACTGGAAAGTCTCCCCTTTATAATATACTTTAGGGTTCTATAACAGAACAATATGTTACCAGTCACTTTATTAACCAGGGTTACTTGTATCTGATCACAGACTGGAATTCTTTAGATGGCATCACTGCTATATAACTGTACTGATAAAATCATTACAAATATTTGCAATGTGCTCTTTGTCTAGGGAGCAATATGTTTTTTTTCATGAGATGCGCCATTAATCAGAGAGAGCTTATTTAATCATTCAGTTATTTTTATAGGCATTTGGCTCCATTGTTTAGGGTTACTTAAGAAGGAATGCTATTTTATGTTCAATACCCTGCCACAGAAGTATAAAATATATTACATGTAATTCTTGTAAGCTTGCCATAAAAGAAACTAAAATTCAAACAGGGTAATGTAATAAAAAGGGCAAAGTTTGTCAAGGTTTAGTCACCCATGTTTGTTTTTAAACAGCTGCCTAGTAAATTGTACCTGCTATGGGTCATTGGCAGATTTACATTTAAAGGACATGTAAAGTCTAAAATAGAATAAGGCTAGAAATGCTGTATTTTGTATACTAAATATAAAAATGAACTTACTGTAAAACAAGCCTAATCAAACAAATTTATGCTTTCAAAGTTGGCTACAGGGGGTCACCATCTTGTAACTTTATTAAACATCTTTGCAAGACTAAGACTGTGCACATGCTCAGTGTGGTCTGGGATGCTTAGGGATCATCATAAACAAAGGGCTTGAGTTCTGCATGGCTGGGAAGTAAGGCGGGGGCTCCCCCTGCTGTTCATAAGTATGATTGTTTCCCTGCTCAGCAGTTAGGGACCATCTGACAATTCTTATTCACAGCAGTAAATGAAGGGAGAATTTCACTGCATACAGTCAGGTTTCTTATAAAAACGGTATGCATTTTTAATTAAAGTATATTGGAGATAGGTTTCTTTTTCATTAAAGAAAGTAAAATTCGGATTTTATTCTTTTGCCTTTACAAGCCCTTTAAGGCCCTGAGTCGGCAGCTTATTGGCCCGTGTGTGGGGCCATTCGTTGGGCTTCCCGATCGATATCTGGCCAAAAGTTAACCAGATGTCAATCGGGCAGGGTAAAAAATCCTGTCGGATCGTGGGCGCATCTGTTCGTTGATGCGGTCACACAATCCAACCACCCGTATGGCCTCCATTCTGATCGGATCATTGAGCCCGATATCGCCAACCTCAATGTGGGGATATCGGAGAGATATCCTTTCATTTGGCGACATTGCCAAACTAGTGGATCTCCCTGTGTATGGCCACCTTCAGAAATAGAAGACTGTAACTGGGGAAAGGCTGTGTCTTGGAAAGTGCCATAAGTGAAGACAACTTATTAATTAGGCTGTGTGCCCTGGTTAGTTGATAGACGCTAATCTCTAATGGTGAATTGTGGATGTTAACCTTGTGGTGACCCATTTTCTAGGAGAGGTCCCGGGAGGGCCAGGAAGACTGCATTCTCATCTATAAGAGATATATATTATATTATATAATTTTTGTCACCTTATAAAAAAAAGTACAATGTTCATGTGTTTTCTTACTGGAGTAAAGTAAAGTTACTAGCAATGCACCTCTTTCCATAAGAACTAGTATAAGAGGTAAACAAAAGTAATATAATAAGTTAGAATACAGTTAAATCATGACCAGCATTTGTTCTTACAAAGTGACCCAACGTCTTTCTGAAACAGAAAACCGAAACAGCTCATTGCAGAATTTATTTCTCTTCAGACTAAATGTAATCCACTAGGTTTTTTATCTCTCGACTTTTGTTCTTTCCCTACAACTGGGAAACAAGTCATCAACTTTTTCATATGGATCCTATAAAGGCTTTAGATTGGTAATGAGTTTTGCCATTACATTTCCAGTCAACGGTGAACTAGAAACTCAGAAGTAAAATGATATGTAATCCAGTGCCAATCGACAATGGCTCATGGTGCCCCAGAATGGTCATAATCCAAATGCATTTAACAATTGTCAAGAGAAAGCAGGTGCCATGTCCAGTCGAACAGAAAAAGAAATGTCTGGTGAATGGACAGAATATATGATTACTACCTAATGTTTTGATGGAAGAGTGAGAAATGTGATTACCAATTTTACAGAGCAAGATTCTTTCTGGGAAGTGAGACTCCCAGCACAGCAATACGATGTGTCCTTGAGCTATAGGAAAGCACGCTGAGCACTGTATAACACATCTGAGAAAACACATCCTTTCCTCCTGGAACAGATAAAGGCTCAGTTTAATTTTCCTCTGTAGGCAGATTTCCTGAAGGCTGAATTGGCAAGCAAAGTGAATTGCATTTTATATTGGTTATTTGTGCCATCTGAGAAAAAATCATATGACTGTATTCATAGCAAATCAGTTGCAATTTAAACAACCCCTGTGCCTAAATACAATGTATGAATGTTTACTACCCACATCATCATTAGATAGCAACCTTTCTAAAAACGTACCTCAGCCACTGCACGCAGATTTAAACCTAGGGGCAAATTAATTTGGGATGCTTTATCTATTCAGCTCCTGAATCCCATACTAGGCATGAGGGAATGCTTTTTCATATTGATCAGCATTGATCGGCATTGAACCTTTTTTAGCTGATTTATCAGAATTAAACTGATTCAGAATGACTATTTCAGATACAAGGTAATGGTATTGAATTTAATAATTTTCATGGAACATCCCAAAATCCTTATGGTTCATTCTCAATGAATTGATTCATAACAATTAATTTGTGTAGGTAACACAGTCTTAAAATTAGATATGGAACTTCTGGATCCCCTAGTTCATGCCACAAAAATAATGGCACCATAGATTTTTATGGGATAATCAAATGGATTTAGGACTATTCCTAACCGAACGAATAACTGATGAATCTGCCCCTTTAATTCTTGTGGGATTTCCAATTTTCCTTTGAATGGGAAGCTTTATTACATATATCAAGTTACTATGGCAGCTAATTGTTAGCATTGGCTTTTTTTGATGAATAACATACACAAGACTATATTTAAGTTAAATGCAAAAACACATATCCTTTTGGATAAGGGAGATTAGTTTTCACAAGTAGTGAACGCTACTGGTTTAACTTTTTATTCAGTTTATTAAGGATGGATAATCTTTGGACGAAAATAGAAAACCTTGTTTATTTTTCCGGTTAGGAGAGGTGTATGTCTGGAAGGACTACTGAACAAATGTTTTTTAGTGAAATAAGGTTGCTATGAATAGTGACCTCATTTTGTCTTCTTTGAATCTAGATTTAGATTTAGGTTAGCAAGTCAAAAAGTATATAGAATCCCCTAGGTAGCTCTTCTTTGACATCATATACCATAGCATTATTCTTTGCACTAGACTAGAAAAAAAAACAAAAATGGAAAATGATCTCTTTGAATGATTTCTATTCACAGTATACAGTAAACATATATCCTACAGAAGTAAGGAAGGAGGAAAGGTATTGACTTTCTGTAAATGACACAAGCAATTATCTGTGAACTGTATTCTGCATGTGCATCTATATATTGGACACAAATAGTTCATTCTCTTTGCAACTGCCAACAGATGGAGGTTTCCAGTTGTAAATTTTGTGAGTTAGTTATCTGGGCTGCCACATGTAATATTACCCTCTGCAGTGAGTGGCAGATGGGGTGCTGTGTAGAAAGAGTGGATGAAGAAACCCAAGAGGTAGGGAGGTAGACTGAACCCATGTGGTATTCTTGAGAAATCCAGTGTTGGAATTGTCCTCCAAGAGCTCATCAGAAAACTTGATATCCAGGCCTACTCTCACAGCAATTAATGCTAAATCCAATAGGTCTTATAAAGGCCATTGGTCAACTGGAGTATGCTCTACTGCTCTCCCAGATAAGTCTGTAGCAATGGAAGTTAGGAATATAAGCAACTGGAGTACTAGGGTATTGTAAATAATATCACTGCATCTCACTATGGGGCAAATTTACTTACCTCCAAAGTTGCGCCAGTGTTGAATTCGCCGTACTTCACCGCACTTCGCCAGGTGTAAATTCGCCAGGGCTGCGCAAATTCACAAAGATCCAAAGTTGCGCACAAGTTACCGATCGTTTGCAAAGTTGCGCTAGCGATGTTACGATCAGTGGTTTGAAGTTACGCTAGCGAAGGCTAATTTGCATACATCGCGAAATGTAAGTTTAAATGGACGTGTATGCTGCAGCAAATACAGAACACTACAGAAGCCCATGGAAACTTAATACAATTATATAGAGGTGTTCTAATGCCCTACACATGTGCCCACAGTATACAGTAGTTAAAGTGCCATATGTTATCATGACACCCTAAACCCTAAAAAAAATTTCGATCTTTTTCAGCCTATCACCCTTTAAAAAGTAAAAAACGCCAGCGTTTTTTGGGGACTTAGAAAGATTTTCAACTTTTTTTTTTCAAACTCCTATCTACTCTATTGCACTTGGCCTGTTCTGACCTGGCGAAAGAGGTAACGTTCAGAAAAAAAAAAGTAGTAAATTTGCAAAGTTTCGCTCCTTCGCCAGAGTGCCACTTCGCCAGGCGTAAGGTGTGAAGTTGCGCTAGTCTATCTACTTCGCTACTGAATTTTCGCCAGGGACACTGTTTGTAAAGTGGCAAAATGACGTCACTCTGGCGAATTTTCGCTAGCGTTAGCCATTTCGCCCTTTAGTAAATTTGCCCCAATATCTCTATATCACTATATCTCTAATATAGTGGATATTTCTAGATTCTGCATCAATGTTATAAAGAGAAGTTATAGGGTAGCACAGAAATCTTATTAGAGCATATTTATGCACAAAGCCAGTTACCTTTGCTTACAGTAACAGATATATACTTTAAGCCTACTTCAATCCATCCTGAAGAGCCCAAGACTAATATTGTGGTAATAAAAACAAGCACATTTTTTCTACTCCCCCATCTGTTAAAAGGTGATTTCTTCACTTTCCATTGAATGGATTCACCATGTCTAGATTTCTTTTTGTTATATCAGCGAGCAATTTATTCCGTCAGGCTGTTTATGTAAAGTGAAGTTCTCCATAATCATGCCTTAACAGTATGTATACAAGCTGGACTTTCTAAGAGAGCCCCATGTATTACATTCATGATTGTTTGACATAAATTCTCTCACTCTCATTTTCTTAGACAGGAAGCTTCCCATTTTTTTTGTTCATAGGTTAGGACCCTTGTCAAGTTTCAAACCAAGATCCTAAGTGCTCATCTCTGGAAGGGCCATTTATAGCCTCCTCTGCATAGGAAACAAATTATCCTGGTGAGACATAAAAAGACTGAATGTAATCAATCTGTTGTCATGTTTATGATAGCTAGACGCATCTTCCATGACTGTTTCAATTTGGCTGTTTCTACAGATGTGCTGCTTATGATAAACTGGAACTTGAGACTCACTATGTGATAATGTAAATAGAAAAAGTGAGATAAATAATGAAATACTTTCGCATGCAGTTTAAATATTTAGACACATGATTTTTTTTTTTGAAGCTTGCCTTGACATATACAGTGGTATTTTCAAAGCTGGAATCAGATAGCAATTCAGGAAGGAAAATGTTTTCTTTGAAAAGTCTGCATATGGTAACCGCTCATGTTTAATAGGAGTCAATCATCCGATTTCTCTTTTTTATTTAATTAATTATGTGTCATATATCAGGCAAGTTCCTCCATCTGTACCGAGAAAGGAAAAAACGTGTGCGTATTGAAATGAAATCTATTAATAATTTTAGAACTGGGATCTTCAGTGCACTTGGCAACTCATATTGATAAACTACACTTCCCATCAGCCTCATGCAGCAAGGACAGAACACCACATAACAATATTAGTACAGCTTGGGGGCTTTTAGCGCCCAAGGTTCATAAATGCATACAGAACAGTATAGCACTGGAGCCCTTTAACATGAAAGACAATTTTGTTCAATCCGGTGCCTGTTATATTAGTCATGATTTGGATTGTTATAAAATGATAGCCCTCTCCAACCATTTGTACTATGTATTTGTACTATATGTTCATGTAGGCCAGTGCTGTCCAACTTCTGTGGCACAGAAGGCCAGAATTTTTCTGGTCTACATGGCGGAGGGCAGATAACGGAAGCCAGTGTTAGCCACTCCCTGTTTTTAGACCACACACACTTTAAATCACACCCATGTTACCACAAGACCATGTCCACATTAATAGCACACCAAAATACCAAATGGTTGGTGCTCACTGCAGGGAATGGGATGTGAAAAAAGTTAAGACATAACCTTAAATCCATATGCCTCCTTCTCCCCTGTGTATAATACAGTACCCAGCATATAATTAAACACATTAGGGGCCCCTAACAATAATTTTCAAATGCTAACAAACCCCCAGAACAAATACCCGGCTTATGTTCCATAGGGATCATAGGCCAGGCAGAGTATGGCAAACACAGGGTGCAAAGAGCAGGCAAAGTATGACACACACACCAGTTGGGCAGAATTACATTGACACACACCAGTTGGGCAGCCCTGATGAAGGCTATATTACATTGAAAATCTACAGATGTTATATTAAGGAAGATCTGTTTTTAATTTTTACTTGTAAGTAGACAGGAACATTTGGGAGATTTAATTTTATGTCTACACATTGTGCCTGCTTATGTTACATAATACATGTGGTTAACATGTAATCTCGAGTGGCTAACATGGGAATCACCATTGAGAAACATATGTGGTGAGAGTGAAACTTTGGGCTACTTTAGAAAGTATAGCCTGTTATCTGATGTACATGAGATTAATCACTGGCTTCAAAACATCCCGTATGTCATTGCCCTTAGCTTTTACGAAGATTTTTTTTTTCCAACACTTTTCTATATTACATATCATCTTCAGGTATCAATGCAAAGAAAAGTACTATTACAGGTATGGGATCCATTAACCGTAAACCCGGGATCCAGAAAGCAATGAATTATGGAAAGGTTTTCTCCCATTGACTCCATTTTATCCAAATAATCTATATTTTTAAAAATTGTTTCCTTTTCCTGCTGTTCCCGAAGTCCCACTTGTCCTTGCACCTTCTCGTGGACCCTGAAGCGTACCAAAAGTTTGTATGTGAATGGTAAGTGGAGATTAATCACAGTCAGTGCAGAGGTGGGGTTAAACTCCCGCACGTTTCACTCAAACTGTTAAAGGGGATAACACTTTTTTACCAGGGTCTGGTACTAGCATTCAAAATTAAAAAAAAAAAAAGGATGACAGCAAGGATATAGTGGGCATGACATACATGGAAATTAATATATATTTTATATGACTCTCAGCACTTTATTATGAGAATACTTTTATATTTATTTATATTCTGTTATTATACTGATCCCTCTCTGCTCTGTTATTGTTGAGTAACTATTTAAATGAAAATATACATACATACTTGCCTCTAGGTTTTCTTGTTTGATGTCCAAATATCTGTATATTTTTTTATTATTATTATTTCAATAAAGCATCAACATATGTTGTAATATAAATGGTTGTATATATTTAACATAGAAGTTACAAACAAAAAAACAACAGGTAAAAGGGACCTGCTCAAAAGAGCTTACAATTTAAAATCATCATCATCATTTATTTGTATAGCACCAGCAAGTTGCACAGTAGAATTATCCTTTAGATTGCATGATCATAGGGGCATTGCCCAACAATCCTGTAGTCACCATTGAATGCACACAGCATGCTCAGCCCACTGGCAAGACAAGAAAAAGAAAGGATTAGGAAGCCTGGATCAAATGCCACTATCTGCCTTGAGGTCAAGTGAACAGAGACCTCTGGTCTAGAACTGTTCCTCTGTTCATAGGCTAGTAAGCATAGTGTTTCCTAAATGATGACCATTAAAGATTAATATCTGCCTTGAGGTCAAGTGAACAGAGACCTCTGGTCTAGAACTGTTCCTCTGTTCATAGGCTAGTAAGCATAGTGTTTCCTAAATGATGACCATTAAAGATTAATTAGATATGTTTATTTCCTCTGAGGAGATGTCACAAAGCCTGTGTGCCTTTCTTGAGTCACATATTAAATACTGCCCTAACTTTGTCACTGAAACATAAGCCAGCTGTTCAGTACTACTTAATATCTCGTCAGTGTATAAGAACAAATTAATTAATATTCAATTCTTTTTAATGACGGTTAATAATAAAAACAAAAATGTCGAACTATAGTTCAGATTAGTTGAATAATGTCAGTTTTATGGTCTTTTCCTTAGTAGTGATATGGTCCAAAGGCTGGAGAACTACAAATGTAATTCCCCCCATCTCTGACATCCTTGGTTAGTCTATACATACAAATTAATTGCACCATCATTTCTGTTTATCAGATATCACATACGTTAGACATGAACAGTTTTCGGAAACTGGTTGAAGCACAGTACTGTAGAAAAGGCCACAAGAAAATGTTAGGTAATGGTCACAGTATGGCATAAGTCTGCAATACTACTTTAAGATGGCCATAGACGCAAAGATACAATCGCACAAAATGAAGATTTGTACGATTTTCAGATGGTGTGTGGTGTCCGCCCTTTTTTATACCATGACAATTGGTTGTTTAGTTGATTGGACAGTTTTAAAGATTTATGTCGGTTACCGATAAGATCTCTGCATTTGTTGCCTATCTGACTATATCAATGGGTGACTGTCACTACTATATGTCGGGCATGACTTTTGTACAATTGCTTTAGTCACATTTTTATTGTTACATGTAACACAGCTTGTTTTTTTTTTTTTTTAAAAAAAAAAAAATGCCCCGCGTAGAGGGCTGAATACTGCAGTACAACAATGGTGAAGAGTGGTAACTGGTATCGAACCATTAGAGTACATGTCCTATAAACACATACGCAAGCAAGAGCATTTAATTAAGAAAATGAAATGTTCTCTGCATTGTTTCATAGGGAGTGCTTCCCTGGCCTCGAACAAATCAATTGCAACTGTACGGCACAGAAGTAAGTACTATTATAAATGTTTTACCGCTCGCTTTTTACTTTTCTCTGATACTTCATTAGGTGGTCAGAGGTAAAGATGTATTGTAGCCTTAGGCATGATTGAATGAAGAAAGGGGGGATGGGAGCAGAGCTATGCTGATAGACCAATTTCCCACCACTGCAAGCCAGTGCAATTGATTGATGAATCCTTGCTCTGTCAAGAGGCAGCCCTTCAGATTTGATCACATAAATACTCATTCAGCTCAAATTCTGCTTGACAAGCCTCGGACAGCTTTGTTCTGTCAGAGATATCATTGAAAGCAAAATGCTCCATTAATCATCCTTAATTAACTTTACCATAGTCTGCTGAAACCAATATGTTCTCTGGCTAAATCCCTAACACTTAACTAGGCTTCTGTATTTATCAAATATGAATTGGTTTAAAATTCTTTTCTTTGGCGCCACTAGTATCAGTAATATACCTATTTTCTTCATTATCTATGAAGTAGATAATTGGAAACAAGCAGAAATTCACCCAACTGACACTACTCTCATAATTTGCTAAAAAATGGTATTTAATGGTTCACACACACTTAGGTTTATATTAATAAATGGTCTAATGCCAAAAAAAATGTATTCCAATGACAAAATTTGGTTCAACTCACCACCGTCAAAAAAGAAAAAATTGGATGTTAAAAAGTCTATCATGACTTTTTTCTCTCTAACTTCGAAAATCAGCTAAAATCAAACACCCAACCCAAGTATCTGACACTAGGGAGGTTATTTATCAAGGTCCGAATTTATCTCAATATCAGCTGCTACAAACTCCGATCTGACCTGCTTGGGTTTTTAATGCTTATTTATTGTTACATTTTCCCAAAAATTTGCTTTGCGGGAAAAGCTCAGATTATCCCGATTTTTTTGTGAATTTTCCCCAAAAACTCAGAATTTTTCGGAGTTTTCACCGAAAGCTCTGAAAACATAGTGAAACTGCCCGAAACCCCTGACACACCCAAAAATCAAAGGAACTGTTCCCATTGACTTTTATACAACCTCGACAGGTTTGAGATGCCGTGTTTTTATATTCTGGCTTTTTAGTCCTCTGGGTTTAAAAATTTCCGAAAAATTTGTGATTTTTTTGAAAAGTCAGATTTTATAAAAAAAATCACGATTTTTTTGGATTTCAGGGAATTTTCAGAGCTTAATTAATAACCCACTAGGTGTAAGGAAAAATAAAGACAGATTATTGCTTTTACATTGTTGTGCATTTATTTAGAATTTTTAGGCAAGTTTCATGTATTTTTCCCTAGTTAAATGAATTTCCAATTAGAAGGGAACTGCTTCAGCGTGTTTTCCCATAGGCTACAATGAAAAGTCGCCTGCGCTAATGCACACGCTCAGTGGGTGGTATCTAGAACAAAAGCCTACACTCACTTAATAAGTGCACATACAATGCCATATGTCTTGGCTTCTATGATGGGGACCTTTATGTATATATTGGGGAAGGATACAAGGATACAAAATCCTCTTTCTTACTTGATCATTATTGACCCTTTAGAAATAAATCTACAAAATTAATTTTAAAATAGGCTTCGATAAATGTGTTAAAGTTGTCTAAAACAACATTTGTTGGTAGAATAATAAGACATAGCTTTATTGCTTATAGCAACTACAACAACATATAACAACTGCAATGTTTATTTTCAAATTATGTCTGTATGTATAATTATATCTTAACATAATAATAAAATAATAAAACTGGTGATGGCATTTGGAAGATCTGTTTCTTCAATTTTTTTCCCTTAAAACAGATATAGGCAGGGTTTCAAAAAAAGTATAGGTGTTTGGGCAACAATGGCTTTTTTTGTAAATGCTATGGAGAAAGTAATATACATAGTATCATGTATCATGTATCACTTTAGACCTAGTTTGCATGGGAGCATAGACGTTATGATTCTTGTTGCTGAACGACCGATTTTAGGGAAGTCCGACCAATCCTTCGAAATTATCGTGCAGTTAGTGGGATTCGAACGATCGTACATCTTACAATTTTTCGGCCGATATCTGTCAGGAAATTGATCAGCCAGGTCAAAAAATCTTTGTCGGTCCCAGTGCAATCTATCTATGTTTGCAGGGCCAAGCAGGCAGCTCCCCTTTGTTTTCCTGGCAAATTGGTCTTTTAATTGATGGTCAATTTGTACGATCGTACGATTGTTCAGAGAAAATCGTGGTCTCACGATGAGGATCGGATCTTTTAAAAATCTCAACATCTATGGCCAGCTTTAAACAAGCTTAAATGGCAGCCATAACAAAGGCATTGCTTTGGCCTAATTAAAATTAAAAAAACCACTAATAGATGTTTTTTTTCTCAAAATCAGTTCAAGCTGTGAGCAATATTAGCTGATAACACCATTCACTCTGATTTAATGGTTAATAAAAATAATCGTAAATCTCCTAAAATCTTTAACTCATATGCTATACGTTATTCTGTGAAAGGCTTATTCCATTATCAATTAACTGCTAAGAAATGTCATTTGCCATTCTCATTCCCATGTTGTACAATATTGTGGTCTTTATACATACAAAATGATGGCAAAAACCTTTAAAAGAAAATATTCATTAGGGGTAAGCTTTTGATATGTTGCATCTTTTGGGAATTCAGCTGTTTGCTTTTCTGTAATGTTGGGATGTAAATATTTTTGCTAAATCTGAGATAGTCAGTGAAGCTCAGATTATAGCCCATTTTAGCTGGAGGGAAGGAAGTTAGTCATCCCTACATTAATACCTTATAGTTAAACTTCAGCCACAGTGTAATTTATATAGAAAAACTGATCCAGGGCAGAATTTGATACATATCATCACCATCAGGTTTCTGGCCAGCTTTCTGTAAAGTTATTTTGAACATGCAAATGAAATGTTTATTTAATGCGTTCATGTCTTTGCAAGTCTGCAGCTTACATTTGATCATATTTTCTTCTTTTACAATACATATTTATTCGTTTACCTTAAAGCGGTTCTATATTAAAATAGATTTTCTCCAAAATATTTGGAATTCCAAATCTTAAGATGCACAGCATGAAACATTAATAGGAAACCAGATAGCTTAAAGGAACAAATAGAATTCCAGCAACTCTTGTAAGGAATAGCACTGTACAGAGGGCGTTGTGTAATATAATGTGCACATTTTGTTGCAGTTCTTATCACTTATAGCAACCATTTGGCAGGTAGCATTTTCTGGTCACCCTACAAAGCAAAGATCCTACTGGTTTATCTATAGAAATAAGTCAAATCAACTGATCTTGCTGTATTATTTTTCCTCTTGAAGACGTTTTGCTAGTCTTTTTGAATTGAGAAAGCCAGTCGGGTGACTAGTGAAACGTCTTTAAGAGAAAAAAAAAATACAGCAAGTTCAGTTGATTTGACTTATAACTGTAGATATCCCATGACCTGGATGAATGAGAACCTTCACAGAACTTTTGCATCTCACTGGTTATTACAGGTTACTGCACCTGAACTTTTATTACACATAGTGGAGAGAATATTAGAAGAATTGCCATGCCATGTACCATGTATACACCAATTTATTATACAGAGTTGCAAAATATATTGGATTTTTATCAATATGTGTTATTATTATTATTATTAGCAGTAGTAGTAGTAGTATTATATTATTAGTATTGTTAATAATAATAATAACCTGTCATAAAAAGGTAAACAATATGTAAATGCAGTGCAGCTAGTCTACAGGAAATGGGCAATCGATCTATCCACAATCACAATCCACAAGGGTGTGTTGTAATTTAAAGCTAAAATTTCTATGGGGAAACTTCAAAGGCAAAACTAAACATAACAATACCCAGTGATCATTCATGTGATATACCCTCTAGTGGTTTCCCTGGGTTTCTTTTTTGTTGAAAATTTGAGCTCTGTGACTCTGTCACATCCTCGATTCATGGGGTTTAGGGTCAATTCCAAAGTCAACTGTGTAAAAACTGGTCAAATCACCCAATCCCCCTGCACCTCAGCCACCAAACTTAGATTTTTTGAATTGTTAGGCTTTCCAGCAATGTTGGCAGGACTCTTGGAGAATGTAAATTCCAAAGATACCTTTCCTTTTCAAAATATTAAAAGTCAAACATTGAGGGGGTTATTTATTAAGGCGTGACTTTTTCTGTTTTCACGCTGAAAACCCCAAAAAGTTGCAATTTTTTCGCGATTTATTATGCCCCTAAGCTGTTTTAAGTCAGAATCTGAAAATACGCTGAATCTAAAACCTGCTGAATTAATGTAAAAGTCAATGGCAGATGTCCCCTTAATTAACCATTTGAAGATGTTTTAACCATCACGAAATGTTCAAAGTTTTTGGGGTTTGACACTGGTTTTTCAGCAAAAACTAAAATTTTTCTTTTTTTTTTGGGCGACAAAAGCAAAAACATTTGAGATAAACAATCCGAAAAAGTCTCGGTTTTTCCTGATCCAGTTTTTTTGTAGTTTTTTTTATTGATAAATAAGGGCAAATCGTGGATTCTAGTTTGGTCAAAGTTTTATTTATTTAAAAAATCCGAAAAATTCGGATTTTTATAAATAACCCCTTTAATATTTTTTCCATTGGTTTGTTTTCCCTTACTTCATCTGGTTACTGACTCAGCTTATAGTGTTAGTACTGCACTGCCTGTTTAGCCATAATCGGTTTAACTCCTCCAAGGCCCTTCAGTAGTTATATAATACACTTTCAAATGGCCAGTTAAGGGGCATGCCTACTCATCAGTGAGGTGTAGTATGATATCACAGGAAAGTGCACATTAAACAAAACTGAAATAGGAAATTGCTGCTCTATTGGTGTAAATAAATAAAAAACAAATCTTCAATGAGTTTTTTGGGCCTATTGCCTATGATGTCATAAATGTCCATCAATATAAGGGACATAGAATATGCTCAAAACAACTGCACTGTTCCGTCAGCTTCATTGTGGGCCCACCTGGCAACATCAAAAAGGCACATTTACATTATGATGCAAGGAAAATAACACTCATGCAAAAAAATTGATTATTGATTATTATAGGCAGTTTAGTTTGATAAACAATCTATTTGTTCAGTTATTATTTTTTTTTAAATGTTTTCAGTTTACATTTGGTTTAGCTGGGATTTGTTCCAATTTTTAATGTTTCAGTTTTGTGTATATTTTTGCTGGAGTTTGTTTTCCTGACATGAGAGTTTATATTAGTATAGCGCATACTGTTACTCCCTGCTGGCTGTTAGTTGAGTGCCGTGCGGATTCTCATCATTTTGGCTACAGTGTTGACAAGCACCACTGCTACATAAGAAGTAATGTTGCTTTGCCCTCATCAATTCTTATGTTAATCAGACCAGCATAGTATTTCCCAAGGCAAAAAAGACTGACCTCAATACCAAATATCTTAAGCATTGTGGTCTGCATAATAATTTTCTCCACTTTCAACAAAAAAGATAACAGTGGTATGTTTTTAATTTTCCAGGGCAAACGGTTTTTCCTTTTTACCCAGTCTCTTCATAAAAGCGAATGCCCTGTGTTTGGTTGGAGGGGTCGAAACCTCTCCAGATTTACTGTAGAAATAAGGGTACCAAACACTAAAGACAGGTGTAGCAGGGAGAACCCCTGCACGTTTATTTAGTCACTTGATGTAACCAAGTGACATCAGGTAACATGCAGGGGATCTCCCGCTACACCTGCCTTTAGTGTTTGGTACCCTTATTTAATTTTTCAGGAACATCTGAGTACTGGGGTGTCTTCGGAAAACAAAGATTTTTAATGAAGCAGTATTCAGTTGTATGCAATTAAATCAAATGTGAAAAACTGGCTGTGCAAAAATTTGTAATTGTGCTAATTGGAATGCCTGTATATTGAATGGCTCAATATAGCCACCTTTAATAACAGTGTTCACAAAATGGTGCTCATCTATGTGTTCTAATTCTGGATTTCAAAAGAATGAAATAAAAGAGAATTCAAACATTTTTATAGTGTAAGTAAATTTTATGTAGCTTGACAAATACACTCGAAAAACAAATGTCATTATTTAAATGCAGGCAGGCTTGGATCGATTGAGCACTGCCATCTGAATGAACCATTTTTCAGGATACAAGGCCAAAATATGTTAATACAAACTGAATATTACATAATAAATAGCTTGAATAAGAAATGATTAGAACATGTTGAGACAGTCCGTACAAAGTGTAAAGTACACTGTACAAAAGCATAGTATACCAGAAATCATCCATCTAGCCAGAATGAGACCTTGACATGCCCTTTGCATCTGACAGCATCTACCTACAGACAGGGCGCAAGCAAGAAACAAACAAGCAATCTTGTTAGTAGTCTTTTTCTTCTTCTGTTTGAAAACAAAGCTTTTCCCAATAAATTCAACAGCTGGATAGAAACTGCTTCCATTAGCAATATGTATAGACTCCTGAAAAAAATAAATTTCTTACCCATTTTCTGGCTTATACAATGGCCTTAGTGCCATCTTCATCAAACAAGTCACATTGCTCTTTTGTGACAAGTCTGACAGAGCATTGCTGTACCATTGCCCACCAAATAGCAACGGTGTGCTCCATTGTCTTCTATAATTGGAACCAAATTATTTACCCTCATTAAATTGTTTTTTCCAAAGAATACACAATAATAGACAAGTCAGACTGGGCCATTTTTGTTTTGAACTACTCTTTAGAACACTATTATAATTAACACAAGCTTCTGCATTTTCCTTAAAATGTTTTTAGAGTATTTTCAATTTATGACCAATCCTGCAACTGTTATTAAGTGAAGTTATTGATTGCTAAAATGACTGTTGCTGAACATGTATTTAAGGATAATGGAGTACATAAGTTTACTTGTGTACTATCAATTGATTTGGCTTCTAGCTAAGGGTTGGGGAGGTTACAGCGTTTTGTTGCTAACTGAGGTACAGCCCTTTAAAGTAAATTCCCATCATATAATATATGCCAACATTAAGAAGAAATATTGGCTTTGGCCTGACTACTTTCACTATTAGAAGCTTGTAACAATACATACTGTATATAAGGTGGAATTAACATGCTGTTTGAAAAACAAGCTGGAACATTAAGGTGAATGAGATTTTTACTGTATGATTAACATACGATATTCTTATAAACTAATAGCAAATTTTGATTCCCTTAGCCTTTTATATTCATTAGGACTGCAAATCATAATGTATCAGATAACAGATCAGATATATTGATAAATTTTAGACAATTTTTAGAAATACTATTTCAGATTTTTTAAAGTGAATTTTCAAAGTGTAAAAATATTTGTACACATAAGTGTTTGTAATTTATTAGCAGAATATAGTTATTATTTATGGCTTTGGTACCACATGCCATTCCAGGAGCGAGTCACTGTCAAAATATTTTCCGTATGCTACTTGGACCAATCACATGCCGTTTTATTACTCAGATGATGGCTCTGAAACAGACCATGAGATTTACAGTGTCATTAACCTCCCTAAAATGAAAGCCTGTTGTGGAAATAATATATGGCTCCTGTTGGGTTTCGGGTATCCAGTCCATGAGGAAATGCTGACAGGGGTCACTATGGACTAATCTTTCATTCAGCCCCAAAGCTGTCAGATTGTCCCCAGATGTCTTTGCCCTAGATATAAATTTTCATTATACAGCAGCAGAAGGGCAGAAGTGCAACAAATTAATTTTTTAACCAATCAAATTATAGTTTTTTGCCAGATTAAGTGTAAACGCTAATTCTGTGAAGTTTTCTTGTGGTCATTTATCTACCACAACATAAAGCAAGAACTGCTGAAACTGTAGAGTTTCTTCAATTGAATTACTGTTTTTATAATTACGTTGGGAGTTTAATATCATTTAATAAACAATAACACTGAGAATCAGATTGTGTCTTCCGAGGAACAATTCGATTTTTTTTTTCTTCTTTAAAAATGCAAAAGAACATTATAAATTAGAAAACCATAAAAAATCTGCTGAATATGATATGAGTCTAATAATTTATGATGACTGAGTATGTTATTCTCTACAGTTCATTAATCATTACTTGTATGTGAACTGAACACAGGGCTGAAATAGGTCTTCAAATAACATTAGAAAAGAAATGAATTTCTAACTTGTTTAGCTTTGATAATCTCTATAAATCTCTATAAAATTTTGTGTGTGTGCCTATAATGTACAGTGAAACCTCATTTTTAAATACCCCAATTGTAGGTTTTCCTGAATTTTACACCATTTTTCTGTGGTCCCACCAATATATAATGCATAATACATTTCCCTGAATTTATTACATTGTTTCTTGTCCCCTTAAAAACATAAAATGAGGGTTCTACTGTTGATAACCACATTTAACTAATAAAGTACATTCCTATATTTAAGTTGATGGACATGTTTAATTCTTCAGCCATTAATACTGTTATACACTTTTCCATATACTGTATATGCACATATACACTCACAGAGAGAGCATGCAAAACAAGAAAACAGAGATCATAGTTTAGCCAATTATTTTACATTCATATTTATTTTTTGCCATTATATGTTAAATGCTTGCAGTGATTTATATGTATATGCATGTCAAATTAAGAAGAGTATCCATGATAAGTGACATCTTAGCTAGGGTTATTTCCATAACTAGTACCATAACTATCATTCTCTCTTCCTGGTCTTCAGAAGTAGCCTATCATTCGTGAGAATGGCATGCCTTTTCAGTCTAAAAGGAAAATAGAATGCATCTTTTTTTGACAATGAAGTCACCTGAAGGCTTTATCCACCTCAACGAGTTAGATATGGGGAGGTATAAAGTTGTCTAGCAGCAAATTCATTTTATATTTTATCATTTATACTGACCTCTTTCCTTTAAATACTGTATGTCCTTACTGGCTGGTTATTTAAGTTTTCCACTTCCAGCATAGCTTTCACAGCAGTCACAAAGATAATTGCTCTTGAATAATTGCCAAATGCCAGGTTATTGTGATTACACAATTACATTTTCTCTTTGATCAGCATTTGGGGCAGAAGTGTGGATTTTGGGAAATACTATTCAATTTAGAGAAATGCTCATTAAAAGTAAATTGTTATTTCAAATGTATACCCATAACTGTGCTGTCCAATTTTTCTACCATTGAGAAAGCAATGCCGATTTTGTGCTCATGGCATTATATATATATATCCTAATATCCACTTTGTTCAATGACTTCTGGTATACAGAACTTCCCAGAGATTTAGAAAACAAAAAATGAATGTTGTTTGTGTGATCTGCTGTGTCTTTATTCTGTTTGTTTGTTTGTATGTATCTATTTATTTATATAGCACTTGTATAGACAGTTCTGTATATATTTGCTATAGCACTAAGCAATCAGTGCAATAAATAAATATATACAGTTATGCGCTATGTGTTAAGAAACACAGAAGCAAAAGGTCTGTGCCCTGTAGTGCTTGCAGAATAAGGGGCAGATTTATCAAGGGCCGAAGTGAATTAGAGGGAATTTTCGAATTAATATAATTCAAAATTCGAAGTAATTTTTTGGATACTTCGACCATCGAATAGGATACTACGACTTCGAATTTACTTCGATTCGAAGTAAAAATTGTTTGACTATTCGACCATTTAATAATCGAAGTACTGTCTCTTTAAATAAACTTCGACTTCAATACTTCGCCAACTTAAACCTGCCGAAGTGCTATGTTAGCCTGCCAGAGCATATTTCTAAGTTTTTGGGTTTCGAAAATTGTATGATCGTACGTTAAAATCGTTCGGATCGTACAATCGTACTACGATCGGAATACGATCGTACGATGAATAAAATCCTCTGACTTCGAATTCGAATGTCGGAGGATTCTATTCGATGGTCGAATTTCGAAGTATTTTCCACTTCGAAATTCCACCCTTGATAAATCTGCCCCCGAAGTTTGGAAATGTACAGGTAACTAATGTTTAGCAACTTTGCTTGATACTTATGTTTTTTCCAAACAAAAAAAAAAAGTGTTGTTGCAGTCTGATATTTGTTCTTTTAGGAAACGAGAGAGAGAAATTAAGGGTAGAAATACACAAGCGACTTTACCCGCGATAGCATCCGTTCCGACGCGCTGAGATGATTCTCAGGCGTCACGTCAGATAAGCCAATTCTAAAGTAAGTAATAGGAATGTCGGACGTGGTCGCTGCATGCATCTTCATCCGACAGCCGCGTCGTGTTGGATGCACACATCGACAACGTCCAACATTCCTTTTACTTACCTTAGAATTGGCGCATCCGACGTGACGCCTGTGATTCATCGGAACAGGTAAAATCGCTCGTGTAGTTCTACCCTTATTTGAAACATAGAATATATTTCGAATAGGAAAATAATTTTGACAGATACAGTAAGTTGTTTAATATTCTTGTTTAATTGTGGTTTTCTAAGTGATGTACTTATTGATGAATAGAAATTGCCATGCAAGTGGTACAGTATATAAATGTAATGGAATAGCAGTCAACATTATCTAGTGTTCTGTAGATTTCCTAAGGTGACTTGTACACTGGGTACCTGCCGTACTAACAGTCATTCTTCTTCTGTAAAAAAGCTTTCTGTTTTATGTTTTATCTGTCCTCTGATATGATAATGAAGTACAAATGAATTTTCCGCTTCAGATTGCCTTTGTATTATCTGGTGCGAACATAACAGCTGATAGTAAAAGTAAACCAATTAGGAGTTTAATTAACCCTAAAGATGGAGCAATTATCTTTACACCAATGCAGTTTTCCTATACAAAATTAAGCATGCAAGATTATGTACAGTTCTTTACCTGCAAATTACCAGACAAAGTACTTGTATATTTGGCCTGGGAAATGAAACTACAAATCCAAAATGGCACATTTACACAGAGAATGAATTGTGCTCAACATACAAAAGCAGGATTAAAAGGAAGAGCTGCAAACAGCGAAGATTATGGCAAAAACAACATGGAATTCACATTGGCAGTATTAGATAGTCTGTTGGTATTAACACAGGGATAATTGATATTCCTTAGATATTTGTAATAGCTGTAATTCTTTTGCTGAGCAAGTGTTATGGATTTCTGTAGCAAAATTAAAGTTATGTGAGTGCTGCGGGTAAATTAAGTGACAACCAAGATTAGAGGAATTGGCATTCAACCACAGTGTTTGTGTGAGGGCTGATTTTTAGCTCGCTCACTTAGGGAATTTGAAGAAGAATATACCCCCTTTTTCAAATAAATAAATATAGCATTTGCTCAACATACTATTTGCCTATTTATAAAGACAAATACAAGAGTCCTCTGCACTCAACCCATTATCAATATATTAAGGACATTGAAACATTTTGTGCATTAATTTACTATTTGCCTTTTTAATCACAAAAAAAATCATGTTTTTTGGTATTTCTATACATGTCTAATAAGGAAACTACAGGTCGAATAAGTAAAGCTACACCACATCTGGTCCTTGTGAGCATATACTTAGATTAAAGGTGGCCATAGACGCACAGATAATATCGTAAGAAACAAAAACATAGATAGAGATAACAAAAACATAGATATTTTTAGTGAATTAAATAACAGGCATAAAGTATGTCCAGCATAATCCCCATTCATTGCACACATGTTGAAATGGGAGTATACTGTCCCACTAACCTAGTCTCCCAGCACAAAAGGGGTAAAAATATAGATAAACATACCAAGGATACATTGTGTTGTGAAACAGTAGTAAGAAATTGTCAGTAAATACTGCAGGGATGTCCAGCCAGCAGCCTTCTGGTTGTTCAATAAGCACAAAACATAAGTTTTATTTGTCCTTATTTCCTTGAGTTTTGTCACAGTAGATTACAGTCTACTGACAAAAAGACAGGAGTGCAAATTTGCTTCCTTAGCCTGCCGAGAACCATATATTTATAAATCTCTGCAAAAATATGTGTGTGGTAGTTCAAATGCCCAAATTATTTGATTTAAATGGAGCAACATATACCTTTATTCAACATGAGCTAAATAATTTTGGGATTTCAAGTACTCCAAACACATATTTTTGCAGAGATTTATACATGCATATATATTTTTTCAGTCCCCTCTTTCTGTCAAAAGACTGTAATCAATTAATGGCAAGTCCAAGGAAATGATACAAGTAAACTTCAACTTTAATACCTAACTCTACAATACTATATGCATTGATATATACATTTGTTTTATCATTAGGAAGACAATGTTTAATTTGAGAAATGACGATTGAAAATCAATTGAATTATTTTTATATTTCCTATACTACATGTAAATACAGTATGTTTGACTGAGAATTATTCTTTACATAGACTGATGCCCTATACATAGCAGTTCTGACCTCGGACAAACAGGTGACCATTACACTATCCAGTTAGACCCATGGCATTTAGGGAGCAGGGAGTGTGTCACATTTGGGAAATTTAGGCTGTCTAGGATGTAAAATAAAGAAAATAGCCAGTGGCAAAGTAAAATGATCAATTGCACACACAAATTACTACTCTTTTGTTTTCCTAAGTCCATTTAGGGTTAATTATCAAACTTAAAGCAGCAATTTTCTGAGCATAAATTTAAATCCAGAATTTTTTTCAAGGGCAATTTATCTTCATTCTATGGAATAGGGATGGCAGTTGAAGAAACAGTCCCCAGTACAGGGGTCGCCTCACCGCAGCCATTTAAATTATTCTATTCAGCAAACACCATTTTAGGTAATAACTGAGTTAAACAAATTGGGAATTGCAACATCAATGCTTGTTTGGAAAAAATAATATTTTTATCTTTCTAAACCTGATAAAAGTGAATAGTTTTACTTACCCCTTTTGAGTCTTTCCACTAAGATACCAAACTAAAGTCTATAGCAAAGGAAAGTCTACATTATACATACAAATACATAGCACATTTATAACTTTGTTGAGTCACTTCAGAAAAGATGTTTGTTATAGTAATATGTAACATGTCTTAATCATGGTCTTTTAAAGGTATAGCAACACAATATCAATGTATTGCATGGTGCAATGGTGTAAATGGGAGCACAATGTGCCTTTTTTTACCTGCCTTCAAGTACTGGGCTGTGCAATGCTGCACTCTACACCTTGTATTAAGCTGGCCATGCATGGACAGATTTAAGATGACAATTTGAGCCTTTCAGACCAACTCAACAGCTTATTTATCTGTGTATGGGGCCATCTGATGGGACTACCTGATATCTGGCCAAAAATTGGGCAGATGTCAATCTGGCAGGTTTGAGTTCCCTGTGAGACTGAGGTCCACATCTACTTGTGGACCTTGTCTACTTGTTGATGCAGTCCGTGATCCGACCACCGGCATTACATCAGTTATGAACCTATCCTTGGTCCAAGGGCTAAATGTTCAAGTCAGTCCGATATTTTATACCTCAAGGTGTGCATTTTGCTTAAAGATCCGGTCATGTGAACTTTTGATCTCATTTGTAAAATAAGCAGTATCTAAACTGTCATAGGTTGAAGTTATTTCAACCACCAAATAAAAACCTGATAGCCTACTGCCATTGGTATGAGTGGAGCTATACAAAAACTGTACCTTATAATTTATGGTAACAAAATGCATAAATCCATTTTGGTGGCAACTGGCACAATAATCCTATTGTTTTTTTTTGTATTTTTATTTTTTGTAGTAGTGTTAAGGTATGATGATACATATTACAATGAAACATTTTATCTAGGAAAACCCCAGGTCTCAAGCATTCTGGATATTAGATCTCATAGCTGTACTAGTCTTAAAGGAATTGTTCAGTATAGAAATAATAACTGGGTTAATAGCCTGTGCAAAATAAAAATTTTTCTAATATAGTTAGTTAGCCAAAATGTAATGTATAAAGGCTGGAGTGACTGGATGTCTAATAAAACATAACAGAACACTACTTCCTGCTTTGCAGCTCTCTTGGTTTCCACTGACTGGTTACCAGGGAGTTACCAATCAGTGACTTGAGGGAGGGGCACATGAGTCCTTTTTACTTTTTTAATTCTGACTCTGAGCTGAATGCTAAGGATCAATTGCAAACTCACTGAACAGTTATGTCCAATGTGGCCCCCCTTAAAGTTGCTGACTAACTCAGAGTTATAGAGCTGAAAAGCAGGAAGTAGTGTTCTGTTCTATTATATTAGACATCCAGTCACTCCAGCCTTTATACATAACATTTTTTATTACAAACATTTTTTGTTTTGCAAAGCCTATCTATTTAACTCGTTTTTAATTTTACACTGAACTGTTCCTTTAAGTATGTGGGCTGTTACCATCATAAACTATGTAGCTGCTTCACCCAATATAAGCATCATAGCTGCACACTTTTACAAGCATGGATTCATTTTATTAGGGAAGGTTCTCTTCAGAAAATAATGGATGGCTTTAAAAGCAACAGTACAATTAAAGACAAATAAATGGAAAATTAACCTTGTTCATCTAATTAACTTGTATTGCCATTTTACACAACTAAGCTCTGTCCTTTCAGGTTAATTGACTGTTAGCAGATCTGATAATCTTTAAAAACATTGCACATGTCATCCGAACAGTATTGTATGATACCAATAGTATATTGTTTACTACTTTGCTGTACTCCACGCTGGTGACACTGAGCTGGAAAATCGAATACACGAGAAACTGTTGCTTTTATTTATAATGACTTATCTGTGTATTAAAAACAAATCCTAAATCACACATAACTTTATCCATGCTGAATTTCAGGACCCACAATTTCAACCCTCTATTGTCACAAATGTAAGCAAGCTATACTAATCACTCAATTATAAACAGGCTGCTACAACTATACTTGTGCTCTTTGTAGTGTCGGGTGCACGCTGCTGTCCCACTTCCAAAGGAACCAAGAATTCATGCTGCAGGACTCCAAATGGTGAAAATCTGAATTTTTTAGTGCCAAAGACTAGCCAACGTTTCGGGCTCCTTTCCAAAACGTTGCCAAATCATTGGCACTAATAAATTCAGATTTTCACCATTTCAGAGCTCTTAAAATAATTTCACACAGCATTGCTTGCATTACATAGGGAACTGTATGCCGTTGCCAAAGCCTGGTGTGTATTCATTGTCAATACAGTGTTACACTTTCACAAGAAAGCACAAACAGTCTTACCAAATGAATGCTCTGTCTGCCTAAGTCTGGATTACTTCAGCCACCAGCATTAAGTCCAGCTGCAGATGTTACACTATATAAAGTAATAAAAAGTGTCTGAAATGTAACAGTATAAGCAGTGTTTTAAGACCTCTGCTCTATCAACAGCCGTTACTGCCTTGAGCTTATACCACAGCATCAATATTTTGATCTATTAAAACGCTACTAATGATATTCTGTGAATATATATGGCATGACGTTCAATACACTTCAGCTATTTCCCTTGAAGGGAATAAATTATGGCTCTGAAAAAAAGAGGAAATCAGAGGTTACAGAGGCTGGGGGGCCAAGTAGTATTAAAAAGACCCCCTTCCATCAAGCAGAAACTTGGCAGGATAACTAGAAACAGACAAATGTATGTGAGTTAGAAGCAGCGTAATTAGGCAGGATGAAAATTGCAGTTGCTCAGGCCCATCATCTCCTCAATGGCTACTCTTTTTCCTTTTAACTAAACCATTAAATTCCATTTCTGGTGTAGGTAAGAATTATGACTACACACAGGCAGACGCACATTGCAAGCTGCCATAGCTCAAAATAAAAAAATAAGATACTTGATATATTTAAGGGGTTGGTTATTTTGGACCCCTACTAAATTATTATTTTTTTTTAATGTCCAAGAACTGCCATGTTGCTTCATTTGGTCATCCATAGACTTAGGAGGCTTAACAACATAATAACTTGAGAAACAAGCTCAGTACCCTTGTTTCACTTATGAAGCAACACACCTGAAATCCCCCAAATGTATCAGTAAAATGTTCAGCTGAATGCAAATTATATTTGATCTCTTTTCTTAAATTGATCACTTTGTGACATGGCCACCTACTTTAGTTTCCTACAAAAACTCCCAGCCATGTTTGTTTTCACAAATCCCTTGTACACTGCTTAAGATCAGGAGTTTTAGGCCTTTAAGACAGCTGAAAACAAATACAGGAACCTTGATAATAGTATTGGTTTTAATCTGTCTCAGCTTTCAACCTTGCACTGTGTATTTTATGGGAAACTATATCTCTGTATGGAAATTCGAGACAAAGTTTTCAGATTTGTGCTGACACTTAAAGTTTCCGTGCTTGGTTCAAGAATACCTCCACCAGTTAGCCAAAATGCCTACGTACAGACCGGTGGCTTCATAAGGCGTATATACCAACTCCTCACAATGGTCTCCCTCCAAACACACACATGTGTCCTCTGACTTTTACATTTGGAGACTCCATGGGGCAGAGGAGAGACTGTAAGGGGATCGGCAAGAATCAAAACCTAAATAGACTAACCTTCCTAAGTTTTTTCAAGTATTTGTTGTATCCTTTCTATTTACCCAGTTTTTATTTTTACACTGACATGTTCCTTTAAAATCTAAGGTCCCTATCACATTCAAACAAGTGCTGGTGTCCTCTGTGTAAAACTATATGACATAAAACAACACATATTTAAAATACTTTTTCATACAAATAACACCTTTCTTGAATGCATGTATTTTTTAAAATAGCAAGTCCATGCCTCTCTCATCTGAGGCACTGTGCTCACACACAAACCATGAGCACACTTACATGCTAGGTTACATCAGCCATTGTAAGGACACAGCTGTGCCCATTCATTTCTTTTACTCCCACTTCCTGTTACAGAAGTTCCTGTCAGGTGATCAGAAAGTGAGCAAGAAGAACTTTGCATAAAGGTTGATATATATATATATATATATATATATATATATATATATATATATATATATATATATATATTCCAATATGGTAAGATGCTTTGATAGGTCAGTCATTAGTAAACATTGTAAAAATGATACAGAAAGTATAGTTCTCCTTTAATAATAAATGTAAATGTAATTCAATATCCACTGACTGCATGTATATAGGAGATATTGGCTTATAAGCAAGTCTCATTTAATACTCTAGCTGCTGCTGCTAATTTATACACATTTCTCTTTCCTTAAAGCTAACAAGTGACTTACAATGATAATTATAATTTAAAAGGGAAGTGCATTAGGGACTACGGGAACTAAAAGGCATGATTAATTACTCTGATGCTTATTCCGGCATTAATGCTCAACTCTTTGGAAGCCTCACTATTGCCAGAAGGCCTCAAGCCATTTTTTTGGGTGCCAAGTCCAACCCTGTCCAGATCACTGGATATAAAAATGATTCAACATTTCTGCTAATCACATTACAGTAGCTTCCTGCTATAAAATTGTCTCATGGAATGATCGAGCATATTGCAACAACGTGGGTATCAACGTACAATATTGAGAAAGAGTTTCCTTTGAAATGAATTAGTGATTAAAAACAGTTAAGTATTGCAAATAAACAACACCAATGATCTGTGACTGTGCTTCAGGAAATCCCATTTATTTGATGAGATGTTTATTTATCAAGGATAGAATCACCTCATTGTCTAGTGAGACATTCTGTGGAATGTGGAATTGGTTAGGTTTTTACAGCCCAATCCTGGAATATATTGGACATAAAATAGCAATTCACTGAGAAGTGCAATGTCTTTACTCATTAGACTCATATCATACAGTGGCCTCCAGCAATCACCGTATGGTTTCTTTTTAAATGGTTTGTGTTTCAACACGTGAAAAAAAGGGATGGTTTCAGAAGTGACTAAAGAAAAGCTTGTGTGTGTCTCGCTTTACTAAGCAAAAGCCCCCTTGACTATAGTTAAACAAAGGTACTAATGTGCGGTCAGTTACTTGGCAAAACCATTTAGTGCTGATAACACCACTGCTTGCTATTCTCAAGGGTTTGGTTGCTGGAAGACTGCTCCGTACCTCATCCCTTGATGCTTCCTATGCGGGTGATCTTTCGACTACATGGCGCCAACCACAACATGCTACCCACCGTGAGAGAGCAGAGCGCAGGCTGCTTTAGTCAGGAGTTATCGTCTATCATACTGATTGACGAAACCAAGTGTGAGTAGAAAAAATAAACATGAACAGAGGCTGCAGTGTATGGGACAGTCAGCTGGGAGTTCTAGTATTTAGCCCTGCTGTTCATACTCTCCTGTTAGGTTATCTTCTCCTTCTGCTATCATTTATCATTATTTTGAGCAGCAGAGAAAATCCTGCAGTTTCATAGTCTCCTGCTCCACTCATTTGTTTAACTTTTGCTTTTAGTGATTCTCTTCTGCATCTCCACCCAAAGTGAATGATGCATCTAACAGCCATGTCTCTTGTGGCTGTCAAAACCAATACCTGCAAATCCTCTGTCTCTTCTATTATGACACTAATAATAACACCAGTAAGTTTACGTCAGTTAGGAATGCTAAAACGTTGCCATACATGTGCGACTAACAACTGAACCGCTGTCAAATATCTCATCTTGAAATACAGATGTGCTTCCTAGTTATTATCTTTCATAACAGCCCTCACTGTGTGTGCAGAATTGCATGGCAATTACACAGCAATATATTCAGCCGATAGCAAAGGCTTGTAAAGTTCAAGTTCAACTTTTACACACTTGATATTTTCTGTCACCACTTACATGATAGAACAAACTGTTAGCAATTAAAAATATATATCCACTAGTGATGGGCAAATCTGTCCCATTTCACTTCATTAAAAAATTTGCAAAATGGCAAAAAAATTTCGAAAATGTGAAAAATTCACTAAACGCATTGAAGTCATTTTGACGCGTGAACTTTTTACACAAGGGACAATTTTTATATGCACAACTATTTATCCAAATTCATTAAAGTCAATGGACGTCCGAATAATTTTGACGTGTGGGCAAATTTCTGCCTCAGTTTCATGACAACATTTACGGGCGGCGAAATGTGGAAATTCGCTACAGATCCATGCCTGGTGAATACATTTGCGTATCACTAATATCCACTTGTTCATATACTATAATTTTATTATGTACAAAATGCTGAAATTTGGCAGAGAGATAAAGGTAAAGTCCCCTTTCATCAATATATTTTTATAGTGAGGAGCTAAGACCTGACTTTTCTAAAGTCTACTTAAAGCTGGCCATAGACGCAAAGATCTGATCATACAAATCGATGATTCGTACGATTTTCGGACTGTGTGTGGAGAGTCCTGACATTTTTCGTCAGGCGGAGATCGTCCGTTTGGTCGATTGGACAGGTTAAAAGATTTCGGTCGGATGCGGGTAATATTGCTGTCAGGGGCAGAACATCGGCTGATCTGTTCTTTTGTACTTTATTTGATCGGAATGTTTAGTGGCAGGTCGGGTGATGGGGAAGTCCGATCTTACCTTGATTCATGTAGTGTTGACCTGCACTGGTAAAACTGTTGTGTTTGCTTCAGAAACACTACTATTGTTTATATAAACAAGCTGCTGTGTAGCAATGAAATTGAAAAAAGGCTATATGACACAGGTTAAATAGTGGATAACAGATAACACCATTATGTTCTACAGAGCTTATCTGCTATCTGCTGTGTAACCTGAGCCTTTTGGCTACACAGCAGCTTATTTATATAAACAATAGTAGTGTTTCTGAAGCAAACACAGCAGTTTACCAGTGCAGGGCAACACTACATTATATTTTTATTACTTTAAAACATTTTCATTTTTTGATGTTACTGGTCCTTTAAATGAAGATACCACGGAAACTGCAGGGGACTTTGTGTATTTTAATGAAGGTTTTCCTTTTTTAATGGTAAAAACACAAACCAAAATATTTCTATTTCAGGCTGTTGACTGGGTCTGTCAGGAGCACTATAGTAATAAGGAACACAACCCACAAAAACAGCTCTGACCTGATTACTTAATCCTTATAATGTGTTTTGAAATTTTAGTAGGCTGCTTGTCAAGCAGAATCCCATAAAGCTCCAAATGGCAGTAGCTAAAAGTGAAAACATTCAACATTTCTGCTTGAAGCCTTTAACTAACAAATCAATTAAACAGGTTGAACTGGGTTAAGCAAAGAACTATTATTTTGAAGATTAAAAAAAAGCCTGCCTTTGTGCGCTTTTCTCTCTCGCAGGCCTTATGCATTTACAAGATTTCAGCAAAACTCGCATTCATTAGAACGTGTGGCATTTTAGTCACAGCAGGTGGTCAACCAGAGTCATGTCTCTGAAATATGCAATCCCTTTTCATATACTTTAACCAGAAATGTTCACCTCAACAGCTCTCCCAGCAGTTCTCATTTCCCTTTCTCCTCTTAATCTGCTCTGCAAGCCATGAGTATGCATTAAAATCTCCCTAAAACGTTTTAACCGGAGGCAATGTAATTCAGCAATAAGCAACCAGCAGTTCACAGTTCTGCAGTAATGGATTAATTTGAACCTAATGTTGTTGTAGTTTACTGCTCCAAATGTTCTGGTGTAGTGGTAGCCTGGGGGTGCGGTGTTGTGGCATGCGCAACTCCTAGAAATGGAGCTACAGTTGGCTTAACATCTGTGCATCCCATTTTCCATGTGCCTCATTATCCCGCACCCAACTGTGCCTACCTGTCCCAATCAGCTTCTCAGCCACAGGCTATCCCAATTTTTTTCCAGCTAAAAATCTTTGTTCTCCTTCTCACATACTAAATTTTTGCAAGACCTCTGCACCCAAGCAGTGGGGATCCTGTCCATGTGAACCTCATAGATTATGTAGTGTATTAATTCACCATTAGAAACAGGAAAATTTCAACTTCAGGTTTCTTACATGTCACTGCATAAATCTTACCATTTGCCAGACTTAATATGCAGCACATTAGCATGTAATAAAGATAGCACTATTTGAAGCCTTCTTCGCATTTTAATTAAAAAAAGAATTGAAAAAAAGTAAATCCCTTGTTTCAGATAGCAGTGCACAAATTCCTTGCTGTTGTATAATTCTGTAAAGGTATAGGACCTGTTATGCAGAATGCTCAGGACGTGGGGTTTTCCAGATATTTCCAGATATTTCTGTAATTTTGATCTCCATACCTTAAGTCTACTAAAAAAAATAATTTAAGCATTGATTAAATCCAAAAAGATTGTGTTGCATCCAATTAGGATTTATTCTGTCTTCAATAGGATCAAATACAAAGTACCATTTTATTACTACAGAGAAAAGTAAATTATTTTGAAAATGATTTAATTATAATTGAGTCTATGGGAGATGGTCTTTCCCTAATTCTGAGTTTTCTGGATAAAGAGTTTCCGGATAACGGACCCTATACCTGTTATTATATTAGCTTGTGGCAAATAATACCAAAATATATTTCTTGGTTAAGCCAAGAAAGCTTTCTATCATGTTTATGACAATATGGCCACTAAGTAACACTGTTCCTATAGAGTCTATGATGCAAATTTCTTAACTACAATTCCCCAAAAAACAGTGAATAGGTTTCTAGAAAATATGAACTCTTACTGAAGTGATGAGGGCAATAATGTCAATGTGGTTATCACTAGTTTGATCATATTCTTCTAATATCCCACCAGTGTGGCAGATATCTCTGGAGCATCATAAGTTGCTGTTTTTTGTGACTTAAAGAAGAACTAAACCCCCTTGCTAATAAAAACCCTTACCCTCCATAGTCCCCCCTCCCTGCTCCCCCCACACAGGTGTTAACACAAGTACAGTAAATGCCCCTAAGCCTGTCAGCGCAGCGGAACTCACGGACGCCATCTTCCGGTGCTTCTGTAATCTTCTAGACTTCTTATGGCGCTTCGGTATTTTTGCGCAGTTGTAACAAACTCCCAGGGCCAGAACTAGGGGTAGGCAGAGTAGGCACGTGCTTAGGGCGCAAAGCTGGGGGGCACCAGGCTCATACCTGCTCTGTTGCCTACCCCTCTCTTCCCGTCTTCCTGCACATGCTCGCACACCATGCTTCTGTGTACGCTCAGCCGGCGCCGCGGCCGGCCAGGTTGTCTAGGGCATCTGCCCAGTGTGGCCCGGCTCTGGCTGCTCCAACTGCGCAAGCGGCACTTACTTACTGAAGATTAGCGAAGTGCTGAAGATGGCCCCTGTGAGCTCCACTGCACTGACACTGGCAACGAAGGGTAATTACTGGCTATGGGGCATTTTCTTGTGTTAACGGGGGGGGAGCAGGGAGGGGGGAGCAGGGAGGGGACTATGGAGGGTAGGGGGTAGGGGTTTTTATTAGCAAGGGGGTTTAGTTCTCCTTAAAGGTGGTCATACACCAAGAGATCCGATCGTTTGACGATGTCGCCAAACAAGCAGATCTCTCCAGATATGCCCACCTAGGGCCCAACGATTGCATCATAATAAAAGGTATACGGGTGGGCGGATTGAGGGACCGCATCAACGAACAGATGCGGTCCGCGATCCGGCGGGATTTTGTATCCCTGCACACTCTTGGCCAGATATAAATCGCAGAAGCCTGTCGGAGGGCCTCATACACAGGCCAATAAGCTTCCGACCTGGTCTGACGGCAGCTTTTATCGGCCTGCTTTACGAAAAGTTGTTATTCATTGAAAGTGCATTAATGATCACGTGCATCAAAATTCATTACGTTCGGTAAGTGGGATGGTGTTTATGTTTCCTGCAGATAAATGCCCACCTCGGTTGGTGTCAAACACTGGCCTCACCTCTGTTATTCACAGGTGAATGAAACTGATCATATCATAGCATGCTGTGTCCCACATAGTGCATTAGGCAGCTGACTCCTGTATAATGGGGAAAATTGTGCCCATTTGCACACAGATTGCCCATGCTGAATGTAGGTGATTAATTGTGCATGAAGCCTGCAGATCTTTTAGAATTATCAGACTGCTGAATCAGTTAAGCCAACGCACACTTTACTAGATTTCATTCTGTTTTGCATTCCTTGTGGAAAAGGTTGCAAAGTGAATAGTAATCTGCTAGAAAGTTTACACTAGTTTTCTCTGAAAGCAGCAGTGAGAGAAATCAGTAAGATTCTTGTGAGGTGGTATATGGAGACCAAAACCTTTTCCTCTGTAAATTTAGGTGCAGATTTATCAATGGTCGAGGTGAATTTTCGATTGAAAAAAATCCGAATTTTGAGATATTTTTGTTTACTACGGAATAGTCCAAATTCGATTTGAATTTAAAAAAAATCGAAATTTAAAATGTACGGTCTCTTTAAAAATTCAACTTCGACCACTCGCCATCAAAACCTGTGGAATTGCTGTTTTAGCCTGGCGACTAATCTCCCTGAATCTGCCCGCATGGCCAGACCCTGAAGGGGAAGCTATTTATTTAGTTTCTTGTTTTTTTCTTATGTTTTACTGTCTCTATGGTTTTATTGTGTGCTAAGTGGGCTGGGTTTCATTTGGAGGGGTTGAACTTGATGAACTTTGGTCTTTTTTCAACCCAAATTAACTATGTAACTATGGCATTGCGCTAGTTTATTATACAAAAACAAATCCAAGTTTCTATTTTTTTTTGCCTTAAAATATTTAATTATACTTAATATTTAAAATATTTAATAATTACTTAATTATCAGGCTTTAAGTAACTGTGTGTTCATTTGTCATAATAATAAATCTTTTTTAATTTTTGACTCTCTTCAGAGGAAGAGTACATTTATTAACCAAAGCAGCAAAATTAATAATGTTACAAAATAATATTATGTTGTGTGCATAAATGTTTTTGTAATTCCTCTGCTAATGTTTTTTAAGACCGCATTGGATATTGTGCCATCTAATTTTTTGTACATTTACCTATTCTTAAGTCTCCCCTCTATGCTCCTTTTCCTCAATTTCCTCGTTCCTTCATGAAATATGTATATATCCGTGCATATATTTAGTGGGTTCAAAAATGACTGATTTGCCTGCTGCTAAACCATTTGAGCCTTAAGGTGGCCATACACGGGCCGATAAAAGCTTATTGGCCCGTGTATGGGGACTCCCGACGGGCTTCACCGATCGAGATCTGGCCGAAAGTCGGCCAGATCTCGATCGGATGGGACAAAAAATCCCGTCAGATCGCGGCCGCATCTATTCGTTGATGCGGTCCCGGTCCCGCGTTAGGCATCGTTAGGATCCGATCGTTGGGCCCTAGGGCCCACGATCGGATCAGCCTGATATTGCCCACCTCAAGGTGGGCATATCGGAGGGAGATCCGCTCGTTTGGCGACATCGCCAAACGAGCAGATCTCTCCATGTATGGCCACCTTTAGGTAAGGAAAGCGTTATATAAATCGTGCATTGGGACTGACAAAAATAGGTGCTACATTACACAAGTGCAGTTGCCAATAGAAACCAGTCAGTAATTAGTTTTAAAAACTGTCTACTATAAGTTGAAACTAGGAAAACAAAGTTCTGATGGGTTGCAATAGGCAATTTAGCACCTGTGTGTTTGCAAGCAAGCTCTATTGTGATTCTTCTATAAACCAAACACTGTTCTGTTTGTAATCCTTTTTTAAGGTAGCTGTTCAATTCCCACGACAAGCTCTTTAAGGGATGTACTTGTGTTCTTGCTTTGGTCAAGCCCTGTTGTTTGGCAAAGTTCAGTAAGATACAAATACGTGTAGAAATTAAGAAGAGAAAGTGGAAGATAAGCTACCATAATAAACTAGGCTGTCTGGAAATAAAGCAAGATACAAGATAACAATCAGAGACTAATTAGAGTAAGAGAGAAAGTGAGATAAACAAACTGAGCAGAAAAGACTGAAGCAAGATACAAGTAAGTGTAAAGATAACAATCTGTGACAATTTAAGGAAAAGAGATTAACAGTTATAAAAACCAAGAAGCTGATAGGCAGCAGAGCACAACACAGTGATGGATGGACAGGATGAACAGGAGATTACAGAGCTGAGAACAGTCATAAACATCTCTGGTAGTGATTTAACATCTCTATGCAAATACTGAGCTCATTTCCATCAGTGTTAATAAGTAGTACTGACTGAAATATGAAATGTCATTATTTTAGGGATTTTTTTTTCATGATTTTATTTATTACTTGGAGCTCTGTGTGCTTCTATCGTTGAACTAACTGCAGGCCCTAGATATACACTGTAGCTTTATCAAGAGTGACAGTTTACACTCTGAATCCCAGGCAAAGTGAGATTTAATAGGTGGTTGCAGTGTCGGACTGGCCCACCGGGATACCAGGAAAACTCCCGGTGGGCCAAGGTATCAGTGGGCCCTCTTGCTTCTAACCATTTAGCATATTTCATGGTCCTTACCTATTCCTTCATGGGGAAAAATGCTTAATAATGGAAAAATATAGTAAGTACCGTATATACTCGTGTATAAGCCGAGTTTTTCAGCACCCAAAATGTGCTGAAAAAATCTACCTCGGCTTATACCCGGGTCACACAACACAAACAAAGCTCTTTACAGTATAACCCCCAATTTACCGTAAGTCCCCTGTCCCTTGCGAACCGATCGATTTTATTAGCAAACACCTTTTCTATGCAGCGTGCACAAACTTACTTGTTAGAACTCTAAATGGATGCAGCGTGCGTGTAACGTGACACGCTGATATGGAGGTGCTGGACTGCAGGAGCAGAAGGGACCGTGGCAAAAGAACACATCGAGGAAAGGGAAGCGGCTGCTGAATTGAAGAAGGTGGGGGCTAGAGTAAGTCTGTAAGAAGCCGTTTCGGAAGAAAGGCTGGCTAAAGTTGGAGAAGAGGCACAAGAATGTGAGTAGAATAGAGAAGCGCCACTGTTCAGGAGAAGGGGGGTTGCGGGGGAAAGAGTTAGAATCAGTCTGGAGAGGCAGCCTGAAGGGACCGGGAAACAATACCATTGCAAACTACTCCTACACATTTGTGTGTGCTTAACACATTTCCCTTATTTAATGTTTACTACTTTCTCAAGAGGCCATGGTTTTGTAGACTCCACCATCTACAATTTTCTTATTCCTCCTATTCTCATTAATCAAGCAGTTGTGTGTGTTTATCCTTTTCAATTGATGGTCACTATTAAATATTTTTAGAATCTACTTTAGTCTATTATTAACTTATATTTATTAGCACTGCACTTTATATCACCAGTATATTATGACTCAATTTTAATTAATTGTTTAAATTGTCCTCAGTCATAATCTAATTATTAATAATCAATTTATTAAACCAATGAGTACTATTTATCTAGGTGTTTTTAAATTTTAAATTGGGATTTTCAAATTAATTCCTAATCAATTTATGGGGATTAATTAAGGTAATTCATTTGCACTGCACTTTATAATTTAATATTATTTATTAATCAAGTTAACCCACTCATGCCTCCATTTTTGATTATTGAAACTTACCAGTAGCTGCTGCATTTCTCACCCTCGGCTTATACTCGTGTCAATAAGTTTCCCAGTTTTCGTAGGTAAAATTAGGTACCTCGGCTTATACTCGGGTCGGCTTATACTCGAGTATATACGGTAAATATAAATGACTAGCAGAATAAAGAGGTTGAGAGAGGAGGAATAATAGTTTGGAAAGTGGGCCCACTCTCTAAGGTTTTCCGGTGGGCCCATTGTCTAAAGTTTTCTGGTGGGCCCCTGGCATCCCAGTCCGACACTGGGTGGTTGGTGGGGGTGTAACTTGTGTAATGTGTAGGAAGCAAATTATCCTTAGCACTAGGAGTAATATAAAGCATGTTTTCAGTCTTGGCTTTACTTACTTTAACTGCCACTTAGATCCTCAGTTCACCAGTTTGCTCGGTTTCCCATAGTTTATTGCACTACATGGTCATTACCAAACACAGGACATCCAAAGCTACAAAATATTCTAATAAATGAGTCCTATAGTAAAACATTGATAGATGAAGTATGATTGAAATATGTACCGTTTACAAATTCTGCCAGCACATAATCATTCAGTTCCATTCTTTTTGTGTGCAAAGTGCCAGGTCTCCCATGCCGTGGCACTTACAGCAACCTGTCTTACTTTGGTGCTAAGCCATCAGAAATCACGGGGCCCGCACAACAGAATTTTCTGGGCCCCTCTTGCCACCCCTCCCTCACACATCAGTACTAAGGCCACACAAGAAACAAGCGGTAAAACATTACATGCCCCCTATGCTCCAGCCTGTCCTCCCTTCCGAAGTCTACAGCTCACTGACAGCAGGGGCCCGGCTATGCAAGCAAGTGCAGCATGGCTGGGCCCTCCTTAACTCCCCCAAACCATCTGGGCCCGGTAGAGCAGTAACCCCTTTGCCCTAGTGGCAGACCATGTTACTACAAGACATTATGGGGCAAATTTACTAAAGGGCGAAGTGACTAATGCTGGCAAAAATTGGCCAGCGTGACGTCATTTCGGTACTTTGCCAATTTACTAATGGGTGCAGGCGTAACTTTGCTAGTGAGAGAGACTGATGCTGGCTGTTATTCGCACTCAATCACCAGACGAAGTTGCGCTCTGGCGAGGCGACGTAACTGCACAAATTCACTGAGATGCGGATTTTACTGAACGTTCCCTCTTTTGCCAGACTTGCCTTCACCACCTGGCAAAGTGCAATAGAGTAGATAGGACTTCCTCAAAATTTAGTTGAAAATTTTTCTAAAAAATTGTGGGGTCTTTTCCTTTTTTTCAGGGTGATAGGCTGCAAAAGAGCCCTGGACGCAACTTCATTAGTGCAAAAAACGTTTGCGAACACCGTTGCAAATGTTAACAAACATGTTTGCTCCATTTTTGACTGATTAAAGGAGAATTCAACCCCTTTTGCACTAAAATCCCTCCCCTGTGTTGAATTCTCCTTTAAAGACCTTCCTCGCAAAGTTTGCGACCAAGTTGCTTTAGTGTATGTAATAAAATTTCCCGATCACAAAACATTTTTTGAAACAAGATATTTGACAAAACTCCAGAGCAAGTTTAAAAGGTTTGCAATGCGCAATTAATATTTGCAATGCAATAAAAGCCTAACAAAGATTATTACATTGCTACAGGCAAATTTTTATTTGCAAAGTTTAATTTTTGTGAATTTTATTGTGAATTATATTAAATTTCCCCTTTTGTATTATAGAGGCCATGTTGAGAAAGATGGTCAAACCATATAAACATAGAGAGCAATTCCTAAACAGTGTCCTATTATATTTACACACTGCAGCATTGTGCACCTGCACACATGGATGGATGTAAAGCAAAATACACCCTGGAGTTTACCTTCTGTGTATTACTCTCTAGACGGAATTTGTTTTCTACACCATGGGCAGCTTATTGGTGCAGTGATAGATTTGCTGTTACCCTAGTACTATTATCCAACACTAGAGTCTTAGGATTGATTCCAGCAAGGGCATCATCTGCAAAGCATTTCTATGTTCGGTGTGTGTGTGTGTGTGTGTGTGTGTGTGCGCTCTGATTTGCTCCCATACTATAAAAACATAAAGGCAGGTTAATGCTAAAACTGACTGTAGAGTTATAGGGACTTGAAAACTCCATTGAAGCAAAGTAATACTGTATAATCTATATAAACAAATAATAATAACAAGGTATTTTTTATTGACTATGATAGCAACAACAATATGCATTAATAATCACATGAGCAATATTTATTTATAATAAGTGTGCTGTTATGTGACACTGTATCAAAAAAGCCTTTGCTGAGGCAAGAAATATGGCAGCTCCTATTTTTTTATTCATAACAGGGATGCACTGAATCCCGGATTCAGTTGAGGATTTGGCTGAATCGGAGTCTTTTTTAAGCAGGATTCGGATTCGGCAGAATCCAAGAGCCTGTCTGAACTGAACTAACCCATGCGCCGGCTATTTCTTGCCCTGTGGCAGCTATTTACGGCAGCGTCAGAGGTTTGGATTTGGTTTGGTATTCAGCGGAATGCGGTAAGTAGGATTCAGGTATTCACCCAAATACTGAATTGGAGGGCTTCCCTATTTCCTAAGTAACACAAATATGCAAAAAAAGTAGTGTTCTGGGCACAGAGAAACAACCTCACATTTCCTATTTGTTTCACACAAAATAAATGTGTATAATATAAACTTAATACTTTAAAAGCATGGTATTTTACTAATTACCAACGAAAACATTATAATAGTTTAGAGCAGAGGTGCCCAGCAATAAACTGTTGGCTGAGGATGCAGGGAGTTTTGAGTGACAGTTGCTGAAAGATGAGAAGTTAGCCATCAATGTGATGGTATCTCTACATGCACACAACAACTATTACTGTTATGGATAAGCAATGGCTAAAGCATCATGTCTCTAATAAGCTTGCAAAGTGTTTGGTTAATTCTGCAAGTTTCATTTACTAATGCAATTACTTCATCTTTATGGAATTTGTTACCTCTGCAATAATACGATCAGATATTTATTAGTTAAGGCAGACAGATGGAACTTTAGGATACCAGCAAGAAGGAAAAAAAAGTGACAGTCTATAATTTATGTGGCACAAACTATTCCATCTGGCAGTTCCAGTTTGTCTGCCAAGACATTTTCCTTTATAAAAGAATTTATTTTCCTTTTTTGAAAAGCAATGGAACTTTCTCATTAATGTATTCTTTCGTAGTATCGGTTACATATACAGCAAAATGCAATTAGAAAAAGAAACTACCCTTCAGATCCTGTTAAAAAATACATTTGGATGAAATTATTAAGGGGCAGATTTATCAAGGGTCGAAGTGAATTCGAGGGAATTTTTGAAGTAAAAAAATTCGAAGTAATTTTTTGGATACTTCGACCATCAAATAGGATACTAGGACTTCGAATTTACTTTCGATTTGAAGTGAAAATAGTTTGAATATTCGACCATTTGATAATCAAAGTACTGTCTATTTAAAAAAACTTAGACTTCAATACTTCGCCAAATTAAACCTGCCGAATTGCTATGTTAGCCTATGGTGAGCTTCTAAAAACTTTTTCCAAGTCTTTACACATCTAATTAAAATCCTTCGATCGATCGCTGAAATCCTTAGAACGATTTTAATTCAATCGATCGATTGGCAAAATCTCTGAAAAAATGTTGAATTCGATATTCAAATTCTAAGTATTTAAATTCGATGGTCGAATTTCAAAGTATTTTAAACTAATAAATCTGCCCCTAAGTGTTAAACATACCAGTAAGAAAACTGGTTATTTTTCCTAAACTCACCCAAAAAAACAGGCATTCGTTTAATAAAATTCCTAGTTTGTGCACTAAATTATAAAATAAATAAAAAGCTGTTAACTTAATATCTTCTCTGTCTCTGCAAAATAATCTTTAACTCTATTTCACAATGAAGCTGAGCCAAAGTATTTCTGGGATATTCTAAGCTGCCTTGTAAATTGTTGTAAAAATGGTGAAAAAGAAAATTCTTCAAGCCATTAAAATAAGGAAATTCCCCTGTATTAAGATAAAGCTGATATGCATGCACAGAAGAAACAATTAATAATAGATTCAAGCAAAATGTAACCATACTGCAGAAAAATGTTCTTACGACTTAAATTGTATGCTCTAATGAGCTTTTATTGTTCAATGTTTGTATATAACTTGTTTGTTTAATATTTTGCTGAATACTTCTAATAATAATAATTCTACAGAATAATAAGAATTTACCTAAGAACCAAACAGCAGCCCCCACTCATATATAAAGGCAAATATGCAGATTATTAGTGTTCTGGAGGAATAACATTACAGGCATGGGACCTGTTATTCAGAATGCTTGGGACTTGGGGATTTCCAGATAAGGGAGATTTCTTTAATTTGGATCACCACACTTTCAGTCCACTAAAAAAAATCATTTAAACGTTAAACAAACTCAACAGAATTGTTTTGCCTCCAATACTGATAAATTATATTCTAGCAAGGATCAATACAAGGTATCGTTTTATTATTATTATTGAAAATTAAATTAATTTTAAAAACCAGATTTATTTATTTATTTAAAATTGAGTCAATGGGAGATGGTTTCCTGTAGTTCTGAACTTTCTGCATAATGGATCCAATACCTGTATATGTTCTCATATTAAGGCAAACCCTTTCTTAAATATAGTTTTTTCCCTTTTACTTTAGATTCTGCAAATTTTGAATCCTCATTTGAAAGACCGATTAAGTTTTGTTTTTTTTTCAAAGGAGTTTGTTGTGGCACTCTTACCCACCCCCATTCCCCCTACCCCTCCAGTGGTGTCTTTTAAGATAATCCAACAAATAAAGGTCATTGGTATTCACTATCAGTCTCCTTTAAGTCCTTCCTAATAAAAATATGTGTAAAGTATACAGGTGCTTCAGTACATATATGACTCTATTGTGGGCTTATTTATGAAGACTTAGGTGCAAGCGCACAAGTACTTAGGGCTGCAAAACCATAGTCCTTAGAGCCCCATAAGGGGCAGATTTATCAAGGGTTGAATTTCGAGGGTTAAAAAACCATCTAATTCGACCCTCGAAGTAAAATTTAGCGCAAAAGGTTCGATCGAACGATTCGAACAATTTTAATCGATCAAATGTATTTTATTCGATCGAAAAAAACTTATAAAAGTGCTCTGGAAGGTACCCATAGGCTAACATTGCACTTCAGTAGCTTTAATGTGGCGAAGTATGAAGTCTACGTTTTTTTTAAAGAGACAGTACTTCGATTATCGAATGGTCGAATAGTCAAACGATTTTTACTTCGAATCGTTCGAATCATTTGATTCGATCGAATTTGACCAATTCGATGGTCGAAGTACCCAAAAAAATACTTTGAATATTTTTGCATTCAAACTATTTACTCGAGTTTAGTAAATCTGCCCCTTAGTCCTTTCAGCAGGGGGGGGGGGGTAGTTATCCATAGGATTGGTATCAATGGCCAGCATATCTGTCTGAGTTTTGTTATTAATTTTTTACCAGCAGTGCAATCTATAACTTAAACCAGTTTAAAAATTTGCCACACATAGCTAAACCTTGACATATGCAATACAGACTGCTGTACTTATAGCTAATATCACAAGGATCTGCTTTTTATCACCTGTGTTTTATGAAGATTTCTGCCTTGTGACAAGTGCAATTTAAGTTTCAAACTAGTTGAACAGGGCCTGTCGTACCATTAGTTTGGGGCTTCATATACTGTAGTTCTAACTTATTGCTTTTATTTATTTTATTAGCATATACCTGACTGCCACATTTATTGTGCATACCTGACTGCCACATCTAATACACACTGTATATGTAAATACATATGATATGAAACTTATACATGCTTGGTATTTGGAGTTATAGGAATAATGGTCCTTTCTACTGCATATTGTTGAGCACCATGCCTTAATTGTGGTAAAAACCATGTAAACTTATAAAAATGCTTTGACATAAGTATGGAATTATAATAGCTTGGATAACATACAGTACAAGGCACTTTAAAGAGAAAAAGCATAATGATAAAAAAATCTTTAATAAATAGCCCTCTGTCAGGAAATGTTCTGAGCTTTATAGATAATGGGTTTCCAGATCCCATACCTTTATACACAGAACATTTTTCTATTATAACAATGAAAATAGAGGCAGAATCACAGCCTTAGAATATGCGAAACCATTTCCGACTTTATTCATTTGATTTGCATTACTTTTATTGGCTGAGTTCATTTTATCAGCATCATTATTTCAAAACACTCAACTTTCTTAATAATTGAATTTAACCAACTCTTCCTTGAGTTCAATAATTTATGCGAAAGTGCTCCAAACTCGCAGAAAAATAACAAATCTCAAATCCTCAAATGTCAAGTTTTTTTTCTTTTTAAATCAGATCATTCCTTTGCAAATAATGGGTCAAATTACAAACCTGCAGGGGATGTCATCCTTCATTTCCTTGATTTGTCAATGTTAACATAAGTAAGACAGTCTTATTTATTAAACATTTTAATTCTAGAGGCATGGAACCAAATCAACATATGGGGGCAGATTTATCAAAGGTCGAATTTCAAAGTGAAACATACTTCGAAATTCGACCATCAAATGGCTATACTTCGACTTCAAATATCGAAGTCAAAGTTTTTTTTACCAAATTTGAACGTTTTGCGGTTGAACGATTCGAATGATTTCAGCGATCGATCGCACAATTTTACTTTGACTACAAAAAATTTAGAAAAATGCATTAGAAGGTCCCCATAGGCTAACATAGCACTTTGGCAGGTTTAATTTGGCAAACTATTGAAGTCAAAGTTTTTTTAAAGAGACAGTACTTCGATTATCAAATGGTAGATTATTTGAACGATTTTACTTAGAATCGAAGTCGAAGTTTAAGTCAGAGTCGTAGTATGCTATTCGATGGTCGAAGTATCCAAAAAATTACTTTGAATTTCGAATTTTTTAACTTCGAAAATTCCCTTGAATTCACTTCGACCCTTGATAAATCTGCCCATGATGTAGGAGACATATTTAGTAGATTTAGTAGATTGTGGCTTTAATGTTCTTATTGAACCCCCTATGTGTTTTATGTCTTATAAACAAGTGCATTTTTAGAGGCACCAAACTAATTTATGAGTAAAGCTGGATTTCAATAATTTCAAGGCAGAAGAAAGAAACGTTTTTAAAAAATAAAAAAATATTGACATTTGTAATTATGTGTATTATTATTTATCATTATTATTATTATTATTAACATGTATTTTTAGAGGACCAACATATTTTGCAGCGCTGGAAACAGAGCAGCGCAGGAAACAAGAGTCAAGTAAGGTTTTCTGACACAGACTGTATATAATATATAAAATAGTTTTAACCCTAATATAGATAGATATAGGATGGCTTTGGTTTAAGGGCTTACAGGAAATAGGGTGGGGTTTGAAATAAATAAAAGGTATAGCTTGATATGGTCAGCATTTATAAGCAAGAATTTGAGTTACCACCTTGCTCACTTCAGTTTAAAAAAAATATATACAGTATGACCCCCTAGGGCAAATATATTCATCTGTATAATTCCACTGATGTCATGAGATATATAAATAAATGCAAATATTTAACACTGTTCTCTGAACACATTACATTATGCCTTTATACTTTTGTAGCCTAGTTAAGATAAGCAAAAACCGAATACATGTATAAATCATATTTGCCTTATAAATGAAAAACATGTTTTTAGACAATTGCCAAATAAAATGAAAATATGTGTTCATCCCAAGACACGTATTCATGTGACCCCTTCTGCAACAAAGATCTGACTTTCAACATTTATGAAATCAGGTTTATCTCTTTTCCAGCTTCACTAATATTTAACTAATCTAAACACTTAAGGGCAACTTATCTTGACTGCTTCTCCCATAAATGCATTACCTTTGTCTTCCTTAGAATTTCAAGATATCTTATTCTTACTAATACATCTGAAAGGATTGTTTGAAAAGCCTTCATAAAGTGCTTGTGCAAACACTCGAAGGGCGTTCATCAGTATTTCTTTATGATTGGCCTCCCTCTACTATCTTTTCTTTTCTGTCATGCACAGCTGTGTTTTTTCTTCACTGAAGAGAAGCACAAAAGGAGCAGTAGAAAAAAGTCATATATTATCAGCAGGTAAAATATATAGAAGATTTTCCCTTAAAGCTGAAAGGGATACTGTCATAGGAAAAAATGTTTTTTTTCAAAATGCACCAGTTAATAGTGCTGCTCCAGCAGAATTCTGCACTGAAATCAGTTTCTCAAAAGAGCAAACAGATGTTTTAGTGACATGGGGCTAGACATATTGTCAGTTTCCCAGCTGCCCCCAGTTATTTGAATTGTGCTCTGCTAAAATGCAGTCACTCTTTATTGCTGTACTGCAAGTTGGGTGATATCACAACCCCTCCCTTCTCCCCCCAGCAGCCTAACTACAGAACAATGCAAAGGTAACCAGATAGCAGCTCCCTAACACAAGATAACAGCTGCCTGGTAGACATAAGAACACTCAATAGTAAAATCCAGGTCCCACTGTGACACATTCAGTTAAATTGAGTAGGAGAAACAACAGCCTGTCAGAAAGCAGTTCCATCCTAAAGTCCTGGCTCTTTCTGAAAGCACATGACCAGGCAAAATGACCTGAGATGAAAATTGCAACTAAAAGAATACACTTGCTGATTTAGGAATGAAATTGTCTATTGTAGAGTGAATTATTTGCAGTGTTTAGAAATCAAAACGACATCATAAAAATGCATGACAGAATCCCTTTAAAGGAGAAGGAAACCCCCTGAGCGCAAAAATACCTCCCCCCTCCCCTGTGTTGCCCCCCCTCTCTCCTCCACCCTGGCCTACCTATCCCCCCGGGCAAATGCCCCTAACTTGTTACTCACCTCTCTGCGCAGGTCCTGTCCACGGAGTTCACAGGCGCCATCTTCTCCACAGCGGTCTTCTTCCTTCTTTGACCGCCGTTTTTGGCGCATGCGCAGTAGGAGCATTTAGCGGTACGGATCTACTGAGCATGCGCCGAATGTCACAAAGTGAAATCAGAAAACATGCGCAGCTTGGGAGAAGATGGCGCCTGTGAAATACGTGGACAGGACCTGCGCAGAGGGGTGAGTAACAAGTTAGGGGCATTTGCCCGGGGGGACAGGAAGGCCAGGGGGGGAGGGAGGGGGGGCAACACAGGGGTGGGGGAGGGTTTTTGCGCCCAGGGAATTTCCTTCTCCTTTAAAGGTTAAAGGAGAGCTAAAACTCAACATAGACTTAGGCTACAAATGCTACACCTTATGTTTTGGACATCTGTACCCTCCCCATTTTCTTTTCTGCTGATTCACTGTACATACTCTGTGCTGCTGTCTGTTATCTGAGCCCAGAGCCAGGGCAACATATTAGGATGCCCCTGGCATGTCCCCAGCCTCACTCTGCCCCCCCCCCCATCGGTTACACTTGTACCCTGCTGCTCAGCAACTTTTTAACCCCCAACCAACCTCAACAACTTGGCCCTCCTAATCGATCTACTTTCAATATCTCCTGGATTCTTGCCACCGCTGCTGGTTCATAAGGGTCATAAGTTAGAGGAGGCAGGGAAAGTATCTGCCTAGTACAACCATTCCACACACTAGGTGCATGCCTCTTCCGCCTACCCCTAGTTCCATCCCTGACTGAGGAACAGACTCACAAGATGTAGCATACAGTATATACAATATAACATTCACAATGCAAAGTTGAGCAAAGTAAATGATTCACATTCAATTTACATTACATAGTAGCATAGAAACCAATGAATTCTACATCAGAATTGATAATCAGCCCTGTAGTATCAGTTTCTATGACAGATGTAAACTCAATTTCACCAAATGTTTTGATAATTTCCCCTAAGATAAGCTTCCCAACAGCATCCCAGAACATATTCAGCATGTTCAACATCATGGACAATCAGAAATAACTTAGCAATATCAGAAGGGGCAGCTGCAGACATTTTTGAAGGCCTGGATCATTACAGTTATAGGAATGTTAAACTTCCAGGCTGGTACAATAAGTTCAGTATATAAAATGCAGCATTTAGATTCATATTCTCTTTTACAATTTAGCTCTCCTCCAATGATGTAGTCAACATTACTCAACTGATTTATGTTAAATCAAAGGCTGTCTATAGATTGGGCCAATTTTAGAACATTACCTACTACAAAAACATCAATACTGACCATATATCTCTAGCTGCTAACTAAGCACCTATTCTCTCTGCATTACCCAATTCATTAGTGGTTTTGAAAAATCCCTTTGTCAATTGACAAAAGTGCTTCCGGTGGAGCTTCCATGGTCTGTAATCTTTTAACTACTATCCTTGCTTACATTCTATATGTACAATACATTCTAGCATGGTGTAGACTAGTGATCCCCAACCAGTAGCTCGTGAGCAACATGTTGTTCTCCAACCCCTTTGATGTTGCTCCCAATGGCCTCAAACAGCTGTTTATTTTTGAATTCCTGGCTTGGAGGCAAGTTTTGGTTGTTTAAAAACCAGGTGTACTACCAAACAGAGTAGTAATGCCACTCAGGTAAATAGTAAAGAACCTTATTATAAAAATAATAACAATGGAACTGATAGTGATTCTGTTTTTGGTTGCTAGGTTGCTGTGTATTTTCAGTCTGGGAAGTGGCAGAATAGGAAGGCTAACAATTTAGTTGAATAGTTGCTTAAAGAAGACCCATCTATAGAAAAATACATGAACCTGCCATTTTAGGTGACCCAGAAGCTTTCTAACTAGTTGGCACATGATGTTATTTAACCATTATGGCTAAATAGCTGTTCGCCTGAATGCGATGATATTATCTGCCCTCATCAAATAGCCAATGGCCTTCTCTCACATCCTCATCTACCAACTATGTACTATGATCAAATTAGTTTTTTTGCATGGATACTTATTATTTAAAGTGAATGTGTCTGGTGCTTAGTATATTAGGATGAATAATCCCAAATGTTTCTACATATGCTCCTCTGCTCATGATGTTGGTAACAGAAAGAAACCACATTAATCTCCTCAATTTAGCTAAGCTAATAAGATGTTTCTCAATGTGTCTGGCTGCTAGGGCAACACATACGGGGGAATGTAATAAAAGTCGTTAATGGAAAAGCTATTTGCAATTTTGCTTTGCGCCAATTTAATATAGCTTTTGCGGCACCTTCAAGCACTTGAATAAGAGACCGGAATATGAATAGGAGAGGACCTTACTAGAAAGATATACAAATTAGCAAAAACAATAAATTTGTAGCCTTACAAAGCATTTGCTTTTTAGATGGGGGTCAGCGACACCCATTTGAAAGCTGGAAGAGTCAGAAGAATAAGGCAAATAATTATAAAACTATAAAAAATAAATAATTAAAACCAATGGAAAAGTTGCTTAGAACTTTATTACATACTAAACGTTTACTTAACGGTGAACCACTCCTGTAACAATAATACTGTAATACAGTAAGCGCGCCTGTGTTTTTGTGTGGAACCATTGCATCCGCAGTAAGAGATGTCTTTATCTTCAGTTGAAAAGCAGATGGCTACATAATTCAATAAACCTATTTACTTTCTTTTCTGAAAGGACCAAACAATAAATGCGAATCTAATAGAAGATGCCAAATCCCAACACAGCAGAAGGAGCGCTGATTTCTGGGTCCAGAAGAGAGAAAAAATATCAGATTTCCACCTCATTCAAAACCCCTGTCATGCTTTGTTGCTTTTACAAGTCACTATTCCACGGCAGTAACATAGATTACAGGGAATCTAACAGGTAAGGCCCCAAGCAAACATGAAAATAGGGTCGGTCACAATTTAAGGTACAATAAACTCATGTTATCTAATTGACATCTCTGTAATTCTTACCAAAGGCCAGTCAGAATGAAATTCTATGGTGTCCTGAGGCAAGGAATCTTTAATCAGATGCAACAACAGTATTTTTAGGTATATGTACTGTACGTGGCTTGGGTAATTACATTGCAAACATGATGGATAGCTTTTGCCAACATATGAATTTGAATAAGATGTAAATGGCTTGTAATCTAAAACATAAGTGTAGTGCAATTTTTATTGTAGAAATTAAGAGCAGTGGAGGATTTTTATTTTCTTTTATTTATGATTATGTTGGACTGTCTAAATTTATTACTAATAACAAGATAGAGGGATATATTGAGAGGCAAACAGCTAGATGACAATCTGTGCCGTTTGTGTGCTTTAAAGCAAAATTCGCAAAATGGCGAAAAATTTGGCGAAACGCATTGAAGTAAATTTTTATACGCGTGACTATTCGCTCCAAATGCATTAAAGTCAATGGGCTTCCGAATAATTTTAACACGCGTATTTTTTGCTTGCGAACTGTTGTCGCAGTTTTGCGAATCCGTAGAAATTCACTGCAAATTCGTGTCTGCCAAATTTATTCTCCCATCACTAATGACAACTCAAGGCCTATTCATTGGGTGTGCCAATATTTTAGAGCCCCAGTAAGAGTACAGCACAGCAATCTACTAACAAGTGCCCTGACCAGTAATGAGTGCTGACCTGGCATCTAAAGTAATTGGGGCACATTTACTAAAGTGTGAATCTTCTCTTCAGCTAACTTCACCAGTCACCAGGTGTATTTTCACAACACATCTCCATATTTAAGAGAAATGTGATGAATTTTCGCTAGAGAATTTTCACCGTGGAGAAAAGTAACATGGAAAGAGCTATGTTGATTGCAATTTAAAAGTGGCTGCTCTATCTTTATAATGGAAGTTCGTAGCCTGAACCTGAAGAATTACACTTGGCGAAAAGGTGCAAAAGTTTTCTATAGTTTTTTTTTCAGTAAAAAATTGTCTTACTTGCCTTTTAGTAAATAAGTGAATTTGCTGTGAATTGTCATTTTGCCAAATTTTCACCAAAAAGTTGCCCGTTTATGCGTGCAGGAAAATAGTAATACTGTATTCTGGACCCCAACCATGTTTTTTATTTAACTCACAAGGTTAAATGTAAAAGTTTTATTGTGATAATCATGCGTCTGTAAGGGATTAAATGGACATTATCACAAGCACAATAGAATATTTATCCGACATGATATAAAAGCATTTATTTGTGTTAGTTATTTCTGTACCAATAAACACGTGTAAAGCATTGGAACGAGAAGCTAAATAATTATGGCAAATCATGTTCATTTACACTGATCTTTTTATCATTGTATTCTTTCGTTTTATTGCTTTCATTTTGTATTCTCTGCTGTGGAATGATAAAAGACTAGTATTGCAAAAGCACAATTACACTAAACATAACAGTTTGCAACTATGCAAAATAAAAGACTTTGCGCTTCTCTGGTTTCATTATTCATTAAACAAAAATGAATGCAGTACCTTCCTGTGTTTTGCTTTGACATTTATGAATGCTGATGTCAAGGGAAATTTTGTAATAATTTGAAATCAATGTCCCTTCTAGTGCGTTATTAGAAATCTTATTGTAATGTGGTGCAGTTCTACATTTCCAAAAGTAGACATGCACATAGCTATAGAGATTTCTTTATTCCCCAGAGCCCAAGATGGCTAAGGAGCACAAGAGCATGCCCCTTAGTGCTCTCTTACCAAGCACTTGCCCCTAGGAGAATGCTGCTTTCTGCACCAAACAGGACCCTGCACTCTAAAATGGAAAGTTATACAATACTGAATGCAATGTGCAAAAGGACAAAAATGGCCAATTGCAGCCTTTTTCCCACTTTTCACAATGCATTCTACATTGTACATAACCCCTTATGTATTTTGATTATTACTTGTAAGGGCATAGAGTATTATTTTCAGGGTACAGTCTTTGCGCCAGTCTCCACATCTGTCTGCCATGATATAGGGAATAATATTCCCCTGTTGTAAAATATAGGGATATTATCAGTTCATCTCCATGAAACTCCATGGTGGTTTCTAATAACCTTATAATACACGAACAGGGGTGCTTCGCCAATGAGGCAAATTGAGGCTGTCGCCTCAGGCGGCAGCGCCCCACTAGGTACTAGGGGCAGCAAAAATGCTGCTCCTGGTACTTTAAGAGTGAATTTCCGGGGGAGGGGGGGCAGCAGCAACTGCTTCTGCCTCAGGTGGCGGATGGGCCAGGATCGCCCCTGTACACGAAAGCCATAAATATCTTGTAAAAGATATCCTTGTAAATGGTGACTAGTGATGTCATCAGTTATAAATGGTGAGCAGTGATGTCCCAATGTTTATTATAAGATTATAGATTGCTGGTTTAAAGGAATGACCAATTTATACACTCGTTTCATCATCATCCTCATCATCATCATAACTGCTGCTGCTCCAAAAGCACATGTGAAACTCAGTTGCCAGCTTTGGTTGTTCTGGCTAAATCCCAGCAGATCTATAAATATACAGTATGTATTTATTATTATTATTGTTATTTTTGACAAATCTTTCACATCTGGTCAGGCCAAATTTGAGCTTTTGTTTAATGTGATGTTCCTGCGCTGAGCACTTAAAGAAAACATCAGTTTGCTCACAGATGTTTCAAAGAATCCTCAGCTGACCTGGAAGCTGTAGAAAGTAGTAGGTGCAGCCTTCCTGTGAGCATCCTGGTAATTAATCACAAGGGCAGGACAACATGACACATTCAAGAGTGTTTTGTGATTATCTCACTATTTAATTAATGGAACTAGTGGTTACTGGTCCACCCTAGCAAAATCATAAAGTCCCCCCGCATTTTGTAAACTGTGAGGAATGAAAACCAGACAATCTATTAGGACCCCCTAGCATCCCTTGGGTTAGCTAATTATACTGTTACATCCTTGGTTTTGAAGCTATATTCAACTGGAGCAAACTTTTTGACATTCCGCAGCTCACACTATGGTATTTGTGGACATTATTCCAGTAATGAAGGCATTGCCTATTGTCAGAATATTCTGCCTAGTTGTGTTTGCGCTAATGCTCATTTATGCAGTTAGGAGAAGTAAAGTTGTAATCACAACATTTTAGGCACCTCCAGTGATTCTAATAGCGTACCTAATACCCTGGGCCAGTGCTCCTGTTTGCTGAAAAATGCACTGACCTGGGCGGAGTGAAATGAAAGATGATCACTGTGTGGTGCTCCTACAGAAATAACTTGAGCCAGTGCAGTTTTCAGGAAGTAGGAGCACCAGCCTGGGGTATCATGTAAGCAATTCTAATCACCCTCAGTGATTAAAACTTTACTTCTCATTTAAGCCCTTCTGGGGGAGCTCCAAGTAGCTGCTCACAGCATTTTATCTGCTGGTTCATGTTAGCACAATCTGTCTGCACACACATAAGGTGGATTTGGCAGGGAAACACTAAACTATGATGCTATTTGTCCTGAATGAATGACCTGTCACCCAGACACAAAAAGTTGTATAATAAAAGTCCTTTTCAAATTAAACATAAAATCCATCATTTCTATTTTTATTAAAGCATTCATAGCTGTTGAAAGCACATTTTTTTAAATCTCAGCTTTCAATCAAATATTGCATTCCCTCCTCTATGCCTTAGGCAGACAATTACTTTCACTTTCCATTCAGCACTTCCTAGATGTCACTGCTCTCCCCACATTCTCCGTTCTCTTTACCATTTAATTGTGTAGCCAGGACATGGGGATGGACATCAGGTCCCCCATTCTGGTGCACAAACAAGATTCTGAGATGATACAAGGCTTTCCTTAATAACAGTGTCCACAAAATGGCTCCTGCCTGCTTGCTCTAATTATAAATTCCCAGACTAAAGGAAACAAGATTCAAATAATTTATATAGTGCAATTAAATTAAATTTTGTTTGATTAATGCGATCAAATAGGATTTTGAACCATTTTTTCGGGTGACGGGTCCCCTTTAAGGTGGCTATACACAGGAGGATAAAAGTTGCTGACTCAATCCATCCAGTCCACAGTTTATTGGCCAGACTATGGTGCCTGATGATGGGCCTGAACTAAATTGGGCAGATATCAATCACGTAGGTTTGATTCTGGACTGCATCTGTGTACAGGCCTGTATAGCAGCAATTATGAGCCAATCATTGGCCTGATGACCAAATGATGGGATCAGCCCGATATTGGTGAAATACCCACTTGTTCAGCGACCTGGCCAAACAAGTGGAAGTTATGTATGACCAGCTTTAGCTGGTACAATCACAATAATGAAATCGAACATTTAATTGTGTGCCAGCAACCAATCAGTATATTTATTACCATTCTTAGCCCCAGTCAGGGCAATTCAAAGAAAATATTAGCGAGATCTTAGGGGGTTATGCAAGAACAGGCAAAGCTTGCCGCAATTGTAATACACATACTGTTAGCGTGCTTTTTCTGATGGCTCTCTCTAAAACACTTATTATATTCACAGTAGTATTATAGCACTTTTACTTTGTAAAAGCCTGTGATTTACAAGTTACAAAAAAACATTGGTTGAATTAAGCAATTATATGAATGGTATGCGTGGAAATAGGAATATATTCAACCATACACAAATCAGAGGGGAACTCTTTCTTGTTGAAAAATAACAAAGCGTCAGTTTTTATGCATGTATTTCTGTATTTCTACCCCATAGGTGTAATCTATATTCAGTTTCATCCCCAACAAGCAGTTCAGCAAAATATAAAGCTTTATTACTTTTGGCAAGTGAGATTTTAGCCCATCTGGCTGGGCTTTTGCTCACAGCACGACACAGGTGTCCATCCATCAAATGACCAAACACAATAGCATTTCATATATGTCTCAGGTTAAACCTTTCCAATGCCAAAAATAATATTTTTGTATTAAAAACATAGTCTTAAAAGTATAGTTGTGAAACAAGCCCTTAAAGGTTTCTTATGTGGCGAAAGATGCAAAGTACTTTCAGCAGTATCACCTGTAGTGATGGGCAAATTTGTCACACTTCGCATCGGCACGAATTTCGCAAATTTCCTGTGAAATTTACAAAACTGGAGAAAAATTAGCGAAATGATGATTAATGCCGTCGACAATTTACCGGTGTTGAAATCATGACGCCAGCAAATTTTCGCCAGTTAATTTTTGCGGCAACTTTATTCACCATCAGCAAAACAGGCAAATTCGCCACGAATTTGCGCCTGGCGAATTAATTTGCCCATCACTAGTCACCTGATAAAATAAAGGAATAATGTACATTTTTTCCAGTACATTCACATAAGATGCATTCTTGCTCATGGATCAGAATGAGGGGTGCTGCACTAATGAGGCTGTGCACCTCATCTTATTGGTACAGCACCCCACTGGTTACAAGGGGGCGCAAAAATGTTTGAAAAGTTTAAAAACTGGAAATTCAGCTCTTCTAGCGCAGAGAGCAAAAATTACGGCCATAGACTCCAATGGGTTAAAAAAATTGTAATGTCATTGATTTGAATCTGGCCCATAAGGTCCACATACAGTATTTACCAAGGCCCTATGGTGTCTCATTAAATCATTCATATTGCTTTATAAAGAACATGAGAAATCTGATGGTAATTCATTATTATTTGTGTTTATAATGTTTGTTGTTAATAACGCACCTATACAACCAATGGATGCATACTGGACATGACATTTTTCAAAAAAATTAAATTTTCCAAACTCGGGTGAATGGGATCGACCCGCAAACTCGAAATGAATTCGAATCAAATTCGAATCAAACTGGATTTGAGTTTTTTTCTCCAAAGAAAAGTCAATTTTCAGTAAGGCTGCAAACAACTCCAAATTGATCCATGGATGTCCCCCATAGGCTAAAACATTAATTCGGCAGTTTAAAGGTTTAAATTCAAATTCTTAAATGGGTTCGAATGATACATGATACATTTAAAAAATAAAATAATTTTAACTATTTCCTAGTCGAATTACACTAACATAAACTCGAAAATTCAAATTTTTAAATTGGAATTTTCACTTTGATCCTTGATAAATCTGCCCCTTGTTGTTTACTGCTACCTTTTTTACTCATCTTTCTATTAGGACCCTCTCCTATTCATATTCAAGTCTCTTATTCAAATCAATGCATGGTTGCTAGTCATTTGGACCCTAGCAACCAGATTGCTAAAATGGCAAAATTGCAAAATTGCAAAGCTGCTGAATAAAAAGCTAAATAACACAAAAACCACAAATAATAAAAAATGAAAATCAATTTCAGACTGTCTCAGAATATCACTTTCTACACTATACTAAAGTTATCTCAAAGGTGAACAACCCATTTTAGTCCGCTAGAAAATAATTTAAGTGTTAAATAAACCCAATGGGATTGTTTTGCTTCCAATATGGACTAATTGTATCTTAGTTGGGATCAACTACAAGCCATGGTGGTTTATTTTGACAGAGAAAAGGGTATTCATTTCTAAACACTTAAAAATAAGTCTATAGGAGATGGTCTTTCCATAATTTGAAACTTTCTGGATAACAGGTTTGCGGATAATGGATCCTTTAACTGTGAGGTTTCTGGATCATGTTCACTCTTTGTGATTTCCTCTTCTTAATTCCTCTTTTCACCTCTCTCCTTGTGCCTTTTTAATATATTTTTAATAATTCTCGTATGTGGCCAGATTTTATTAATGGGTAATTGATTGATAATTGATTATTGAGTAGTGATGGGCGAATTTGAGGCGTTTTGCTTCCCTGAAAAATTCATGAATTTCCGGCGAAATTTGCGAAACGGCAAAAAAATACTACCTTTTTTTTTTACGTCGGTGTCCTTTTTTTGATGCCGGCGCAAATTCGTTGGCAAATTTTCGTGGCGGATTCGCAAATTTATTCACCAGCGGCGAATCGCAGGAATTCGTCGCAAATTCGCACCTGGCGAATTAATTCGCCCATCACTATTATTGAGTCCAATTACACCTGACTTCTCTATATAGAATAAAATGTTATCAGGGTAGAAGTTAAGAAGGAAGAGGAAATGTGCTTACAGATGTCTGTGTCAGTTTCTGGAAACAATAACTTCATAAATGTAAATGACTGAAGTAAATGACTTCTATCACTGAAGTCCCCAAGCACTGAGGGTGTGAATGATATCAGCATTATTATTCAGCACAAGATGCCTGGCCACAGCTCTGTTTGCTCTGAAGTAAATGATTACCAAGTCCAAGCATGAACGTTGAACAAATTGTTTCAGAGATAATACTTTAAAGCTGCCATAAAGAATGTGAGCAAGGGATTTTTAATACAAGTTATATAAATGTTGGAAATAACCTGTTTTTCCTGTGTTTCTATTTTGACTTCTGCCAATAGGTCTTGATATAATGTAGTTACAAATTTTTAATACTTCCCCAAAATGTAAATTTCATGTGAATTTTTTTAAATTCGAATATACTCACAATTCGACTGGGAGGTTATATGAGAAAAAATTTGAAAGTCTAATATTCGATCGAATGGTTCCAACCCAATAATTTTTCAAGTATTCGATTTGTAAGAATCAAATTTTTCTCCCGAAAAAAAAACTCGAAAGTCAGGAAGCTTCATTGATCTGCGCTGAAAAGTGCAGCTTCCACTCCAGAGTAAAAAACTCAAAAGCAGGCTTCACTCCACTTTAATGTTGCCACCTGTTCGGTTTTCACCCAGACAGCTAGATTTCAGAAGTAGGTATGGGCGAATTTAACCCATTTTGCTTTGCCATAAATTCACCGCCGGCCAAAATTCGCCAAAATGCATTAAAGTCTATGGGCAACAATTTGTCTTCTTCGCAAATTGTTTTTGACGTGCAACATTTTTTTCTCCCATTGAAGTCTATGGGCGTCATTTCCACGAAGAAACACGGCGAAAAAATTCGCTCATCGCTATTCAGAAGGGCTGTCCAGATCAAAACTGCCTAGCTAGGTGTGTTTGTAAATTACCCCTTTTATATCTTCTTGTATAAATAACTTCTTATCCTACAAAGTTTACTTTTTCAAAAAAATTTATATTTACCTACCTATTTCTGTTTCTCAAACTTGCTTGGGGGGGTCTGACTCAAATTTGGACAGGATTTATGGTGGATAGGATTAATGTCAGCGTGTAACCGGGATCAGTAGCCTAAAATGTTCCAGGTTTTTATATGGAAGATTTGAGCCAGGTTAAATGGCATCTTATTGTTAACGTTCCCTCCTTCACCTAGAATTTTTAAATTGCAGAAACATTGATGTACATAAAAGAACAATCTATTCAATAACAGGAATAGACTTTAAACATCCTGAAAATCTTCTTTATGTAGTGAAATGTAAAACGACTCAGGCCAACTTTGCATGTACTACTTATACAGTAGATGAATTTTTATTTTGGTTGTACTTTGGGTTTGTTTTGGTCAAGCCTGGATAGTCTTTTATTGTTTCCTGGTACTTTAAGGCTATTTATAGCAACCTACAGCACATTCAGCTATACATAGTGCATGTGATCCTACTGTAAATATTGTCACATGTGGTATATGACAAAATGTCATATGATGCTATTATTGGTGCACTTAATGATATTGTTTATTCTAATTCTCATTTTTCACGTAAACTATGGTGTCATTAATGATGATATCATACATTCCTATTGAGGCTAAGTGAGGAAATAAACACTATTTATAGACAGGTATTGCTACATATCACTTCTGAGGCCTACATCACAGCCAACACTCAGGGCAGCATAGCACCCAACATGATTACCATGTCCATTTTACGAAATTTGTCCAGTTATGAAAGTTTGGACACATTTCTGTGAGTTTTAGGGCCATGTTTTATGTGTTATTATAGTTTTGTTAATGGAGGTGGAATTGCCCTTTAAGCTGTGAGTCACAGTTCTCCCAAGAGACCTGCCTGTCTTAAAAAGATGCAATCGTATCCAAGTGCAGGTGCTGAGTATTCTATAAAGTATTCTATAAAGGTTAATTTATATATATTATATATATATTTATATATATATTATATAATTTTTTTATTTATCGGCACTCACCAATCACCTTGTCACTGGCCGAGTGCCCATAAAAATAGTTATCCCAGAAAGCACTCATGGCATCATATTTATATAATAGAAAAATAGTCTTCATTCCTCCAACCACATGTCTACGCGTCCCTTGTGGATTGAAACATGTAGATATGTGGTTGAGATAAAGACTAGTGCTCTCTGCAATTGGTATATATATATACAGTATATATATATAGATATAGATATATATAGATATATATAGTAATAGAATGCTGATGCACACCAGGATTTTTCTTTCAAATTTGCTTTCTTTATTTGTTTAAATCAAGTCCCAGACACGGACCGAAACGTCGAACAAATAAAGAAAGCAAATTTTAAAAAAAATCCTGGTGTGCATCAGCATTCTATTACTATACAAATTGCACCCAGGCATGTAACCTTGTTTAATGGCGTGCACACTTTTGGCTGTTTATATTAACAAATTCAACTAAAAAAGTGAAACTCTGGAACAGATTGTGTCTCTTCATATGCTCTCTGCACAAGCAACATGGCCTCTTCTCAACCCTGTAGAAGTTCAAAAAAGGTATGCACCAGGGGTGACAGAGTCTGGCATTGGAAGGCCACCTCAGGTTGGAGTGGGCAGCAGAATTACCCCTGGGGTCTCCTGCTTTTTTTTTTTTAAATAGAAACCATCATCATAAAAGAATGTCTGATGGATGTGGAAACCTTAGTCCGTATCAACTAATCCCCTTCCTATATCTCAGCTCTGACCTCACAATAAACTCCTTCACACAACCTACTCTCTTCTCATCACTTCATCCCATTCCCAACTTCAAGACTTTCCTTGAGCTTCTGCCTCTCTCTGGAATTCTCTGTCTGGAGCTATCAGGCAAACAATTGCTCCACCTGTTTAGGAAAGCATATAAAATGTGTCTTGATTGATCAACTTATCATAAATCACCCTTATTTTTCAAATATACCCTAACCATTTAGATTGTAAGCTCTTGTGTGTGTAGGACCTGCTGATCCTATTTTTTAGTCAGTAACCCTTGTTTGTTTTTTTATTGCATGGTCCTTGTTCATTATAAATTAATGTAAAGCACTGCATGCCTCGTTGTCACTATATAAATCACCATGATGATGATTCTGACTATTGTTATTATTATTGTTATTATTAATAATAATAATACCAATCATTCATTTAGCTAATTCAACAGAATGTTTAAAATACCATTAATGTCACATAAGTGTAATAGGGTATGTAAATCCAACATAACCGTCAGTTGTTGTTAAACTACAACTCAGAGTTCATAAGAGTTGGAGGGCAACAGGTTGGACTACAGTGCCCTCTCTGATATGCAAGAAAGTAATTAAAGGTGGAACGTGTAACAAATTACTTGTTAGAGTAAAGAAATACTAACGTTGAAAAGTATTGACATAACATATCACATCTTTCAATAAAGAGAAAGGCTTTTTTTGCACTCTGCATGACCCTATTGAACTATGTAACATGTCTTCTCAGCACCCTATGGAAGTGAGCTCCTAAATCTCACAGCTATTTCCACCCCTCCCTCACATTTCCTGCACTTTTCACCTTCTACCTTCTCTACTGATCTATGTGCAAATGATCACATTGACCTGAACAAGCTCTCTTGCCTTACATGTCCGACAAACAGACCGAGACGGTTGTATTGAAAGCACTCACACATTATCTCATTCAATGCTTTGCCTAATACTATTCACTAGAAGAGCAATGCTACCCTCAAATGTTCTTTAGGCACATAGATATGATAGCTACTATATACAAGAGATATGATTTTTTTTATTGACATAAACAGACTTTTTTGAGTTTTTTTCGTGGTGGTCAAAAATTCTCGCAAGTGTTACTGCAGATGTCAATAATACAAAATAAAACAGAAAGCAAAACCTTCATTTTATCCACACAAATATTTCTGTAAGAAGCCTGTTTAACCAAGTAGGGCTCATTTACAAACATGGGGGGAATTTATCCAGTATAACTACTCATAGGTGGATGGTGATTTTTTTGTTTGGGGAGGCTAAAAAATAATTATCTATATGCAATAAGTCAACAATAGACTTAACAACAATTATTTTATAATTTTGTGTCACGCATAAATGGTGTTAACTTTAAAAGTACAACAACATTTTTTAAACCCTTTTAAAAGAAAGATGCACTTTCTAGCACGGCAAGGTGATATAAAATACATTTTTTATAATACAAAATATACTTTTTCATCTTCATTCAGTCTCATAGCTTTCCCTCTGTTTGAGCACTTAAAGGGAACCTGTTGGGCAAAAATATTATACCCAACCAAAGGTGCGGGCTAATAGAGTCTGCACTCCTGTTGGGGGTTACTATTTTTTTTTAAAAAAATTGCCCCCTGCCAGCGATTGGACACCCGCAACAGGAGGGAGCTCACAGTGTAAGCGACCATGTCGTATGCACATAAAGAGTCACATGCATAATGAGTAAGTTCGCTCATTATGCACATGCGTGTGCCCCAACATGGCCCGATGCAGGGCCACCATCAGGGGGGGAAAGGGGGGACAAGTGTCCCGGGCATGAAGGGGGGCCCGGCTCTTTCAAAACTGCAGCACTGCCGGGCCCCCCTTCATGCCCAGGACACTTTGCCCCCCCTTGAGAGCGCCAAAGTCATGCGGCCATTTTCTAAGTCCCGAACAGCCGAAATGCGGAAGTGCCGAAAAGCCAAACAGCCGAAGGACCCGAAGCCACGAAAACAGCTGAACTCCTGAAGCAGCGAAAAGAGCCGAAGTCATGGAAACAGCCGAAATTGAAGTCCTGAAGCAGCGAAAAGACCCGAAGCCACGAGTTCATTTCTACTAAACAATTTGTGTGATTTTTTTTTAATCCCCTTGCCACCAATGTATTATTTCAATATTCTATAGGCCCCTGCCACCGATGTTTTTTTTTAAAAAAAAAAAGATTTTGGGGCTCCAATTTTTTAACTTGTAAAGGGGCCCTAGCACCAATGTTTTTTTTTAAAATATATGCTTTGGGGCCACAAATTTTTTTAGTTTGTAAGGGGGGCCCTGGTGCCAAATTTTTCTGAAAAATATTTGTTGTGGCCCCAAACTTGTAAGGGGGGCCCTGGCACCAATGGGTTTTTTTTAACTTATAAGGGGGCCCTGACCATCAATAGCTTTTTATTGTGTGGGGGGGGTTACTTTTTTAGCCCTGATGTCTGTGTGATCTTTGGGCAGGATCTGGCTTGGGCGCGAGCCCCCCAAAAATTTTGTTGTATGGGGCTCCGTGATTTCTAATGGCGGCCCTGCTGCTCCCTCCCGGTGCTGGTGGCCTTGCGCTGGTGGGGGGGGGGGGAATTAAAAAAAAAAAACGAATGTTACCCTCAACCAGAGTGTGTGCTCTCTTAGCTCTTGGGCTATAATATTATTTCCCAACAGGTGCCCTTTAATATTAGTATTTGCCAACAGGTGCCCTTTAATATTAGATTAATTCAATACTCACAACTACCTTAAACTCAGCTCCCAGTATGTTATTTTTTTCTGTCCCACAGGGACCAGCAAGCCCAGTCCTCACATCCCTTCAGCACACTTCATTTGCTGCATTTCCAAAACTTTTTAAGCCCCCAAAATAACCCCTCCAACTAAAACATTCCCCCATAAATCCCAGTAGAATTCATATTCCTGCCACCCCACACTCCGTTCCTAGCAAGATTAACTCTTACAGCCACAAAAGACTCCTTGTCTCAACCTTAGACTTGTGTCTGTACTAGTATTTGGTATTCTAGAAATCCGCAAACAACTCCTTCAGCTCCCATATACAACAAAATCATATATGAAGAAATGCAGCCACATGTAATGCATGAATAGCAGGGTGATTATTATTAATAGGTTATTTTCCACACCTTCTGCTGCTTTGAGCTTCAGTTTCCCTGCACTGTAGATTTAGCTTTGTGTAGCCCCTCTCCCTGCTGGCTGGGCAATTGTTCTTAGAAGCAGGGCAGGGAAGAGCAATAGATTCTGAGCCTAGGAACCAAAGAACAACTCCTGAGACAGCAAGGTGGAGTATATCAGGCTTGATTGTTACTGTCTTACTCATCACTTCTCTAGCACACCCTTCCCACGGAACTTTGACAATGCCTGTGCTACATTTATCGCTTTTGATTTTTAGTTAGAACCTTCTCCAGCACAATATTTCAGACAAGGTAGGGTACATTTACAATGGACAAAGGTTGGGGAAGGCTTAGCCTTCCCAAGCCTTAATTAGAATCCGCCTATGTAACTACTTAAAGTAACCAATAAACAGTTGATCCAAAAGCTCTGTTAAGGTGGCCATAGACGCACCAATAAAATTGTAGGAAACAAAGTTTTGTATGATATTTGCTGTGTCTATGGCGGGAGACAAGCTGAACGCTATCGGCAGTAGACTTGGATATCAGTCGGCTCGTCGATCTGGCTGGCCCAAAAATTTCGATTGGGTACCATAGAAGGCACGAGAACATTGGCCATTGTTAGTGCTGAATCATCAGATACAAGTAGATTTCTATTGTTTTTACCTGTATATATGACAATTCAGCTCTAACAGTTAGGGGCAGATTTATCAAAGGTCGAGGTGAATTTTCGAATGAAATAAATTCGAATTTCAAGCTATTTTTTGTGTACTTTGACTAGGGAATAGTCCAAATGCGATTCAAATTTGAAAAAAATTTGAAAATTAGAATATTGAAATTTATCATGTACTGTCTCTTTAAAAATTTGACTTCGACCATTCGAATTTGTATTAGAGTTTTTAGAATTAGAATTTTTAGAGATTTGTGATAAAAAAAAGAAATTAGAATTTTAGTAAATAGGCCCCTTAATGTAGAGTCCTGCAGCGGACTAATGTCCTGACCATGTGGGTGGCCCACTGGAACCCTTTAGATCTAGATGGTTAAATGGTAAGCTGACATTTCATTCCTCTGGATCAAAATGCTGTTACATGACGTCACAAATAGGTTTGGTGATGTCACTTCCTGGTTCTGCTCTGCTTACATCAGGGGCGAAGTTGGTTGGGGTAAGCTGGTTCAGGTTGGGATATGGGCAAACTCTGGTTTCTCATAACCTTCCCAGCATCCCTGTTTTGTTTATTGTTTTTTATTTGTTTTATTAAACATTCAGTGGTAGCAATATATTATAAAACAAGAAGATAGAGTGGGTGGTGTATGCCCTAGGCAAGTACAGTATATATTTATCAGTCACTGCTTTGCTCTGTTCATCAGCCAGTCACCTTATCTGTACATCACCATCCATTGTAAAACACTGAAGAATACATTGTCACTCTAGAAATACCTGTCAATTATAATAATAATAATAATAATATTTAAAAAGTCGTGGGGTCATGGAGCTCTGTATGGATTAGCCATAACATTTGTCTTGTACCTATATGGTCAAATCTCTTATACTGTGTGAGCCAAATGATCCAATAATTTCATAATTTTTGCTGTTAATGCAGAGTTCAACATATTTCAGAAGCAAATAATATGAAATGTGACCCGCTATGTCACCTCAATATTTTTAGTTTCTTTTTTCAATAAATGCACTGAATTACTGCATTACTATAGCAGCAGGGGTGTCAGGTGTAGACCTTAAATTATGATATTCTATTGACAATTTGTCATAATTAGGTGTTTAGAACTGGAACTTACACACCAGTACACCCGCTTCATTCACAAAATCTCTAGTAATGAGAGAGGAGCATGAACAAGGGTGGGAAATTTTAACCACTAGCAAGAGAAAAACTGGCAATTTCCCTTCTCAGAGGAAACAATACAAACACAAAACAATAACAGGAAGCTGTGTGTCGTCAAGAAAGTGATGAGAATCTTTAATTGTTCTTGAGAAATGTAAGCACCTTGTATCTCCACAATATAACACATATTCAAATAGAATTTAAATTGTTTTATATTTAAGATTTTGGAAACCGTTCTAAAAGCACATTCAAGCTGAATTCTAATTATATTGCATGTGCTGATAGATTGTACTGTGGATGTATTGTATCGTTCCCTTGTGTTTTAACAACAACAGTATATGCATAACAGAAAAAGGAGGCTGGGCAATAAAAAGACAGAAGAATCTAAAGAATATAACTCAATCAGGCCACCAGCTGTGAAAAGTAAAGCAGAAAATATAGAAGTGATGTATCGTGAGGGTACAGCTGTCACTATCTTGTAAGGTTGTACTGATCAATCCCAGATTTTCTGTTAGGCTCACACTGTCACTCATGGTTTGAACTAAGAGAACATGAGAGGCTCTAAATTAAGGTCTCAGTTTGTTGAAAGCTGATTTTAATATACTGATGCCCATAAAACACTTTCCGTGACATAAAAAGAAGTGTTCACAGTACAGGCAGATCTACTTTTCCCCTTTTGATTCCACATTATTTTTAAGTTTTCATGATGGGGCAAATGAGAGAGTAACAATAACAAATCAAGCCCTACAAGCAGAACATGTGGTTAATGGTAGCACTTGGTTCATATCACACTCTACAACTGAGTGGTCCGACCACTATAGAAAAGGTTAGACAAGCAATAGTTTATTTGAACAGTATCTACTATTAGGCCAATGTCATACGGGACATTTTGATTTCATTTTCTTCTAGCTGTAGTCCAAATGCCCTCTACGCTCTGTCAGTTTTTACCCATCGAGATTTGTCCTGCAAATTAAACTTCAGTCTACAGTATGTTTTCTTGGAGCAGACAAGATGGAACATCTCAGAGGGGCCCTGAAGACGTGTGGCTATGTGAAAACCGGTAGAAAGAGAAGCAATAACACTGTGGGGCAAATTCACTAAGCCGCGAAGCGCCGAACGCTAGCGTTAATTCGCTAGCGTTTGGCATTTTTGCTACTGCGCAAATTCACTAACGAACGCTGGCGTAGTTTCGCTAGTGTTACTTCGCAACCTTACGCCAGGCGAACTTTCGCTAGCGACGAAACTATGCAAATTCACTAACTTGCGCAGTGTACTGAACGCTACCTTTTACGCTAGACTTCCTTCGCCACCTCAGACCTGGCGAAGCGCAATAGAGTAGATAGGGATTGTTTAAAAAAAAAGTAAATTTTTTTTCTAAGTCCCAAAAAACGCTGGCGTGTTTTCTACATGATGGCTGATAGGCTGAAAAAGATCGAAAAATTTTTGGGGCTCCCCTTCCTCCCCCCTACATTTCGTGACTCATGGCAACTTACCTAGACAGTGGGCACATGTGTAGGGCAAAATAAAATTTTTATTTGCTGATTTGAAGGTTTTCTAGGCATTTGTAGTGCAGATACGTGTTCCTCCATTGAAATTTGAATTTCGCGCCGTATGCAAATTAGCCTTCGCTAGCGTAACTTCGCTTTATATAGGGAATCAACGCTAGCGCAACTCCGCAACCTTATGCTACCCCTGTGCGCAACTTTGGATTTTAGTGAATTTGCGGAGCCCTGGCGAAACTACGCCTGGCGAAGCGCGGCGAAGGGCGGCGAAGTTGCGCCTGGCGCAACTTCGCATCTTAGTGAATTTGCCCCCAAGACTACTGGTGAAGGTGGAAAAAAGGATAGGAGTAAACTTGGTCCTCCCTTGTGTAGCTGGGGTGTTGGAAAAACTTAGAAGGATTTCCACATTCGTATCTGCTTTAAACCCAGCAACACACTAAGGCAGCAACTAGTTCACCCAAAAGACCCAACCCCAAAGCACAAGAAGAGTAACATTGTGTATGCAGTGCGGTGCAAAGAAACCAAACAACAGTTACACCAGTGCGGCACAGAAGAGCCAGCTCCTCTGGTCAGGACACACATTTGAAAACTACCAAGTCCTGATTCTGGACTGGGGGAGTGACTGGTTCAAGAGGTGTTAAAGAAGCCATATATGTAAAAACTGAAAAACCAACTTTGAATAGAGGTGGGGTGCAACATCTATTGTTTGCCACATACAATACTGTTTTGGCACCTCTCCCTGGAAGGTTTAATAAAACCTCAAAGCTCTAATCTTGCTAGTACAATCAACACCTAACTTCATGACATCCTTGTGGATAATGATAAACAGATTATGCTGATTGGAGCAACATTCCAGAGGATATATTTCCAAAGAAAGATTCTATTTACGAGTTATTCTGAATTGAGAAAGCCAGTTGGATGACTGGTGAAATGTTTTCAAGGAAAAAACACAGCAAGTCCAGTAGATTTGACTTATTTCTACAGTTATTAAATCTGCAGGTGGGGTTTCCCCAAACCTTTTGAGCAGGCACCAACATATATAATGTATATAAAATAATGTAACTCATACATGCAGCTTCCAGACCAGACATTGGCATTGCAACATCCCTTCCCTTTTACAAATGGCCAAAGCCAATCCTATTTAAGAATGGAATTGTTAATCCTCATATACTGCACATATTTCATGCCATTGTACTTCCTACAGCAACACACCCTTTTCTCCTTCCTGCAAGGGGGAGCAGATAGTAGCAAGTCAGAGTTGTATTTTCAGGGCCAATCAGCTATAATACCAAGAATTCCAACTAAACCTGTAAAAAAAAATATGGATAGTGCAGCCATAATAATTACATCCTCACACTCCAGAATAAAGGAACTAGAAGTCACTTGTACCAAGTTTGCTCCTTACGCTCAACCAATAGACTTTGAAATGCCTCCAACATATTTAAACCACCCAATCACCCCAAGCCTTAATAAAGCAGTGTTGTGCCTTTATTAGAATTTTTTTTTCAATGAATCAGTGCATTTCCCATTTATGCAAGTTACAGACCAATGGAGCAATATAAGTGAGTGGGCACTCAGGTGGTAAAGGCCATATTAAATTAATTATTTCTTTATTAATATAGTCATATTATTATGTTCTGAAGATTGCATCTCATATGGAACAAAAAAAGACAACAAAACGTAAGCATGTGGGAAAAATGAAATGGCCTTAAATAAAAATGGAATTGTGCAGTGACATTATTCCTTTTACGTGTAAAATTAAATTAAATAATGCCCTACAAATAATATGAAATTATAACTTCCATAACTAATTAACTTCCATGACTAATTGTTAACAATTGTCTACATTGGATTCTGCTGATAATATACAGTAAGTCGCACCTGTGTAGCTTTTTTTTGTCACAAACTGTCACAAACTACAGATGAAGACAGTGAAAGAGTTCCATATTCCTGTAGCTTTAATGGCAACGTGTATCATAAATAACTATGACATCATATGGCTCTTATCTGTGGGTAGCGCTACTGATCAATGGCATCACTCTAGTAGTGTAAATAGCTTCTAATGTCCCATCTTCTGACTTCAAATAGGTTTTGATTATTTATGATAGCTGTTAGGTTACAAGATGGAACTGCAGTTTTGGATTTATTTTTTTCATATAGATGAATTCTGATTAAATAGGATTCTATTTTTAGAGAAAAACAAGTCCCTTTTAAACAACCTTCTTATATTTTTAACATTCCCCAGCGTCAGCAAAGCAAGACATGCTTAATCAGTTTCTAGGTTTTAATCCTTTTGAAGGAAAGCCAAAAATAAAAGCCTTCTAAATCAATAAATAAGAATTTATCTTGCAAAGCCTCCCATCCAACATTCAGAATAATATTAGAAATTGATTTTTTCCTCCTATGAAATATTTTCAATATAAAAGTCCGTATATGAAGATATAAACTACAGCGCCGCACAGAGCAAGAAAATAGATGTATACTTTATAAAACCAGACCAAATGATGTGTAAAGGAGCGGACAGGAGTGTGGTTATCGATTTTCTACTTACCTCTCATTTCACTGAGTATAGAAGTCAATGGGACATAACTAATTCACTGTTTAAATTCCCGAACCCATTTCAGTTTTTCTTCTTGACACTGAGCAAGTGCTTTATGTTTATGAGAAGCCAAGCAGGAATAATCATTTTTTTCCCCCAACAGAAACAAGAATTATCATATCCCCAGCATTTTACAGCTAATATGTTCATCAGAACCACCTTTAATGACAGAACGACAGAGAGAATCAATGAAAATAAAAATGTTGAAACGTGATTAAACACGTCCTTTTTTGACCTTATAAAGCTTTTAAAGATTCATCCTCTGCGATCCTTTGTGCTTCCATGTTATTCCCCAGTTAATAAATAACTTTCACCTGATTGCACATGATCTATAAACAATCTTTCATGTTATCAATGAAATGCTTTCCTGTTACACCAAACTGACACACTATTTGCTCAGCTTGCTTTATTGCCGGCTCTCTTTTTTTTTTCTTTTTTTTGTTGCATACTTAAAGCAAGACACTAGACTGTGTCATGTCCCGTGACGCTCTGACAATGCTCTGTGAAGTCTGACTTTAATCTTTGAAATCTGAAAAGAATAAACTACATCCATAACTTTGTCAGGAACATATTTACATTTTATGTCTAATATTTCAAAATCAAAACACTTGCATTTGATCATCTACACCACATTTACGACTGCACAATATGATCTATACTTTAATATGACATTTAGTATGGAGAGAGACCAGCTCTTTTAGAATGCGAAAGATTTATATGCAAATCTCTGCAGAAGTCACTGTTGCTTAATCAAAAGCACAGAAAAACCCTAAAAAACCCTAAGAGCATTACTTTCCCTTCATCTCCAACTTTAATGAGAACCCCTTCCTTTTTCTCGGCTTTATAAAGTATTTGCTTTGGACTGACATTTTTTTGTTTAGACTTTAAAAAAATAAGAATATCCTCTGTGGAAGTGGGTCTTGTCCGGTCGGCTCATGCCAGCATTCAATGATTTATTGCCTAGAGTCCATGTGGCAATTGGACCCCTTCCCACTGTCAATCACTGCCTACAATGCTACTATGCAAGATAAAAAAAGGTTCCCCTCAGTTTGATAGAATACAATACTTGTCATAAAGTGCTTCTTAGAAGTGGGAAGTGGGTCTAAATTGAGCAAAGAAAAGAAACAATTAGAAGAGGAGGGAAGATGGATGTTCTGTAACCTTTTCTCAGAGACCCACTTCTTCAGCTTTGTGTCCTGTCCTTGGCTGTTCTTTGTTTTGGATCATGACAATACGTAATAGCCTGGTAAATTGATTTTATAGGTCCTTTTTTCTCATCTCTTGAAAAGACACAGGCTCGTTAAAACTTTAGAGACTTGTACAGGCAGAAGACAACAATTAGTTTGTTAGGGATGTCAGAGAGTAGCTTCAAAGATTCCCATCTGAAAGATCAATGCTGGCAATTCTAGCCGCTCCTGAAACACAAACGCTGGATTCTTGGAAGTCATTTTAACCATTTAACTCGTCGTAATTATTATGTTTGCTGATACTTTTAAAGCATTGTTTGTTGTCCATTACATACATACAAAAGACAAAATACTGTATACAAGTATGGGACCCATTATCCTGAAAGTTCCAAATTATGGGAAGGCAGTTTACAATAGACTCCCAATTTAATCAAATAATTCCGATTTTTAATATTGATTTTCTTTTCTCTGTAATAATAAAACAATACCTTGTATGCCACGGCGATGCCAAGATATTATTAATTGTTATTAGAGGCAAAACAATCCTATTGGGTTTATTTATTGCTGAAATTTATTTTAATAGACTTGAGGTATTGAGATCCAAATTATGAAAATATACCCATTCCTGTATTCTATATTTATTGCTGACCTCCAGACACACATAAGCTTGGGTTTTTTATTTATCCTTTTTCTTATGCATTTTAAAAGTAGTGATAATGGGATGGTTGTTTCATTCGTAATTTCCTCTGCAAGGTTAATTGCGCGTGATGGTATCCCCTGGTCATTAAACCTTTTGTTTCCTGTTACTTCTCGGGATTGACTTGAGTTCCTGCTGAGTTTTGGAACAGGTAAGAAGAGAAAGCAGAAAAGGGATAAGGTAAAAGAAAAGCTAACATATTAAAACAGTCTTTAAGCAACCCCTAATAAAATGTCTTGAGTATCTGTATATTAAAGAAATTATCACTCATTGGGCTTGTGTAAAGTACAATATTCATCACCTTTCTGCAATTTCAATGCATTAAAAAAGGAACATTTTATTTTAACAAAGTGTTTTCATAAGCCTCACGTAGGCAGGACATATACACCACTGGCATCAGCTGGAGATCAAAGTTCTCTATGGCTTATAGTGGTACTAAGAGGGTTTTGGGATATATTTCAAAGAAAAAAATGTAGTAAGCAATTTTCAAATGTGTTACTTATTTTGGAATCAGTGATTGTTTCCTACCAATGCTGCATTCTCTATGAAAGATGAACACAGCTGGCTAGGGCTAACACAGAATAGGATACAACCATGGTTGTTTGGAGTTCTGCTTGAGAGAAATAACGTCTTTACATTTCTGTTTACCTTTCTGAGCCATTAAAGGGATACTGTCATGGGAAAAACATTTTTTCAAAATGAATCAGTTAATAGTGCTGCTCCAGCAGAATTCTGCACTGAAATCCATTTCACAAAAGAGCAAACAGATTTTTTAATATTCAATTTTGAAATCTGACATGGGGCTAGACATTTTGTCAATTTCCAAGCTGCCCCAAGTCATGTGACTTGTGCTCTGATAAACTTCAATCACTCTTTACTGCTGTACTGCAAGTTGGACTGATATCACCCCCCTCCCTTTCCCCCCAGCAGCCAAACAAAAGAACAATGGGAAGGTAACCAGATAACAGCTCCCTAACACAAGATAACAGCTGCCTGGTAGATCTAAGAACAACACTCAATAGTAAAAACCCATGTTCCACTGAGGCACATTCAGTTACATTGAGAAGGAAAAACAGCAGCCTGCCAGAAAGCATTTCTCTCCTAAAGTGCAGGCACAAGTCACATGACCAGGGCAGCTGGGAAATTGACACAATGTCTAGCCCCATGTCAGATTTCAAAATTGAATATAAAAAAATCTGTTTGCTCTTTTGAGAAATGGATTTCAGTGCAGAATTCTGCTGGAGCAGCACTATTAACTGATTCATTTTGAAAAAAACATTTTTTCCCATGACAGTATCCCTTTAAGACATTAAAAAGGCAAAGCAATGGAACTCTAACATATCCACAGCATTTCATTTTTAGAAATCTGTAACCTAAAATAGAAAACCACAAGTCTCTGTTAAAGGGCACTAAGAATTTGCCTAATAAAATAAAACCTAAATCTAAGCAACTTCCTAATATACATTTATTAAAAACGTTCAGTGCTTTTAAAGTTGTCTGTAAAAACAATTGTTATTGAAAGCAGCATTTGCTTAACTCCTGGTTGTTACTTTTTAAACAATGTTGCAAATGTCTTTGTTCTAACACAAATTCAAGTTTTGGTGATTTCCAGCGAAATTCATGGCGAATCGAAACGGGACAAATTCACCCATCACTAGTAATGATTGTATTAGTGCAAAGTTGCTTAGAATCATGTTTTTTTTTATTAGGCAATTTTTTATTGCCCTTTAACAGAGATTTCACACTGCTTCAATATGGAAAAAAAAAAAGAAACTGCCTCCAAACTAATATTGAGATCCACTCATAAACTTTTAAGATGCTAAATAATATCCGGTGCTGGTTAGCATTGCTACCTTGCTGAGCTAGGGTTATTGGTTTGATTCCAGTTATTGTGTATGTATGTTCCTCCTATATCTGAGTGGGTTTCCAGTCTGATTAGATTAACTCCTGATGATGTTGACCCTAGTGTTTGTTGGTGCTTTGTTGGTGCTTTGGTAGGGAAATTAGACTATAAAATCCATGTGATGGAACTGATTTCATTCTTTATCTCTGTAAATCACTATTTAATATGTCACCCCTGTGTACACAAAAGAAAAAAAATTCTTAGGCTCAACCAACTTTAAATTCAGGTCTTCATTCTTCATTTTGTTGCATGATTGCACATGCGCATGCATCCAAACGTTGAGTTGGCCATACACAGAGTAGTATTTTAGTATGAAGGCTCTTGGGAGTAGTTTTGATAAAGAGCTCGGTGGCCTGAAACGTTGCCTTCCTTCTGTATGTTTTGGGTTCAATAAACCTCATACTTTGTCAGACCCTCAGTGTGCTGCTGAAATTTTCTTCCTTGGGGGTAGTTTTGACAAACATTTTGCAATCCCTTTAGATTTGTTCAAATAGCTGAACTTCAAGTATTGCTCATATTTATGGAATGGAAAGTAAACAATTGACCAAGAATTCACTTGCGTCAAGTACCAATCCATTTGTTTAGGTTGAACAACTGGATGAGCACAATCTGGCCAATCTGTTGCTAAAGTGTACAATAATCAACTGAACACCACAATAATGTATCCTGTGTAGCTAGCCTTAAATACAAAGTGAACAGAAGTATCTCTACAACAGAGGACAAATATGTAGACAAGGAATAAGAATAATGTCTTACAGTTTAATATCTAGCAAAGGTTACACAATTAATACATATCTCTGTTAGTATCTACCCAGGGGCATTCCTGGACCCTCCTCTGCCTGAGCAGCTTGCTGTGTCCTCCTCTGTGCACTCACCTTTATGTGCTGGAGGGGGTCGAGGGGGGTCCACAACGTCATCAGACGTCAAGGGGCTAGCACAGCAATTTCTGCACTAGAAGAGATGAATTTCCGCTTTTCAAACAGGAAATTTGACTCTTAAAGTTACGGTCCCCGTAACTAGTGGGAGCTGCTGTCTGAAGTGAGTGCCCCTGTATTTTCCTCACTGTCTCACTAGTATAAGAAGTTGTGTCTACTCCGTAGACTTTTGGCCTACGTCAGTTGGGTCCTAAACCTATACCAATTCCAAAATGTAATATTGACACTTTGTGCAATATATTATGTGTGATAAAAGTCTGTTCAGTAAGTTTTATTTTACTATTGTTGATTTTGGATCTTAGGTATATATATATATATATATATATATATATATATATATATATATATATATATATATATATATATATATAAATTCATATAAAATAAAAAATTCACAGCAATGCTTATTATTTTTATATCCAGGACGCTCATTGTAAACGATATAACCAATATATTTTAGGAAAGTCAAAAATGAAACATTTGAAATATACTAAAATTATAGAAGAATCCAAAGTTCCACACTGTTCTACATAAAACGTTCATCACAACAGGGGGCTTTCACAAATCAGAACCATTACAATTCTGCAGCACCCGTGAGAGTAACAAATCGAGAGAGATTATTTCGGTACTCCTGCTCCCCTCATTACCACTGGAGTTGAAGTAGGTCAAACATAAGTTAATCACTTCAACTCTTGTATTTTCATACATGAAAGTTAAAAAATCAGCATAACCTTGTTGTATGGTCCAAAGTTTTCAAATTATGATCCCCAAATGTGAAAGCTCTTCCAAGACTTAATATCAATGAGCTAGAACATTTCTTGGAATTTCTGATCCTGGGACTCATCAGTCTATCTATCTAAACTGACATGGACAATTTTCCTGACCTAGCTACTAATGCCCCCCCCCCCCCCCCCAAAAAAACATATTTTAAGGGACGGCACCGATGTTACAGATAGGGGACATATGTATAAGAAGCAGTGAAATAACAAATCCAAAACAAAGTACAAATACTTTGGGGAAATATGATGTCTCTTTAACAATTGGAAGATATCATGATCTGCACTGGGTTTCGGGTGATAATCCAAATAAGAGGGTATAGATAGGTCTAAATAGGCATGTGCATGGTATATGTGCACTGGGGTTCATTTATAGGGGTTGATGGACTTTTGTATTTTTTTATCAACCCAAATTAACTACGTAACTATACAGTAAAGAGTAAAGTAAAGAGAATTAAAGATTGGGCTTACTGGGAGATAACATTTTTCCGTTTCATTTATACACTACCAACACAGACATGAAGCATTTTTAAAGAGATTCTGAAAAGTCCCTCACCCAGTGGGAGTTCACAGTTGTGTTTGGTTAATAAGCATTTTGTTGGGATCATTACAGTAGATCTGTGATGAAATGACAAAATGTGCAGGACATTTTTGAAAAAGTTTTTTGCCCAAAACAACTAACTGCCTCAACTGTTTCATATGGCATTGGGGTAACAATGTCCTATCTTTGGGCATGTATATTTGTATTACTGCGTTAGTCAGTAGAAGAGATTTGAAAGTCCAATTAATCTGGACATTCGGGTGTGATTAAGCATTTTTCTAATGCCAAAACAACATCTCATATTGTTGTCTGTAACTTTTACCACTGATTGTTTAAAGGGACCTGTCACCCAAACATAAAAAGCTGCATAATTAGTGATGGGCGGATTCGCTGCAAATTCCCGCAATTTGCTGCCGGTGAATAAATTTGTGAAACTGCTGCCAAAATTCGCCGGCCTAAAACTAAATGGACGCCGGCGCAATTTCAGAAACAACGGACGCCGCCGGCAAAAAAACTGACTGTTTCGCGAATTTTTCGCCGTTTCGCAGGAAATTTTTCGGCAAAGTTTATATATTGCGACTTGGACCCTGTTACTTAAAGGGGTGGTTCGACTTTTTCCAATGACTTTCTAGTTTCAATGTGTGAAGGTTTTTCTAATATTGAAGTGTAAAGTGTAATTTCTCTCCTTCTGATGCAGCTCTGGGAGGAGGGTCGCCGACCCTGTAAACTGTTCTAAATTGATACATTTAGTTGATACATTTCTTATCTTTGTCCCTGCTGAGCAGAATCTCTGGGTATCATTACACGCAGCTGTTAGAATTGATACAATAGTTGCAAATACTCCAGAGATGCTGCTGAGTAATGTATCAACTAAATGTTGCAAAATTGTAACAGTTTAGAGTCTGCACCTGAATTACTGAGCTGCCAGATTCAAACTCCAGAGACACAAACATTCACCTTTTAACTTAGATTTTGGAAAAAACTTAATTAAAAAAAGTCTTTATTTCTGGGGAACAATCTAAAAACAACTGAATTGAAAAAAGTGTTTGGAAGGTGAACAACCCCTTTAAATGTTATACTGTATATGATAAAACTAATAGATGGTTTCAGCATGCATACAATCAGTCAAATAATATGCCTTCTGAATTTAATTTTCTTTCTGCCCAGAGTCAATAAAAAAGTCTTATTTTATTCTGAAAGTATCACTGATCCTAATCCCGCGACTTCTTCAGCAGTTTGAGGAACAGGTTACCTTTTATTTCACAGTAAAGCCAGTCTGCAGACAGAAGGAAAGTGTTCTTTTCACTTAGCTCCTGGACACATTTGGTAACAATCAAATCCTTATTTCAAGAAGCCCAGAGATAAGGTATCTGTTATCTCGACACTTGGGTAATTGATCACATTTGTTTCCTGTACATGGGTTAGACCTCTCCTTCCCCCTTTCTCTTGGCATGTTTTTTTATTACCCTCTGCCTTGTTATTGTAGTAAAATGTTTTACTGTGGTGAGTGAACAGGGGATAGTAATATTACAAAGCGTCTAATCATTAGTGGCAGCTCAGTTGCTCAGCTTCACTTCAGACTATAATGTAATGCCTTCTCCTTGCAGAGAGGATACACTATGCTATTACTGATAGACATGTAATTAGAACCAAATAACGAAATAATTATTATCGTGCTAAAGACAAAGTCGTGTTTTTGATTGTCATTCACCCCATTATAGCTCCCTGTATTGCAAGCAATACATTGCAGCCCATCTTAAGCATACAGTATGTGGGCCAGTGATGCTATGGGATAACACAGAACTGATGGACTGTTTTCTTTTTCCAGTCCAAATTAATCATAACAAATATTTTGCAGGCTATCTCCATATACTTGTTCCACTGCCTGGCATAAATACATGATCTACTATCTGGCATCAATATATGCTATGCATATTATCACTACATATTATCCCACTGCCTTACATTTACCATGCATACATATACCATAAATTTGTTCGACGGTATGACGTGTACACATACAACTGTCTCGTTTTCTGCAGGACAGTCCCGATTTTGACAACTCGGCCCACAGTCCCGGGTTCCTTACTGAAATGTCTCTTTGATCTCCTGCACCAACTTCAGAAAAAGATACAAAGTTTCTGATACTTAATTAAAATAAGATGCTTTTTGGCAGAGAGCTCAAATACCGAGTAGCTGCACTTTGATACATTTGTAACAATTTAAGATAAGCAAAGATACAATTGTAAGTAACTATTTAAGAGAGTCTCTTGGGAGAACTGAGACTCAAAGCTAAAAGGGCAAATTCACCTTCATTAGCAAAACTGCTGAAACACATAAAACATGTCCCTAACACTCCCACAAGTGTGTTTAAATTTTCATAACCTGACAAATTTTGTCAAATGTACATGGTAATTAGGGGGTGTCTTTGTCCCTCTTTACATTTTTCAAATGTTGGGAGATATGATGTGCTGCAGCATGGCACCATACACCATGCCCCACAGCCTTATTTTTCAGTCCTGCGTCATAGGCACTGGGAACCAGGCCCGCCATCAGGGGAGCACAGGGGAGACAGTTGTCCCGGGCCTGCAGATTTTTGTGTATTAGGGGGGCCCAGGCATGCTTCACTTACTTGTTTAGCTGGGCCCCCTGCTGTCAGCCTGCTGCAAAGAGAGAAGAGAGGATGAGAGCTTCGGTGCCAGCATTCTTTTTCTCCTATTTAGTTCTCTGAGTTCTCTGTACCCTCATTGGTCATTTATGTTTAAGTCCCGGTAAAGCTGTACAGGGATTGGATGGATGAAGTAGGAACATCCCCTTCAGCCTATCCAATTCCAAAGCAGCTTCACTAGGAGTTAAGCGACCAATGAGGGTACAGAGATCTGAATAGGAGAAAAATCATGCTGGCACGGAGCTCTCGTCCTCTCTTCTAAACTTTGCAGAAGGCTGACAGCAGGGGGCCTGGCTATTCAAGTAAGTGAAGCATGGCCAGCCCCCCTTAAGAGCCAAACTTATGGGGGACACTGTGAACTAAAACTCTCACCATTCTCTTGGGAAACTGAAAAGTATATTACAGTTTGGTACAGACATATTTGCAGGATGGAAGATACCAAACATGGACATGAACAAACAGCGATCGATTACCCTGGAAGTGTCCAATCTTATTATTTTCAGTGGGCCCAGCTCTGTAAAAGGGGCCAAAGCAGCAGTGGGAGGCAGAGTAGAGAAGGCATACGAGAAGGATTGAGGTAACACCTAGGACCAAAGCCAAAATTAATCCACCCCTGTATTTGCACAAAAGACTATTTTGGTTATTCTGGCTTGCCTTGTGGTGTAGTGTAAAATGATAATAAAGATAAAAACTGATAGGCGGCACTGAAGCCATGTGGATCCATCTACTGCTGGAATAAATTCTTATTCATTTTATCCAGAGTGCCGCCTATCTGTTTTTATCTTTACTAAGTACAGCTGAGGTGCTGGTGGCTGAGCACACGGTTCTGGAGTGGAGCAAGTGGAGGAGAAAGACCCGTGAGGGGTGAGTCTGGAGCAGCTATTTATTTGACTGTAAAATGATAATAGTAGCATTCTATGACAAAACAGGTGCCAAAAAAGATGGGGTTTAATCTGGAAGGGCAGTCACAAAAACCAGTTGAATGCCAATGTGTTGAAGACTGTAGAGGTCAAAATAGAAAGCATTATATAAAGGAGTTAAGGGACCCTTGTGAATAGTTAGTTTAATAGTATTATATCATGTTAATATTATTGATTCATCCTAATAATATATTTTGTATAGCAGAAAACTTGGCATCATCAGCAGTCCTTTTTTAAATATCCAGGGAACAGATTCACCACCAACAACAACTTGCAAAAATCTTTTTTTTTAATTGTCCAGCTCTTCATTGAAATTTTTCTTTGGGGAATTTGTTTCTTTCCAAAATTTACTGTCCACAAATGATAAAAGTATTAAAAATTTCAGAGTGAATTTTCAAAGCCAATATAACCTTACGGTACAGGGTTAGTGCAAGGCTCTGTTGTGGCCTGTGGATTCTGACACTCCCTTGCACATCTGCAAAGGGCCACCATCATGGGGGCACAGGGGTGACAGTCATCCCAGGCCAGGGTGATTTCTGGTTTTAAGGTGGGCCCTTGGGGCTCCATCATCTTTTACCAGGTTTAAATTCAGGAGTGAACAGGCATTGGAGCAGAACACCGCTGTTGAAACCTCTGATGGAGGAGCCGCTGGAGAAGAAGAAGCATGAACAATCTTCGCTGGAGAACACTCTGAATGCCCGAGGGGGCCCAGACAATTTTGTTGTGTGGGGCCTGTGATTTGTGATAATGGCCACAGCTCACAAGCAGTGCTGTGTTCAATGGGGGCATGAAGATGTCTGTGTTTTGTTTTGTCTAAAATCATGGCGAACTGCTGTTGTTTTTGCATTTTGCATTTTGCATCCATGCCTTGCACAGTAAATTACCACCTTTAATTTTTGTAAGGTGTACTGGAAGGGTAATGGTATTGCACAATTGAGATTGATTGCTGTATGTTAAATAAATGGGCAATTTTTGCATACTTTCGATCTATCTTCATTTCCTTGCACTAGCATTAAACCAAAAATCTACATTAACTGCTCCCTGCTCCCCTCATTGATCATCTGGCCTACCTTGCTTGGTTAGCAATTCAGTCTCCTTTTGTAGATCAAGCCCTGCTAGCATAAATAAGTAAACTCAGTTTATTACTTAAATGTATGCCTTTTCACTTAACCATTATTGACAGCCTATTTGGGGTATATTCTATACAATTTGCTTATGTAATTTAACAGCATTATTACTAAGTACATTTATTAATATCCCTTAAAGACAATAGTTCTCTAAATTGTGGTTCAAGACCCTTGAAGGCAGAACCTTGGTTATCCACCCGTAACTCATAACTATGTTACTGATTTTGCTGTATCAACCATTCAACCATTCAACCATAGTTCCAACAAAATACAGAACAGCAAATAAGTTTTCACCCTCAATCCCTATTGCATGTTAAGCTTTAAAGAGAATCTAGAAGAGCAAATAAGTATTCACCCCAACCAATACTTACTCCCCCTAAGCTTATTAGAATAGTTGAGCGCAATGACACAATGGATGGAGGAGAGAAAAGGGGTCTGAAATGAGAAAATCATTTCCATGTTGACTGAATTATATGAACAAAAGGACCCTTTGCATTTGCTGCATTCAGATAGTCTCAAACTAGAAGCCAATTAACGGATAACAATCAATCTGAATAGAGATGACATTTTAAACTTCCCAATTGGTGTAATTAGTAGCTTAATGTATTCTCTGACACATCCCCAGTCTGCACATTTTGGTTGATTAGTAAATCTCATCTATAACAATGCAATCAAACAATCTCACCAGAATGCACATAGAATTATGAATATTCCTGTAAAGCAATATGCTTTGTGCTCACAGACTCAGGCCTCATCTTTGACTGCAAAGTCATTTCATAGCAGTCTTAAGACAAACTGCCAAGCACATGCGTTTTGTGCCAGCAAATGTAAATTGTATTTTTTTTTCCAATTTCCACTTGGTTGTAAAGTATACAACACATATGCCTTCTATAGCAATCTACAGACATTCACTTGTTGGTATAATGTATAAAGGAATGATGCTATGCACAAAAGGAAAAAAAGAAAAGTAGTTGAAGCCTACTTCTTAAAAAGTATCAAGAAGAAGAAGAAGAAATAAATGCAGTATGGGGTTCATATATTAGTATCTAAAAATATCAAACAATGCACAGATATGACCAATAAGAGCAAATCTTTTTTGGTGCAAAAGTCACAATCAGGAATTTAACAACAGAGTAAGCAGACACTACAGCTGAAGGGGGGGCATGAGGTATAGAGGGCCCCACATGGCCCTAATTATTGAGAAATTTAAATATAAACAACACAACCTCTGGATATTTTAGGGGCCCTAAATACATTTGCTGTGGGGCCCAGTAACATCTAGTTATGGTATGCCACTGGTCACAATATTGCTGTATATATATTTTAGAAATAAAGGTATGGGGCATACCTTCATGCACCTGGGATGTAAGAATACCCAAGCCACTTATACCCTTAATGGGACTGCACAAGGCAAATCCATTATGGAAAAGGACCTTGGAGTCCTTGTAGATGATAAACTTGGCTGTAGCAAGCAATGCCAGTCAGCAGCATCAAGGGCAAATAAGGTCTTGAGCTGTATTAAAAGGGGCATAGAGTCACGGGAGGAGGGGGGTCATTCTTCCACTGTATAGAGCACTTGTAAGGCCCCATCTAGAATATGCCGTACAGTCTTGGTCTCCATCACTCAAACAGGACATTATTGTATTAGAGAGGGTACAGAGAAGGGCAACTAAGCTGGTAAAAGGTATGGAAAATCTTAGCTATGAGGAAAGACTGGCCAAATTGGGGATGTTCATGCTGGAGAAGAGGCGCTTAAGGGTGATGTGATAACTATGTATAAATATATAAGGGGATCATATAATATAATCTCACCCATTCCGATTAGAAGAAAAGAGGTTCTGTCAAAATATTCGGAAGGGGTTTTTTACAGTGAGAGCTGTGAAGATGTGGAATTCTCTCCCTGAAATCAGTCGTACGGGCAGATACATTAGATAGCTTTAAGAAGGGGTTGGATGGCTTTTTAGCAAGTGAGGGAATACAGGGTTATGGAAGATAGCTCATAGTAGAAGTTGATCCAGGGACTAGTCCGATTGCCATTTTGGAGTCAGGAAGGATATTTTTACCCCTCTGGAGAGGCTTCAGATGGGTTTTTTGCCTTCCTCTGGATCAACTGGCAGTAAGGCAGGTTAAAAAAAGTAAAAAGGTTGAACTTGATGGACGTGTGTCTTTTTTCAACCTAACTTACAATGTTACATGGGGTTTTCCAGATAAGGAATATTTCTATAATTTGTATCACCATAACTTGTTTTCTTAAAAGAACAGTAACACCAAAAAAATTAAAGTGTATTTAAGAAATTACAATAGTACAATACAGTTTATATAACAAGCTGCTGTGTAGCCACGGGAGCAGTCATTCAAGCACAGGAGACACAGTAGATAACAGATAAGTTCTCAAGAATCCCATTTTATACTACAGAGCTTATCTGTTGCTTACTGTGTATCCTGTGCCTTTTCTCTTTTTCAGCTTTGAATGGCTGCCAACATGGCTACACAGCAGCTTGGGTATATAAACTATAGTATAGTTTCTGAAGCAATCACAACAGTTCTACCAGTGCCAAGCAAAAGTACATTCCCATGTTCAATACTTTAAAACACTTTCATTTTTGTTGTTACTGTTCCTTTAAAAATCATGTAAACATTTAATATGCCAGCCAGGGTGGTTTGCCAATATGGATCCCTGCACCTTAGTTACGTTCAAACAACAGGAAACAAAAGGAAATCATTTTAAACGTTTTATATAATTAAAATGGACTCTATGGGAGGTGGACTTCTAGTAATTCAGAAGCAGCAGCATAACTAGATGTTACTGGGCCCCACCGCAAATTAATTTTAGGGCCCCAAACATATGCAGAGGTTGTCATGTTTTACCGATATATGTTGAAACTGTTCATTATTTAGGGTCTCATGGGCCCCCTATACCTCCAGGGGCCCCTGTAGGCACAGGGTCTGCTTCCTTTGTAGTTACACCCATGATTCAGAGCTTTCTGGGTAATGGGGGTCTAATACCTGTATCTATTGGCATACTACATGGCAGGGTTACCTATTGCCTCCAAATCCCCTACTAGCTACTCTTGCCTAACACATTTCGCATCATTGGACACCTCCTCTGATGAAGCATCCAGTGACACAAAAGGTGTCAGGAGGGAGTTGTAGAAGAGAGATGGCCCAGTCATGTGGTATATTTAATATTTGCAGTGTGGGCCAAATACTGACATGAACCCAAATAACATTGTTAAATGCCAAATTGACTTTAAACTGCATATTTAGATTTGAACTACATACATTTTCAACAACAAAAAAATGTGCATGCAGTTGTCTAAAGCTTTAAAGTCACATGCAGAGCCGGGCCAGGTTGGCTGGGTGCCTCATGCAACCCAGAAGATTGTGCATAAACACGCAAATGAGCACAAACAGGCGCCCTGGGGTAAGCAATAGGGAAGGTACATGCTTGCTACCCCCCCCCAAGCTTTTCGCCCTACGCTCTTCTGCCTACCCCTAGTTCCGGTCTGGTCACATGACATGAATGTTACCTTATCTATGAAAAAAATCCAAATGAAAAAAAACTTGAATAAAAACTGAATAAAATCACTGACAATAACTTGAATACCTTGGTTTATTCATCATTTAGGGAGGCCTATTTATCTAAATTTGAATTTGTGTGAATGTGGAGGTTTTTCTTCTTCAAATAAACTTGAATGTTTGCTGATGTATTATAAAATCCAAATAGAAAAAAAACTTGATTGAATAAAATAATGAAAAAAAACTTAAATACCTCAAATATGTGACTTTGTAAGCTCAAACATTTTTTAAAAAAACTTACATTTTGCCTAGGGTAACTCTATATGACTTCTACATGAAATCAGCAGCTTTAAGATGCCACATTTTTAAATTTGAGTGCTATGTGCTTAATAAATCAAGTCAAATGGTGTTAAAAATTTTAAACTTGAGAGCTAAAAACATTGACTTCTACAGGACCTCACAAACTTTTAGATGCCAACGTTTTACATTTGAGGTGTTTTTTCAATTAATAAATACTAAAAAAATTAATGTTTATTAAACCATTATTTACATTCAAAATTTTTAACGCAAAAAAAAAATCTAATTGTTGGAAAAATACGACCATTGAAAGATAATCTCCTAAGTGTTGATTCTGCCGTCCCCAGCAAAAATATTCCCAACCACTGATTTATGTGCTTTATATTGATTTGTAAGAAATTTGCATTAAAGTTGAACTCTGTTTCTATATACTGTCCTTACCGCGATCATATACGGATCATACAAAAACTCTGCTCTAGGCAATTCATCTAAAACTCAGAATTCTGTTTGGAAAAATCAATGTGTCAAACCGGAGATTTACAACAGGGAAATTTATTAATTTCTGTAATAGAAAGCCTTAGAAGAAATGAAAAGAAAGCCGAAAATTTCGATGATGTGCTGTTTTGTTACATTGAGACGGATTTGGCGCTAAATATATAAAAACATATCTTTACAAAGGGGTTATTTAAACAAAATCAACTTAGAGTAAGTCTGCTGACAGCTTGTCACGTTTCACTGACTGTCTCTGTCTAGGACCCTCGTATAACATCTGCATTAACTCAGTATAGGAGCTTAATGTGAGACAAAACCCAAACTCCTGCAACAAAATGGTCCGTCACTCTGTCAGTTTGGACATGTCGTCTGAATTTCTTGAATCACTAAACACTTGTGAGCCCCTGTGCTGTGTTATTTTCTTGAATACTAGCACAGCAATCCAAAAAAAATGTCAAATCCCTAATAGGTGGATGACAGACTGGGTTTCTGGGTGCCTAATCCACTGGCCCTTATTCATGTGGACTGTTAATCTCTGAAAGAGTTATAGGGGTGCTCTACAAAGAGGAGGGGAAATCTCTGCTCATATCTACACAAAAACACAGACAAAATAAATCTGGATTGGGAAAAAAACATCAGCATAATTGTAACACACTGTTGTGACATTGTTTTAGGAGTAATATCCAGAAAAAAAGTTTACATAAAGTTAAAATTTGCAGTTTGCTCTGAAGTTAGTAAACCATAGAAACTAGATTTTATACAGGTGTCGTTTCAATTCTACCTGCTGATTGGTTGCTATCAGTGTTTAGAAATGCTGCAACTTTTGTGACTTTTATTACAATGCCCCCTATGTAAAAAGACACCATCCTGCAAGGATGTTTTCAGTTCCATTTCAGCTGAGGGTTTGGGGCCCTATCATTATACAGCATAAAGATTTCCAGTTCATTGGTTTCTGCTACTGCTGTACTACAACTCCCAGAAACACTTAGCAGTGTCTTATGTAATAAAATGTGCTATGCTTGCTGCATGTTTAATCACCTATAGCAACCAATCAGCAGTTAGTATTTATTGGTCAGTTGCATAAAACAAATCTATTGGTTACTGCATATTGGGTTATGTAATAAAAGGCACATAGTGCCCAGAAGCAGTAATGAATAGCAACCAATCAGCAGGTAGGATTTACCGGTCACCTGTTTAAAAGCAATCATTTTATTAGTTGCTGTGAGTTACTGCTCCTGGGTGAACTTAGTACCATTTATTACATATGGGGGATAACGTTATAATAGGATTTCTTTTGCTAAATGGCAAAGCACAGGTATAAAATATAAATAGTATAGTTTTGAAAATGTGTAGCACCTTATGAAAAATTATTTCTAGGAACTCTTGTTGCAAGACTTTAAATGTATAATTGTCTGTGCTTAATCCACCTGTACTGTATTATAAGGGAAATATGATTACTAGGCATATACTGTATACTATATATAAAGTGATCATCCCTTGACATTCATTTTTATTTTGCAAAAGCTGGTTGTCCCTGAGAGGTATGCTGAAATTAGTCTTTGTATATACAGCACAGGAATTGTTCATCACCCACAACAGTCCCTAGGGCTTATAGTATAACATTCACACAGTGGGCACACTATAGTCAATTACATAAGGAGTCAGTTAACCTGCCTGTGTGTATTAAGAATGTGGGAGGAAACCAACATATGTACAAGTAGAAGCTGCAAACTCCTTGCAGACAGTGCTCAGGATGGAATCAAGCTCAGGACCCCACAGATGAAAATGATAGAGTTTTGTCCTAACCACTAAAGTAAAATGTGTCAGAACAATATCCATACAGAAGTGTTCCACTATGCTTGGGCTTAAAACACCCGAGGCAGACCGGATTTTCGGAAGGCTCATTGAATTACCAGGCACATGTGTTTGCACTTATCTCTCCATATGAATGTGTGATTAGCTGGCTATCCCTAAAGATGTCGTGGCAGAGGTGCCTCGAGGATAGGGATGAAGGATCACTGCCGCAGGTTTCACATCCTCTTTCCAAGATGTCATCACACTGTCAGCACTTCCAGCAAGAGCAAACACAATAATGCAGCTTGGTCACTTTTCATAACCCCGGATGAACTCTCTGCCAATGACTGGGAGTCATTATTTTCAATGACTTATAGGAAGGAGAAGCAACACTTATCAGCACAAACAATAGCCAGTAATACCCAAGTGTACTGTATGTAGAAAAGGAGACGCCATCTGTAATATCTCCAAAGTGGAGACTACTGTTCAAGAGATATACTGTATATGAGGAACACTGGGCCATATTTATCAGTTGACTTACACTAATATTAGAATAAGGCCACAGACTAGAACTACACTTCCTTTGTAAACAATATTTGCAGTCCCTTTAAAGAAAGTCAAATTAACTACACAACGGTACAACAACAAAATAAAAAAAAGCAGCCACATATATGCAGACGATTGAGCTTAGGCTTGGACTGACAATGTTTAAATTTGGGCAAATACCAGAGGTGCTGCTGTAAGATGCCATAGACAAACAGAATTGATTTTATGTACCTCCAAACTCCTTTATGATTGTTTATTGTATACTGTTATGGAAAATTAAATAAAAACATTTGTTAAAAAAAAAAAAAGATGCCATAGACAGTCACTTTTTATTGGGCTGCTGATGGCTGTTTGGCCTGGCCAGTATTTTTATCAGCCTGGTTATTATTATTAACATGTATTTCTCGAGTGCAAACATATAGAGCAGCACTTTAAATTAAATGTGCTTAAACAAAGAAATCACATGAATTACATGCATTTAACATACAGATTTACATACATAACAACCAGTATTGGTACAAAAGGTGAGGAGGGTGCTGTGCAAAAGAGTTTATAATCTAAAGGGGAAGGGAATATATAGGGAAATTTTTTAAAAAAAATAAGAAGGTTGGTATGTTTTTTTTCTATAGAAAAGATAGAAAACCTGAACAGGGCCTATTCTAAATCTCAAACCAGGTGTGATTAAGCCAGTTACAGGATAATATACAGTATAACCAGGATAATGAGCACTGAATAGATGTCGATGTACATGGTACAATCACTTTTAAGTAATCAGCAAGACATTTGGCAAACATTTTGAAATGTTTTTGGGAAAAGAAAGCACATTTAAACATAAATCATTAAAGAGGTTGTTCACATTCCAAATACTTTTTTTTAGCTCAGTTCATTTTACAATGTTCACCAAAAATAAAGACTTTCCATGTTTTATTTTGGCCATTATTTTCCAAAATTTAAGTTTAAAGTTAATGCCCCAGTCTCTAGTGTTTGAGTCTGGCAGCTCAGTAATCCACGTGCAGATTCTGAACTGTTACAATTTGCTGTCAATTAGTTGATACATTTCTCAGCAGCATCTCTGGAGTATTAGCAACTACTGTTTGTTAACAGCTGCCTTTAATGACACCCAAAGATAAGAAATATATTAAATAATGTATCAATTTAGAACAGATATTAATAACAGATTAATATTAACAATTGTAAATAAAATATTCGAACTAGATGCCAGTCAAAACAATTTCACAGATCCTACTGCAGCCACTGGATCTGCAATTTTTACACCACTGTATATTGCATCATCCAGACAATGGCAAGTATTGCGGGGAAAATAAGGCAATAAATGTTATGTATTGCACTTGCAATTGTAACGGTTCAGATTTATTTTCTTTCTTGGTTCACAAGCAAGAATCTCTCACATATACCTTGCTTTATTAGGGCTGTTGATTCAATTTTGGCTTTTGGTTCATTACAGTAGGAATGCCAGCGTGTGATTTTTGCATTTTCTTCTATTTTAAAAGAATAATATCATTATATAATGCTGCTGTGACAAAATTATGCCAAGTGTTCCTCCTAGCGAGCTACTGTTTTTAACACCTGCATTTACAGGGGCATTGAATATAGAATGGGATCATTGGCATTGAATATAAGATTAATTCCTAGTCGGGCTAAAGGTCTTGGGAGTAATACATTATATGACCTTTCAACGAACTGTATCTATACAAGTCTATTTTAATTAGTGCAAGTGCATTCCAGGTGATTCATGAGACCCTTTCCTATTGGACATTGTATTCTGCCAGAGAAATACATTTTGTACAGAGGTTTGTTTTTTTGTTTTTTGATAATAATATGTAAAATTCCACTTCTGAAGCCTATGAACTCTGGGATATCATTCAGATAGTAAGCTGTATGGCAGGGATTACTATTATTATTGTGATGTCTGATCCTCTGTTTATACTATGACTACTGTAAATATGTTAAGCTCTACGCACAAATAACTTTATACATATGTAAAATCCAGACATTCCAGTGCAGCTTATTATCCCAGCATGTATCATGCTCAAGGCAAGGGAGAGAGTTGTAGTTTAGTACAAGCAAGAGAAACAATGTCAATGTGATTGCAAATTAAAACTGTAGTGTAGAGCTTTTTATTTTCACTGGTCTGTGTGCCCCCTACTGACCACAAAGAAAGGCATTTTAAAGGCATGCAAAACTCTGGCATTAAGGAAAACTGAAAATTTATTTTTTTCTTTTTTTTTAATCAGTTCACTTTGCAGCTCTTAAGTTCTGCAACTACCAGCATATTTTGTCAGCCAAGCATCAGTTGCGGATTTGGCACTATATACTGTATATATTCTTAAACAATTCAGGCAACATATCAGCTCTCGAGCACATGGCAATGCATTAAAGAAGTTTGTGGCACTTGAGGCTTTACATTTTTTTTAACGAAGGTCTGATCTTAATGTTTGTTAGTAATTGTGCTTGTGCAAAAGATAATTGTCTATGGATCTCTACAGTCTTGTTGTCTGGCTAGTCCTCATCTGCAGACAATCTCTTCCCTACTTGAGTTATCAAGGCACACCTTTGTTCTATTCAGAATGTAAGGATCACCTCTGACCCCAGAGACTAGTTTAAGAGTCCCTGAACTTCAGCACTTGTTAACAGGCCACCGGCCCTCTATCTGGCAATAATAGCAATGACAGAGAGTCACATAATTGAAAAGACTCACACTGCTACGGTATGCAAAATGAATTTAAAACTGAGGCTGCAAGGCTGGACTAGAAAGAAAACAAGAATGAAATGTAATGTCTGAGGAGCTTTTGATAGTCTCTCCAGGCTTATGTCCTTTTGTTTAATAAAAAAAGCCATCACTGATTTAATTATATTCCTGCGACACAATGGCTCTATTTTCAGATCATGTTAAATGATTGATCTGCTGATTTCTCTTCTCACAGCTCTTTCTACACTGGGCACTAGAGTGATTAACATAAGCAGTTGCTCTTACATCTGACTTCTCATAATGCATTTCAGCCTCTGCTTTTCACCCACACGAAAAGTCTAAAACTGTCTGCTTTGAATGTCCCACTAATAGGCTGCAGCGTGAAAATCTCATCCGGCTGACATCTGAAAATGTTCATGCAGTTGTAATAGTGATAAGGCCAAAAAAGTATTTTATTTTTGGAGAAAATTATTTTTTTTCCTGGCGAGAAATAGTGGAAAAAGTTGAGAAATCTGTCCCAATATGTATGTTGCACTTTTATGAATATTAACTTAGCTTAGCAAAGCCTTTCAGATACTAAGTGACCTTATGATTAACTCTAAGATCCACAGTGGGCCCCGGACCTCATGGACTCCACCTACTCTTTCCTGATCACAGCAACAGAGGAAGATGGTAAAAGAGATGCATTGTGGGGAGATGGTGATCGATCAATTTTTAAACATGTTGGCATTACTGGTGTTTGGAAGGGTGGATAGACTTCTCCTCTATGTGCCTTCTGTCTTATTTAGTTGAGAAACCTCATAGGCTCCATGCTGGTGAGAAGGCTGTCTTTGACTTGAGCTATGCATTCTCAGGAGCAAGACATAGGAATATTGGTTGTAGGAGGCTGCGGTAGTGTGTAATAATAAATCCTCTCCAGGGGGCAAATTTACTAAAGGGCGAAGTGACTAAGATGCGCATTTTACTGAACGTTACCTTTTGTGCCAGACTTGCCTTTGCCACCTAAGACCAGGCAAAGTGCAATAGTGTAGATAGAACTTGCTCAAAATTCTGGCTTATTTTCCTTTTTTCAGGGTGATAGGGTACCCAGGCTCCCCCCTACATTTCCTACCATATGGCACATAAACTATACACTGGGCACATGTGTAGGGCAATATAACAAATCTATTTTCTTTTATTAAGGTTATCGGTCTTAGATCCTGACCGAAACGTCGATCCTTGCGACTATGGTTTTAATCTTTTGATAAAAAAAGAAACAAATTTTTTTAAACTCCGGTGTGCGCTGCTTACAACTGTGGATTTGATGTATGAGAAGCGCTGCTGCAGCACCCGGTCCTGATTGCCTAGAAGGGAGTGCAGAGACCTGCCTGGGTTTCTATTATAACGGTATTAGCTTCATCATACTGACATAAAAAAAATTCTAAATATAATCAATTAGAAACGCTGACCCTTTTCTGATGCAACCAAGTAACTCTTCACTTCACTTCACCCCCTTTCAGAATCTGTCTTTTTCAAATGCTCTTCATGGAGGAGTCGGGAGTCTGATTTGATTGACAGGTAGTGGTGAGCTCTAGTAGCTAGGAATGGGAGTGTCTCACCAGTACATATCAACCGGCAAAGGAATGGCTAAAAATACCTGTACAACTCCCAGTAGTAGTAGTTACCACTGTTACCGCTAGAACAGGCAGTTTTTGCACACTTTTAACCCAGTATTGACAGGCAGTTTCCAGTATACTCACTTGAAGCAATTTATCTGCCAAATCTAATATGCCAGTAAATAAACCATCTACTCTCACACTATCCCGATAGATTTAGTTCAAATGACTTGTATCCTGGTGCATACCAGCACTCCCCACTAAGAATGTCAACTTATCGCTCAGAATTTGATGATGAAAATAAACCAATATTTCTCACTTACATATACCAAATCAATTTAATTTTACTGGCTTCCGTGTGACATATTGATTGTTTCAATTAATAGCATCCAATGTTTTTATGAACCTTCTATGATGTGTCATCTCATAATGTATGCCTGCAACATGATTTGCTAATGGAAAGAGATATGATTTCCTGTCACACCTTCCATGATATAAAGAAGACAATGCATTGAACTTTGTTATTATCTGCAAAGAACAATGCTTTCATCTAGCAAGAGACTTGCAGTATCACAAGAAGAACTGCCTACTCAATTACTATGGGGGGGGGGTTAAAAGTGCAAAAAAAACCAGGCACAAAATTATATTTTTTTTATCTTGCACCCGCTAGAGTTTCCTCCTTTTTGAAGTATTGGCACATTGGCAATCCTTGGCATTCCTATTTCTAGCTCATCATTCTAGCCTAGCCCATAGTTATGTAGCCCTATTATTAGATACTGCCCTATCTATCTATCTATCTATCTATCTATCTATCTATCTATCTATCTATCTATCTATCTATCTATTATCTATCTATCTATCTATCTATCTATCTATTATCTATCTATCTATCTATCTATCTATCTATCTATCTATCTATCTATCTATATATCTATCTATTATCTATCTATCTATCATATATCTATCTATCTATCTATCTGTCTGTCTGTCTATCTATCTATCTAGTAATTTCATTAATTTTGTTAAATTTTACTACTAATGTTAGCAGATAATATAAGTAAGGAGATCATTAATTCTCTCGCATTCGTTCATTTAAATAAAAGACAAATCTCACAGGAAGAATTTTCCTCTCATAGACAACCTAATCAATGCTTTTAGTCAAGATGCTTTTATTTTCTCCTTCAGATTTATAGCTTACCGGTGTCCTTTCCTACAAATCTCAGGAAGATATATTGTGGATGAGCATAAATCCATAGTCCCCTATACATTTATTACAGCATTATTTCAAATAATAAATCAATCCAGAAAGAATGGATAGTATACAAACACATTCTAGAACTTTTTATTGGGTTGATACCTACAGTATTTAACACATAAATATTTGCTTGATTGACAAGGACGTGGACTGAGTGTATTGTTGTTGTCCGAAGCCGATTTGGCTAGTGAAATGTTAGACCATATCGGACAGATTTGATTGTTTGACTCCTGCCCAACGATCGGATTATAACATAGGCCTATGCAGGCCAATTATAAGGATGAATCAACACTGTAAAGCTTTCACTACTACCAGCAGCAAACTTCATTTTTTTTCAGGTATGAATAAATAATAAAAAAAATATTTTACAAAACATTATCTGGAAAAGGCAGTTTTGTCAGTGAAAACTTCTAAACTAAAATTTTGCATTTAGCATTCTATTTTTAATCTCTATTCTCCAGCATGTTTTACTGGAGAAATAAACTGGAAGAAAATTTATCAAGATGAGATACCATTTTTATAGTTTTACAAAACAATGTAATATTATTGTTATGTTATTTTTGGCCAAATACTGAATTCTCCACAAAAGGTTTGTCCAAATACTGAACCCAAATGCAAGCCTTCATGGTTATGGGGCAAATTTGCTAAAGAGTGAAGCACGTTTTTTCTAAAGTAAGTTCTCCAGCAATTTCACCATCATTAATAAAGACATACATATGACCTTTATGTAGCCTCCATATTTAAATTGACGTAGGCATAAGTATGATAATGAGGTTTTGCTAGGAAACAAATTAACGGTAGAGAAAATTCAGTAAGACATTTTTGCTCTGACGAATTTTCACTGCCGAAAGTACACCAGCGTTCATTTGTCGAGACATTTTGATAAACACACATATTCGCCACAAAATATCATAGTTGTGCAAAGTATGGCGAAGCCTTCTGAAGTGAAAATTTGCACATAAGCAAATGCGCCTTTATATGTTTTTAAGGAGTTCAAATTTGGGTCACATACACATGAGGAGGCTGATTTATCAATTTCCAAGTTCAAGCAAAAAAAAAATAACCAATGGCATTTTTCATTATCAAGCTTGAACATATTTTAAAAGTATTATAATAGTATCGTGATCAAGTTTTATCAAGGATAAAAGTCACTCGTAAACAATGAAACTGAAAATTCATTTTAATAGACTGAAAAAAAACACTAAAAAACAAAGCAGCTTGAACGTTTCAAATACATTTCCCATTGACTTCTATAGAAAATCAGCGGCGTTAACTTGGCAAATTTTTCTGCCACATTTTTCATTTTTTTATAAGTAAACAGTAATAATTCAAAAAAAAGTCAAGTACATTTGGATCACTGTATTTTTTTGCTATATTTTTTTCTCAAATCTCAAAGTTTAATAAATGAGCCCCAAAGCTAATTCTGAACAAGTTGTATACTTAATTCTTAACTAGTATAGGTCAATCTAAAAACAACTGGACTTGCTGAGTAATCAATGAAGACGTTTCACTACTCATCCGAGCAGCTTCTTCAGTTCAACTGACTGGTGTGGGAAGTTTTCGGCATATAAACGTCTTCATTGATTACTCAGGAAGTCCAGTTGTTTTTAGATTGACCTATACTAGATATACCATGACCTGAATGAATAAAAATCTTCATAGTCACTTAATTCTTAAATACAACTTTTAAGAGTGTAACAGCAGCTTAAAATGTATATGTTGATATAATTGTATTTCTATATTTTTAGTATTTCAAGTATGTTTTCTCAGTAACTGATTTTCATACTAGCTGGTTCCTGTCACCCAGGAAGTTGTCCAAATCTACATTTAAAATGCTATGAGAACTCAACATATGAATCTTCTGAAAACAACATAAAATAGATCTGAAAAATATGTCTAACATTTGAAAATAAAATGCAGGTAACAGCTCCCTCAGTACCTTAATGCTGCTGAAACATGACTTGTTATTTGTTTTCTTACCAATAAATATGCGGGCCTCTAAAAATAAATCTAAGTACGGTACATGTTTTATGCATAGTCAGTTTTGCCACACATCAGTAAACACAACAATGTGAGGGTTTCTACAAGTCAAGGTTGTCCAAGGAAACTACTAAGGCCATCATCAGGCATTATATTGAGGTTTTATTTTCAGTGCCCCTCCTCAATCCAGGCCTCAGAGTTATAGTAAGATCTTAACAGCACATATCAAGAAAAAATACAACTTTTTTATACTTTCATTTCAGACACGGCCATCTTGTGTACAATAATTATTTTTGATCTTAGATTATTTTAATTGCATTATTAGTTCTATTGTAAGACATGAGATTCTGCACACTTGTTATGGAACACACTTGCACTCAAACTTACCTCCCACCCAATCTGCAGATGTCCAAGGCTCATGCATTGCTCTCCTTCAAAAGGCCCAAACTTCTCTCCAACTGATATTTGAACCTTTGTCCAGATTCCAAGTTCTGTGCCTGGGATGTTTGATTCCCGAAGTTCAAATTGTGGTGGAATAGGGATGTCGTCTGGAATGTAAATTGGTGCTTTGTAGGGTGATTCCTCATTTGGTGTGAGTTCATCACTAGAAGAAGCTGGAGAGGATAGATCTGGGAAACTCAGGCCTGACGTTGCACCAGTCCCATCATCAGGTTGGAACCTCTCTTCCATGTTTTCTCCAACATTTGTACCACTTGTCTTTTCACTACAAGCAAAGCCTGTGAATAAATAGATATTTAAACATTTTTTGTGTTATATACTATATAACAGTACAGGTTGGGGACCTGTTATCCAGAATGCTAGGGACCTGGGGGTTTCGGTAATTTGGATCTTCATAGATTAGGTCTACTAGAAAATCATGTAAACATTAAATAAACCCAATAGGCTGGTTTTGCTTCCAATAAGGAGTAATTATATATTCGTTTGAATCAAGTACACGTTACTGTTTTATTACTACAGAGAAAAAGGAAATAATTTTTTTGAAATTTGGATTATTTGATTATAATGAAGTCTATGGGACACATCCATTCATTAATTCATAACTTTCTGGATAACAGGTTTCTGGATAATGGATCTCATACCTGTGTGTGTATATATATATATATAGTTTTTTTGTTCAATAAACACTTTTTGTTTTCCTGCTAAGACCTGTGTGTGCTCGCCTGTCTTCAGATATCCACTATTGCTTTGCTGTTAGCACCCAGGCAACAAACACCTTCATACGAGCTGTGCTGGCTTTTTCTTCTTCTTTATATTTATTTATTTATTTATTTATTTTTTTATAATAGGGCTCGGGTTGAAGAAAATTTTGCCTCTTGTTTTACAAAACAAATCTATGGTTAGGTAAGGGTTCAGTAGATGCTTCAGTTAAGCTTCAGCTTAAACAAATGTTTTCATCTTCTATATAGTTAGAGTGTTGCCCCACAACAGCTTTAAAATCCATAAATGCCATACAAATGTGTATGTGTAATAGCAGCTCTCCTCAAGGAGAAAAGTCTTGCACAGTTTTTCAGACATAAACATAAATTCTTTGCAGAATCTTATTTTAAGGCTTAGAAAAATTACAAATATAGAGCCAACTTGTTTGAAACATACACAGAATTACCTGTTATAAAAATGTTGTGTACATTATCTGTTTTATTTGAAGTTCTCACTTCGTGTAGTCTGTTAACCACAGAGGATTAGGATATGGGCATTGCAAAAGAAAATATATTTTCACAACTTCTAAAAACAGTACTACAGTAAATGTAGATGTGGAATCTTTCACATGCATTAGAATAATGTTTAAGTGTTGGTCCTTGCTTGGGTGTGTCACATCTATGTATACTACCAGATAGAGATCTGTCGCCTTTGAGGGTGTGTCTCTTGAAAAACCGATATAATAAAACTCATTGCGTCTGCTAAACTTCAATCCAAAGAAAACTGATATAAGCCATGATTCCCTACATACAAGAACATTTGGGGGCACATTTACTATTGGTCGAATATCGAGGGTTAATTAACCCTCGATATTCGACCGTCGAAGTAAAATCATTCGAATATCGAAGTCGAAGGATTTACCGCATTTCGTTCGATCAATTTCAAAGTGAGTTCATAATATAAAAAATGTATAAATAAATTAAATTAAATTTTTAATTTATACATTTTTAATATTATGAACTCACTTTGAAATTAATATTTATAGCACCAGCACTTTATTTAAAGTATATATAGATTCAAGTATAAAATCAATTGAAATTCACAGTATATTGAATGATGAATTATAGCACAGACACTTTAATTAATTTATGTATTGTACTTAGTAATAATCAATTGAGATACCTTGTATTAATTGTGTGTTGGCACGGGATTGCTTGGGAGTCAAGCACGTGATATTAGCACTAGGCACTTTAAAGTACTCTTAATCAGATCTTTATTTTAGCAAGGACATGGGGGGTTTTTACTGCTAATTCTTTTCCTGGATAACTGTTTGGTTTATATACCACTACAAAACCTTGAATTAGGGAATATAAGTGAGTGAAATTTAACTACAAGAGAATTGTTTATTAATTGTGGTTACTCCTACTCTATGTAATACTCACAGTCCCATAATAGTGCCAGGATGTGCCTTAAAGGAGAACTCAAGGCTTAAAATTAATATGGCTAAAAATGCCATATTTTATATACTGAACTTATTGCACCAGCCTAATGTTTCAGCTTCTCAATAGCAGCAATGATCCAGGACTTGTCACAGGGGGTCACCATCTTGGAAAGTGCCTGCGACACTCACATGCTCAGTGGGCTCTGAGCAGCTGTTGAGAAGCTAAGCTTAGGGGTCCTCTCAAATTATCAAGCAGAAAATGAGGTTGGCCTGAAGTATAAGCTGATGTTACAAGGCTGATTATTAAATTCTGATGCTAATTGCACTGGTTTCTATGCTGCCATGTAGTAATTACCTGTGACATTTCTATTCTATGTGTACTGAGAGTGGGTCCCTAAAAACAGTAAGTGACAGCTGCACAGAGCATGTGCAGTGAATCAGCAGAAAAGAAGATGGGAAGCTACTGGGGCATCTTTGGAGACACAAATCTTTTTTGCTAAAGGGCTGTGGTTGCCTTGGGTTGGTACAGAAGTCCCAAACATAATGTACAACATTTCTAGTCTACTTCTATATTTGAGCTTAAGTTCTCCTTTAAAATATATGTCTGCTCTTAAAAGGGAGAAGAAGGCCTTGGAATAACCAATGAAAGTCAGTTTCAGAAAAAAAGTTTTTTGCTGCAAATAAACATGACTGAGATTTTCTGATTCAATTTTTTTGAATAAATATCTAGTGATTGACAAAAAGATGGGAATTCTCCCTGATAAAATTAAAAAAAAATCGTAGATTTGCACATAAATAAATCTGCCTGCCGTGAGCTGTAATGATTTATTGTATGATGATGATCTGATTGAATGTACAAGTAATGTAGAAAAACAAAAATCTATACATTGGCTGCATATTAATACATGTTAAAGGGTAATAATTATCCACAGTGGCTCTCAATTCCAAATCATAACATTTAAAATGTTTTAAGTAAATGGGAATGTATGTATAACAACTTATGGAATAGTCAAGAGTCCAGTTATTTTTGGCTGTAGCTATATTTTGTTTGGTGATGGGGTTGGGATTTACTCATTTCTGACTATGCCCAATGGGATTTATAAGCCCTTAATATTTTTTTTCAACTGTAAAAGCAATAAGGCATTAAGGGACAAAGGTTACAATAAAAAAATTTTTACCAGATCTCTATGATGGAATAATGCAAGATTTGCCAAACTCCTGCCGTGCATTAAGATTTCTGGGAAGAGATTTGCTATAAGCAGATATATTGGTTTCCTGTAATTATATTCATCAGTTTTACTTAGTCAACAAACAAGACAAACTTCAAAGGGAAAAACACCCAAAAAGTTAACTGGAGATGGGTGTATATTTGCATCAGGATGTTCTCCAAGAGGAACAATGACAGTCGGTTGTCCTGAAACAAGTCAGAACTAACTCACATCCAACCTGCAGCTATATAATAGTTAGAATATGCAGATGGGCTGTATACTGAACATTTTCTTTGTACAGGTACATGAATATTGACCAAAATCTAAATATTAAAATAATAGCACATTTGGCAAAAAAAATGTTAAATACAAATTTTAATTTTAATTTAGCACACATTGTGCTAAAAGTAGATTTTGAAAGGGAACTACCTCTGAAAACATTCCATTGGTTATTTCTAGGAATTCTCAACAATAACCAGGAATATACAGTGTCTGTATTCTTATTGACCTCCACTGTCTAAAAAAATCTGATATGCGCCAGAGTTGTTGTCTTAATAAGGGCACTCTGTTGAAAAGCTGTTTCTGCATATTTTGCCATATAAATTGCTATTTTATGTAAATTCTAAATGGTTTATACCAGACTTTGTATTTACAATGTGAATCTGACTTCATTTGCAGTTCAAGGGAATCATCTTTTATAATACAATTTATGATATCTCAGCCTGTGTTTTGATGTGCTAGACTTAACCGTAATCAGAAAGTCTGCTCCAAAACGTATTTGCTGTTAGAAAGATTTAAACTACCTATTATATCACCTGATTCGAAAAGTTTTTTTCAATAAAATAAATATACTGAGTTTTAAATTTGCCTTGGGCAGGATTGTTTATTTTTCAGATTACTACAACTATTTCAAGTCAGTAATAAAGTCTGAGTTTTTATATGGCTCACTACAGTTTGGAATTTGAATTTGCAGCTTAATGCTGTAACTGAATGTCTACAATATTATATAAATTCTAATGTACAGTATGTGATAAACTTCAGTCACTCTTTACTGCTGTACTGCAAGTTGGAGTGATATGACTCCTTCCCTTTCCCTCCCAGCAGCCAAACAAAAGAACAATGGGTAGGTAATGCGCTAGCAGCTCCCTAACACAAGATAACAGCTGCCTGGGAGATCTAAGCACAACACTCAATAGTAAAAGCCAAGTCCCACTGAGACTGATTCAGTTACATTAAGTAGGAGAAATAACAGCCTGCCAGAAAATAGTTCCATCCTAAAGTGCAGGCACAAGTCACATGACTGGGGGCAGCTGGGAAACTGACAATATGTCTAGCCCCATGTCAGATTTCAAAATCGAATATAAAAAAATCTGTTTGCTCTTTTAAAAATTGGATTTCAGTGCAGAAGTCTGCTGGAGCAGCACTATTAACTGATTTGTTTTGAAAAAAACATGTTTTCAAATGACAGTATCCTTTTAAGAACTAACTATTTGGATAGCGAACCAACCCTGGCCTTGCATGATAGCCCACACGGAACTTGCACATTTTAAATGTTGGCACAAACCTTATGACAAGTATGTGAATACCTATAAGTAATTATTCAATGGGTATTCCAAGTTCTAATATTTCTCACTGCTCTTTTTTTTAAGTGCCTGTGCCAAGAAAAAATATACAAAACATACAGTATATTTCCAATCACAATTATAAATGCAGACTGGACAGAAGAGAGGTAATGACTTTTAATTGGATTGGATTTTAGAATGTTTCTGAAGGTTGAGTAAAACCAGTAGAAAGGATTAGAAGAATCATTTCCAGAAGACATTATTTGGCATAATGAGAACACAGGAGGAGGCCCATAGCTCCGCTGGTTATTGTAAGCCACAGGGGATGCCTAACATGTCAGCCTCTAGCTGTGTACAGTAAAGAGACACAAATGTGTTTCCTTTATTATAAAGTGTATTCAATTGAAAGAGAAGAGAAATTGCAAGGTCATGGAGTTTTGCTGAACAAGGACACTGCAAGCGCCAAAAAGATTAACCAGTTTTGTGCAAAAATTGTTGTTTTTTTACAGGGGGTCATTTATGATTTGGAAAGCAGCATTCAGAGTGCATGAAAACAAGCACAAGTTGAATTTTTTCCACTTTTCTCCCTGCCTTTTACTCTAGTTGAACTGCTATCTTGGAGCACACACAGCCAATCCAATGAATACAGCACTCCCTATGGGCACATAGATACCCTCTTCATGCCACCTACAGTTCCCCTCCCACACCCTCCCCATTCCTTATCCATCCCCTAACTTGCCAATCATTCAGACGCACAAGTTAGGGAATGGTAGTGGTCTCGGGCCACAATAGGGCTTTGTCTCTGGCATTTTATGTACACAATTAATTAATAGTGTCTATGGTCTCTCTGAAACTCTGCTAGAACTAGCAGATTGCCAGTCAGGCCAGTCTAGTAGTGATAAATGTGCTCTCATATGTATGTGCATTTGATGTTGGAAGTTTTTACACATTGAGAAAACAGAGCTAAATTATGATGCAAAATGATAGCATTTCTTATCTCCTGACCACTTGCAAATAATAACAACCCTTTTTGTGGCCCATTATCATCTGAAATTGAACATGCTCCAACCGAGTTTTATTTCTTCATCGAGCCTCCACAGTAAAGCGCAAGATTGTATAGAAGCCTTTATGCAATGCAGTATCTACAACAAAGCTAATCACTGAAAAAGTTTTTACCTCTAGTTAGTTATCTAGTTATTATTAATGTTTTAATGTTTTTAATGTTTTAGACATGTTTTACTCATTGAGTACCATGTGCTTTAAATGACCGCAATTGCAATCAAATTTGTAATGTTGAGCAGCGTATAGCAACCTTTATACCATTGTCTAACAAATGAATGCCTGTCCTGCTGGCAATTTCAAGTTATTTCTTCTGCCTAGGGTATTATTTTAACAGGGATGTTTTCTTTGCACTCCTTACAAAAGGAACTCTAGCCCTTTAAGCTCTTTCAGAAAAAAAATGAGAATAATATGTGGACAAATGTACCAGACGAGATTAGGAAAACCCATGCTGAGCTACTAATTTGACTTGGCGTAGCTATTCCACAAAAGAGAGTTTTATTTAACTGATGAACCTATCATGTCTTAAGACATTATTAACAAGGGTTTGCATCTGACAGCATGATACCAAGGCTGCTTCATGGATAAATTGTCATGTCCCCCTGCTGAAGAGCTGATTTTGGCTCAAAACATAAAGCTAGCTAGTGGAAACTTCTTGCTATTTAATTGCGAGACTAGAAACCAGCAAAATGGGCTGTCAGCACGGTGCTGGGTATTATGTCACCAGCCCTGACCCCGGGTTACAATGGCAGCCAAAGGCTGAGCTGTTATTTTGTAGATTGTGAAATTATTAATAAAAAAAAGCATAAACAATGAAACATATTTATCAATGTTAGATATGGAAATCCTGTTCTCTTGCAGGTTTCCCAGACATTTGAACTTTGATGGAATCCATCCAAATGACCAATCAATTCAATAAGTCAGTTGCATTGCTGTGAATTAATATTTAATATTTGTTGTTGCCTTTCAGGATTTGTTATTTCATATCAACAAAAAGAAAAAAAAAACTACAGAAACAACTAGTCGGCAATGCCGAATTTCCTAAATCATAGAATCAGAATTTTAGTAACATTGTTTTCCTGTTAATTAGATAAATATAAAGAGTATTCAGCATTTATTATTGAATTACTGCATTCCAGAAGGATCGATTGGATGCAAATAACTCCAAACTGATCTAACTGATTATTAGGGATGATAAATAAAATAAGTTTGGTTGAACACCGAATCCTCCGTGAAAGATTTGTTGAAATACCAAACCTCAATCCAAACCCTAATTTGCATATGCACAGTTCAACAATTTCACATGAAACTCACATGATTTTTTTGAATTTGGAATCAGTTTGGCCAGGCACTTGGATTGGGCCGAAACCGAATCCTGCTGAAAAAGGCGGAATCTTGGCCAAATCCCAAAACAAATATGGTGCATGCCTAGTATATATGTAGATAGATAGATACATGCATACATACTCATAAAAGTCCTAGAAACTTTGAAAAAAAAAGGATTTAGTGTTCCACAGCCTCTATAAAAGCACTTGATCTGCCACCCCATGCCAATACATGCACATGAAACTACTTATTAAAGGAGAACTAAAAGTATAATCACTGTACAATATCAAAATGCTTGGTACTCCCACCTTGTAATTATAATCTCTAATCTGGTTGTAGTGGCCTGGGGTACCTCTGTAGAAGCTCATTGGAAGCAATCGTCATCCTCACCTTTTCCGTTGGTCCAAACATGCACATGCACAATAGAGTGGAGAAGTCATCTTTTTTTGTTTCTATGTTTCTAAGTTTCACTGTACTGCGCATGCCCCTGCCAGGACCAGAAGATGAAGAAGATGGAAAAAGTCAAAGAAGGTGCGACAACTGACTTCAACAGAAATATCCTTAAGATTTTGGCACTTTATAGTTATGATACCTTTTTATTCTCCTTTAACAATGATGGTATATTATTCCATATAGATCATTTTTTTAGAATATTTTACTTATTTATACAAAAGCTAGAATGACAATTATAGTGCATCTCAGTTGGAATTGATACACAGCATCATTGATTACTACACTTACGACAGATATAATATGACCCTGTTGCTTTTGCTCAGGTCAAACAAAAGAGGAAAGAAATCTATGATAGAAGAGAACTCACCCTCTATAGCTTGTGACCTGGGTGCTAAGTCCCATGCTTCCTGAACCTTGAATGAGGCAATTTTTTAATGTTTTATATGGATTACATTTTTTATTCTATCCAGTGTGCAAGTCCTCAGTATATATATAGGGAAGCTACCTTAAAATTTAATCAGCCATATTAAACTGAAATATTATTCATGGCCACAAATGACGCAGAAAACTGTAGAACACTTCCAGGCAATAACATTCTCCGATACCTACACACTGCTTTGTCTCTTATGCAAATAATATATACTTTTTTCTTTCTTATCTAAAGTGTTGGTCAATATAATGTTATATAATGAAAATGGTTCACTGATACGGTAACATAATGTAATAGATAAAACAAAAATGTGCAACCCCTAAGCATCGCTCCTGAAGGAAATTCCTACTTATCTATTAGTTCTGTAAATCAAGGGGGGTGTAGGTGAGAATTGTACTGAAATTAAATATACATGGGATAAAATAAATACTCCCAGCTGTAACACTGTACAGTGCAAAAAAAAAAAACCCATTGAGAATAGAGAGTATTTGTTTTAGCAGTAATAATAAACACTGCTGACTCTCACAGGCAGAGCAAGGAAATAAGCACAAGCCAGTATTTCTTGCTGGAGTAACCAGAGTTGCTAGACATTATAATAATGTAAATTGTCAAGTTAAAACAAAATCAATCTGTGATAAATTAGAATTCCTTTGCCTTTATCATAGCAGGATTATTTTTGAATTTATATATATTGAATTCATATAAATTTTTGTCCTGTGCTGGAGTTGATTCATAATTATTTTATTCACGTCATCAAACTCCAATTCCTCACAGCTAAATATATTTTATACAAGTAAAAATGTAAGATAAAATTAAATTAAAATGAAACATTATTTTATGAACCTACAGATCCAAGAAGCCATTTTGCTAGAATACGTTGGAAGAGTTGGAGACGGGCCAGACATTTCTGAGGCTGGTACATCATTTTAAACTCATGTTTGTCTAATGTAACGTCATTATTTGGCTTTCCCCATATAGGATGTTTCTAGGGAGAAACTGTTCATCTAGGGAACACATTTGGTTTGGCTGCAGTAAGAAATGCCCTGTGGAAATATTCAACATACATTTATTTGATCAAGCTGTCAAATTCAGTTAATCTGCTAATGATTTTAATCTCTTTGTTTAAATGTGTTGGGTTTTTGTGTAATCCAAAAATAGCATGTTTTATGTGAAGTATTACAGGGCCGTCTTCATCTTAGACACAACTAGACCTTTACATTCAAAGTTACAAAAATATTTAGTTAAATAGATATTACCATTTCTGCTCGCTCTGTTGAATTATCACCTAAATTCAGCCAATAAGATTTGGTAGCAATTATATTTATTATAAAGAATATTTGTAAAACACAGATTCAAACAAGTATTTTTCTTGCACAACTGTTAATATGGGACATCTAGCAATTCACTCTGAATGTCAAATGTTGTTTTAACTAAACAGAAGTTCAAAATCCATATGATCCCCCTACAATTTACTATAAGCCTATTTAGTTTTTTACACTGACCTAATACTGCTCAATCAAACATACAAATAACATCTGATATAGAAGGAATAAAGAGACCAGTTTGTTAGAGCTGGTGGCATGAAAAACAAGAAAGTATTATTTATCCACAAGTTGGTGTGTTTTTCAATCTCATTGGGGCCCAATATTTATGCAGATATTTGGCCTAGAATCAGTGCATTTTCTGATTCAGTTATATTTATCCCATATGATTATGATTATATATAAAAAAGTCGAATTTGTGAGGTTTTAGAGATTTAATTTCTAGAAATAATCTCACAATTTAAAAAAACAAACAAATAAATGTTTGCTTATCTATTAAACAATCTGAATATAAAAAACTTGATTTGAATACAATCATGGAAAAAACTTGAATACCTCAAAAAAACTTGAATTTGGGATCAAAAAACGTGAAAATCTTGATTTTATAAAAACGGCTTGAATTTTGTCTAGGGCAACTACCATTGACTTCTACATGAACTAGCAAGCATTTAGATGCCAATCTTTTTTAAAGTTTTTTACGTTTTTGTGCTTAATAAATACTAAACATTTGAGTTTCTGAAATACAGTATAATTCAAATTTGATGTGTGCAAAAAACTCTAATTGTGGTAAAAATTCTAATTCAAACCACCATAGAGGTCATTGGATATATATATATATATATATATATATATATATATATATATATATATATATATATATATATATATATATACACATACAGTCCATGGAGGAGTCGGCACTCACGTCACAAGCTTCAAATATGCCTGGGTGCAGTGTCCAAAAATTAGATACAATATCATACAGAATAAGGTCACTCTCAGGATTTAGGAAAACTAAGGAGATTGACGTTTTAACCTCTTCAGAGGCCTTTCTCAAAGTACTGATAGATATTACAGAAATGTTTTAAATACACAGAATGGCGGGAAAAAGTCAGATTCATGTCAGGTCATGTTAATGAAATCATTATTAATTAATTATTAACACGTGAATGCTTAGTGGCTAAATATAATATTATTTGGTATATGGCCACATTGGGGGTTGGGGTTATTCACATAATTAATTAATAATGATTTAGTTAACATGACCTTTTAGGGTTAAACTTTACAGACAACGAATTTGTTTATATTCACTAATTTATACACCAACCTAGGGTTATATTTATTAAATGATTCATACTAGTATTGGGTTCTAATACAGATAGGCTCAAACATGCCCTGATTGGGTTGTCCTAACACCATGAATAGAGTTGACCATCAAGTTTGGGATTGAAGGGTTAATACCAGTTTGTGGGGGTAATTACCATATGAGAGGAGTTAATGTTTTTTATCCAAAAGGTGGGGCCGGTTGCATGTTTCTGTCCTAAAGTGTGGGTTATATCAGTTATATTACATTTTATAAGGGCTGTATGCATGAAAATTGAGGGTGTTCACTTTAACAAAGACCTATAATCTTATCTCTGTTTTAGAAACTAATTGTAACATTAAACGTTTAAATGATCAGCTGCACCTAAGGTAGCAGTTAATAGCCATAATAGCAACACTAAAAGTGATATACCGAATGAGTGTATAGTCTTTAAATATGTGTATGCTAATTATGTTACGTATACTGACGATTGTGCTGACACGTCTTTTCCAATCTGACTTTTTCCCGCCATTCTGTGTATTTAAAACATTTCTGTAATATCTATCAGTACTTTGAAAAAGGCCTCTAAAGAGGTTGAAACGTCAGTCTCCTTTGTAAATAAATTTTTTTACTTTTCCTAAGTCCTGAGAGTGCGGACCTTATTCTGTATGATATTATATATATATATATATATATATATATATATATATATATATATATATATATATATATATATATATATATATATATATATATAATATATATATATATATATATATATATATAGTTTGTTTATAATCTGACTAGGTCACCTACAGGTTTTATATGTTTTTCCAAAATGTGTGTGGATATATACAAACTTTACGGACTTGTGAAGATGACAAAATGTGTGTGCCCCAGACAGTGCACTCTTGGCCAGCTTCTGTCTCCCTGTGTGTGCCTGTGCCGGAGTGTGCAAGTATACACAATGGCACACACTAGTGCGCACTCGGTTTCACATTATTGCATGCCAGGAGGGTGAGGGAGGAGTTCCTTGTGGGCCAGGATGTGGAGGCAGGAGTTCCATGGAGCAAATATCGTTAGAACTATGGGCAGCCAGGTAGAAGAGGTATGTACTTGGCAGTGGCACCCATTTACCTTTGTGCCCTAGGCACATGACTCTTCTGCCTACCAGTAGTTCCGGCCCTGTTAACCAGCAACTAATAGACACCATAAGCTGAAAGGGTGCAACAGTTGATAGTTCAAATGTTCAAAGATTGGTGGATCAGAGTTATGCAATAGCTATGGAAGTTAAGACAAGAATAATATTAGTGGGGGTTTATGGGAATTTGTAGTACTTCAAAGGTTTACCATATCCTAATATTTACCTTAAACTTTTATATACCATAAAATGCTTCACAGGTTCCCTATGTGTCCATCTGGAACACTCCAGCAAGGCAAAGACTGTTACTAATAGATACAGCTTGAAACTGGTACATCACAGAAGTTAAGGCATATTTCTGCCAATAGAGAAGACTCCCAAATCTGCCCTATTTCACCTTCCATTGACTTCAACAGGAAGTGTCTGACACTGCTGGTATAAGCTCTTATCTAATGCTCTATTGACCAATCTTGGGTAAAGAACCACCTGCACTTGAGGTGTCAAGTGGTTTCCATTAAGGAAAATAAAAAAATATGCCCCTGGAGAAAACGCCCAGTGTTTAAATTTCAATGTATTTGGCTGTGGTAAATAGTTGAAATCATTTTGAATACAAAATGAACAACCACCACCATCCTTAGACTCATGTACTATTTTTTTTTTTGGGACATTGACTGAATTCACTGTTCAAAAGATTATGATTTAAAACATAATAAATAAGCACTATCGCAGTTTTCAGAACATTGTGTGTAAAAGTAATAAATGTCAGTTGCACAAGGTGCAATATCAGGTGTGCTTTGGAATTAGCTCTAGCGCGTCTATCTGAAGTTAGAATGACCCACTGTCATATCAAGGGGGTTATTTATCAAGCTCCAATTATCCGAACCTCGAATAATTCGTAGTTTTTGGAGCAAAAAAAAAAAAACTACAAAATCCGAAAACCCCGGCATCTAAAATCTCTCAAGGTCCTGTATAAGTCAATGGGGAAGGTCCCAGTGTCTGCACTGATGTCCGTACCGATATCCGATGATTTCGGGGATTCGGAGCAAAAAACTAGTTCTGAGTTTTCCTGGAAAGCTCAGAAGTTTTCAAATTTTTGACCGACGCTATTTTTTTGGGCTTTTTGCTTCATAAATAAGGTCCATTTGGGAATGCAGAGTTGCTCGAAGTTGGATATTATAAATACTGAGATAAATTCGGACCTTGATAAATAACCCCCCAAGTGTCGTTTTAAAACAGGTATATACCGTTTATTCTAAAAGGACAAAAAGGAGATCACAAAACAAATTCATTAAAGACTGTGTGTGATTTTCCTTCCCAGCTGGCAAACAAGTAAGATTCTGGGCTTTTGAGTTTGTATGAGTTTGTCAGCTTAAAATGATGGATTCAAGTAAACCTGTTTATCATTTAAAAAGAAAAGAAAAGAAATGTAATGCACATGATCAGATTTTGTTTGATCCAAAATTCTGAAAGCACATGTGTGCTTTTCTGTCAGGGTGAAGCATATCACAGGTAGAGAACTGCACAGAGTTACCGTTTTGATTTTAACTTGTGTGTTCCTTATATTTCCATGGTTTCTTCCAGACACTTGCTTCCAAATAGCCTTGGACGTACTTACTCCGAATCAGAAGAATGTGACTATTCTATACAGTATGTATACAAAATGTTATCCAAGGACAGGCAACCTTCAGCCCTCCTGCAATATCAGAACTGTAAATCTAGTATAGTGGAAGTTGGGAAGGAGCAGGTATCGCTCTCAATTTACCCCATTGCCTATGGTCTTACTTACTTATGTTCAAATGCTGTTTCTTGTACTTCTATATATACAGCAGATAACAGAGAAGCTTTCTAGTACACAATGGGATTTTTTAAAACCTGTGTGGACTGTGCTTGAATGGCTGCGTCAGTGGCTATACAGCAGATTGTCTATATAAACTATAGTTGTTTTTCCAGTGCAGGGCAATACTTCATTAGTGTCAGTCCTTTAAAACACTTTCATTTTTTGGTGTTACTGGTACACATTTTATCTGCACCCAGGCATGGTGTGTGTGTGTGTAACATTTCTTGATCCTTTTATTTGTCCTTGACATAGAGAAGGAACAATTTAGCTAACCTCCTTGGGTTTCTGGAAAAAACAAGCAACAACAGACTTAAAGATGCTGCTTTGTAGATAAGCACTGCAGAGAGGTAAAAACATTGAACAGAAAAGTTTGTTTTTTCTTTCTTTCAAGATCTAAATGATATTGTTGCTATTGGAAATAATTACAGAAAACAGAATTCTTGAGAGAATTGTCTTTCTTGTTAAGTGAAAGAATTCAGTGCTATCAAAATATAGCAAAAAGCTGGATAATCAAATAAAAACATTTCTGTCCTGAGTATGGTATGCAGATATTACAATATCAGTTTAAAATTCCTGTGAAAGGAGTCCTAGGGGCACATTTACTTAGCTCGAGTGAAGGAATAGAATAAGAAATACTTCAAATTTCGAATGTTTTTTTGGCTACTTCGACCATCGAATTGGCTACTTCGACCTTCGACTACAACTTCGAATCGAACGATTCGAACTAAAAATCATTCGACTATCCGTCCATTCGATAGTCGAAGTACTGTCTCTTTAAAAAAAACTTCGACCAACTACTTCGCCACCTAAAACCTACATAGCATCAATGTTAGCCTATGGGGAAGGTCCCCATATGCTTTCTAACAAATTTCTGATCGAAGGAAAATCATTCGATCGATGGATTAAAATCCTTCAAATCGTTCGATTCTAAGGATTTAATAGTTCGATCGAACAATTTTTCCTACGACCGTTCGAACGAACGAATAGCGGTAAATCCTTTGACTTCGATATTTGAAGTCGAAGGATTTTACTTTGACGGTCGAATATCGAGGGTTAATTAACCCTCGATATTCGACCCATGGTAAATGTGCCCCCTATTGTATCCTAAAGAGCCTAATAGTGATGGGCATCAATTATATGGCGCCTATTTCATTCAAATGCATTAAAGTCAATGGGCGTCTGAATAATTTTGATGTGCGACAATTTTTATGCGCATGACTATTCTGACGTTTGCCCAAATATTTTTGACGTGGCGGATTTCGCCAGCGAATTTTCTCCACAGTTTCGAAAATGTATTAGTCAGTGGCGAAGCGCAGAAATTTTCCGCAAATTCACGCCTGGTGAATTTATTCATCCATCACTAGTGCCTAAACAAGGAAAAAGTTTGCAGCATATACTCCTTGAACCTAACTGACTGTTAAAGGGATCCTGTCATCGGAAAACATGTTTTTTTCAAAACGCATCAGTTAATAGTGCTACTCCAGCAGCATTCTGAGGGATAGCAAGTTAGATTGTATGGACGACATCAGCAGGCAGGCTCCGGGGAAACCAAACTTGATTTAAAAAGTCCAAACTTTATTAGGTATGGTAAAATACACTGTAGGAGCAGGCAGGGGAACAGGCTTAACGCGTTTCGTAACCCAAGTCACTTCATCAGAAGCTAAAGCGCCCCCTGCAGGGATCTAGCTTATAAAACCATGTCAATTAAAAATGCAAATTAGTATAAGACCAAAAGGCCACTAACGTTTATCAATATATAAATGTAAACATCTCTGTTACCATATGAATCTATAATTAAGTCCCAGAGAAAAAGCAGACTAGCAAAATGGAAACATGGAAACATGAAAACATGGAACAATAGAATAATGAAAACAAAATGAAGATAATTAATTACAATGAAAAAATACAAATGAAAAAATGAATAAATGAAAAAAATGACAAAAAAACCAAAAAACCGAAAAATGAAATGTCAACTACTGTTGAAAAAAATATACATGTACTTTTGAAAAAATATATATATTTTTGAAAAGTTATATATGAAAAAATATATATAAAAAATATATATATGAAAAAAAAAATATATATATATATATATATATATATACAGAAAATAATTATATATGGAAAAGAATATGTAGAACAAAATGTATAGAAAGAATATATATATATATATATGCATATATTGAAAGAATATATATTGAAACACACACACATATATATGTATATAAAATGGAGTGAGTAGAGAATAGGACTGACTCGGTAAAAGGGCCAATTCAAAGATAAGCACATCCAATATGTGTACAATAATGTGTACAAAATAAATCAAAATATAGCGATGGGATGCAAACGGATTAATGCCCGATAAAACAAGTCAGTTCCCAGTCCCTATTCAAACCATTTGGAACAATAGTATCCAAATTATAAATCCAAAATGCCTCTCTACGTGATAATGATATCTCAATATCTCCCATCCTCACATCATTAACCACTCTATCGATTATCTGAAAAGATATACACAGATTCCCCGCATGACAGTCCAAAAGATGCTTGGCCACAGCGGACCTGGTGTCACCCCTGGACACACAATTAAGATGTTCAGATATCCGTTTCCTAACAGGTCTGCTCGTCTTGCCTACATACTTGGTGCCACAAACACAAGTAATCAGATAAATCACAAATTTTGTGCCACAATTGGCATAAAAGCCTATTTTATGACGTCTATGGTCGTTGCTGCCAGTGAAAAACCTCGATGGTCTCATGTATCTACACGAGCCACATCGAGTAACACCGCACCTGTAACAACCCTTAGTTTCCAACCAATGTGTGGGTCGTGTATGTTTGGTGTCCATATATAAACTAGGGGAAAGTCTAGATCCCAAACTGCGCCCTTTTCTGTATGTAAAATTAGGTTGGGATGGTAAAAGACTTTTAAGATGGGGGTCCTGTGTTAGAATTTTCCAATACTTATTAATAGTCTTCCGAATGAAAGGAGTGTCTTTCGAATAGGTGGTAATAATGCGGGGACATGTTCTATTGGAAGGATATCTCACGTTTCTGCGTTGCACCCGTACACCACCCTTGATATTCTCTCTCAAAAGGGTTTCACGACTAGTGCCCACGGCCCTATCGTATGCCGATTTAATATCCTGTAGGGAGTAGCCACGTTCAGTAAAACGATCCCATAAAATCATGGCTTGGGTGTTAAAGGACTCCCAGGTGGAGCATAATCTCCGTAATCTTAAAAATTGACTGATTGGTACACTTCTCAAGGTATTAGCCGGATGACAACTGTTGGCATGGAGCAAAGTGTTACGAGTAATCGGCTTGCGATATAGATCAGTAACGATGGTATCCCCATCCACTTTAAATTGGATATCAAGAAAAAATAGCTCGTGAAAATTAATGTCACTGGTAAGTTTGATGCCCCAATCCGTATCATTAAGATAATCAATAAACAATTTGATATCAGGGACCTTACCGTCCCAAATCAAAATCAAATCGTCTATATAACGGTAATAGCAGACAATTTGAGAACGAAAGGGGTTACCGTCATTATAAATGAATAATCTCTCCCACAGTCCCATGAAGAGGTTAGCGTAAGATGGCGCAAATCGTGCGCCCATAGCCGCCCCCCTCTTCTGGAGGTAAAACACCCCATTAAACGTGAAATAGTTGGTATTCAATAAAAATTCTAGGGACTGTAGGAGAAATTCATTTTGAGTATCAGTATATAAGCCAGTGTGTTGTAGCCAAAACTTGATGGCCAAAATCCCCCGGTCATGATTAATGGAAGAGTAAAGTGAACTGACATCAAGAGAGACCCACACGTATGATGATTTCCAACAAATGTTTTGAAATTTCTTAATACAGTCAGTGCTGTCCCTAAGATAACTAGGAAGTTCCAGGACAATTGGTAATAAAAGGCGATCTACGTATTCAGATAAATGTTCGTTCAAAGATCCTATGCCAGAGACTATAGGACGTCCCTGTACATTATCAATACTTTTATGGACTTTAGGTAGCCAATGGAAAATTGGAATACGAGGATTTTTACGAAACATATAATTAAATTCTCTGTCGGTCAAAATCGATTCACCCTTGGCCCATAGTAGCAAATTTAGCATAATGTCCTGGAACTTCCTAGTGGGGTCACTATCCAAAGACCGATAAGTCTCTGAGTCCTGAAGCTGTCTCAAAGCTTCCAATTCATAGTATTCTGTATCTAAAACCACGACAGATCCCCCCTTATCCGCATTCTTAATAACAATCGATTCATTAGACTGTAAATTTATAACGGCTTCACTCTCTTGTCGACTAAGATTCTGACAACTCTTGTTTGGTGATGGCTTGTGTTTAGTCAAGTCATTAATCACTAGCTTCTGAAACATGTCAATGTAAATACCCCTACTTTGTATCGGATAGAAAGTAGATTTCTCACCCAATGTAGTATGTGTTACAGAGACTTCCGATGACTCATAGATATTGGATTCAAACATCAAATCCTGCAGGGTATTAACCGTGCAGAGTTCTTCAAATGAAAAAACAGGGGGTTGTGAATCAACAACTAGGGTGTCAGAACTTCTCTCACCAATCTCCAGAACCGGGGAAATACCCAAACCTTCTCCATTAGGAGTACCCTCCAAGGATGAAACATTACTCACATGTGAATGGCCCATATTAAAATGCCTCATCAAAGTGAGATTACGTATAAATTGATTAATTTCCAATATCACATCAAACGGTCGCATGCCACTATCAGGGACAAAGTTAAGGCCATAACTCAACACTTTTAGCTCAACATTAGACAATGTATGGCTCGATAAATTAATCACATTGCATATTGGTATAGGCATTGACCCGTCTCCCCCCGATGCTAATGGCGCTTGTAGTTTTGAGTCCTCCTTGTCAGTTCTATGCCTCCAGAGTCCACTCCTCCTGGCTGGCTCCGTGTTTTGACTCTCTCCCTGTGCGCCTGGATATTCTTTTGACTCGTCTTTTCTTGCCCTCTGTTGTCCTCCTCTAGATCGTCCGGGGAAAAATCCCCCTCTGTGTGTAAATATGAGGACGAGGAAGCTGAACCATCTGAAGTATAGTTGTCCTGATCATTGAAATGCACTTTTTTTTGGTTCTTTTTCTTATACGATTTATTAGATGGATATCTGGGACGAACACTGGCAAATTTGGATCGAATGTTCCAATCATACACACGGTTAAGTTCGTAATCCATCTTATCTCTAAGGAATTTCTCCCTCTTAGAGCGTTTTATTTCAGTTTCCATTTTGTTCACACGGTGTCTGATTTCATCTAAAGAGTTAACCACATCAATCTGTGCCTCTTGTTTGAGTAAATCAGATTGTAGCTCCTTGATATCAGATTGAATCATTTTATGCTTTTCTGAATGAAAGCTAACTATTAATTCCATTAATCGTTCCGAACAGGTTGAAAGTATTTTGTTCCATGATTCCACAAAATCCCTTGTTACATCAGTAAAGGTGGGAAATTTGCGTATTCGCAAACCTCTCGGTATTCTACCGGACTTTAAATAATTCTCTAATGTAGAGATGTCCCACCATAACCGAGTCTCTTTAATCATGTATTTCTCGAGTTTCTTACAGAGATCAGTCGCATCATCTGTATGAGAATGCAGGAAAATGTCATCTCCCAGTGATTCAGAGAAAACATCTGCTGCCTGTCTTTCCCGAGAAGTCATGGTAGTATGGCTGCTAAAACAAGCGCCCATAAGTTCCACCCTGCCTGCTTGCTTCAATACGGATTCCCCTTCCATCGTGAGTATTACGTATATATGAACAAATAAATAAATAACGTTCAGAGTAATTCCAGCAGAATTCTGCACTGAAATCCATTTCTCAAAAGAGCAAACAGATTTTTTTATATTCCATTTTGAAATCTGACATTGAATATAAATCTGATCATAAATCTGATTGAATATAAAAAAATCTGTTTGCTCTTTTGAGAAATGGATTTCAGTGCAGAATTCTGCTGGAGTAGCACTATTAACTGATTCATTTTGTATAAAATGTTTTTTCCCATGACAGTATGTCTTTAAGTTAGTGTTTTTCCTAAATATAGGCTTGTTTTGAATTTAAGGAACCTGATAAAATAGTTAATCACAAAGGGGATCTCAAAGAACTCCTAAAATATGTAATGTAGATAAATGGCTTATTAATCAGTGGATTAAGCACAGTACTGAGTCATTTGCTATGTTCTCTATGCTGCATCAACCCCAGTTTCTGATTGGCTGTTATACCAAAGACACATGCCAAGTACTTATACAGGTGCAACTCTTTTTTTCACATTTTGCACTGCTCTGGTGCTTTTCGTAAAACCAGTAAAATGAGAATTTTGCTAAATGGGCCTCCAAGTGTAAAGAAAAGGGACTTGGGAAATAAAGAGACAAAAATAAAATAAAGCACAATTGGTCTATGTTATTTGTGTTGGGCCCCTGTCCTGCCAGTCTGAAACAGCTGCAGGGCATAGAATCCTGCAAACGCTCTTGTCATCCGTTTGTACTCATTAGTAGGGATGTAGCGAACTGCCGATTTGGTGTTCGCGAACGCCGTTCGCGAACACCGGCAAAAAATGTGAACATTCGCGAACAGTTCGCGAACTTCGAACACCCGCTAAAATCGTTCGATTCGAACGATCGAAGGATTTTAATCGTTCGATCGAACGATTTTCATTCGAATCGAACGATCGAAGCATTCGATCGAATGCTTTTCATTCGATCGAATGCTTACAATCGTTCGAACGAATGGAAATCGTTCGATTTTTAGCGGTCGAAGGAATTCGAATGGTCGAATGGTCGAACGATTTGTATTCGAATCGAACGCGAACTCAAAATGCGAACGTCGCGCGACGTTCGCGAACATTCGGCGGACGCGAACGGTCGAAGTTCGCCGGCGAACAGTTCGCTACATCCCTACTCATTAGCAGAAGAAACATTTGCAAACACCTACACAAGATTGTTGTAGTTTTGCAATTTGCTTCACAAAAAAATAATGATAATAATTATAATAATTGTACCATGGTAAATCCATATCCTTCCCAAAATGAAGTTTATATTTTTAGTATTATTTAGTTTTGTGATTTCTGACCACCCAAACTATAAAAATAAAATTTGTGTATTGCTGATACGTCACTGCATTAGCACAGGCGGATATAAACATAAAAAAGAAGTGAAGGGGACAGAAATGTTTCACATGGATTCACAGTGAGCTGGCAAATACCTATTGCTTACTTAACCTCATTTCTCCAATCTGCCCTTGTAACTGCTCTGTATTCATGCATTCACCGCCGTTATCATTGTCTGTTTAAAAAAGACAAATCGATGGTATCAAGAAATAGAAGCTTAGTTTTGCTGAATTTTCCACACTATGATTTCCCTTACTAGCTCCTGGGCAGAATTCATTCATTTTTATTAAAAGGGAAAACATTGGTTCCCATGATAATATTTGCATCGCCCGAATGTTTTTCACCTCTGCCACAAGGTGTTCTATTGGCTCATACATCACCAGATTACTTGCAGAGCAAAAAAGACCCTCAGTCATTAAGAGAGTGAATTAAAGATGATCTAAAGAGCTATTAATCACAGTGACAAAAGCCTTAATGTTGCCATGACCCTAATGAAGCCCTGGGACCGAAATGGAAGCAGAGGCAGAAAAAATGGAAACATATGTTTTTACCAAAATAACTTACCTTAGGAAAACTGTCAAAAGCACAGTCATGTCACAGTTGAAAATCCTTCATCGTAGCAGTTTTGCTACTGCATGAATTTTCTCATTTTAAATACAATTTTCTTTTATGCTAACCCATTCACTGCCAGGTGGTGACCGGTCTGATATTTATAACATTATTAGTAAGATTAGCTACAGTCTCAGCATGGTGCCCTATGTGTATATGTGCTTGAGTGCTGTTAAAAACATAAATAATAATTAAAAAAAAAAAAATATATATATATATATTGTTTATAGTAATAATTATTTTTAAATGATTTCTGTCAGCAAACAGTAATAATAGCATTTTAGAAAGTATAACATTATGGATTTTTGCTTTTCTACAGTTATAATAAGGAGAAGATAAATGTGGCACACACACACACCGGTTCTTCGTCATCTTCAAGCAAAATCAATCATTTAATAATATAATCATAGCATTTATAAGACCCTTCCTCTGCATTAGTCATTATTGATTGCTGCCTCTAAGATACAACAACTGCATAATGCAGACAGTTATTATACCAATTTTGAAAAAAAAAAAAAACTTTTTAAAGGAAAGCGGAAGAAAATAAGAAAAGGCTGGAATAAAAGTGGTTTAATTTGACAGAGGTTTAATTTGATCTTTATATTTTTGTGACACCCATGGGTTACTAATGTTAGGGTTTCTTTAATCGACAGAAAAAATTATGGTTTTGACCACAGAGCATTTTAAAATCATACTTTATTATAATTGTATAAATTGGGAAGAAACTATATCACAGTCAAAAATCCCATCATCCATGCTCTTAATATTTGGATGGTTGATGTCACCATCCCAGGGTCAAACAAATTGTTTAGCGATTAATGGCCAGCCCTTTATCAGTGGTGTTGGTTTTAGATACTAAACTGCACATTAGGATAATGCAGTTTTAGACCATGTGTTTCAGGCTAAAATTGTGATACCGAGATATACAGTAAGGTTAAATTTCACATTTTATCCAATGTGCTGTCACAATAGAAAATAAAATTTTTCACTTTTAAGTGGAGCAGAGAGAGAGAGAGAATATCAGCAAGACTAAAGTATGTATAGTCTCCTACTGAATTGCAGTACACACACACACGGGATAATGTAAGCCCTATTCTTAAATTTAGGGATATCAAAAGTCATCAAGGAGTTCCTTAACCACATAAAGGCATGAGGCTGATGGCTAAATGCTTTTAGGGCAAGAGCACATGGAATAAACCATCCACCTTCCTCAGTCTGAGTTTTGTACGCAGGCCAAGGAAAGTGGATCCACAGTAATCAGCTTCTATTTGTAGCCCCATTGACAGGCACGACGACAGCTACACTGAGGGGCACATTTACTATTGGTCGAATATCGAGGGTTAATTAACCCTCGAAGCTAAATCCTTCGACTTCAAATATCAAAGTCGAAGGATTTAGTGCAATTCCTTCGATTGAACGATCGAACGATTCGAAGGATTTTAATCCATCGATCGAACGATTTTCCTTCGATCCCAAATTGCCTAGAAAGCCTATGGGGACCTTCCCCATAGGCTAACATTGGTGCTCGGTAGGTTTTAGGTGGCGAAGTAGGTGGTCGAATTTTTTATTAAAGAGACAGTACTTTGACTATCGAATGGTCGAATAGTTGAGCGATTTTTAGTTCGAATCGTTCGATTCGAAGTCGTAGTCGAAGGTCGAAGAAGCCAATTCGATGGTCGAAGTAGCCAAAAAAATAATTCGAAATTCAAAGTATTTTTTTTTCTAATCCTTCACTCGAGCTAAGTAAATGTGCCCCACGTGTATTTCGGCATGGAAATGCCAATATCCACCCAGCTCCATACAGGCCAATGCTGTACCATTTTAGCCATGTAAGGAGGCTGCAGCTTGGATCCTTTCTATATTTAATATCCCTTGTTGATCATTTATTTTTATAGCCAGAGTTGATAAACCAAGTATAGTCGAGCCATGCCCCTTAACTATGCACACTAGATCAACAAATCACTGACCATTATTAGAATTGACACATGGCAAAATACCATATGTTGTGGCCAAATATAAAACCAAACATCACAATCATCATATACCCTTGCTGCCCGTTGTCTTTCATAGAAAAGTATGGGACCTAACTATAAAAACACAGAGGTCTTCCTGGACTTTTCTATGTGTATAGGCGAGGATGTTTACCATTAAATACAAATGACAGGTCAAACCACCCATGTACCATTAGCCACCCTAAAGTATTGTGAAATAATGGCAACAACAGCTTTAATAAGCATAGTTAATTAGCTCTATATAATATCACAATGAATGGGGTATGTAAAGACAACAGTGGAGCTTTATAACTACACTACATTTTACACTAATGTTCCTAAATGTCCTTTAAAAAGCCTCTCTCATGTGACTGCGATCTAGGTACATAGTCGGACCCTTCAGGGTACTCTTGGGAACTTTCTCGCTGCATTTAAATGCCTCCCATCAGGCCCCAGGACATAAACTACAAACCAGAAATTAGATTTTTCCATTATTATTCCTGAACAGGAGAAATACATGCTGTTAAACTTGCAATCTTGTATCATTTCTGTGAAAACACAGCTGGTGACCAGTATATACATTAAATAAATGTAGAAAAAAAAGGAAGAAATAAAAAAGATCATAATAATCATCGTGTAGAATATAGTGGAAATGAAGTATTATATCTGAGAGACGCGTGTTCACTCACAGTCATGCACCAGAGCCATTAAGCCTTGAGGTCTTAAAGGTACTAAGCGAAGAATATGATAAATTCCTCCAAAACACCCCAGCCATAACATAGTTCTTGCTGATTGCTCATTTACCCATAATGCATACTGTCATAGCAAAGCCTGACAAATGACAGCGAAAGCCCAGGTTATTTTTTTTTTTTTACACAGACTGCCATCCCCTGACCTCAGATTATTCATTTATTAGGGCAATCACCAAGGTCTGGATACTTAATATTGTTTTCACCAAATATGAAAATGATCTACTTGGCTATTCTTTAGTTCCTCCTAGGGCAAGCCATTTATCATCGACTCACAATAAATGACTGCTTCATTATAGCTGTAATTTATAAGATGCTGGCGGTGGAAGAGCCACACCTAGAGATTTCTAAATCTTAAGGGGAGATAATTTATCAAAATCCTATTAAATATATACATATTTCAATGTATATTACCTTTTTCTTTATCCCATGAAACGTGTTTATATACCTTACAATACCAAGCTCAGTGAGCTTGCTATAAACCAGTTGTAACTACACGTTGTATAGCTATTAATCAGCATCAGATAAATTGAAGTATTTACAGAATCAGTGCTGCTCAGCAAATAAAATGAATTTGTTGTGTCCTTAGATCCAAAAAGACATCCATTAATAATGTTGTAAAACATACTGAAATATTTAGAATTTTGATTAAGGAATAGGATAGACTAGAAAAGTGCTAGTTTGAGAATTATTCCCTTGATTATACATGCACTGTATTTATATTTAAAGATTCACATAAAGATTCACAAAATTGCATTTGGCAATTTAATTTAAGGGGACCTGGAGCAGAACTACTGGGGGTGTGGGGCCCTCTGGACACTTGGGAATATGTGACTAAAACTGTGTCCCAAGGGGGTGGGGTTCCTGGCTCATCTGTGTGCACCCCGGCCCTGATAGTTACGTTATTTAGGGTTACAGAATTTATATTACAGAAGTGCTGCTAAAGAGGAATTGCACATATTTTGTTGTGCTTTCAGTGAATACACCATATTTCAGGTTGATTATCACATCTGAACACTGTTCATATCTTTATTGTAGTGCTAAAAAACGTGTGTAGTGCTATAGTAAAATGAGTGCACCGTTCTCTTTCTATAGGCTTCCCTCTCAATACTGTGCTCCAGATGAGACCTTAAATCTTAGGGAGTAAGCCCTTGCAAACGGTGTGGAGGCAGGGTGTAGTGTAACTGTAACTAGATGCAGGGTGCAAGAATTGGGCACCATTGGTTCTTATAACATAACCATTGAACATATTTATTGAACAATTACAATCCTCAGTGGAGTGTACATAATGGCAGAGCAGGATCATACAGAACAGTGGATAGGCATATACTCACAGCACCTTTGGTCAGTATTAGTCCCCACAGGGAAGAGAACATACACAGCAGCAATGAAGGTACAACCATCTTTCAGTCTTTTCCATAAGTGGAACCCAGGGGAATCACTACATCCCTAAGTCTATACACAGTCCCTCCTTCTGGGCAATTAGTACCCAGGATCTTAATCCCTCTGACTCTCCTCGTCGGAGCCTTGAGCTGCTCAGCTAAATAGCCTGTCTATCTGTCACTCCTAGAGTGACCTCTTAAGGTGAGTAGCCTATCCTTACTAGACCTGACCTGTCTAGGTTTCACTCGAGTGCTGCCTACCTGCTTAGGCTAGAGCCAGCACAAGATGGACCCTGAGAGAATGGCTTCAAAGGGTTATATACTTTAGCACAGTGCCATCTACTGGTCACTATTGTGAACACCAGGAAATGGTCACATGGACAATATGGACAATAGCTTAAGGCAGAGCATTAACACAAGTCCCCATTAGGACCCATGTAGGCTTCTAGAATACTGGGGAATTGCCTGACAATTTTAACTAGGGGTGGCTATTTTACACATCCCTACACGTGTATTAGACTAATTACTCCAAACCGAGGAAAAAAAACTCTAAAACAAGTCGGAAAGATCGAGTAGAAGCCAATGGGAGCTGCTCTTTTCCAATTGTAACATCTTTCTTCAAGGTTTTAGAAGTTATTTTTTTTTTTGTTTGTTTGTTTGTAAACACATGAGTATTCTTCCAAAAACAAAGATTTTGAGGTTTTAAGATTTTTATTTGGATCTCTTCTGCATTTTTATTTATTCAAGCTTTTTATACTTTTATATTTTAATTAAAAAACTAGATATTTATGTGCTTTAAAAAAAAACTCAAGCTACACAATTCCAAATTTTAATAAATAACCCCAAAGAGTTTTTAGGCAATAATATGAGCCATATTCCTAATGTTCAGTATGTTATTATCACTACATACTGTAGGTATCTAATAACTGCATTAATTGGCTTTACATAACATATAACAGCAAACATGAGTGCTGCACCAATGAGGTGAGTTAAGAAAACCTGACAGCAAGTATTAATGTCTTCACATCCAGAAATAACTTCACATTCACAATAATGTTAATACTGTTAATACTGTTCCAGTGATCCATAATTGACATTTACACAATCATGCAATAGTGATAGTGATATAATTTACAATATACTGGAAAATGTACCGCCTGCATACAATTTTAAAGGAGAACTAAACCCTCTTTCTAATAAAAACCCCTACCCTCCATTGTCCCCCCTCCCTGCTCCCCCCCGCACAGGTGTTCACATAAGTAAATGCCCCAAGCTGGTAATTACCCTGCATTGCAGAATCAGCACAGTAGAGCTCACGGGAGCCATCGTGCGGCGCTTCAGGAATCTTCAAGTCCCTTAGGCAATTTCCGTGGCTTTCAGTACATGTGTAGTTGCTCGTGACCGGAATATTGCTACAACTGCTTTCTGAAGTTTCCCGAAGCGCAGAAGATGGCCCACGTGAGCTCCGCGGCGCTGATTCTACAATGAGGGGTAATTACCAGCTTGGGGCATTTACTAGTGTAAACACCTGTGTTGGGGGGGGGAGCAGGGAGTGGAGACTATGAAGGGTAGGGGGTAGGGGTTTATACTAGAAAGGGGGTTTAGTTCTCCTTCAAGAATATAAGACAAGGATGTCGAACCTATATCTCACAACTCTCCTTATTTATTAGGGGTATTCCTGAAGCATAGGCCTGAAAGGGAGTTGGACACCTTAATATGAAAAGTTGCCTTCAAATTCAGTTCTTGAATGAAACTGCAAAGCCACAGACTAAGACTTTCCGTAATTTGGATCTCCAGACCTTAAGTCTACTAGAAAATCATGTAAACCTTAAATAAACCCAATAGGCTGGTTTTACTTCCAATAAGTATTAATTTTAGTAATCAATTAACACTTGCATTGCCATGTCAACAGCAAGTCAAATATAGGTATGAACATGTGATTTCCAGGAACATGGGTTTCCTAGTGGATTTATATAGTGCAGGTATGAGATCAATCTGGAATACAAAAAACACAATTTGTTCTTACGCTCAGCCGTGCAGGGGTTAATTCCTCAATGCTTCGATCCTTAGCAAAGGATTACCGCAATCCTATCTAGACTCAAAATTCTGCAGTATAGAGGAGAGCACTCAAATAGCAGTTACTGCTAGAAAAGTATTTTATTGACTACAAATCACACAACATGTTTCGGGCTTAGCCCTTTCTCAAGTGGAATACTTGGAACCTGGGGTTTTCCAAGTATTTCTATATATAATTTTCGGATCGTGTGTGGAGAGTGTAGACAGCTTTCATCCGGCGGAGATCGGTCGGTTGGTCGATCGGTCAGTTGGTCAATCGGTCGGTTGGTCGATCGGTCAGGTTTGATTTTTGACCCGACCGATCCCGCCGGAGCCCTTTAAGTACAAGGAACTGTTTTAGCAGTACAAAAAAATTCATGAATGATTTTAATAAAATTGACTTCTTGGGAGCTGGCCTTTCTTCTTATGCAAATTGTTATATATACATAAAACTAATTAATGTTTAACTAGCCAGCACCTTTACAACACAGCTAATTAACTGCAGAAGATACAATACATTCAATGTATTACAGCCAGTGCTTTAATGTATGAACAAGATGGCCACACTTTGTACCCACAATAGCACATTTTTGCACTATCCCAGTATAACTTTTAGCTAGTTTGTATACAGGAACAACATTTACACCTATTTTAAATCAGGTTCAAGTTGTAGAGCATTTCAAATGGGCATTCCTAAGCATTCCATGCAGGTCTCTGTTACAAGTTCACTGCAATGTGTACCCAATTCTCCTAAACAGATGCAACAGGCATTTGGCTATAATTTGATGCAGATATAGGCAAGTGATAGACAGCACAAGGCTTTGTTGGGAACACATACCGTACCTAGTGCTGTGCTTTGTGATCATAAACCCAACATGGATACATTGCTTGAAATGTTACTTTATTTACATTTTTATTGTCATATATCAGCAGCAGGTCCAGACAGGCCTTCTCCCAGAATCTCACCCTAATTGGTGCTCAAGCTGGACCTCCCGTGCCCCTGCCCAAGGCCCCCTTAGAGAGGAGCAGGTCAACAGCTTGGAAACAACTGTGCTAAAAGATTAGGTAAAATGTTCTAAAAAGTAAACAGTAATTGTTTTGTTTATAAATGCAGTTATTAGTTAGTCAGATACAAATTGTTTTCCCCGATCCTACATTAGGAACGGGGAAAACAAATAATCTCATACTTGTGAATAAAAAAAGCCTTATCTGACTGAGAACACCACCTCATGTCCTCCAGTCCTGGCATAAATGCTGTTGTTAGCAGGATTCAAGACACAAGCATTGGGGGATAATAGACACAGACCAGTCAGGCTGTACAATTTTAATCATACAACAAAAGAGATTCTGGTCATTTTCAAAATGTGACCTAAATAGAGGTGGATATTACACAATTTGATACATGTGGTAAATGTTTCTGATCTGTGTTGTATTAATGCTAAGGGGAATTCTTATGTTTAACTGCGTAATCAACAATCCAGATATGACATAGCACAGAATGTTCCTTGCTATTAGGCGTTGCTAATAAATACTAGATGAGACTCCAAGATAGATAGTATTAATGAATAATGTATCCCATAAATAAGAAACAATTTTTCTGCAGTACAACAGTGGAGGCTCCATCATAGGGTCATCTGTTGGTCAAAACTAATAGAGTACCAAGTTAAGTCACACAGCGTCCACTCGTATTAAATCCCCATATATCCTTCTGAATTTCATTATAAAAAGCTTCCTTGCCTTATTCCCCTGCCAATAATGCTTTTGCTTTCTAATTTCACATCACCCTGCTAAAGCATCTCATATTTGTGTAAAAGACATATTACATATGTTTAACATCTATCTTTCTACTTAACACTGATATGAAGCAGGGATTATGAATACAAAGTTATTATAAAAATATATAATAATGTTATATGCAAAGCTCCGGTCCCACAGAATCATGACTTAAAATAGTCCTTTCCATTGAGTAGGAATTTGGGGATGATAGGATTATGTAAAAGTGTATTTAATTATTGGTGTAGCTGTCAATATCAAAAAAGGTAATATTGCACAGCTCTTTCACTTAATTAAAATTAAGGTCTACTGTGCAGGTATGGGATCTGTTATACAGAAACCTGTCCATTTTTTCCAAATAATCCAGATTATTATGGAAAAAATTATATTTCCTTTTTCTCTGTAATAATAAAACAGTTCCTTACACTTGATCCTTACTAAGATATAATGAATCATTATTGGAGGCAAACCCAGCCTATGGGATTTATTGAATGTTTAAATGATTTTCTAGTAGACTTAAGGTATGAAGATCCAAATTGTGGAAAGATCCATTATCCAGAAAACCCCAGATCCCAAGCATTCTGGATAACAGGTCCCATACCTGTACCATTTCTTCGTCATTTATTTATTCAGTCATTACATATCAAACTTCACTCAAATCTGATTATATTTTTAATAAGTTGTGCATCTACAATTGGCAAAGCCCCAAAAACATATTAATTGTGACACATACATTGCAAATATAACAACTCATACATGCAAATATATCACTTGATAAACGAGAAAGGGACCCTGCCCAACAGACCCCAAAAAACAAATTAATAATGACACAATTCCTAATTCACTATACTGTCTGCTGAGGTTTTATTTTTTGTATTTAAATGATGGGTAGCTTAGGAATAATGATTACTCAGGAGTCTGGTACTGGTAACATCAATTTTCGGCTTTATTCAGACGAATATGAAGGTTACATTGGTGGGTGTGCAATTCTTACGCATTTCATGCCCTAAGAGACTCTGATGAAGTGCCCAGTCTTAGTGAATGAAACGCGTTAGAATTGCACACCCACCGATGTAACCTTCACATGCGTCTGAATAAAGCCAAAAATTGATGTTACCAGTGCCAGACTCCTGAGTAATCCTTGATCAGCGCTCTGCAGTGATTTGGTTGATTGGTGTATTAACCGATAAGGAATGACCGGTGTATCACGAGAGCTGCAATTGAGCAGGAGGACAGACAACCCCGGGAGAGCTCCGCCATTACCACATTGGCAATTGAAGCTTAGAAATAATGCCCACCCAGCCACCCTAGATCCCCTTTAGCTGATATGCCTCAATGTGCTTAAATTAGTACATTTTACTAAGTGAGTTTCCAACATCAGCTGTGCTTTAGACAAAAGAGAATAATATCCTTGGGCTCCCCAGCATTCATGGCTACCTGCGATATTTAAAGCGGCACAAGTAGACCAGTAATCGCACAGGGAAGTTTTTTAAAGGAGACAAATTGTGTGAAAAACTTTAATATGTGCCAGTGCATTATACACCTCTAAATATAAAAGGAAGGTGCTTAAAAAGTAGTGTTTCAACATGATTTTTTGAAAGTTACTCCAAAACACCTAAGAGTCCGGCCCATTTGTACCACTTCCTGCTGCCTCCTGACCCAGGCTGTGCAGGGTTGCCAGTGGTTCTCAGCATATTGCACTGTAGTATAGGAACCAATTAGCAGCTAGGCTGACCTGAAAGGGAACTGAAGCTTTTCTTTGCTTGTGTGACTGCAGGGTTGTGATTGGCTAACCCCCCCTACCGTGCTTCTGGCAGGGACTGTTAGGAAATGCCCATCTCTAATTTGAAACTCAAACAGGAGCCATAGCAAGGATCTATAGGGAGCTCCTGTAAAAGTAAAATATTAATGTTTATTAATGTCTAGTGTGGAATCAGCACCATATATTATTCATAATAACCTACAAATTTGGGGATTTTTAGTTATGTTATATGTCTCCTTTAATCTAGGGCACCAACTACTGGATTCCAGAAGCTGGTGGCAATAGGAGACATCAAAAGGGTATCCCCGAAGGCTAAGTTTAGCAGTAAAGCTCATAGGCTACTAGCTATGCATTTATTGACAAATACACGTACTCTACTTATTCCTCTACTTTTGCTGTTGTAAGGATATTAAAAATACCACTGTATATTTCCAAGTTCTATATGTGTTTGCCTCTAACTTGAGAGGAAGAGAATACATAGTTGCTCTGTTGAATCAGCCTGGTTTAGTCAGATTTGTATCTTAATCCATGATTTTGGGTTTAATTTGCTCATAACTGTGATTCATGATTTTCTATTCTAGTGGAAATGGATATTTGTATAATTGTTGTGACTATTTTCAAGAGAGTGCAGAACGTATTTCTGTTCATCTTCTAGTAAAAATTAAATCAAATGGGTGAGCCCGAGTGCGTTTTTCCATTCGTGTGGCACTCAGGTACCTCGGCCAGAAATATCATTAATAACAATTAAGTAGCATTAACGTGCATGCTTGCCAATTAGCTCTTTAACATAATTGAAAGTCATAGAGAGATCCCAATGCACAGAGGCGGTTAATTAATTACCATAACATGTGATTAATAATGAGGCTGGTTTAATAGTAAAAATATGCTTGCTAGAGATGTATGACATAGCAAACGTCTTCAGAGAGCATCTCTATTTATCCCTATTGTGTTCATGGCTTGAACATCTTCAGTGCAGGCCTGACAAATGGGCAATTAATTATCTAATGTTGTCTGACAACAGCAGCGGTGATAAAGATGTATGTTCAAATTCCAGGATGAAAGCTGCCAAAACAAAGCCCCAAAGGGCCCATGTTGTCCTAAAACTGGGCTTTCAGCCACAAGGAGAGGAAATACAAAGCCCCATATCTTCTGCCACAGCCTTCAGAGATAAAATATGTTCTGGCATTAAGGGACGTTTAAAAACTGCCGCTGCAATATCTGATTAGGAAAAGAAGGACTTTACTCAATTGGGGTTAAGGTATAATCAATATCATATATGGAGTGTCTAGCTGCTCTGCATAAACACAAGCACTTCATATCATTAAGAAGTCTCTAATGCAGAGAAAGCATATGCCTTGACATTGGGAGCCCTCTATTCTTTTTATTTAGAAGTTTATCTTCCAAACTGTTTGACAGCTGCTTCTAAGTGGCTTCCCCGTGCCAAATTATTTTTATGATTGCATGATGCTTTATTCTCCCATTTCAGTTAATGAGATAGGATCTCTCAATGGTGATAATTCAGAGCTGTCACCCCTCTAAAGCATGCTGGTGGCAAGATAGCCTGATGGCACATAAAGCCAAAAGCAGAGGCTAATAAAAATTATTATGTGCAATGCTTCTCTACAGCATTGCATTCATTAATCTGTCTGTCTCTGGCCTAAGGAAGACAGAGAGCTGGATAAGACAGATATAGATGATAGTTGTTAGATATAGGTAGGTATGATTGACAGAAGGATGAAAGATAGATAGTAGATAGATAGATAGATAGATAGATAGATAGATGATAGATAGATGATAGATAGATAGATAGATAGATAGATAGATAGATAGATAGATAGATAGATAGATAGATAATGGATAGATAGATAGATAGATAGATGATAGATGGATAGATAGATGATAGATAGATAGATAGATGATAGAAGATAGATAGTTAATAGATAGATAGATAGATAGATAGATAGTTGATAGAATTAGCAATAGCTACATGTATAGTTATTTTGTTTAAAATGGATGTAATGCATACTTCTCATGAAAAGATTACAATTGTCTTCCTTCCAATGTGGGAAATAATTGTAAATCTGCCAACTTCAGCCCTTCCTGATAGCCTACCTAACAGATATCTAATAAAACATTTGCCAGATATCAATTAGGCATAATTGTGTGTTATATTCTGAGAGTTGGTTGGGTCGGGGCTAAACATTAAGCTTGGGGTGATTTGACCCTACAAGTAGATGGCTTAATGATCCAAAGGTTCACTCTTTTGGTCACTGTACATCTGTATATGGATAGCTAACTTGGTAACCCCCCCCCCCACAAGAATTGTGCATCACGGCTTAATAATTCAGATGGGTATTAGTGCTCAGCACTCTTCATAAGCTGCTTTGACCATTATTACCCCATAGCGAATGAATGTGATCCAACATAACCATACATATTAAAAAGCTTTGAAAAATGTGTCATTTTATTAAAAAAAAACTTTCCTGATTGAAAAGTAGAAAAAAGATCAGATTAGTGGGAATACACCACACACACACACATTTACTGGAACATTTATCAACAATTTTTATTTTGGTCAAAATTTTTCCTATGAAATTATGCTAAAAAATAATGAAGAGCCAGCAAAGTTTTGCCATAGGCATGTGTTTTAACACATTTCCCCTGGCAAAAAACTATAGTGTTTTTTTTATCACGAGAGAGCTACCAAATACTTTTAGAATTAAAATCTATAGTTTTGAGATGTTGTACCATGTTAGCCATTGAAAAAATGCAGAAAATGTAAATGGCCATAAACCCTTTTTCAATGATCTAACAGTATATATGATGTGCCTTCCAGCCTTTCATTTGTATTTTGCCTGACGAAGGGGCCTGTGGCTTCCGAAAGCTTGCAATTGTTACTTATTCAGTTAGCCAATATAAGGTATCACCAAACTTTACATTTTCAGAAATAAAATCTGTCAGACAATATTAAAAATCCTATAATAAGTAGCCCAAGAACCCATGTTTTACCACATTTATTATGTAGCAATCGGTAATATTTAATATCTTTAATATTCTTTAATTACATTTTCTATTTCACATTTATATTGAAGATTGCTAGGTGAAGAGAGTTTACTTTCTACAAACCCTCAAAATCCATAAGTAAACATAAGTTATCATCTGTTATTTCATAAGTTATTTCTTTTTGCTGATCCCAAAGAATAGTTATATTTAGAGTTGGTCACTTTTACTGCATGATCTAATGAGAGTTTGTGGGCCAGATATGGCCATCTGTGTTTTTCATGGAGAGAAGCCATCTCCAGGCTTCCATTCTTATACTTCATTTACATCATGCTATTTACTATGAGTTTGTAAATGACAAGCATGTGTGTCTTGTACACTCAATGTAAATACTAACAGCAATAATAAGTTAACAATGATTTCTAAACACTCAGCATATGAAAATCTGTCTGAAAATATGATTTAGGGGAAGAATTTAGCTAGGGTTATGCAAGCAAGACACCACATAACAATAAAATGGCCACAAGTAGTGTAGTGTCCTGATGAATTATCTGTTCTTTTGTTAATGCCCCTACTCTTGAGTTTGTTTTGTCGCCTGTCCTGAGTTAAATGGAAAGAAGAGAACGTAATATTCCCAGATGAGCGTTTTCTTTAATTACATTAATTGCCATTGGTGGCCACCCAACTTTTGTCTGCTCAAACCCTTCATCCCCTGTAATGTTAGTCCATCCTATGCAAGGAAACCAGTGATAGATTTCCATGGGGCCTGACATTTCCATCTATCTTATTATGGTGTTTGATACTATTATTATTCATATGAGCATGTATCTGTACTCTAAATGGCCAGCACATTATTGTAGCTTGTTGCTGTCTCTTGTACAAAACTCTACAGTTTTAAACTGACAAAGTACATCCGGTTGCTATAGTTCTTATTTCTGTTTGGAGCGCTGTCTTCCAAGTGAAGCTGTTGTAAAGGCACAAAAACTTGAGATATTTTTCTCGGCACCTACACTATATGATTTCATTGACTGTATAACACAATAGTATATTCTTTCTCTATGGCTCTCAGCTGCTGCACTATATTTGAGAATTAAACCAATCTGATGATGCCACAAATTAATATTGATAGATTTATTACCTGCCTGGACTAATCCTGCGAAACGCAGTAGTAGACATGAACTTAAAGTAAATGATTTACAAGAGAACACTTGACTCCAGGAAAGGGTAATCAGATCCACATAGAATGGATGATAGGATAATTGGTAAGAAATAAAAAAGAATAAATTGCCATGTGGTAATGAGTTTACAGGCTCTAATCGGATGGACATCAGTTTTAACGCTGTTTTTATGAGCCAGAGGCAAGGAAATGTTGTATTATTATTTGACTCTTTAGATGAACTGCTATAGAGTAGTGATGGGCAAATTTATTCGCCAGGCGCGAAGAACGGGCGCCGGCGTCAAAAACGGGCGCCGGCATCAAAAAAACAGGCGCCGGCGTCAAAAGAGAATTTTTCGCCGTTTCGCGAACGGCGCAAATTCGCCCTTCACTACTATAGAGGCAAAGCAAGATAAATTGTGTCCTGCTTAGTAAGTAAGCTGTTGTTTATCCTTTGGACAGCTCACCTTTCCCAGTGTGTGCACTCTGTTCAGTTGGTACAATTACTGAGGTATTTTCTTGTTTGGTACACAAAAACCTAGAGCTGACAAATTTATACTGTCATGTAGCCTATGTTAGCAGGATACATTCTTTTGGCCTCCACAAAAATGTGAACTCTGATATTTAACATTCATTTTCTCAACCGAAGGGTGATGCTTTCTATAGGAAAAAGAAAAAAACTCAAAGTAACTTTTAGGGGCACATTTACTATTGGTCGCATATTGAGGGTTAATTAACCCTCAATATTCGACCATTGAAGTTAAATCCTTCGACTTCGAATATCGAAGTTGAAGGATTTACCACAATTTGTTCGATTGAACAATCGAAGGAAAAATCGTTCGATCGAACGATTAAATCCTCTGAATCGAACAATTCGAAGGATTTTAATCCATCAATCGAACGATTTTCCTTCGATCGCTAACATTGGTGCTCAGTAGGTGGTCGAAGTTTTTTTTAAAGAGACGGTACTTTGACTATCGAATGGTTGAATAGTTGAACGATTTTTAGTTCGAATCGTTCGATTCAAAGTCCAAGTCGTAGTCGAAGGTCGAAGTAGCCAATTCGATGGACGAAGTAGCCAAAAAAATACTTCAAAATTCCTAATCCTTCACTCTAGCTAAGTAAATGTGCCCCCTAGTGTGTTTGGTTTGACTCCAGGGCTGTTGTCATTTACAAGGTGCATCAACTCTATGCAACTTAGAACAGGGCTCCAGTCTTATTCTACTCTTTTCCTATACTCTATTCTTACTCATCAGAGTATGCAGTGCTAGACACCCTGTTGTGCAACCTGGGGTAGGAGTTCCTTTTAATAATTTTAGGCCCAAACATGCATTTGCCAGTGCAGTCGTCAAATTCCCTTATATTAAGATTACATTTCTTCTCACAATAGACAATAGTAAAAAAAAAAAAAGTGGAACAGAGTTAGTTCTAAACCAAATTTTGAAGCAAAACATAAATCCTCAATTTAAGGAAACCCGTATACACAGCTTTTTAAAGAGCAAGGCTGAAATAACTTGTAGTGACCTAATCAAAGCATTAGGTTATTCGCATTTCAAAGGCCAATCAAACATGAACAGCAATATATGTGCATGCATGCAGCCTACTTAATACTCTGCATTTAGTGGAGACACAGCACCCACAGAAGTGATCAGATCAGATCACTATCCTTTCTTGATTTAGGAGGCATGATTACCTCATATATGTAGCTTTAAATATATCATTTGTATGCAGATTACATTTTATTTATCCACACCTAACATTACTCAATACATTCAGTGTAGAATCTCTGATTGGAATGTTACGTCTATTGTCCCTGAATGCATGAAACCATTTGAAAAGTAATTCACCCCAAATTGCTATTAACTTTCCACCTAATTCTGGACTGGTTCCTGAATCTCACATTCTGGTCGATAAAAAATAGTTCAAATTTAGTGGACTCCATAGGGCATAGGGATTGACTTCCATTATTTCTCACATTCCCACATTATCACTGTAGTAAAACCTGTCACCCCTTTCTCTTTTAGTTGCCAAATACAATACATTTAATTTAATGCACTGTGAAATCCCTCATATACGCTCTTATCTTTTCCCACTTATATTAACCATAATACCAGGCAAATTGTACAGCTACTGTATCTTAAAATACTGTATATACAATAATGCTTGCCATACACTGCAACATCAAAAGCTGGACTGTATCAGGCTAATCTGATCATTTGGCCTCACAATGTCGAGAATATGAGGATCACATCACAATGAGCTAGTGTGGTCCTCAATTCAACATGAAAATTTAACTTGCCCGGCTGACCTGTTGGAGGGCCTGGTAGGATTGCCACCTTTCCAAAAAATTTCCACCGGCCAGTGGTGGGGTGAGAACAAAAGGGGTGGGCCATGACATAAAAGGGCAATCATGATGTAAAAGGGGGTGGAGCTACAATGTGCAATGGCCAGAAGGTGGAGAAAAGGTAAGTTTTGAGCGGATTGGGGACGGGCCAAGGGCTTTTACATTGCCGGTAAATTTGCAATACTGGCACCGGCCTTGGCAGGTGTTTACCGGCTAGGGTGCCATTGATGTAAGAGAATGCAAGGAGCTAAACTAGACATAACACATGGAAATATAAGGTGGCCATACATAGACAGACTTAAGCTGCCAATTTGTACCCTCGGATCAATTCGGCAGTTTATCTGCCTGTTCATGGGCCCAGGCCCCGGCCCCGGCTAGGCCGGTAAACCACCGACCGGGTGGCAACCATAGCCCATGCACCGAATTGGTCCGAAGGGTACAAATTTGCAACTTAGGTCTGCCCATGTATGGCCACCTTAAATCTTAAAAAATGTGTTATGTCTAATTTAGCTCCTTGCATTCTCTTACATCAATGGCACCCTAAGATACAGAACATAGTTGCAACTTAACACATTAAGGACTTCAGTCTTTTGGAATTTTTCTTTTATTACAGTTTGTATAAATTATATTCTTGTCATCAGAACTCTTGTTGGCTCAAAGCCAACCTAATATCGTTTTTTATGAATGCATAAAAGACATTGCCAGGTACTTCTATTGTAGCAATTCTGTGTTAGATTTGACCTTAACACTTCTGATAAGAATGACTTTCATTAGAAGTTCTATACTGTGCTTGGCTGCACTTTCTATAAGAGAGCTAAAAGTAAATAAAAGGAAGATTATTTGTTGGAGTAGTGTAAGTTGCAGGGGTGGGTATTGATTTTTGGTCCACTCTCTTTGAAAATGAAATCTAAAAAGTTGACAGAGAGTTATTCATTTCATCATATAGTTGTTGTCTCATCCAAAACTAGTCTAGTGTTAGAGAATGCTTGTCACTCTCTGTTTGCAATTTATTTGTTACATTTTCACCATTGGAATCATTCCAAACACAAGGGTCTTAGAGCTACTTGGAAAATGAAAGCTTGCAATTCACTGTGTTTTTGGCAACTTCCATTTACATATTAGAAGCAATTCTTTCTTCCAGCTGATACTCGGTGCACAAAATGATAATCCATCATGTCTACTTTGCATGTTTAAGGACCGCGACAGACAGTCTTCCATGTGAGACCATTCCCAATTGCCCCTATAGCAACCACATAAATGAACAAACAGTTGGCACAATGTTTATTCAATACATAGCCAGCTATTCTTCAGCAGCCCTGTCACTGTGAAATGCAAACATGACAAACACAGAATTAGAGTAATACATAACTTGATACCTAAACTAAGGGGGTTAATTAATAAATTTCGATTTTTTTTCAGGACGGTGTTTTAGAGGGGAAAACACAATTTTTTCAAATTTTTCATTATTTATTATACCCCAAGGCTGCTAAAAGTCAAAATAAAAAAGTACTCCATCTCAAACCTTCCAAAATCATGTAGAACTCAATGGAAGATATCTTGATCTGTGCTGGATTTCGTACGCAAATTGGAAAAAAAATGGTGGCTTACGGATTCCTTCACAATTTTTGTCGAGTCTTTTCCTGCACCAGATTTTTTCTAGTTAATTTATTGATAAATAAGGTTAAAATGTGGATGGGAGTTTGGTCGAAGTGGTTTTAATAAAATAATGAGAAATATGTGGATTTTAGTAAATAATCCCCTAATTGTTAACAACATTTCTCAAGCAAAACTTAGAAGGCAACTTTGGTACAGGTAGAATGGCAAGGAAAGTGACCTACAACATGAAAATATATTTAAAATACATTGTTTAAATGTTTTATGTATTACTGTAACACTTGAAGCCTTCCCGGCACAGGAAAATAACTGTCCCTTTAGTTTGATCAAAAGTAAACTTGTCTACCAGTAGTAATTTGATCAAAAGTGCTCAAACTTTGGTTAGAGACCCTTTGCTCAAAACATTGGTGAAGTGAGTCTATTTTCAAATATATTGACATTGCACAGTACACTTCTGGGTACCCAGCACTATACCTCCGTTAGCTACAGAACATTGATACAGTGTATATTAATACATTTTATAGATATCCATTTTATATTATCAGGCATAATTTACGACTAAGAGCTAAGAGCTATGGGCAATCATTGTCTATTGTCTGCTGTATGTAATAGTTAGAATAATGCCTACAGTGCAGAAACTTATTAAATACATGCAAGAAATACAAAGAATGCATCAGCAATGATTTCCCTATAAGTTTTATTCCCTCATATTTTCAGCATATTTAGTTATATATTACCTATCCTCCTTTTTCCAAGTGCACGAATACAATGAAGCAGCCATCCCTTAATCTAGCAGTCATTGTTATTGTCACATCTCTATGACTTTGCGTAACGGATGAGTGTGTATCAGCTGCCCCTTGGGACCCCAAAGAAAATAAAAATGCCGTAGCACATGGGGATATCCTGCTGCAAATGTCAAATAAAAGATATTTATAAGGCCTCAAAATCTTCCCTCTGTGTTTTCCATTTTCCCTTTGATGAGTTAATTTTATTTTGTGTTGGGCCTGGCTTGTAATTAACATTTGTGTACAGCGCCCAAAATTATTGTTTCACTTGGTTACTAGAAAGAAGAGGTAAATGAGTAGCCAAATGAACACAAGTAATGTTGTAACTGTTAGTAGTTATGAGAATACAGCGTTGCATAGATGGAGTTTACAGCAGCTTAGGTCCCAGGGCATCTAACCAATCAGAGAGAAGCATTCATAGCCAAAATGTTTATCCCCTAGAATAGCTAGCTTTTTTTTCAGTATATAAGACATAGACATAACATGAGAAGGTGGGCTTGCACTTTACAGTATATCTGTAATAATGAAAAGTTAGCTTTATGGAGTAGCAATTTATGTGGAATAAAGTACCCCAAATGATATGCATATTTCTGTCACAAGAATTCAGAATTCAGGCTTTCTTTAATCATAGCACCCTAACATCACATTACTTCTAAATTATTTAAAGGATGTTATATGCATGTGTTATATGCATATTTCTGTAGCTCATGTAAAATATGTAACATTACCTTTAAATTCCATTATTCGCAAATAAAACATTATCAAGGGACATTATCAAGGAACATTAACACATTATAGCTTGGTTTAGCTACAGTTTTCTTTATAGTGTATAGTGTATTAGAGTAAAACAGCGTGCCTAAAGCTTAATTTAAATTTAGATACATTTTCGGACCATGTGTGGATCAACCTGACATTTTTCATAACATGGCGATCGTTCGTTTAGTCAATCAGACAGTTTAGAAAATTTCTGTCGGCTAACGATAATATCTCTGCATGTATCTGATCATATCAATGGGTGACTGTCACTATTATGTCGGACATAACTTTCATATGATTGCTGTCATGGCCAGAACATCATCTGACTTGTTCTTTTACTACTTTATTTAATCTGAATGGTTATTTGCAGGTCGGAAGATTGATATGTGTGATCGTTCATCGAATAAAATACTAAAATCTGCACATCTATGGGCAGCTTAATGGTCATTATTATTATAAGTATTTATAAAGTATTAAAGTATTAAAAGTAGGGATGCACAAATCCACTATTTTAGGATTCAACCAAATACCGAATTTTTCATGAAGGATTCGTTTGAATCCCAACTGTTCTGAACGAAACTAAACTGTAACTGAATCCCAATTTGCATATGCAAATAAGGGTAAGGAAGGGTTAAAAAGAACCAAAAAAAATCACAATTTCTTTGGTCAGGTGATGAAATGTCAAGTGGTTTTAAGGATTCGGATTTGGTTCGGGCAAGCACTTGGATTCAGCCAAAATGCTGCTGGAAAAAGCTGACTGCCAAATCGTAGACTTGTCATATCCCCAATATTAAAGTATATGTGTACTTTAAGTATATTAAAGAACCATTTGAGTCATAATGAATAATACAAGAGAGAAAGATGGACCTGTTCATGAGAGTCAATAATCTAAAAGCTTGTTAAAACATTTTCCCACTTTTCCTTACAGAGAAGGCCCACATTAAACCCATAGTTTGGACCCCAAAAAAACCCAAAAACACATTTTATTACAGCAGATCCGCTATGAATCAAGGACACAGCTTCTCTACTACTCAGACCCTCATCAGAGCAGAGTAGTAGTGGAGTAGCATGGGACTAAATTGCTTTGCTTCTCCAGGAAGCAGAATAGTTCGGGTCATATCTGCCTGTTATTCAAGGTGTTATTAGTGGTCATATAGTTGTAAAGAGGCCAGTAATGGTATCTAACATCTTCAGAGCACAGCAGAAGGGAGAAACACAAAGAAAACCATACAGGATCCTCATTGGAGCATCTTTGTGCTTATGATTTTACTTGACCCTGATGCAGTAATGTACTGATATGAAGCCAAATTCCTCCCTGAAATCAGAGGATTTTCAGGTTGCATTTCAGTAAACCCCGACATATAAACGTTAAAACTAGCATATGTTATGAAATGATGTAAAATAAATTATAAACAGACTCATGGGAGCACTTGAATTGATTAAAGTCAACTAAAGGTAAATATTCCCTTGAAGTTACATTCTAACAGCAGAGTTACCCTTTAACATGTGATAAACATCATTTTCTGTAGCTTTTCTTGCTAATACTGGAAAGCGTAGCTCATTCTTGACTAACTCACTGTCTGAATAGAACAGAACACCCTCAGAGATCATTTCCAATCCTATTAGTTATTTGTCACTCTTGCATAGCCCAAGATAAGGTTATTACATGGAATAATGTGGCTTGCAGGGATGTTTGCACTAAATACCGATAAAGCTGTTTTGTGGCTGGGTTCCACTCTTCCAGCTTTGTTCTCCTTCATCAAATTACATCTTGAAGTTGCCTGCACTGGAGAAATTAATACCTCCTTGATGAAATATCTAGCATGTACCATGCGAAGCTGGGGGAGTGGAAAGGGAAACATATTTATAGTATTAGCGCTGCCAGTCTGCAGCTGCCATGGGAGCGTCTGGGCACTGCCGCTGTGGCCCACTAATAAAATGAAATGATACCGTATGTGCTTTGTTTAATTTTGATGTCTTCATAATGTATTGCACAATCTGATTGATTTGACAATTTCCATTATGCTTGATAAAATATTTATTGAGCCCTGAAGATGATAACTCTTACCTAACCACCATTTATTTTACAGATGTGACATATTTAATATATAAGTAACATCACTCAGATCTTTGTTCCAGTTAGCCCATTACATTTTATTTGCAGAGTACAGTGTGAAACCATCAATAACCCTGTGATAGATCCCTGTCTGCTGGGTGCCTGACAGGTGCAGAAAGCGCTTGCTCACATTCACCAGCGCTGCCACATCCATCATGGCTAAGAAATTTACTGTGTGAAATTGGCCTCATCTGTCTCAATGCTTGATGCCGATAGAGTTTGTTTTTGTGATAGAGGTGTCGTTAGTCACCTAAGCATGCCTCCCCCGATGCTCATGCTCCCAGCCGGGGATTTATTTTTTAATTTGCTTGATTTTGCTTTACTTTCATTTGTAAAATTAAAAAAAACATACGTTGACACCATATTGCAGCAAGCGAGAGTCCCAGGTGTTTATTAGCTGAACATAGATATCCATGCATAGTATATTCATTGTAATTCATGAAAGTGCCGGTTCTAGCTAAATTATCAGAATGTCTGTGTGTCTGTAGGAAAGGCTATATCTGGCCATACATGAACAATTGTATCACTCTCTGTCCTAACCGCACAAATATTTGTGAACATCCCTTCGCTGGTTAGCTTCTGGTGGGACAAAGTTGTTTGGGAAAAAAGAAAAAAAAAACAGCTGATGCAAATTTATGGATATATCAGGTCACTGACCAACCTGGAAATGCAAGGCCTGGGGACAGATACGTTAATGGTTGTTGGTTATTGTATGGGAAAAACAAATGGTATGACAATCACTCTGGCATAATAGGGGTCATAGTAGGGGTCATTCACATTTGTATAAGAAAATAATTGCACTCTCCACTCTGCACTGGATTAAAAATTGTCACACATGCCATTTTTTGAGTTCAGATTTCAGCAGCCGTGCTCTCACATGCACTATAATCTAAACGAAGGTGCTTAAGGCACAAGGAGATAAACTGGCCAAGGCCACAATCATGTGAGACGCAAGTCTATCCTGTGTCAGCATCTAGTGTCAAAGGCCAAACTAATACTTTATTAGTTAGTGGTGTTGTTTTTCTCTCATCCAGAATGATACGTACCAGTTTCTTTGGGGAAGGGATAGGCATTTTCCTTGAGCCCCCAAAATCAGAGCTGATTAATATATATATATATATATATATATATATATATATATATATATCAATCCTTGATAAAGGTCCAAACGTGGACCGAAACGTTGGTATGCACAGTGGAATAAATGATTATTGACCAGTAATATTGGAGTGCTTATCTTCCTTATCGCTATTTATCATATTTTGATATAGCACCCACTTGGACAAGTCAGAGTGCGGATACACACCTGGACTATATATATATATATATATATATATATATATATATATATATATATATATATATATATATATATATATATATATATATATATATATAATGCATATGATCCGCAAACCATAAGACAAAGGAAAACCTGGGTGCTAATCATAATAAGATGGATAGAAATGCAAAGCGCCAGACAAGTTAAAGTGTCAAACAAAGCAGGTTTATTGAATCCGACGTTTCAGTTCCTCACAGGAACTTTCTTCAGGGAAAACAGAACACAGTGTACAGTGAGACGCTAGGCAACCCATACACAAAGTAGAAAAAACCCAGAGACCAAAGAAGTGTAGGAAAAAAGTGTGTGGTATAAAATCTAAGGTAACATTAGTCTCATGACAAGACCTCCTCACATATACATCGCAATCACAGTGCATAGGAACCATAACCGCACAATCCATAAACCACGGAGCATGGGGGCGTGTCTAGCGACCGGCCCAGGGTCCTGTAGAGGTGGGTATTGCACAGCGCAACTAGAGCTTCAGTGGGACGGAGCGGTATGACAAGCATCATAGGCACGTCCAACATTTCCGCTCAGGTTCCAAAGACTCCTGTTAGACTGCCAGGCATAGGAAAATCCTAATGCCCATCTTATGTAGTGAGTCATGGGTCTGAAGATAGGTTAAAAGTAGTGATGGGCGAATCTGTGGCATTTTGCTTCGCCGAATAATTTGTGAATTTCCTGTGAAATTCGCGAAACGGTGAAAAAATTGCGAAGCGGTTCCAGCGTCTCGTTTTTGACGCCGGCGTCTCGTTTTTGACGGCGTCCATTTTTTTTGGACGCTGGCAAATTTTTACATTGGTTTCACAAATTTATTTGCCAGCGGTGAATCGTTTGAATTCGCTGCAAATTCGCACCTGGCGAATAAATTCGCCCATCACTCTTCACCATCACTTTTAACCTATCTTCAGACCCATGACTCACTACATAGGATGGGCATTAGGATTCTCCTATGCCTGGCAGTCTAACAGGAGTCTTTGGAACCTGAGCGGAAATGTTGGCTCCCCTAACTAATATTAATATCTATATATATATATTCACAATGGTTAGGCTGGTACGTCACATCTTTTGCAGTAACCAGTATTTGCTCAGTAAAATAAACTCTGCTGATGCATCACATATTGGCTGAACAGCAGAGGTACTTTACTAAGGTGACCCAGGGAGTGTTCCTGTATTTAGCGATGTTTCCCAATAGAATTATTCTATCGTAACCCTCACTTCCTGCTGGTGTCATAGGACAAGGGTTCAATGCAAAAGGACATCTCTGCTCCCCATTGCAAAATCATCTTGTATCAACTTTGTATTGATTTGATGAGTTGTATTCTAGCATTATGTTGATTTTTCTGCAAAAACATGAGAGTGTGTGATAAATGTTTTTTTGTTTGTAAGACAGCTTTCACCCAAAACATTTCCCCAGCCATTTCTAAAACTGGCAATCAATTCATTTATACAGTTAATGGCTCACCAACCAACATTGGGTTTAAATAAATGCTACAAATTCCAGTATTCTTAACCTGCCTGCTATCAAAACGCAGCCCAGCAATTATTATTTAGATTTATTTCCTAAACACCCCATCAGTCATACTTCTAAAACATTGAGTGATTTTCAGCAGGGGATACTATATTGTTTTAATATATCAAGCGCATGAAAAAACAATACAGAATGCATTCTTCTGCTTTATACTCCTTTCTCTTCCATAAATTTAGCATAGCTTTGGATGTACGGCTGGCAGAAAAACACCTTCGAAGGTGCTTGCTCTCTGTGGTTGCATGTCGGATAGACAATTAAAGAGGCCTTAGAATGACATATCCCTTCTTGCCAACATAATTAAGGTGTATTATTTGTCACAGAGGTCAACGGTGAACAAATGTAATGCCAAACTGAGACTGAAAGACAGGGAAGGAGCAGATAATGAAATCCAGGGATGACAAATGGCTTTGAGTCTGACAATGTGGCATTTGACAGAAAGAGACGTAACCAGTCTACAACTTTCCTTGTGCTTCTGTAAGGGGCAGTAGGGTTCACTCCATGCTTGTTCTTTAGACAGAAATCATGGAGTTTTACCTCTGCAAAAATTTTAGCCACTGCAATGTTTCTACAGCCAATGTGTTTTAACAAATTTATTGGGGACACTAGCTGTCATGGGGCTGCGGAACCTCTGTGTTGGAAAAGTAAGTTCAGTATATAAAATACAGCATTTCTAAGCCATATAATTTTTTAGGCTTTGAGGCTGAACCTTCATTCACATAAACCAAACTCATATCCTCAAAGTCACTCCAAGCTGGCCATAGATGTTGAGATTTTTAAAAGATCCGATCCTCATTGTGAGACCACGATTTTCTGGGAACGATCGTACGATCGTACGATCGTACGGATTGACCATCAACTAAAAAGACCAATTTGCCAGGAAAACAAAAGGGGAGCTGCCTGCTTGGCCCTGCAAACATAGATAGATTGCACTGGGACGGACAAAGATTATTTGGCCTGGCCAATCAATTTCCTGACAGTAAAATGTACGATTGTTCGAATTCCACTAACCGCATGATAATTTTGAAGGATTGGTCGGACTTCCCTAAAATCGGCCATTCGGCAAGAAGAATCGTTGCGTCTATGGGGAGCTTAATTTGCTCTATATCTACCCTTAAAGGAATAGTTCAGTGTGAAAATAAAAACTGTGTAAATAGATAGGCTGTGCAAAATAAAAAATGTTTCTAATATAGTTAGTTAGCCAAAAATGTAATGTATAAAGGCTGGAGTGAACAGATGTCTAATAAAACAGCCAGAATCCAACTTCCTGCTTTTCAGCTCTATAACTCTGAGTTAGTCAGCGACTTGAAGGGGGGCCACATGGTACATTTCTGTTCACTGAGTTTGTAATTGATCCTCAGCATTCAGCTCAGATTCAAAAGCAACAGATATGACCCATGTGGCCCCCCTCAAGTCTCTGATTGGTTACTGCCTGGTAACCAGGGCAACCAGTCAGTGTAAACCAAGAGAGCTGAAAAGTAGTGCTCTGACTGACTTGTTAGACATCCAGTCACTCCAGCCTTTATACATTACATTTTTGGCTAACTAACTATATTAGAAACATTTTTTATTTTGCACAGCCTATCTATTTACCCAGTTTTTATTTTTACACTGAACAATTCCTTTAACAACTTCATCAAGAAATATGGCACAATAAAAACAACACACCCTGCACAGGGTTTTATAACTGGGTTGTTGTACACTGGCATAATTTTATCATTATTTTATTATCCTTTATATATATATAGTGCCAACATATTCCATAGCACTTTACAAAGAGCAACCCAAAAAATCTCAAGTAGCCCCTTACTGGAATCAAATACAGGACTTCAGTGCTACAAGGCAGCAGTGCTTAACATAGCACCACCATGGGGCAGATTCGCTAACCGGCAAAAAGTCGCCAGTGACCACTTCGCACCCATTGCCACACTTTGCCAGGCGAAACAACACTAATTCACTAAAATACGGAGTTTTGTCGTGGGTTGGTGACTTTTCGTTTGCGTTACTTCACCAATGCGAGCAATTCAAAGCGAAGATGCAATAGTGTTCATTTCTGCCTAGCGCAAATTTGCTAGAGATCTTGCTTTCAGGTTAATTTGCATATGGCTGGAAATTTAAAGTTGAATGGACGTCTTTATGTTATATGTTGCAGCAAATATGTTACATTTCCACTGTTAATTACACATGTCCAGGGAACCTTAATAAAGACATTAGAGTTGATATAATCCCCTACACATGAGCCCACTGTATAATTAATGTTCCATATGTTAGAAAATGTATGGGGGAAACGGTTACCCAAAAAAAGGTTTTAAGGACTTTTGAAGGTTATCACTCTGAAAAAAGGAAAAGACGCCAGCGGTTTTTGAACATTGATGCTTTGTCCACTAAATAATATGATGTAAGTAACAGACGATTGAGAATGATTTATGCACAAAGATCTTTGCTAGCAAATTGGCGCCTGCGCCCGTTAGTGAATCGCCGATGTCCCTGCGGGTGGTTACGCTGGCGAATTGTCGCCCTTTAGTAAATCTGCCCCCATTATTTTCCACTGTACCAAGCATGTACCACTAGTACTAGTATGTTGTACAATGTATTAATAGTACCCTACTGATGCACCTGATGAAGGCCAATGTAGCCGAAACATGTTGTGCAGGACTTTCTGCAAATAAAGAAATGAAATTTTAAATCAAGAAAAATGTGGTCTCCGGCTATTATCTTCTGTACTTACAACCAGTACAGTATCAGTCATGTACTAGTGATTGAGTATATTATATACAATAAAGCGGTCAATATATTTTTTCTACAAAACCCAAAATCAATAAACAGTTTCAAGGTACTATTGCAGTGGTGGCTATAGCTGTTTAGAGGGCCAATTTTAATTGAATTTGATTGAAAGAGTAAACATGTACTTCCCCTAACTTCCTTTTTTAGAAACCAACTGATTTTGATAAAAATAATAGTTTGCACCATAAGCAATCCTCAGCATCATAGAGGAAGGGAAAGACATGGCTATTTGTGTCACTGGCATCGCACACCTGTTCCAGTCTTTGTCACCCAGTCAATGACTCGCAGGAACTATGGGATTTGGAGGCACTAAAAAGGGAGTCAGAATCTGCGGAAAGAGCAGATAAAGGACTTGCAAACTGTGGAATGAGACAAAAGGTGGAGAATGAGAAGACAGATGACCAATGGAAAAAAAGGAAGTGGAACCCAAAGAAAATGGTTGATGCAGGTGTTGAGAAACGAGTAAGGAAATGGTCATTGTTAGTGGGAAATTACTGGATATTCTGTTACTTTAAAAAACAAAAACCAGAATAGCATAAACAACCAAAAAATGAACAATGATGTATTGTAGTTGCAAAGAATTAACCTGACAATAAATAAATACATTTCCTCGCTTCTTAATTCTTAAACCTGCATGCGGTGCTGCCTGTGTATCTCTCTTTCATTATCATAAAGGTGCAATTTGCATTTGTGTTAGGCTGCTCCAATTTTCTTGCTTTAGTCCAGCGTTTGGCAAGACTGCCACCACAGGCCATCATTAACCTTCCAAATCTGCCTCCAAACAAATAATACAAGAGCTCACTAATTTGAAGATCAAAAAGCCACTTGTCCATTATATAATTGAAATGAAAGGCAAAATGTAGCAGTTCTGAAGAGCACAGTAATTACTAGCTGTTAATTGCTCTCTCGTGGTGGCTCACTTTTAATTAAAAAGAACAGCTCGTCGCAGACCGATAAGCAATAGCGGAGACTCCTAGTTTAATCAACAAAGCAAAAGGGAAAAAAAAAACTTTTTCTGCCACAGCCAACAACAGCTTGAAAAATCTTCAGATGTCCAATTGAGATTAAAAACTGTTTATTTAGTGCCCTCATATTTTATTTTAATCAAGGAAATGATTATTTGAAGTCTTCCAAAGTAAGTGTCCCCATCACATCCCCGCTGATACTGTTGGGACTAATCACTTGCTTGTGGTTGTGATCAGTCAAGTAAAGAAATTTTGCTGCGTTCCTCTTGACTTCATCATTCTCTGGTAATTGGCCTGTCTGAGGTGAGCACTTTGTTTCCCTGCAGAATGCTTTAAAGTGTGGAAGGCCCACAGTGCATTTAATTACTCTTCACATTTCATGCCTTCAAAGTGAACTTTAATTTAAAAAGAGCACAATTTGCCCATCTTCATATTCATTGATTTTGGCTTTTGCCATGTTGCACTACATTCTACTAGAAGCATCTCTTCCCGCCTCAGATTTCCTATTTCTCAAAGCGAAAACAAAAATTCTTAGGGATTTTTTCATGCTGCGAAATTGAGGAAGGAACAGTTTTGTGAACTGGAAGTCATTTTCAACATATGTCTACCCAATCTATTATTTATTTGTTCATCTTGGAATTAGAATGCATTAAAGGGGAACTCCGGCTTCCAAACCAAAATTTGATAACACACACAAAACCCTAATATATATATAAAATGTGTTTTACTGAGCCAGATGAGTTGTATCTCATTATCACACGCCATTATAGCAGTGACATGTTACAATGTGTTTATCTGTGCACTTTTCTACACGCTCATCTCTCAAGTCACTTGTGTCATGTACAGCAGCACTTCATGTTGGTAGGCCTTTAACACAACGATTATGTGACCTTTCACATTTAGATAAAGCAGCCTGTTATTAAGCTTTTTTCTTCCCCTCTTCTCCCGTCTATTTTACGTTATTAATTTCCACACCTGTCAACGTTGTCTCGGCCTTCACAGTTTTCTGTTGGCTCATGTTCCCTCTTTCTCAGACTTGTTCTTGGGTTTATCAGAGGAAACACTTGCACTCACAGGGATGGCCTCCACACCGTGACAGATTAATCCACGCCGAGTGAACTTCCTTCTTCCAGAGTACACTAATTATTATGAAGGCACTTAAAACACAATGAAAGCTGACATCTGACAGACTATTTTCTGCTAGCTCAACATTGTCTTACTGACAGGCCTTGTCAGTTCCCAGCCTTAATTACACCCTGTTTACAAACATTAGGACTGACTTCAGATGAAGACTTGACAAAGGTTCATGAAGGTCAGGGTCACGTCACAAGGATGTTATCTGTCTGTGTTGCCTGATAAACAAGGGTAGGCTTGGGCATGAATTAATATGGAAGATAGATTTCAAATCAGTAGAACGACTCTGAGCTCACTGAACATCTTATCATTGTGCAGATACTTATCAGTCTAGAAATGCACTGGATGCTTGCCATTGGGTTATACCAACTCTGATTGTGGGTCTTTAATAGAGGTCGTGTAATTGCCTAAGGAAAGGGCTTGATTACAAAACCTGTTTTACCCAAGTAGAAGTTAGGAATCCGAGCGTAGATATCAAAAAACAAAAACACATTTAGTAACGAGGGAAGTTTTTTTTTTTAATGAAAATGTTATCTAAGCTATCTTTAAAATAAATATCAAACAGCTATATTCTTGTTTGTGTTTATATATCAATTTTTTTAATGCAATGAACTCAAGGAAAGCAAAATCAGATATTATTTATATCTATATAGTTGATAAGTCTGGAGGCATTTTAGCTTCCCATTGCTTCACTTTATACCTTAAACGGCTAAATTTCACGTTATAGTCTGGAGAGCACCTCAAGCATGTATCAGTTGTCTTCTATAATCAGTACTAATAACTAGCGATGAGCAAATTTATTCACCAGGCATGAATTCATGGCGAAATTCTGTATTTTACCATCAATTAATTTTTTTTGCCAAATTTGCCGCAACAAAACAATCTCTGAGACAAAATTATCACCATAAGAAAAAACACCCATTGACTTTAATGCATTTGGAGTGAGACAAAAAAAAGTCGTGCATGTAAAAAAGTGTTGCAAATAGAAAAATGTTTCGCCTGATGACTTCAATGTGTTTGCCCCCTGTTTCGAAACAGGACAGATTCATTTAACAATACTGATACAATTATGTATTATTATTATTAACATGTATTTATAGTGTGCCAATATATTGCGCAGCGCTGATATTAAACACATTCTGCCCTATAACCTATGCATATCACTCCCATGCAGGTAGAGTAGAAATATGAAATACAAGACTTTGCAGGCATTTAGAAATCACATTCACTGTATTGAAGTGCAGTAAGGATTCTGAAAGTGATTCCATGGAAGGATGGAAATGCAACCACTTACATGGTCACTGTCCAAACTACAATACTATTATGTATGTGGTTTCTGGGCTTCCCTGTGAGTCCTTGCATCCAATTTTAAGAGTTACATGGCTGTTGCCTGGTCATGCAATAGGCTTCTGAGGGTTGAACTTTTTTTCTGTTGGTCGGATTATTTTTCATTTTGAGCACATCCTTGTGGTAGCAACAGGAAACAAGCCTCATCTTCAATTTGACAGCCAGACTGACAGTCAGGGTCCAGTTCTACTCCAAAACTAATAGAAGCAACACTCTGCTCAATGGGAAACCAGTTTGACGCCTCAAAAAGAATAACACAAGATTATTTGTTTAGTTTAAAAGAACACAAACATCAGAATCAATCCCAGAGTATTTGCTTTACTGCCTGTTGCCTTATTGTTCAACACTTCACTGCTGGTATTTCAGCTTTCATTAGTTGCTATTGTTATTCCTAGAGCTTAAAGGGATACTGTCATGGGAAAAAATTTTTTTTTTCAAAATGAATCAGTTAATAGTGCTGCTCCAGCAGAATTCTGCACTGAAATCCATTTCTCAAAAGGGCAAACAGATTTTTTTATATTTAATTTTGAAATCTGACATGGGGCTAGACATTTTGTCAATTTCCCAGCTGCCCCAAGTCATGTGACTTGTGCTCTGATAAACTTCAATCACTCTTTACTGCTGTACTGCAAGTTAGAGTGATATCACCCCCCTCCCTTTTTCCCCCCAGCAGCCAAACAAAAGAACAATGGGAAGGTAACTAGATAACAGCTCCCTAACACAAGATAACAGCTGCCTCGTAGATCTAAGAACAACACTCAATAGTAAAAACCCATGTCCCACTGAGACACATTCAGTTACATTGAGAAGGAAAAACAGCAGCCTGCCAGAAAGCATTTCTCTCCTAAAGTGCAGGCACACGTCACATGACCAGGGGCAGCTAAGAAATTGACAAAATGTCTAGCCCCATGTCAGATTTCAAAGTTGAATATAAAATAATCTGTTTGCTCTTTTGAGAAATGGATTTCAGTGCAGAATTCTGCTGGAGTAGCACTATTAACTGATGCGTTTTGAAAAAAACTTGTTTTCCGATGACAGGATCACTTTAATCAGACCAAAAAACAAATAGTTTTGGTGCAATAAAAAGATCAACCAATATTCCAAATGTGCAACAATTTGTAACATTGATTAGAAATAATAAGAAACAGTAAATTAAATTAGCATTAATAAAAAGAAAAACAATGACCAGTTATAGATGTATTCAATTGCCCCTGATAGTTATTTATGCAAATTGACTCTAAAACATTATGGAGCAAATATAATAATGCTGAATTAATGTTTTCTATATGGCAGGACTGATTTAATAATTAAATTCCTGCATTTCCATAAACTGGTAGTAACAAGGAAAATAATTTTTACGATATTGTGCAATGCCCAATAACTTGCATTGCATTAAATTGGAAATGATAAAATAAAAATGATGAGCTTCATTAAAAATATCATTATGAGCTTCATTTCATGGAAATAAGGGACTTTCTAAAACCTTTAAAACTTTTTTAAAAAACAAATCCAGTTACTCTTCACCCCCTCAGCAATCTGTCTCTTTATGAAGGAGTCAGATTTTTACTGTCAGGTGAAACACATTGGCGCATGCTCCATTTGTTTAGACAATGTATTAAAGTTTACAGGCTGTAAAAATAACCAACTATATCTTGGAGAGCCACACCTAGCCCATTGCCTTTCAGATGGACAATACACAATTAATATCACCAGAAATTTCAAGTTTCAATAAGCAAACAAAAAATAAGCAGATTGTTATCATCACTGTCAAGGCCTGTGTAAAATGGAAGAATTTGGGGGGGAAATTTTATATTATTAGTGAAAGGCAGCAACACTAAAGATATAGTAGCTGTTTAATGAAATGAGTATTTTATTCATTAAATGACCTCTCACACTACTAAGCTACTAAGCAATAACCAGTGGCTTAACTAGATATTACTGGGCCCCACAGCAAATTATTTTTCAGGCCCCCAAAATTTTTAGCAGTTGACTTGTTTTACCAATATTTATTGAAACTGTATTATGAATTAGGGCCTCGTGGGGCCCCTATACCTCCTGGGCCCCCCTGCAGGCGCAGGGTCTGCTTCCTCTATAGTTACGCCCCTGGCAATAACCATAACTTGATGCCTTCCCCTTTAGTATTACATCAAGCAATTCTTCTACAGCCTATCCACACTGAAAAGCTCATCAACCTAATTGGAAACCAATAACACTAGTGAAACACTCTCTGGAAGAGAACATGTGAGCCTATAAGGAGTGACAGAGGTCATTCTGCTCAGTAGTCTCTGACTGACCACTAGACAAGCTTGAATTATGAAGAGCAGAACTGACGTGTGCCAAGGACAACCACTAGCTGCAACAAGAGAATGGCATCTGCATCTAACTGAAATAGATACATGAAGCACATCTTATGGTACAGACATCAACAATTACAACTAGTGATGGGTGAATAAATTCACCAGGCGCAAATTCCTGGTGAATTTCCGCGCCTGCCACCATCGAATAAATTCGCAAATCTGCATCAAAAATTCGCTGGCGAAAAATACACAGCGTCAAAATAGCTGCACGTCAAAATTATTTGTACGCCCACTGACTTTGGATAAAATAGGCGCGTGTATATGTTACTGGCGTCGAAATAGATGCGCGTCAAAATTATTTTCATGCCCATTGACTTCAATGCATTTTGCAAAACTTGCACACCTTAGTGCTCTTGCACTTCTGTCTGGCATCTATCTAAATGACCCCCAATGACCATATGGAATAACTAAATATGTCTTTTCTGTGGCTTAAAGGGCATGTAAAGCCAAAAAAATAAAATCCCATTTTTACTTTCTTTAATGAAAAAGAAACCTATCTCCAATATACTTTAATTAAAAAATGTGTACCGTTTTTATAAGAAACCTGACTGTATGCAGTGAAATTCTCCCTTCATTTACATTTGCTGTGGATAGGAATTGTCAGATGGTCCCTAACTGCTGAGCAGGGAAACAATCATACTTATGAACAGCAGGGGGAGCCCCTGCCTTACTTCCCAGCCATGCAGAACTCAAGCAGCTTTGTTTATGACGATCCCTAAGCAGCCCAGACCACACTGAGCATGTGCACAGTCTTAGTCTTGCAAAGATGTTTAACAAAGTTATAAGATGGTGACCCCCTGTGGCCAAATTTGAAAGCATAAATTATTTGTTTGATTAGGCTTGTGGTGCAGTAAGTTCATGTTTATATTTAGTATACAAAATACAGCATTTCTAGCCTCATTCTATTTTAGACTTTACATGCCCTTTAAGAGAAAATGTTTGCAGCAATTTAAACATATAAAAGAGATGTGGAATTTAATCATTTGTGCGTTGTCGTTAAAATAGCAGCACTTGACATCAGTTTTTGTGTCAATTGAAGCAAATGACTGACTAAGGATGCTGGGAATTTTAGTCGACAACAGCCATGTGGCAGTAATAAGGATGTCACAGAAGGGCATATTTTGCTAACTACACTTCAGGTAAGGCACATCAACCACAAAAAACAGCTACGCACAGTACAAACTTTCATTAAAACCATTGAGTTAAAAAGAGCCAATACAATTTTTGTTTTCTTTAGTGTTAGAGGGTGTACAGATCTGTAAAACCTTACAGCTTAATCACGTTATGCGATGGCCATAATCTGCATCTGAAAGCTTTGCAACAACCCTTTTCTCTATAGCATGTGGTTTTAGACCTTTCATGTGTTTTAAATGGCACCCGTCTGATTTCTCAGTTATTATTAGGTCAGATATTCCTTTCCTGAATGTTTTCTTTCTAACATATACTCCAGAATGTTGCTGAAGAAGCATAGCGGGTGCAATCCAGCGAGAAACCACAGTGGCCGGGAAGCATTTCCAGTCACCAGAACATCTAATGGGGATTTCGGAATCTACTTACAGCTGATTAGAAGAGCTAAGCCCATTTTATTTATACTGTTCCTTTGCCAACATGTTACATGGTGTATTGGGTGAGGGATATTCAGAAAAGGAATAATGAGGAAAGCTGAAAGCCTGGTGATATCATTAATCATAAAATAATCAGATTCTGCTGTTTTCATTTCTAGAAGGAAAAGGATAGGAAAGCAAGGATTACTATGTATAGTTTACTCTTTTTACTTAGCAGGTCCATTATAGTACTCATTTAAGGACAGGTGGGTCTCAACAGTGGGGTTTTTATTTACTCATTTAATTTATGAAATAATTAACTTTATATAACCTGCCTAACTAGCAGGTCATATATAGACTTAAAGGTTAAATTAATGGACGTGTCTTTTTTAAACCTAACATTTACTATGTTACTATGTCTATAGGTATTTGTCTTCTGTATATGAAGCACCCTAACCCTGTAATTTGATTCTTAAAGGGGTCCTGTCATCAGAAAACATGTTTTTTTTTTTCAAAACACATCAGTTAATAGTGCTACTCCAGCATACTTCTGCACTGAAATCCATTTCTCGAAAGAGCAAACAGATTTTTTTATATTCAATTTTGAAATCTGACATAGGGCTAGACATTTTGTCATTTTCCCAGCTGCCCCTGGTCATGTGACTTGTGCCTGCACTTTAGGAGAAAAATGCTTTCTGGCAGGCTGCTGTTTTTCTTTCTCAATGTAACTGAATGTGTCTCAGTGGGACATGGGTTTTTACTATTGAGTGCTGTTCTTAGATCTACCAGGCAGCTATTATCTTGTGTTAGGGAGCTGTTATCTGGTTACCTTCCCATTGTTCTTTTGTTTGGCTGCTGGGGGGGAAAGGGAGGGGGGTGATATCACTCCAACTTGCAGTACAGCAATAAAGAGTGATTGAAGTTTATCAGAGCACAAGTCACATAAATTGGGGCAGCTCGGAAATGGACAAAATGTCTAGCCCCATGTCAGATTTCAAAATTGAATATAAAAAAATCTGTTTGCTCTTTTGAGAAATGGATTTCAGTGCAGAATTCTGCTGGAGCAGCACTATTAATTGATAAGTTTCCCCAATTTGACAAGGAAAATTAATGAGTTACATACACCATGAGGCAGATACACTAACGGACGAATTTCCGCCAGTGTTAGCTTCGTCCCCACCACAACACTTCGCCAGGATCAAATACGCTACGAATACGCTAATTTACTAAAATGCAAAGTTTTGTCTTGGGTGTCGAACACTGGCGACTTTTCACTAGCGTTACTTCGGCAGTGCGAGCATTTCATATTGAAGACATGCTAGCTTTCATTTGTGCCTAACGAAACTTCGCTAGTGATCTTGCGCTTAGGTCAGTTTGCATAGGGCAGGAAATTTAAAGTTGTATGGACGTCTGACCTTACTATATACCACAACGTTACACAGCCACTGTACGCCATTGTATAAATAAATAGCCATTGGATACAATTGTTCTCTATGAGCACATGTGCGCTTTATTATGTTCTTTATCATTTTCTTACTACTATCATATCACAATGATACACCCATCATGTCAGACGTTTAGCATTATTTATTAAACATATTAAATCTGCTGTCCTGTCCCTGCACTATGCTGTCCTGTCTTGCAGGAGTTGTATATTTTTGCACTTGCACTTTTTGTCGGTTGTCCGGTAAATCTATGTTGTGTTGTGTAGCACCATGGTCCTAGAGGAATGTTGTTTTGTTTCACTGTGTACTGTACAAATGTATATGGATCGGATACGCTAAGGAATTGTTGCTAGCGTTAGCCACTTTGCACCTTAGTAAATCTACCCCCATATCTGGCTGCATTGCCAAAATTATTATAGCATGTAAAAGGCTTTTTTTAATAAGTAAAGACAGGTTGGACCATGCCTGAGAGATAATTAAAGAACTGTTGCTTTATTGAGTCATCAACAAGTTTTCATGGATACTTTAGCCATTGGAGGTACTGTTGGTACAACAAGGAGGTAGGTGGTAGAAGGCATATGGGCATGTCACTAAGCTTGTATACCATTTAGATACATAGGCTATGGAATGCCAGGGTCTGTACTATAATCTTCATCTTCCACTGCACTGCACTACATTTTTATTGCCGTGGGCACAAGTGCTATGTTCCTAGGTCCAATATTGTGCCCCCTATAAGCCCCCTGGTGCACAAAGAGCTTCAGGCGTGTAAAGTGCAAAAGACGTTGTACTTTGCACCCATTTCTTGATGATCTAGCTAATTGTTATGATTAATCCTTAACAGTTTGTGTCTAGTAATCCAAATTTCTTCCGGTCTGTGTAAGGATGCTTTATTGTGGCAAGTGCTGTGAAAACATCAGAACAATGCCATTCTAATCTGAAAGATCTGTTCATTGGAAAAACAAGTTCTTGAAGGACAGACATCCTTTGCAAAATTGTTCTGCATTGCCCCCCCCCCCACCCTTTCTCTCTGCTGTGTGTCATCTGCTGTTATCATTAATGATCTGTTTTTACAAATAAAGTGCTCTTTGGAAAAGTGACCTGCAGCCAATCATAATAAAACTAATGAAACCCATAATTGTCTCCTGATAATCTGCACTTGTGGTATCCAAGATAATACAAATATGCTTAACTAACACTTTCCCTGCTAAAGGTGGCCATTCATGCACCGATATTATGTACAAAACTCATTTTCGTACGATATTCGATGCGTGTATGGCGGGAGACGACCGATATCGGCAGAAGACTTGAATAAGAAGCTTGTCGATCGGCCCAGCCAGAAAATTTTGGTCGGGTGCCTTTGAAGGCACCTAAACATCAGCCATTGGAAAGTACTGAATGGTCAGATACAGGTGGTATTCTATTGTTTCTATCTGTATATCTGACAATTCAGCTCTACACATGTGTATTGAAACCAACTCCTGGAAAGATATTTTCCAGGAAAGATCATAATTGTTAGATGTCATAGGTAACACAGTGAATATACATATACTGTCTAGAGAAGGAATTCCATATTTAACTACTACTAAAAATGCCATCATTCCTGCTCAACTGCAAAAACTGGGTAATCAAATTTTTCTCAGCTAACCAATCCCTTTGTCTATACATCTCACTAATAGCTCCATTTTGCATACTCTTGGATTAAAGCAGAACTACACAGACTAATTCTGGATTCTGTTAAAAACACTATTGGGGTGTTGTTTGGCGAGAGTGGGAGATACTTTATTTTATCACAGCACATTAAGCACTGCTGCTTATTGATAAAGCCTTTTTGAGTCAAATAACATGTCTCTTTGTTTTACTGAAATGAACAAATATGGGAACAGAAAGTGAAATAATTTCCACTGGTTAGTAGAATATATTTTATTTTTAATCTTATTTTATCTTTAATATTGCTATGACCCACAGTACCTAAAAATAAACAATACCTTACGTTTAACTATAGGTATAATATTTCATTCCTATTGATATTTGTATCCAAATACTGGCAACATTTCACCCTGAACACTATAGCCTATGGGAATCTTATCTTTTCCCATCAAATTCTTCTTCACACAGCAACTGTCGGCATTTAAGGTTTAATGGCACGGCCCTCATTATATTAACTGGCCCAGCCAGACAAGTTGCTCTATTACTTGTATTTTCTTTTTGTTTTAGTCCATATTTGCCATTATGGATGTATATATGAAATTTATATCTTTATTTATTTTGTGCTACTTTTATTTGCAGCATTGTACATTTTTAAAGTTATTACTGCGTCAAAATATCAAGGGAGAAAACAGTGCCGTAACTATAGTGGTAGGATCGCAGATGGGAAAAAGGGAATTTGTTGGATTTATAGAGGAACAGACCGCAGGGTCACGATGGCGGGGACCCTGGGAACAGGGAGGCCTGGACTGAGATGTCTGCTACCTCTATAAGTCTAAGAAATCCCTTTTTCTCGGCCTCACTTATGCAAGATCAGGCAGGAGGAGGAGGTGGCAGCCGTGAGAAGTGGGTGGCTTTGTAGGAGTGCCATTAGATTTTTTTTGTGGGAGGGACACAAATGTGGCGAAGAAGGCAGGAGTTAAAGTTCAAAAAATGGCGGATGGCTTCCATATCTTTACTTTTGAACCTTACCTTACAGTTTGTACATGACCCCTAGAGTCTTTTATTACATAACCCCATTAATTAAATAGAGGGAATAGTGCATAATATGTATCACAATACTGAGTACACAGTACAGAATACAGAATGTTTCAGATTTCCGGTAATTCTACATTTTCCATTCATTATGCATTATGCTAGTGAGCATCAGAGTTGGACGTTCACACAGGGCTCAAGTTAGGGTTGCAACTCCTGGGATCCTATTATTCTTCCTCAGGATCAGGCACAGTAACCTCTAGTTAATCCAGTGGGTGAGAAGAAGAGAGCCTTGTGTAGCTTGCTCTCTATGCCCTGCTGTGTTTGGTTGGCAGAAATGTATGCCCATGCTCAGATTACTAAACCTGTGGATTAAGGAAATGCATGCCTTCATAAATAAGATCTGCCAGGATGCATGTCATGCAGAAGGGTAACTTGCTTGTTACTGGATTGAAGATTTTTATGGAATTTGAGTAAGAGGCCTATTTATTCGAGATACATGGATAAAAGAGCTGATATTTGTAAAAAGAGCCAATTACTACTAGTGATGAGTGAAAATTCTGAATTTTGCCATGTGCGAATTTTCTTTGCGAAAATTTGCAGTGGAAAAGTTTCGCCTAAAAAAACGCCCATAAGAAAAAAACTCCCATTGTCTAATGCATTAGGACAAAAAGTCACCATAAGAAAAAACATCCTTTGACTTTAATGCATTTGGAGCGAGAAAAATTGTTGCACGTAAAAAAATGTCAAGTGTAAAAACTCCCATTGACTTTAATGCGTTTTGTAGAATTTCACCGTTTCGCAAATTTTTTCGTTGTTTCACGACTTTTTCAGCGAACCGAAACGGGACAGATTCACTCATCACTACTAATTACTCATCAGTAAGGAAAGTAGTGCATTGTGGGTACTAATACTGTCATTTAGGCATTTCTGTATAGTCCCTTCAATAACTGACATACAGAATGAATACAAGAACTGCCGTTTCCCAGCAATTTATGTGTTTTGCACCTATTCTGCTACTAGCAAGCCTTTCTGGAGAACATGAGGAATGAAAGCTTCGCCCAGCTAAGGTCCCAGATAATTCCAAATATTTTTACACATCATTTGATTTCAAACACTTGATTTTTCATCCAGAGAAGGTGATAGGCCAAAGCATAGGCATGAAATATAAAAGACACCATCCTAAGAAAAAGCTTTGCCTGAGTGCATCAAAAATTGCCTGTGTCATCTCTTTGTCATATTTATCTAGTTTCACCGGGTCCAACAAACACACAGTAAATGGGATTTTATTATTTTTAAAAAAAAAAAAAAATTTGTGTGCAGGGTCCCTTGAGGACAGGGCTGAAAAATAACTGCCCTGTGATTTAATATATAACAAAGCACAAAATCACAATTTGTTAACATCGCCATCAGATATAACCAACCACTGCTTTTCCTCAAAAGAAACTGCATGCCGACTTGGGTAAATTATGCTTTTCTGTGAGACATATGTTTGCAAAATGTTAAGAATAAAAATGTAATTAAGTTTCTTTCACTATGCAAAAAATACAATCAGATTTTACGGGCCAATTGAATGAAAAGAGTGAAACGCAACACTCAATTTACACCCGACTTATTTAACATGAACCCATCAGACATAATTTTACCAGCAATGCAAAAGTAAATGAACTTGGCAACGTACATAAAAATGTTGAACAGTGGCAAAAATAAATAAATAAACAAGTGGAGTGGTATTTGAAACCTACTTGCACATCTAAATTAGGGATGCACCGAATACAGGATTTGGTTCGGGATTCGGCCAGGATTCGGCCTTTTTTAGCAGGATTCGGATTTGGCCAAATCCTTCTGCCCGGCCGAACCGAAACCGAATCCTATTTTGCATATGCAAATTAGGGGCGGCAGGGAAATCGCGTGACGCTTTGTCACAAAACAAGGAAGTAAAAAAAAGTTTCCCCTTCCAACCTCTAATTTGCATATGCAAATTTGGATTCGGATTCATCTCTGTATTCGGCCGAATCTTTTGCGAAGGATTCGGGGGTTCGGCCGAATCCAAAATAGTGGATTCGGTGCATCCCTAATCAAAATTCTATTTTATTCTCCAGGTGCCAGCAATAATCAGAAAATATTCTTTACTGGTAATCCTTCATACTGTAGAAAAACATAAAAAAAAATAATACTTGACTAATTCCATCATGTATTAACCCATAGCAATAAAAGTGCAATTAGTTTTAAAGCAACAGTAAGACCAATAAAATGAAAGTCTTTTGAAGTAATGCAAAAAGAATATACTGTTGTCCTGCACTATTAAAACTGGTGTGTTTGCTTCAGAAACTCTACAATAGTTTATATAACCAACTGCTGTGTAGCCATGGGGGCAGCCATTCAAACCTGTAAAAGGAGATAAGACACAGGCTACACATCAGATAACAGATAAGCTCTGTTGTACACAATGGGATTTTCAGATCTGTTATCCATTGTGTAGCCTGAACGTGAATGGCTACATGGAAGCAAAAGCTCCAGTTTTACAAGTGCAGAGCATCCGTACATTATATTGTCCTTAAAGACATTTTCATTTTTTGCTGCTACTGTTCCTTTAATAGGCATTGAAGCTAATGGATGATTGATTGTTATGGGTTACTACACTGGTGCATTAGTAGAATGGCCAGAAAATATTTAGCATTTGGGCCATAAGTCTGTGCAAAAACTGATATTCAGGTCTTAAAAATGAGCACAATCATAACCAGGAATAATGGACCCTTCTGTAATGGAAACATGTAATATTATTGATGGACATTATATATTATACACGATAACATTCATTCTAAACAATAAATTGCTTAAAAAAAGTTATGGATCTTTCCTTAATTTGGATCTATCCTAAACAAGCCCAATAGGATTGCTTTGTCTCCAAAAGGGATTAAAATTCTCTTAGTTGGGATCAAGCACAAGACACTTCTATTACAGAAGAAAGGGTAATTATTTAAAAAAAAAAATATTGATTGAAATTGAGCCGCAAGATGGCCTTCCTGTAATTTGGAATTTTCTGGATACTGAGTTTCTGGGTAATGAATCCCATGCCTGTAACAGTTAAAGTCATACTGTCATGGGAAAACATGTTTTTTTCAAAACACATCAGTTAATATTGCTGCTCCAGCAGAATTCTGCACTGAAATACAATTCTCAAAAGACCAAACAGATTTTTTTATATTCAATTTCGAAATCTGATATGGGGCTAGACATATTGTCAGTTTCCCAGCTGCCCCCAGTCATGTGACTTGTGCCTGCACTTTAGGATGGAATTGCTTTCTGGCAGGCTGTTATTTCTCCTACTTAATGTAACTGAATCAGTCTCAGTGGGACTTGGCTTTTACTATTGAGTGTTGTTCTTATATCTACCGGGGAACTGTTATCTTGTGTTAGGGAGCTGTTATCTGTTTACCTTCCCATTGTTCTGTTGTTAGACTGCAGTACAGCATTAAACAGTGACTGAAGTTTATCAGAGCACAAGTCACATGACTGGAGGCACCTAGGAAACTGACAATATGTCTAGCCCCATGTCAGATTTCAAAATTGAATATAAAAAAATCTGTTTGCTCTTTTAAAAAATGGAGTTCAGTGCAGAATTCTGCTGGAGCAGCACTATTAACTGATGTGTTTTGAAAAAAACATGTTTTCCCATGACAGTATCCCTTTAAGAATTGTTTCAGAGGTGCCACTCTTGTTTCATTTTATTTTCATGCCTCCAATGGCATTGTAATTCAAGCCCTAACATTAACATGATATTAGTGGAAATTCCATGCAATGATAGCGAAAATATTTTGATAAAACTGTGAGGGCAAAGACCAAGACACTGGCTTAAGTTTTAACATAGAAAACAAAAATTTCAATCCTTTGGTTTGGTGTAGGTTATTTGGAAAAGATATTTCATCATTTCTATTATTATTTCTCTACATGCTGTGCTGGATAAAGGGTAGAGCTATTTAAGAAGAAGAAGCACATTAATGCATTGGCCGAATAATAATAATAACAAATTCATTACAAATATATAGAGACAAGCAAGTAGTTATGTGTCTCTGATGCACCAGCAAAACCCAGGCCAAAACAAGAACGTATGGCTTTTCTTGCAGTATCTTGTCTTAAGTTTATCTTGTCTGGGTGAACAACTAAGAAGGGCAGGTCGGGGCAAATCAGGTCAAAATGTACCTCCTTTGACCTGTTAGCCATCTCTTTTGTATATACAAGTGCATTTGGAATGTGAAGCAAATCATCCTATTCTCATTGCTGATTACTTCAGGAGCTTTTAGGAATTCAGCTTGCAAGCTATGCCTCATTCAATGCAGTTGATTAGTTCCACCGTGGAGTGCTCTAGACGGGACAATAAGTGGATGACAGACATAGTGATTCATAGATTACTCTGCTAAGAGCTGCAGGTGCTTTTGGAAGAGAAAATAAAAAAGAAAGAGGCTGAGTCACTTCTCAAAGCTGTCCCTTGTCAAAAGATTAACAAGAAGACCTACCCCACTCAACCACAACATAAAAAATGGCAATGCACTGTTCATTGAGAAAATAATTTGTTCCTAACAGGATTAATCTCTAGACAATTCTGGAAAAAAAGAAGAAGAGCAATTAAAATATAAGACTGATGTTCCCAAGGAACAATCATTTATTCCAGGTGAAAGAAAATCCTATAACCATGGCAGCATCATAAAGGCTGAGCATTTGCAGAATTCTCATTTGCAAGTTTTTATTTCCCAAATAATAAAAAAACAGCCATTTGTAAAAACAGTACATGCAACATATTGAACACAAAAACACAACAAACTCTTATATTGGGTAAAGCTGGAATAAACCTGTATTCAAATAGACAGGTTGGACATGGTAGTCAACCAGGTCCAGTTACAATAAAAGGCAAACGAGAGCCTCGTAAGTAGGCAAACTCCTTTATTACCAATAGAATATATTCTTTCAGGGCAAAACTCTGCTTTTTGAGTTAAAGTGGTATTTGGCCTGAGGTCAATTACTCCTCCAACAGCACTTTATGACTGAATTCATGTTTAACAAATAATGTGCAGTTCATTTTATGCAATTCTAGTTGCTAGTAACACTAGTTTTATATAGTTACCTACATAAGAGGAACAATGTTTAATACAGGTCTGGAAAGCCATAACAACCATTTAATAATTTAATCAATCAAACAATTAAATATTTACTTTCATCCAGCAGTCCAGTAAATTTTGCCTGCTCATTTTTTGCCAACAGTTGCTAAACCCCACAGCAAAACATTTTATTACACTACCCACCCCCATACCCCACAAATCTGTGCACAATTCTCATATTGGATCACAGTAATGGGGGATACAGGCCGTTGAAGAGAAGGGCTCATCATCAGTGAGCTGAAGCTATCCTCGCCCACACAGGATTTTCAAACCTGCGCAAGCAGTCGGGCAGACCTATCAGAGGGCCCCATACATGGCACAATAAGCTGCTGACTAGCAGCTTTTATTGGCCCATGTATGGTTACCTTACGTCAGGAGTGCCCATACTTTATTAATGCAAGATCTACTTTTGGTGATGCTGTCCCATTATGATCTACATCCATAAAACATTGTTAAGCATTCTGTTCCATTAAAATATAACTTAAATATTGATTTATGACAAAATGTATATGTCTATATTTAACAAACAGCTATTTCTTATGTGACCTTAACATAATAAATATCTGAATTAAATCTATGTCACAGGAGGGTGATTTAGACAAGCTGTTTGTTGACAGTGTCTTGAGATGTACTGATCACCAGCTAAAGGTCTACTTGTAGATCCCGATCTACCTCTTGGGCATCTCTGCTTTAAAGGACATTTAAAGTCTAAAATAGAATAAGGCTAGAAATGCTGTATTTTGTATACTAAATATAAACATGAACTTACTGCACCACAAGCCTAATCAAACAAATAATTTATGCTTTCAAAGTTGGCTACAGGGGGTCACCATCTTATAACTTTGTTAAACATCTTTGCAAGACTAAGACTATGCACATGCTCAGTGTGGTCTGGGCTGCTTAGGGATCATCATAAACAAAGCTGCTTGAGTTCTGCATGGCTGGGAAGTAAGGCGGGGGCTCCCCCTGCTGTTCATAAGTTTCCCTGCTCAGCAGTTAGGGACCGTCTGACAATTCCTATCCACAGCAGTAAATGAAGTGAGAATTTCACTGCATACAGTCAGGTTTCTTATAAAAACTGTACACATTTTTTAATTAAAACATATTGGAGATAGGTTTCTTTTTCATTAAAGAAAGTAAAAATGGGATTTTATTTTTTTGGCTTTGCATGCCCTTGTCATTTTAAAAGGTAGGGGGATTGTACAGGCACTGTACATATTTATCTGACATTCATATTCATTTGACATTAATAATTGTTGGGAATATGATGCAAGTCAGTTTTGTGTGTAAGGTGCAACACGCAGTGGGATCTTTAACATCTTCTCAAAGCAGCTGATAATTCTAGGGTCCCTTGCCTTGTGCAAACTGTACTTTCCACTTTGTACCTTGTGAAGCAATGAAGGCTCAAATTGTGTTTTACCTGAAGCTAAAGGGGAGAGTGTATGAAAGTATCTTCATGAATATGAATTTTGCACAGGGCTGGATGTGCCTGGGGAGAAATACTTTTCTTTTGTATGATGACTGTTCCTGCTGCATTGAACTTTCCCTTTCTTATCCCAACTGGTTGGCTTACTTGACTGGCATTGCTGACAAGGCCAAGGTACAGCAAGGTAACCAGAAGCTGTGTAAGCAGGCACAATCGGCAGAATCAGGTAGGCAACTGATGGCTGTGGCTTGCCAATAGGTTAAAGCCAGACAGGCTTTTTCTTCCGGCACTTACATGGTCAGAGGATGGAGCCAATCAAATAACACTCATCCTACACTACTTATTACTTGTTGCTTAGGAACATTGAGCTGTTGACTTATAATCTTATCACAGGCCAGAAGTTGAAGTACATGGAATAATAGTCTACACAAAAGCTTGCGTGCAGGCCCCTTTACTCTTGCCATGGCATACTGGAGGCACGCCTTCCAACCAGGGTCAGACTGGTGGATGCAGGGCCCACAGGGGCTGCCACCCCAAGGGCCCCAACACCCCCCAAGGGGCCCCTGCCATGCCCCCACATCTGCCTACAGGGACAGTCACCACCCAACCTATATTAGCTGTCAGGTTCTGCTGGGATTCAAGCCAGGGACCTTTAAGTTTCTGGCTCAATGCCTTAACCATTTGGCCTGGTGAGTAGTCTGCAAGGTTGCTCACTATATGTTACCTGGCCTCTGCAGCCCCAGCTCAGCAGCAGTCGGATTGGTTGCAGTCAGCAATCTCTGCCCTATTTAAGGCCAGCCCTCCGAACAGCATTATATGGCCATCCTAGTACTGTGGCAGCACCCCTAGCTAGGTTATTCCCACTCTAGCCCTTTTCCCCTTGATTCTGCCTTGTCCTTCCTTGCCTTGCTTTATCTTCATTGTACTTTCCCAGCCTTGACCTTGTCCTGACCTCTGCCTTACCTGTTCCTGATTTCTGCTTCCTGTTTTACCTTTTACCTTTCCCTGATTTCACCTTAAACTGACCTTGCCTTGCCTGTTCCGGATTTCTGCTTCCTGTTCTGCCTTGTACCTAACGCATCCTGCTCTCCAGCCCTCTCCCCTTCTGCTCCAGTGCCTTTCTGCTCAAGTCTCCTCCCGGCAATCCAGTCCCCTCGCTATCCAGTCCCCTTCTGCTCCAGTCCTTTTCTGCTTCAGTCCACTTCTGCTCCAGTCTCCTTCTGCTATCCAGTCCTCTCGCTATCCAGTCCTCTCGCTATCCTGCCCTCCCGCTATCCTGTCCTCCCGATATCCTGTCCTCCCGCTATCCTGTCCTCCCGTTATCCTGTCCTTGTCCTGACCCCTGCCTTACCTGTTCCTGATTTCTGCTTCCTGTTTTACCTTTTACCTTTCCCTGACTTCACCTTAAACCGACCTTGCCTTGCCTGTTCCTGATTTCTGCTTCCTGTTCTGCCTTGTACCTAACCCATCCTGCTCTCCAGCCCTCTCCCCTTCTGCTCCAGTGCCCTTCTGCTCAAGTCTCCTCCCGCTATCCAGTCCCCTCGCTATCCAGTCCCCTTCTGCTCCAGTCCTTTTCTGCTTCAGTCCATTTCTGCTCCAGTCTCCTTCTGCTATCCAGTCCTCTCGCTATCCAGTCCTCTCGCTATTCTGTCCTCCCGCTATCCTGCCCTCCCGATATCCTGTCCTCCCGATATCCTGTCCTCCCACTATCCTGTCCTCCCGCTATACTGCCCTCCCGCTATCCTGTCCTCCCGCTATCCTGTCCTCCCGCTATCCTGTTCTCCCACTATCCTGTCCTCCAGATCTACACCCCCACCGTCCAGTCTCATCCTTTCAGTCCGACCCTGTTTCCGACAACACGACATGTATTTTGCCATAACGTGTCTGTGGTATAATTTGCTCCTCCTGACCAATGTGCATCTAAAGTTATTTAGATGTGACACAAGTGTCATCTGTAAGAAGAAGCTAATTTGGAAAATGGTGGTAAGAGTCAAACAGGTCAGGAATATGGGTGCGTGGGGCAATAGGATTAAAAAGTAGTGTTTTGTATACTATTGTTGTGATAATAAATAAAAGATCTGCTTTCCAAAGCTAAAAACCGGATAACCGAAATGAGTCAGACATTACACCTTTTTATTATCCCTTAGGTGTTTGGGCAGCAAAGAGGGTTGCCCCAGTGTCCTCTTCAGATCTTGTTGAAATGTAATGTAACACCCACTGAGAACATTTCTTTAGGCAGGATTGCCAGGCCCTCCCGCTAATATAACTCTCTTGGTGTTCTGGGAATTGTAGTTAAACACCAGCTGAGAGTCCCAGGTTACAGATGCTTATTGTACTCAGCCTTTGCTCTGCAGAAATCAATTTTAAATTTTACAATGATGTTTTCTTCTTTAAACAAAGCTAAAACTTTACTGACTTGCATGACATGCATTAAAAACTGTCAATTTCAATGTCGTTTTACGATTTTTGGCTGAACAGACAATATGCCTGTCTAGTGTAGGAAAACAAAACAAATGCATTTTATATTCAAATTTATACAACTCCATACATTTTCATGCTGTTTATTTGAAAATTAATCTTGGCTCAGGCCTCAGAGACAGCAAATGTTGTCAAATTTTGAGGGCTACCTGCAAAGCCTTGGGGACAACATTACCCTTATGCATAAAAAGCAGCAAAATAAAATAAAAATAAATGAATTTCCAAATACGTCATGCCTAATCCCCTGAGCTGACCTACAAATGAATTATTGAGGCTTTGTTACAGGGCTGGGGAGATCTGGTGATTTCACTAGGAGATTTATCTTATTTCCGAACTTATTTTCATATCTTATATTCTTTTCTTTTAGAATTGGACTGTAAATAAAAGAGCCAGGGATGACTAAATCTCTTTTTTATCCTTTGAATTCATATTGGCTTGATAAATTAAAATGGTGAGACGAGTTTTGTATGACCCATCCTTAAGGAATTGGAAAATTTAGCTGATGCAAAACAAGCATTAATTTGGAGAGGACTAACTCTTTACAATGCTTAGAATTCTGACAATGATGAATGGCATCATTCCAAGGAAATGGTAATTTCACTTTTTGTGACAGTACTTTAGAGCAAAACCGACTTTCTCCGCACAAAGAATTTGCAATCCTATTGAAGAGAGGCTGTACCTGAATATCAGAAATCCTCCATTGTTTAAGTATCATCTGATATTCTTGATTGGCTTCAGACTAAAGGTTTCTGTTGAATTAAGGGGGTTAAGTCCTAACCTTGAAAGGTTTAGAAACTATTCAAATACTGCCTTTGGGCCCTTATTGGCCTGTACTTGGAAAAAAACACAAAACTTGTCACATTCACCAAGTGAAGCCACTGGAAAGACATCTATAGAGGGACACCAAAAAAGCATAATCTTAGAAAGAGCTGATAGAAATGGAGATGGAGGCCACAGAAATAAAATCCCAACATTAAAACAGTGGAGACATCTCTGAGGCACCAGCATATATGCATAACTATATATATATATATATAGAATTAAATCACCATGTCCATTTTTTGTGATTCTACATTCCAAAATCAATGCCAATTTCTATATTAAAACCTTAGAAATCAAAATATTTGATTACGATGCCAACGGTTGTCCAGAGTTGTAAGGTCATAGGGGTCTGCATATACAGAGAGAAAAAATTTATATATACTTTGTTGTCATCAAGTACAATGAACTATTTTATTATTGCAGAAAACAAACCATCTTAAAAAATTGGAATTATTTGCTTAAAAAGGACTGTGTGATCGACTTCCCATAATTTCGAGCTTTCTGGAAATCAGAAATATTATCCCTTTAGTTCTATTTAAACTTCATGGAAGCACTGTTCTTTTTAACGCCCATTATTATATTAATATAAATCATATAACTCACATTGCGTAGTTCCTGAGCGTACAAAAAATAAAGAACTCTCTTCATAAATGATCCTCAGTATCTTGCTTAATATAATTCTTATTTTTTCCAAATAAAAAAGAAGTAACCCAGAACATTTTAATCAAATAAAATTTAATTTATTCATGTAAGCATGTTAAATTGTTATTTGAGTTTATTTCTCTCTCTCTCTGCTTTCCATTTGTCAACGAGTTTTGAATTTAAATCATTTTAAATATGAATAATAATTCTATGAAATGGGTCAAATGGGTCTTTTAGAAGTGGTGGGCTTCCTTGTCCTGATGGGGCCCTATTCATGGGGGTTTTGTGTATCCTCCAGCTCTGATTTGAACATCAATCTTCAGACACAACAGAGAAAGAGCTAATGTTTTTTGTTTTTGGGGGATCCATAATTCCTTAAGCCGCTATTCTAGAATGAGGTGCAGTATAAACCTTGGCATTTTGTATCTAGTTTATTCTTGAGTTTCAAGAAAGCTGTATAAATGGCTAACCCTATCACCAGAGGGAACTGCAATACATTTCATCTTCCAACACATACATTTAAAATGGATTGAAATGAACAGATGAAACCTTCCCACATTCTCTGTACCAAAGTCTGAACTTGATCTACTATCATTTGATGTGATGTAAGACCAGATAATGACAAGTCTTTCGAGAGCCAGCAGAAACCCTTTACAACAGCTGCACAGCCTTCTCCACTTCTTTCCAGCAGGTTTCTCACTTAAGAAAAAAACACGCTTCATTACTTCGCCTCTTACTTGAGCTGCAAGGGTCTATTCAAGGAAGATAAGCCTCTTAGAAATTAAGTAGCGTTGAATTTAGGTTTTGAGTGACAGCAGGAAGGTTTATCCATTCAACAGACAATACTGCTTTCTCTGCATTAATCTAGGAGGCGGACAATGATCTGTTTTTTAGGCCTCATCTCATCTCTTTCCCACAGCAGAAAGTGATTAGAGTAAGGAAACAGGGACTCTGAAAGAAAGCTGAGCACTATCTCCCCAGCATTCCTGTTTCCTGAATGGGAATAGAGGGAAGTTCTAGGCCAAGTGCATCAATCACAGATTAGCTATATGATGGTTTACCAGATGCAGATCAAAATATGGACAACTAAGTCAAAGTGGGGTGCCAACCATTACAGGCTTATCTTGCCCCTGTTTAGATGCCATATGAGAAATACAATTTTACCAACCCTAATGATATTTATAAAGTGTTTTATGTTCTATAACATATAACATGGATGTTACATGGAACGTGGAAGTTTGGAAAACTATGGCAGCCTCTTTTCAATTTCCACAAGCCTCTGCTGACCCAGAACTGACAAGTCCCATGCCTCCTTTCTTGGAGATTCAATCTCCATAAGTACGGTAATACAATTGGATCCAAGTGTGTGGCCAGATTGTTCAAAATCTGCCCATTCCATCCATAGCAGAGTTAGCCTGCTGATACATTAACAAGTAAAAAGAAAAAAACACAAAAACACACACTGAAATGTTTTCTTGTGAGTAGAATGGCTACATTATCCCTGCCCAGTTGGGTAAGAACCCATAAGTATTGTATATTTAGTGGTGGATCACAGCCGTTGTTATGGATAACTTCCACAGTTTAAATAAGAGATGCAAACAACTCTTTTCTAGGATGTCTAAGGCAAGGGTGGTCATTTTAAGATACAGAATAAAGGGTGCAATTCCCAATTGAACCTAAATCATATGAATCGTTACTCTAGCATGAATTTAGTGGGTGGACACCTATTCTCACATACTTGCACAAGTCCCAGACACTAGTGCAGTGCTTTTTCTGATATTGCTTTCCTGCTTTCCTATATTTTGCCAGCATAATTTATTGCCAAATCCTCCATGTGACAAATCAAAGTTATGCACATTGACTCATCCTATTTGAAGCAGCTCCTATCAGCTCTCCAGCCTTAAAACATACAGTGTAAAATTTCTATGGGGTTCGGCTGCTTCTCAAAATAAACTATTTAATATATAGTGACTCAGTTTAACCCTTTTTTTTTAAATTTATCAGGTCACTGGCAAAAGAGAACCATATTGGTTGGAGATGCATTTAGTTGATTATAGTGTATGTACAATATACTCCTTTATAGCAATTAGTTGCTCTGACAATCATAATCATCAATGCCTTAGCAATGAAGTAACACTGCTCCGAGCCTGACTTTGTGCTTTGGTTGATGTTTGAGACCACTACATGACACTATAGTTTTACCTATTGTGAACAGTGCCACCACCTCATGCCTTATGGCATGCTCCTCCCAGCTTCAGAAGAATGTCTATTTGCTCTACTAGATACATCTAAAAGCTCAGCATCAAGCTATGGTGAGATTTGTGGAGAGTACTTTTATGTTATTCTAGATATTATTGGAACTGTGGCTGAATGAATGATACACCAATGTTTTCTTTGCAATCTTAGTATAAGCCACGGGGAGCCCTTACTAAGGGTTGAGCAGAATCAACCTGGACCCAAAAAGTCAACAACCTCCATTACCTTATGCTACATTTTAGGTTACAGATGATTCATTCAGAACTCACATTCTTTTTTTCTAATCACAGAAATAACACCAAAATGTTCCCCAAAGTGTTTTTTAACCTTCTCAAGGAGACTTGCTATATACAGTGCTCCAGTGAGTCTCACTTCCACTTTAGCCAAGAGCCTGGACTTATACTTTTAGTTCCATCTTCAATAAATGAATTAACAAAGGGCAACAACACTATGGTACATAATACAATCAGGCACTGTGATGTGACTGCATCTCCAGCAAAAATTAATGGTACGTTCTAAATATGCTCTGACAAAGTCCCATTCATTTAACAATGCATTTGTTTAGGGAAGCAGCTATTGTTTTTCAGCATTTGATATTATAATTATTTGTGAACTTCTAGATGTAAATGGTCAGGTCTGGAGAAAACCCAGCTTTTATTTAGTTTAGATTATTATTTCCAACTTCTGGAGAACCCAGTTATTTAGTCCATTGTGTGGAATCCAATCCAGTAGTGTGTTTTCATAGACTGAAAACCATGTAGAAAAAATAGATAAATGATACCAGATCTATAATACTAGCCATTGTTTGTGTGGATATATATTAGAATTGCATCATATTATCATGACATTATCATTACACAAACGATTACAGGTAACGCAATCTCTTTTATCTGACAAATAATACTGTATTAGATGTCTCTGGGAACAAGTGCTTTAAATACTGGCCTTACAGACGGAAAACAAAGAAAATGAATATAGAGGTTGTACCCATTTTTATTTTTTACAAGTAGCTGGAAAAAAGTGAGACTTTTAAAAAAAATTGCCTAGAATATTTTTAGTGTTTAGTGCACTATATCAAAAGTGTTTGAGATGGAACATAATCCAGAGCTGTCGATTCTCTTTCAAAGGCTTAAGTGTTAATTACATAGTTCCTCCTGTCCCTAATCAGGCTTGTTTAACCTTGTGTTGGTGTGAAGCACATTTTAACCCGTTATTCAAGGCACTAAAACAGTAAATGGCGTTATCTTGTGACAATGTTTACGGAATGTATTATTTCTTGGTACTACTAATACAATTACCCATTCCCTGTGAGGAAGAATGTTAAGGCAGGCTTACAAAGGTCGTACCCTTTTTTTCTGGTCACTGACTGAGCACAAAAAGTCCTTGTTTCGGTGTTTGCCATACTAATTAGAATAGAACAAACTTTCATTAATACAGCAAGTGGCGTTAACAACATAGCCTAAGCTCTAGGAAAAGAGAATTCTCCTATATTTACTATATAAAGAGAATAATGTCTAAAAAAAATAAGCTAAAACCTGACTGCTGCACAAACGTGTCTCATTTCCCATGATTATATAACAAGCTAAGATGAGTTTTCTAGTTGGATTAAGAGGGAATCTGCCCTACACTGAAAGGGCCATTTGGCAAGAAAATTCCCTTGGTCAGCATTCATTGTATATTATTAACTGTCATAGTATTAACGAATATTTTAACACAGTGTGTGTTATATAAAAGTAATAGGGACCTTGGATTGGAAGCTCCACTAGAGCAGAGTCAGATGTGGACAATAAAGAAACTTTTTGCAGCAAAGTGTTTGCACTATATTAAGGCTAACAGTAATATTAATATGTTTCTTTGGTAAAAAAAAAAAAAAGTGATATATATATTAAATGGCGCATAAATAAAATTGTGTATTTCTAGTAAAATCTTACTTTACAGGGGTTATTTACTAAAGTCCAAATTTTTCTGTTTGGAGTTTTAAAGTGGAAAAAACTATTTTTTCGTGAAAAGAAAAAACTTATATTTTTCGAGATTTATTAAACCCTGAGACCAGGGCCGGAAGGAGGGGTAGGCAGAAGAGGCCTACCCCTAGTTTGTAATCGATCCCATCTGCTGCTCTGCCCTCCCCCCTTCCACACCAGTCCTCCTCTCTGCCAATATCCCCTCCCTGTGCAATGCTCACTACGACCCTCCCCTCTGGCCTCCCTTGACCTCATGGCGCACATGTTCCCATTCTGTAATGCGTGCGCGCATTCCCACTAGAGTGCACACGTTCACAAGCGTCCCTAGAGGGGGAGCAAGTTGGCTGGCCGGGTTACCTAGGGCGCCCGGTAGGCTTGGCCCGGCCCTGCCTGAAGCTGCTAAGAGTATGAATCAGAAATACTCCATGTCAAACCTGTCGAGGTCGTGTAGAAGTCAAGGAAGGCAGATGTCCCATTTACAATTGGAAGATATCATGATCTGTGCTGGGTTTTCGTACGAGAATCCAAAAAAATTGTGGTTTTCAGGTGTCAAATTTGAAAAAAATCATGTTTTGAATTTTTTCATGATTTTTTTCACTGATTTTTCAATTCAGTTTATTGATAAATAAAGTAAAATTGTAGATGGGAGTTTGGTCGAATTTGTTTTAATAAAATAATGTGAAAAATTTGGATTTTAGTAAATAACCCCCTACATATGTGCATTTTCTTTTATGCAATCTGAAAGCCATCATTTGCACCATTATTTTACACCACCTTAGACTTGGCATAACATTAAGGGGGTTATTTATCAAGGCCGAATTTATCTCGTTTGTTTTCTGAAATACACTCCAACCAAATCTGCACGGTTTATTTCCCCTTATTTACAGTATCAATAAATTTTCCTGAAAGTTTCCAGTTCGGGGAAAAACTTGAAAAAATCGTGAAAAATCTGATTTTTTTGGATTTTTGCCCGAAAACCACAAAATCTTTGGATTTTTGCACGAAACCCAGCACAGATCAGGATATCTTTGGGACTTCTCCCATTGACTAATATATAACCTCAACAGGTGGTTTTTCGGATTCTGACTTTTTCCATCTTCAAATCCTGAAAAATTTTAGTTTTTTTTTTGTCACTAAGAGTTCGGGTTTTATATTTAAAAAAACTCTAATTTTTGGGGTTTTTGCCATTCGGACTTTAATAAATAACCCCCTAAAATTAGGGAGAAAAATTCAAGCAACGAAAAGGCATTTTTTTTAGAAATACTTCTTGAAATTTCATCTCAAGAAGCCTTTAAAAAATGAAAAAGTGCCCACTGGAATTTAACACTGAGTTTTGCTCATGCCTAAAGCTTTATAAATACACCAGATTTTAGGTGGAAGTGTATTTATATTAGATTATTTTTAGAAAAACCTTTAAAAAAAAGGTTCCTTAGATTTGGGCCAAGCCTTCTTATACTGACTTCTCTAACTTTGCTCGGTTTCTTCAGACTTTTACAGAGATCTTACATTTTACATTGTTGGATTTCCACAATCAAGAGTTGGCATGGTATTTGCACTGGGTTTGAGACTTGCACAGGCTCTAACAGCTAAAAACAACTTTACTTCAAGTGTAAAGCTTTCTGAAATGTATCTCCTCTCCCTGTGCTGAATATTTGTAACATCAACTAATTGCATATGCTTTTAGATTACACTAAAACAGCAGGGGTGAGTGGCACATACTTGACTTAGGTTGGAAGCTTTTGGAAACTGACTGACAATGCATACTTGCACATGAATTAACACACACATATAACAATTACATATAATTATATCAGCACTTAGAAGCTGCCCCTAACATTCCATAAATATGTACCAGTAATCACACCGGATACAAGACCTGTAAAATAACATAGACACCTCTGATGAAGGCATCTGTGTGGCCATGAAACTGTCCATTACATGAAATCACTGGATTAACAAAAGTTATATAATTTCAACCACACATTTTTTGTTTTAGCCCAATCCTTTCACCTAACATAAGGTCTATTTGGGAGAAGTCTTAATTGCATCATTTGGGAATGTTTTGTTTAACCTCAGGAAATGGGGCTGTAGACCTTGCAAACAACATTCTGGTAATTTCAATCAATTCCATGTTATGAAGTGCTGCTTTAAAAAAAAATATATATAAATATCTTATTCATTTACCTGCCCTGTCATCTTGATCTAGTTTGACTGTCAGGTTATTTTAGTTGGCCTTGGAGTTAAGTTGGGGGAGGAGGGCTTTCAAAATGCCTGAGATGTGTTAGACGCACTGAAAGTTTTCATTTTAACTCCTTAATGAGGCTGACCTTTGGCCTGCGCTGATGAGTTCTATACCTGTATTAGTGTTCTTTCCAAACATATTTCACCTCTATTACTATACTGACAAAGGTATAACTAATAAACCTTGGCTGAAAATAATGACCTGCACTTCCATATTATTTGCCATAAACTAAACTAATTCATGTGCCTGATTCTTTCTGAAAGATTTGAAAAAAAAAACATATATGAAGTTGTAGAAATAAATGATGAGAAACATCTGTATGCTTCATATATATTATATTACATTTCTATACCAGTCAGGCAAGAATCAATTGAGCTGAAGTGAAAAAGCTACTGTAAGATATTAGGCATAATGCTTGCACCCATTGATTGCCAATCTTTCATGTGTGGCCAGTGTTCCGTGATCTGTTCCATTTATGTGCATTGATCGAGGTTTCATGTTAGACTAATAATATGAAGACTATAAGATTTCCAATATATTGTCATGTTATAAAGAGGCATTATCAGGTACAGTAAACTCTGGTCTAGGTACCAAGATTCTTTGTTAGTAATCCTAAAAACTGTTTATAAATACAGTTAATGTAATTAGTAACTATGCGCTATTAGGAGCCATATAGATAAAGTTAGGAATAATTGAAATTATTTTTTGCAGTATATTGTCCCTGATATATAATATGACATCAGGTGTCCATTTTACAGTATAAATAGTACTGTTGATGCAACAAACTTCAGCAATTGCTGCCAGCACTAGACTTGTGGTGCTCAACATGTAGTGGGGGGGAATTAGACTATATATAGTCTATATATATAGTCTATATTTTTTTTTTCTGTAGATAGTGATTTAAAACAAGCAACCTACTGTAATATAGTTTTTTTTATAAATATCAGCCTCACAGATGTCAGCCCTGTGTTTTTTTTTTCAGATGATTTTAGGCCATGCCAGATCAGACCTGCATGGTGCATCTATAACGTCTAACATAAATACCAGAGCTCAGAAGATGTGCTGCCGGTTTTGTTTACAGTCACCCCATCAATATTCTGATTGGAAATTACAAACATGTGCTCAGAACAGTCCTCTTATAAGAAACACAAAAAAAGACAGGAAAAAAAACCACAACTTTTACGGGACTTATTATGGGTCAAATATGAAAATACTCCAGCTAAAACCTGCGGATATATATAATGTAAATGTCAATGGCAGATGTCTCTTCCCTTTTACAACTGAAAGATCTTTCTTTGCTTCATGGTTTTTGAGATTTTCGGGTGTTTTTGGTGCTGGTTTTTGTGCGACTTTCAGAAAAAGTCGTAGGTATGTGACAAGTCGGAAAAGTCCCAGTTCAGTTTCAGTTTAAATAACGCATTTCTTGACATTCATAGATTTAAAGAAAGTGAGTTTATTTGTGGTTTCAAAAAAAACTCTAATACCACAGCAATTTTGATCTTTGATAAATGGATCTCTTTGTTTATTACATGCAGAAATATATGGGCCAAATTATTAATTGTGCCAACCTTTTGGGTTTAACAATTTCTCTTCTGCGCTGGAACAAATCAATGAGCATTATCTCCCCCACGGATCAGAATTGCTGTCAAATACTCAAAGCAGTCAAACACATTCTAATGAACAGGCTAGGATAGCCATCTATTTTAAAAGCCTAGCTGGTAAAAATGGTGCTTAATGCCAATGTTATTAATAGGAAAAAACATAAGATGATAGGGAGGTCGGCATTTTCTTTCTGGGAAAAGTAGTAACCCTAGAACTGACACATGTATCTTCTCTGAAAGTCATTAAAAACTATAAGGTAAAAGTAAACGAATAAAGTATACAGGGGAACATGAAGATATACAGTACTATAATCCTTTTGTGATTAGATTCAACATCTCAATTAAGAGTCCCACATGTTACAGAGCTGGAAACAATATGTTTCAGACAGTATTCATGAGCCATGTGACAGAATATTGTTATAGATAGTGGGAAAACTGCATATAAGAACTACAGCTATGAGATTAGTTCTTCGAAAGACTGTTATCTATAAAGTTGCGAATTATTAGAAGGCCATCTCGCATAGACTCGATTTTAATTAAATAATTTTAATCAAATTAAAAAATATATTTCCTTTTGCCCTGTAATAATAAAACTGTAATTAAAGCCTATCAACAGTATAATGAATGCTTATTGGTGTCAAAATTAATATTTAAATTATTTTTAATAGATCCAGATTATGGAAAGCCCCCTTATCTGAAAAATCCAAGGTCCTGAGCATTCTGGATAACAGATCCCATATCGGAACTTCTTAGAGAATCCAAGTTCAAGGCACAGAAGCTCCATAATGAATTGGACAACACATTTTGGGCCTGCTAATATCATAGAAAATTGGATATTTTTATTTCTGAAATTCATTTCTGCTGCTTGTGATTTTTGGCAGTTTGAGGCAAATTGTTATTTGGGCCCATTAAAGAACTGACTTTGTGCAATAATGACAGTCCTCATTCATTCAATGTCAATAAACGTGCAACTAAAAAAAGCATTAGCGAATGAAAATAACACCCAAAAGGGAATATGAAATATCAGTAGGAGTGAATTAAAATGCATTCCCAAAAATATAGAAATTGAGCAACACATCAGGTGTACTATTTTCTGCAAATAATCATCATACATTTAGGATATATATTTACACAGTCAGATCCAAAATTATTACAGTATTTTTCTTGGCTAACAGCATGACTTTTAAAAAAAATATTCACCTATCCAGGAGGCAGAACTTTAGACATTTAAGCCAAGAATGTGCTAATTCTCACATTGGATTACTCAGGTTAAAATAGAACAACAAATCTGAGCCTCTTTGTGCACCAAATCTGCCAGAACAAATATCCTCAAACAAATTGCTCCCATATGATGCCTTCCATATTAGTTAGACTTATTTAAAAAAGCTGAATTAGTGCCTAACTATTGCCTGTTTGGTCAGTCATACCCTAGCCAGAGTTTGCATGTATTTCAAATATTATTATAAAGATTCATGGGCTGTCAGACATAGTATATTTAACTCTATGAATATTTCTCTCTGGCATCTAGCTTTTCAATTAACAGGTGTAATTAGATGGCATGAGAGGCAGACACCATAATAGGCTGCAAAGCATAGTTTGTCTTACACAAATGGCAAACTGGTGAGTGCCCAAGGTGATGCAATGCCAGTATTAGTTGATAGAAAATCTCTTAAATGGCTTGTCAGTCTCTGACCACTGGCCACTGTATCATGATCATTCAGATGAGTATGATAAGGATAGCCCTACCTTCTGGTATGGGCTTTGGCCAGTCACTCTGATGTTGGCAATGACATAATGGTTGATCTCCTCTGCAGCATATCCTCAGTAAAGGATATAATCACTAACTACATTGCACAGGGCCATACTATCATTGCTGTGTGACTTTATGCAGTCAACCAGGAGTGCCTGTAGAGTCAAGATGAGTCCAATGAAAATCACTAGAGATATCCACCCAAACCTTGTGTTCCAGAGCCCTCTTGTGTTCCTTGCTCAATACTTATTTCCACCCCTTAATTACTTTGTTATACAATGTGATATAAACTCCCAAGGCCAGAGATTATACAGTTTGGTCTACGACAAAAGTCCATTTCTGTAAGGGATACTTACTGGCGCTCCGGTCTGCTCTGATGCGATGGACAAGATGGCGGTGCCCAGGAGTTTCACGTGGCACATTTTTTGGTATCAGAACGTGCCACGTGAAACTCCTGGGCACCGCCATCTTAGCAACATCATGATGCCGGCGGGTCTAAACGTGCAGCATCATTGCGCAATGTCAGCATGTGATGCATGACGTCATCATGCTCGTTTGGCACGAAAATCTGCCTATAAAAGATGCCAGAGCCTTGCAGACCTTGCCCAATTATAGGTTCAACTTATTGGGTTCCAGGGTGTGATTACTACTTCTGATATTGATTCCTGTTATTGATCTCTGCCTGTTATATCGACTAATAACCTTGCTGCCTGAACTGGTCTTTGCCTGGATTTGACTACTCCTTTCTTTAACCCCTTGGATACCGTGAACTGTGTTGAAACTTGCTGCTTCCTCCTAGGTCGGTAAATCCTAGCGGAGCCTTCGGGCCCTGACAGTTTCTTTGTACAGCTGAGGCAGACACCTACAGTTCCAAAATAAAGTTCTGTCTTGCATAAAAAAGGGCATTAACTCAAGGGATGAAAACATAATTATGCCTCTTTATAGGTCCCTGGTAAGGCCTCATCTGGAGTATGCAGTTCAGTTTTGGACTCCAGTCCTTAAGAGGGATATAAATGAGCTGGAGAGAGTGCAGAGACGTGCAACTAAATTGGTTAGAGGGACGGAAGACTTAAATTATGAGGGTAGACTTGTCAAGGTTGGGGTTGTTTTCTCTGGAAAAAAGGCGCTTGCGAGGGGACATGATTACACTTTACAAGTACATTAGAGGACATTATAGACAAATGGCAGGGGACCTTTTTACCCATAAAGAGGATCACAGCACCAGAGGCCACCCCTTTAGACTAGAAGAAAAGAACTTTCATTTGAAGCAACGTAGAGGGTTCTTCACAGTCAGGACAGTGAGGTTGTGGAATGCACTGCCGGGTGATGTTGTGATGGCTGATTCAGTTAATGCCTTTAAGAACGGCTTGGATGATTTTTTGGACAGACATAATATCAAAGGCTATTGTGATACTAAGCTCTATAGTTAGTATAGGTATGGGTATATAGAATTTTAATTAAAAGTAGGGAGGGGTGTGTGTATGGATGCTGGGTTTTCATTTGGAGGGGTTGAACTTGATGGACTTTGTCTTTTTTCAACCCAATTTAACTATGTAACTATGTAACTTTATTTCAGTAGCCCAGGACAGGTGTTTTTTTTGTATAATTGTATGGTAGGTAGGATCAGGTGCACAATATTGGAATAAGAGTGAGCAAATGTTGGGGTGACAGGAGTTTAAAGGGGTAAGGTCAAGCAAAGGGGACTACCCCGAAACGTTGCATCGTGTGCAAATAAATCTTTGCAAGGGTTTTCCCTGCTTGATCGTGTCCAGTGTGCCATTGCCTTTTTTCCTTACCATTGGTTGAGGAGGGTGCCGATCCCTCCAGGTAATTGAGCACCTGGCAGAGCTGCTGAAGGCCAGGGTGTGCGAGGTGACTCTTCTTTTCAGGAGTTTAAAGGGGCCCAGGCTGGAAAACATTTTCAGTATATGTTTGTGAAATTAGTCATGTTTTTTTTTGTGAGGCCTTAAAATACACTAAATTCATCTTTTTTTTTCAATTTGGCAAAATCGAAATACTTCAACAACAATTTGACCAATTTGACAAATTTTCCTTCTAATCTAAAAATGCAGTTGTTAATTCCAACACTTCAGCCTCAATTGGTTCACTAATGAAGCAATATGGGTTAAGAAAAGAAACAACTTTTATAATTTTGAGGCTGTAGGTGGGTATCACATGACAGACTTATCTTATCTTGGACACAGAGCACTGCCCTGCCCATGTGCTAAATGTGTTGGCCAGTACAAAACAGTTAACAACAAGGACAATCATTTCAAATGGTGTTTTGGCTGAGTTTGTTATTGTTTACAGTATATGCTTCCATTAGTTATTATATACTACCATAATTATTACCTTGAACGTTCTACCTTTAAATATGCTTTCCATTTGTTTTTAAACAAAATAAAATCCATTCCTTTACTTTATATTCTGGCATCATTGCTATCTGATTTACCAGATTCTGCTCTTTTAAGTATAAATATTGGTTTATTTAAACTCCCGTCTACTGGCTGCTGCTGCAAATGCCTGAACCAATAAAAAACTGTGAGCCTGTTCCAGTGATAATAAATGCATAATGTACAACTAGCTGTTGTCCCTTTGGAACCTATATGTCCAATGTCTATTTCATTTAATAGGAATTACTTTTTAAAAAGCAAGATAAAGTCTTTAAAAATTTACTAAGGTTGTCATGAACACTTCCCTTATATTTGATCAAATTCAGTTCGGCACTTAATAAAGTTAACTGTAGTTATTTAATTTTAAAACACAAGGAACAAAGCTCAGAAATATATAACATTAGAAATCTAGTTACTGTGATTTAGTATTGAATGCACTCAGAAAGACATACAGCCAGTACATGAGCACGAGGGCCAGGAAATTTAATGAAATGGTAAAGGGGCCAATAATTAGTCTGCACGCAGTAATAAGAGAGGGCAGTTCATGCATTTCAGTATTACAGCATAAGAGCAATATAGCTAAGGACACAAGAGACCTAGAAACCAAGAATATTGATCCAGCTGGTGTGTATTGTGGTTGATTATGTAGATATTGTTATTAATAGTCAGTTCATATGGGAGCCAACCTGAGGTTTCTAGAAGGTAATCCAAAAAATAAAATAGTTGAGCTAAATGCTACATACAACAATACTAAAATAACTATCCTACTGAACTCTGCCTCAAAGATTGTTTTTATTGTCTGACCCTGTAATTATCCTGTTATGTTTCTACTCCAAGAATTAAGTGCCACTAAACAGCAAAAAGAAGACTTTTTTACTTCATATACTTTGAGTAGTAGTGGGAGCAGGGGAATGGGGGTTAGGATTCATGGGTCACATATGTGATGGAAGAAGCTTACAAAAATAATATTTAGTTATGTCCCCACTCCTCTCACCCTAATCAATAAATAATGGATGACACATTTAGGGGATTATTTATTAGAGTTTTTTTCTGGTCAGAGTTTTAACTGCGATAACACAATTTTTCAGAGAAAACAACACCCTGATTTTTTCATGATTTATATAACCCTAATGCTGTTAAAAGTCGGAATAAAAAAGTACTCCATCTCAAACCTGCCAAAGTCTCGTAGAAGTCAATGACAGATGTCCCGTTTACAATTGGAAGATAACATGATCTGTGGTGTCGTATAATAATCTAATTTATTTGCGTAAAATTTAACAATTTTATCAAGTCTTTTCCCACACCCGATTTTTTCTAAGTTATTTAATTGATAATTATGGTAAAAAGGTGGATGATAAGAGGGACAATCAACAATGTTTAATGCAATGGGTATAATGTACTATTGATAGATCTACAGTAATGGATGAAACATAATCTATTGCAAGTATTCTCTCATATACTCCAAAAACATTCTGGCACATTAAAAAGTTTTCTAAAGTGAACCCAAGTGACTTGAATGTGAAAGGGACAATAAACTGTAAGCTCCACTAAGGGCAAGAACTGATGTAACTGATGAATGATCTCTATACAGTACAACTTACAGTATGTGTGCTGTTCTATAAATCTGCAATAGCCAACGTGGCTAGTTTTATTTCTCTAGTACAAAGGTTCCCAAACTATAAGGCTGTTCCAATGGGGATAAGCAGTATGATTAAAAGTTTATTAAAATACCAAAATGCTATGCTGAGTGCTATGGAAAGTATCACATAAAAGAAAAGATCACAGCATCCTCAGAGCTTTGTGATAAAAGTAAAAAAAAGTTTTATTTTAGCTTATTAATAAGCCAATACCTCCTAACATTTGAAAAATGAAAAAATGACAAAAACTTGTGGCACACAACTTTTTTGGCTACGCCCATTTTATGATCACACCCCTTAATTACCATGTCCATTTTACAAAATTTGGCAGGTTGTGAAAGTTTGAACACATTTCTGTGAGTTTTAGTGCAATGGTTTATGTGTTATAACAGTTTTGCTAATGCAAGTGAATTGCCTTTTAAACTGCGAGTCTCAGTTCTCCCAAGAGACTTGCTTATCTTTAATAGTTACAATTGTTTCTTTGCTTATTTTAAATAGTTACAAAAGTATCCAAGTGCAGCTGCTGGCTGTTCTGGGCTCTCTGCCATAAGGCTCTTATTTTAATTAAGTTTCAGAAATGTTGTATGTTGTCTTTACTCGAGTGCAGGATATCAAAAATAAAGTTGGGACATTTCCGTAACAATCAGGCACTGCGGGATGAGCTGTCAAAATCAGGACTGTCCCGCAGAAGTTGGAAGGTATGAAAGCTCTATTAATGAGCTGAAACATTGAATAAAACTACACAGAGACATGAGAGTGCTGGGCTCTTTTTCTATATATATATATATATATATATATATATATATATATATATATATATATATATATACCTATATATATACCTATATATATATATATATATATATATATATATATATATATATATATATATATAGGTATATAGTAAGATTTAGAATATATACTGTATACACGTGTATATGACAATTTGTTATGAGCTAAGTGGGGAGCCTAAGGAAGAATTGTATCACCCAGAAAGTCTCATATCCTTTGCTACAATAGTTAATAATCTTGGCAAAAATATGTGGGAGACTAGAAGGAAGTAAAGACACAGAAACAATCATAGAACTTCTGTTCAGGGCACCAGACTAGAGAAATAACTATATGGAAAGCAGCCATTGGGATATCAAATTATTTTCCCTTGACGGAAAAGGACAAAAAATTGTAAATTTGCAATGGAAAAAGCAACAATAGCCAGTCTTAAAGGAGAACTAAAGCCTCACTAAAGAAGTAGGATAGAAATGTTGTGCATTATGCTTTGGGCTTCTGTGCCAGTTCAAGTCACCCACAGCCATTTAACAGAGAAGATCTGTGCCTCCAAAGATGCCCCAGTAGCTCTTCTAGTCTGCTGACACATGCTCTTTGCTGATGTTACTTACTGAGCTTAGGGTCCAACTCAAAATATACAATACACAGAATATACATGTCACAATATAAAGCTGATTAGTAATTAAACAGATAATTATTACATTGAAGCACAGAAACCAGTGCAATTAGCATCAGCATTTAATAATCAGCCCTGTAGCATCATCTTATATTACAGGACAACCGCATTTTCTGCTTGATAATTTGTGATGACTCCTAAACTTAACTTCTCAACAGCTGCTCAGAACCCACTGAGCATGTGACACTTTCCAAGATGGTGACCCCATGTGACAAGTCTGAAGTCCTGGATCATTGCTGTTATTGAGAAGTTGAAATTTCAGACTGGCGCAATAAGTTAAGTATATAAAATATGGTATTTCTAGCCACAATCATTTTTAGGGTTTAGTTCTCCTTTAAGAATAAACTGCTTTAAAACTGCTTGACAAGTGTCAAATTTTGCAATTTTATTAAACTACAACTACCTCATCTTTATATTAAGGTCCTCTCCTATTCATATTCCAGTCAATTCAATGCATGGTTGCTAGGGTCATTTGGATAATAGCAACCAGATTGCTGAAATTACAAACTGGAGAGCTGCTGAACTCAAAAATCACAAATAATAAAAAATGAAAACCAATTGTAAATTGTCTCAGAAAATCACTCTCGTCATCAAACTAAAAGTTAATTCAAATGTGAACAACCCCTTTCAATTATAGTTGTTCTATGCTGCTATGCCTTGACTTGACCATTGGGTGGCCAAGACTTTGCCCATCTCTTACTGACTTATTTATCAACACTGGGCAAATTTGCCCATGGGCAGTAATCCATGACAACCAATCAATTTGCTGCATTCATTGTTCTACTTGGGGTTTGCTTTAAATAGCTATTCTCTGATTGGCTGCTATGGGTAACTGCCCATGGGCAAATTTGCCCAGTGTTGATAAATGCGTCCCACTGTGTGTTAATTATATAACACTGCATAAGGGCAATGGAAAGGTATTGTGAATGTTCTGGACAAGAGGGTCTTATAGAAGTTTGGAACTGTAAGGGTAATTAAAAACATTAGAATTTATTAGAATTATAAAAAAAAAAAGAAACTAATCAGGAAAAAAACAAATATAACATTTTAAATTCTCTTATGAACTTTATAAAGCTAATGGAAATTTCAGTATGGTGGTACAGTGTAGAAAAGTCCAAGTCTATTATTTTGTAAACTAAAAGTAAGTATAGCACTATACACGATTTGGTTTTATAATAGGACTTTTACATCATATTTACTACATTGTAGCTTGAGTTTTTTTTTGTAAATGAAATAAAATGATATGGTGTGTATTATGATAGAATGGTCTTTATATTTTTTTTATTTTTTAAAAAAGTGTTCATTTTCTATCAGGCAGTGCTTATAAGATAACATCAAATTGTATAAAACCCACACATCATAATAGTGAATAAGGGTGCAGAGGGCAACAGGAAATGGAAACTGAGAAGTCTGACTTCCATGATCTTTCCTGAAAGTGCCTGGATATTGAGGTCAGTCCAGTTCTGGCTGACAAAAGTGTCTTTGTGCTGTGACATTATAGATGAATGTAAAAAAGTTAAGCAAACTAAGAAGAAACTGTCCAAATTTTTCTAGTTCAGCTTAGATAGAGTTCAGCATAGATGGAGACCTTTCATTTAATGAGCTGCAGACAGGTAATGTGCATTTATAATGTGTTTTTAATTTGTATGCATAAGGATACATAAAAGACCACTAAATGCTGGCAAGGTAAATGCTTAAAAACTAATTTTAGAACTAAACGGAGATGGAATTATAAGCCATAATAGCAGGCACGTCAGTGGCAGTTACGGGATACATTTTAAAACAACCAACATATGTATAATCAGAGTTGATGGCAAATTACAAGTAAATGTTCCTGCTCATAGCACTGGGGGTCAAGAAACTTAAACGATTCTTAAACATTAAGGAGGCGGGTGGTAAAGGATATCAGTTTTTTGTCAAATATGAATTATTGGATGCAATGGAAATTAGAACTTTAATAGGGGAATGTAATAAAAGTCGCAAAGAGCAAAACAATTTGCACCAATAAGAATAAAAATCCACATCTTCCTTAAACATTAAAATTTGCAAATGGTCTTCCACTGTCACAGTGGTCACTAAATAGTTTCTGGGTTCGCAAAAGCTCTTAAATTCACACAAAGCAAAATTTGTTAGTGTAAAGGCATAACTTTTCGCATTGCAAATAGTTTTTCCATTACCGACTTTTATTACATTCCCCCGAACGTCTTCAAATGACACAGGACGGATATATTTACTCACCCCACTACTAAAACTGGTCACACTCATTGACAGTCACTAAGTAGAATATTGTACAATCTGGCCACATGGTTGAATGGCTAAAGTGTTCTATCCTCATGGGTTAATAGTCACTAAATACTGTCAGTATGATTCCTGTTTCCACAATAGTCACTGATTCTATAAACATACAGGTAGGTTACTGACCATTCTGGTTTTTCAGTTTCAGGTTTTATGCATTTGTACCTGAACGCAATTGTTGAAGTTGCTTGTTCAGTGGCTCCATATAGTTGATTTAGTCATTCATTTATTAGAAAACCTTAAATCAATGCATTTTTGCAGCTATAGTAGATTAGGGTTCATTTCACTTCATATGTGACATAGCATTAAAAAGCAAAAGACAAGGGACAGACTCCAATGAAGTCCCATGAAAGCATTTTATTTCTTTAAAACTCAAGCACTGATAGATTATTAATGAAGGATATATATGACCTATGATTAGGGCCGAACATACAGTATATATAGGCCTTTGGCCTTTAAACTGCAGCTCACAGGTTCTTCAGCCTTTGGCTATCAAAGAATTCTGGGGATTGTAGTTCAAAGGCAGAGAGAAAATTAAAGGCTGAATATATATGATTTAGAGTATTTAAAGAGCAATAGACTTTTTAATGTTTAGCTGAATTTTATGGTGTAGAGCCAGCTCCCTTAGAAACCTCCATTCTTTTCAAGCTGACAGATTGTTTGTCAGTTAAACTCCCCTTGTCATGTATTCCGACCACTGGCAACTCATGCACGGAGACCTTCACTTTTGCTGCTACCACTTGCACCCTGCACAACCTTTGTCATTGATCAGTGATCCAATCCAGTGCCCACATGTTCTTCAAATGCCTACACAAGTAATGAGGTGCTTGTGGTGTAAAATTAAACTGTCAACTGTCAGCGATTGATAACCACAGTGAGAGCTGACCTAGAACACCTGCACTAGAGGCCGAGACAGGTGTGACACGTTTGATCATTGAAGCCTACCAGTCAACTTGACCCAAAAGTGTCCCAACGCGGATCCTGTGCATGACAAGCCTATCACAATCCTCAGTGCCGGCTTTCAATTCATTGTTTATTATGCATGAAAGACACCAAACCAAAATTCTTCTCTCTGGTCATCTCTCACTGTCCTCTCTGTACTGTATTACTTGCTAGATTTCCAACTGTTCCTGGCAATGTACCTGTTTAAATAAAAATAGCATATCATCACAGTGAGGATTTAGTGCCAGTGCTTTACAGCTAGCAATGTTTTACCTAAAATGGTTTTGTTGGCAAGGGCATTCCCATTTTTCAGCCTTCTGTCACCCACACATTTTATTGTGAGTGAGTGTCCCAGCTCTCATTGCTTCAGCCCCCAGCATGCTCAGCTGCGACACAATCTTTTGATCTACAGAGGTCAGCATGCAATGTGTTGCATGGTGCAAATAATATATAGAGAAGAGAGGGCTAGGCAAATAGATAGATTACATTAGGGGGGAAGGCCTCTCCCAAAGACTTTCCAGTGTATGTATGAAATCTTACAGACACTTAAGGCTATAACAGCTGCAACACACAAAATTAATATGAAGTCTGCATATATTAAAGCCAATTATATGGGTTGATGAAGTTACAGCATCAAGATGTATTATTATTATTTTCATAATTATTATACTGTTCTTATATAGTACTTCTGCAGCACTTTTACATCATTTATGTATCATTCCTATCAGTCTCTGCCAGTGGAGCTTACAATCTATTATACAGGGCCAGTTTTATGAGGAGCCAGCTAACCTTCCTGTATGTTTTTAAAATGTGAAAGTAAACCATTTCAAGCCAGGACCCAGAGCTTCAAGATATTTACACTGGAATTCCAAAAGACATACTGTATATTTGCCCTTTACTTTACAGAGGTATCTATAGTTCATTTGCCACCATCACCACTAATAAATTATGTACAAGTGCATGGATTGACACAAGGGAACTGTCACGACCGGCACCCGATACCAGAACAAATGCCAAGCACCCTGGTCTTGGCTCGGCTTCACCAGTAGTGTGACCACTGTTGGGCTTCGGGAGGAGCCCTCAGCTTACTTGGGTGCCACCTGGACTTAACGAGGGGTGCAAGGCAAGATGTTCTGGCTGGCGAAGGGGCACGGCAGTTAGCAGAGTCTTTTGGGCCGAAGGTCACGGTACAAATGGAGCAGGCAAGAGAATCGTCAGACAGGCAGAGTCGAGGCAGGCGGATATCAGAATCGTCAGGCAGGCAAGGGTCAAACCGGGTTGTCAATCAAGGGGTTAAGCAGGAAGAGTTGTCGTAGGCAGGCAAGGGTCAGGATACAGATTTCAGAATAGTCAGGATACAGGCAAGGTCAAACACGGATAATCAGACAGACGAGATTCAGAACAGATGCACAAGGCTCAGGAAACCACTAGAAACAAGTTCTATCACGGGCACTGGCTGGGGGTCAGAATGGGCTTTAAATACATTCAAAACTGGTGCCAAAACGAGCATCAATACGCGCTGACGCAATCACACCAGCGCGCCTGTACCTTTAAGAGGCGCGCAGGCGCGCAGGCGCGCCGCGCGCGCCCTAGAATAATCAAGATGGCGCCGGACCAGGAGCGCGGCGGCCGTCCACGCCGCCGCACACCAGGTCATTTTATTACAGGAACTCTGGAATTATTGCCAGTTTGGATGTGTTCCAGAATAATCACTTCTGACTTGTGCCAAGCAAATCAGACACTAATGCCTATATAATGCAAAGGGTATCAACATGCCAGTAGTGACACCATCTCTACTGTAAACATGTTGCCGCAACTTGCACATAATCTAAGAAATGTGCATGTTAATTAGTACACATTATAGAATCACCTGGCAGTCGGGATGGGCGCACCCCTACTTTTGAGATGGAATTCTAGGGGGAAGGGAGAAATGCTGCATTGTGAATAAAAGAGATAATTACTGCAAAATTTAAATACTAAATCATTAAGGAGCCACAGAAAATCACACAAACACAGGGTGGAGATGAATAGATTGGGTGGGATTAAGAAACTAGTGTTTCTGGGGGGTATGAGGGTTTAGGGTAACAAGGAGGAAACAAAACCTGCACTGTGGGGTCCGAGGGCTTCTAATTAGCCCACTGATATAACTATCAAGCAATATATAATGTGATTCCTTATTGCTACCAGCACATAAGCTGTGTAGTGATTCTTATATCACCCAAGTGTATAGACTGTGATTATGGGAAACAAAAGTGTTGTACTTATCACCACAAACTAATCCGAGCACCAGACAAGCTTTCAGATGTTATCAGGCTTATATAACATAAAGATAAAAATCTATTAACTCACAACTGACCTTAAGTACGAGATTCACAAAGGCTGTTTTTCTTCTGACAATTACATACAGACAAAAACACCCTGACAAATGTAAAAGCTTCATGAAGACTGGCACAGTGACAGGGATTCAGCTCCTGGCCTAGCTGCCTGCCAGTGGATACCAATTCCATGGGGTTTTAAACTGGCCTTTATTTTCAATACGAATTGAGAGGCTCTTTTCCTACCATATGCTGCTGGCGGCTACGAATCACAAGTGTCTGAGAAGGGCATATGCTACAGAGCACACTCAATTGAAACCAAAACCCATAAAACTCCCAGAGTTAAGGCTTGATGCATTACAAACCAAATTAAATCTGATTAATGTGCTGTTTTATTCCTGTAACTCTTACTTTGTATTTTCATTTAATTTGTGGCAAAACAAATCATGTTTCTTAATTAAAAAAAAAAATCAAGAAAAACCTAAGGGAATATACAAAATCCTTGCTTTGTTTACCAATAAATTCTACTTCCAACTGGGAAAACTATTCACAAAAAAAAGGTAATCGGGCTCATTTATCATTTTTGCGCTAAGCAAGATTAATCCATACTGGCGTAGTACTAAAGTAGGACTGAATGATGTCAGCACTGAGCGCTGGAGCAGTAATCTGCCAGTTAAAGAGACATGTTAATCAATGAGCTGTTTTATAAGGGATCACTTTGAAAGTTAAAGGGTAACTAATGCCTGATAAGGATTAGGCTAGAAATAATGTGACTTATGTATATGGATTATGGTACCAGCTCAGAATGAACACAGTTCTGTGAATATGAAGAACCCCATCTCTACATATCCAATCTTAGTGGTCTTGGTCTACCCTCTTTCTGGTGTTAATACAACTGCACACACTCACTTTCCTCTGAGCTGCCCTACCACTTATAGGGATGCTCAAATACAAATGAGATGCAGGTTGAATATGCAGTACAGGTATGGGACCTGTTCTCAGGGTTTTCCAGATAACAGGTGACTACGTTCATTTAAAAAAAAAATGGCGGATTTCTATTATGAAATTATGTTCAATTTGAGACTGCTTAGAATAGTGAAGAGGCACCCATGACCACAGCAAGAAAGTGTTATGGTTAGATTATAAGGCTATTGGGACTACAAGTTAAATGGTGAAATAAAGACACAGAATATCAATATTATTTGAAAGTCAAGGTTTGGCCCCTAAGGGCTCTTACTCACCAATGGTTGAAGCTGTGCTCCCCTGCGTTCCGTTTTTCTGCGTTCAGCCGCAGGGGAGCGCAGGAATAGACGCATTAAATTTTTTCCATTGGGGCTGTACTCACACAGGCGCATTTAGGCGCCGAACGCAGGTTGAGACGCAACATGCTGCATTTTTCCTGCATTCAGTGCATACACGCACCTGTGTGAGTACAGCCCCATGGGAAAAAATGTAATGCGTCTATTCCTGCGCTCCCCTGCGGCTGAACGCAGAAAAACGGAACGCAGGGCAGCGCAGCTACGACCGCTCGTGAGTAAGAGCCCTTAGACAAAACAGGATCCACAGCACATCCTGAGATGGAGGTATCTCAGCAGAGAATACACTAATGATCTGAGAGTGTTCTGATTTTTATTTTCAGTGTTTGTCAAGAGGTTCACAATATCAGGAAGCAAGAGCTGGCTCATCAAAGGCTTTGCTCCATCTCACTACTCATCAAATGGACAGTGCCCTGTTCCATGGACCCAGAGGAAATGGATCTCCCTTTGCCTATTGTTAAGCACTTCCTTTTGTCTTTAAGTGTTTTAGAAGACATTTATGTTCCCAATGCATGTTTTTCCAGTGGATAATTTTCCATAATTACTGATCCTGTGGTAATAGGAAAAATGCTCTGCACCTTGAAGCAGCAATGCTAAACATTGTTTTCACTCTGCTACAGGAATGCTATTCACCCAGCAAGAAAAAAAAGTATTGACTTTTTATTAACAATGCAGATTGTACAGTGATTTTTCACATTTCAGGCACAACAAGTGCCATATGCACATTAAAAACAAATCTTGCCATTTAACCATTTGCCGCAATAGCCCTAATGGCAAGCAAGTCTCTATGCTGTTTATGTGGTAAGGAGAAAAATTGAAAGGGATTCTGTCATGATTTTTATGGTATAGTTTTTGTTACTAAATTACACAGTTATATTGCGAATAATTCATCCTACCATGTAAAATGTATATTTAAACTAATTAAAGTATTTTTTAGTTGTAATATTGGTGTGTAGGCAGCCATCTCAGGTTATTGTGCCTGATCCTTTGCTTTCAGAAGGAGCCTGCACTTTGCAATGGAACTGCATTCAGATAAGCTATAGTTTCTCATTCTTGACTTTGGCTAATGGGACTTGGATTTTTTACTATTGAATGCTGTTCTCATATCAACCACTAGGTGGGGCATGGGAGCATTTGTAGCAATGCAGGTGTCTGGTAGCTGTTATCTAGTTACCTTCCAATTGCTCTGCTCATGGGTTGCCTGGGGGGAAAGGGAGGGGGTGATATCACTCAAATTTGCAATGCAGCAGTAAAGCAGCAATGACTGACATTTATCAGAGCACAAGTCACATGACTGAGGCCACTTGGGAAACTCACAACATGTCTAGTCCCATGTCAGATTTCAAAATTAAATATTAAACTATTTGCTTGTCTGAAAATGTATTTCAGTGCAGGATTCTGCCAAAGGAGCACTATTAAAGGAACAATAACATCAATAAATGAAAGTGTTTGCTTCAGAAACACTACTATTGTTTATATAAATAAACTGCTTTGTAGAAATGGGGGCAGCCATTCAAAGGAGAAAAGGCTCAGGTTACACAGAAGATAGCAGTTAAGCTCTGTAGAACAAAATGGTGTTATCTGTTATCCACTTTTTATCTTTTGCCATATAACCTTTTTTTAAAATTCTGCCATTGCTTCACAGCAGCTTCTTTATATGAACTATATTAGTGTTTCTGAAGCAAACAGATCAGTTTTACCAGTGCAGGGCAACACTACATGATATTTTCATTTAAAACACTTTAATTTTACTGAAGTTGGTACAGTAGGATATATATATATATATATATATATATATATAATATACAGTATATATATATATATATATATATATATATATATATATATATAGGGCTAATTTATTCAGCGTAAAATGGCGTTATTTATTAATGGTACTTTCATATAAAGTTGGTCCCTGCACTTGCTCACTTGCCAAAGATGTCCATCAGTATGTCCAATTGAACCATGCATAGCACACCTACTGACACAAGGGAACCCTGGAGCTATGACAATTCAATGCTGTGCAATTTCAGGTGCAAGTCCCCATGTTTTTATATCTGTAAAGCAGTATTATTTCCCTCAATTCTAGTGTAATTGCAACCTGATGCAATAGCGACTGATGCATTGAAACAAGTTCAATTGGACTCAACTGCACTAAAAATCATCAGTGTTGGGATGTCAATGTGCTAGTGCAAGGAGTGGCTTTAGATGAAGGTATCTTTAATGAATGGCATTAGTTCACACAGATATAGGTATGGGAAAGAAGCAGGGATGAAAATATTTTTGCAACCATGCATAAACTGAACTTACTGGGGGAAGGGGGCTTGGAGCAGTGACTGCAGGGCCTCAGCCTAAGGGTGGTTCACCTTTAAATTAATTTTTAACATGATGTAGAGAGGGATATTCTGAGACAATTTGCAGTTGGTTGCAGATATGATGATATGCAAGTAAAAACAAAAATAATTATTTACCTCTGTCAATGATTCAGAATTAACAGTGCGTACGGGCACCTTCAAAGGTGAACGATCAACATTTTCAGTCCTGTCGGATCAACGAGATGACCGTTATCCCAGACTTTTTACTGATATCAGTTGCCTTGTCTCCCACCACACATGCACCATTTATCGTAGGAAAGATCATTAGTACAATAATATTGGTGCGTCTTTGGCCACCTTTAGATATAAAGCCTATCTTAGGGCTCTCACTTTCCATTATTCTTCGTTCAGCCGCAGGGGAGCGCAGGAATAGGTGCATTTAGCTTTTTTCAATGGGGCTGTACTCACACAGGCGCTTGTAGGCGCCGAACACAGGTTGAGACGCAACATGCTGAATTTTTCCTGCGTTCGGCGCCTACACGCACCTGTGTGAGTACAGCCCCATTGGAAAAAGCTAAATGCATCTATTCCTGCGCTCCCCTGTGGCTGAACGCAGAAAAACGGAACACAGGGGAGCGCAGCTTCAACCGCTCGCCAGTAAGAGCCCTTACAAACATCTAATACCATTTAAGATGTGTAAGTGCTTCAGGCACAGGTATAAGGGTAATGTAGTGTTGTATTGGGACTGAATATGCAAAATATGACTTTTAATATCCTTTTGGTAAAAAAATGACTATTTTATGCACCATGAAGTTCAGCTGTTGACAGTTCAATGCAAAAATGCATTAATATGGACAATAACTAGGCACATGGTAATCCTTTTTCCTGTTTACTAAAATATTTTGTAGAAATGTCAAACCATCTGTTAAAATACACAAATACCATGATCTATTTCTAGCTTTCTTAGTCTATCCCAAGACAAATGTTAATTCAGACATAAACCGACAAACGACATCATAAGACAAAAGTTGGGGTAGAACTGGAAACCCCTTTGCTTATTTATAATAAATATATCGGTTCTGACATTTGCTACTACTGCAATTACTTGAGGTTTCCTTTTTTTATGTAAAGCAAGCCATGCAACATTTGTAGAACAATTAGATTATTTTCAACCAAACCTTTATCGCATGCATGGATATGGAAATGAATAGATTTTTATCAGGACAGCTAACGCAAAGAAGGAGTGACTATGCAATCATGAGCCAATCACACTGCCTGCTGATCATTAACATCCAATTAATCAAAGTTGGGCTGTATATTTAGTTTAAAGACTCATCTTAAAGTTAAAGAGCGTAAATTAAAAGAAAACTAATATGTTATACCTCGTCCCAATGAGCTCTGACTGTCCTGTGAACAAGCTTTGCTGATTGTTTATAAAGGAGACTAAGATAATGATAAATTAATATTAGTGTATTATTTATGGTTAAGGAGGACATTATAAAGCAATATTATTTGCACAAAGGCTGCAAAAGGATCCATAAACATAATTATCCATTTGCCCCTTACTTGACATTGCTGATTCAGTTACAACATGCAATGAGCAGAGCACCTTGATGAGGGGTCGCAATAGGTGGTTCATGACAAAACTCAAGAAAACCCCACTAGGAGCTTGTACCCGCTTTTCCATATTGATTTCAGCTCAGTAGACTGAATAATATATAGAAACACTGCCACGTTCCATTTCTGCAATTATTTATCTTACATCAATACAACAGCTGCATCTAGTTTCCCAGTTTATAATGTTCTGCGGTACACTGGAGGATTCATTATAAACCTTTAGTGATGGGCGAATTTGCGCCGTTTCGCTTCGCCGAAAAATTCGCGAATTTCGCGCGAAATTCGCGCCGGCGCCCGTTTTTTCGACTCCGGCGCCCATTTTTGACACCGGCGCCCGGTTTTCGGAAAAATTTTTTTGACGCCGGCGAATTTTTTCGGCGAATTTTCGCGGGCGTTTCGCGAATTTATTCGCTGGACACGAATCGCGCAAATTCGCCGCGAATTCGCGCCTGGCGAATAAATTCGCCCATCACTATAAACCTTACCTCTTTTATTATAGTCACTCAGATAAAAATCAGTTTCCCCCCTTATATAACATTAATCTAGAGCTGAACAGATAATTTTATTGCACCACAAAGCAATTCCACCATGTGAAACAAACTGTTATCTTAAGTTTCACAGAGCAATTGTTCAGTAATTCCTGTTTGTGGCATCTTTCCAGATACTCAAGAATGGCCCAGACTGCCAATCCCTGAAACAAAATTCACAGCAGAAGTTGAAAGCCAATGGCAGTTGCTTGTTGCATGAATTCAATATCTGAGCATTTTTTTCACAAGAAAATCGGCAGTATTCTGTGCCTGCTGCAAAGCCCTGATCTCTCATCCAGGCACATCTTTTCATTCGGGTGGGAAATTTTTATAATAGTAGTCTGTAACAACACCAACATCTGCAAATATAAACCTGTATTTAGTGATGGGGAATCTGTGCTGTTTTACTTCTCTGAAAAATTTGCAAATTTACCGAAAAATTTGCGAAACGGAGAAACATTTGCAAAATGCAGTCAACGGGCGTGAATTTTGACACGCCACAATTTTGACGCAAGCGTCAATTTTTATATGCGCAACTATTTTGTCAAAATGCATTAAAGTCAATGGGAGTAATTTTGACAATTTTCATGCGTTCACCTTTTCTAACGTGCTCCATTTTTTTGTCTGCGGATTTTATTCGCTGGAGGCAAAACACGAAAATATGCCGCAAATTCATACCTGGCGAATCAATTCACCCATCGCTAGCCTTATTCAATTAGCCACTATCCATTCAATACTGTAAAAATATTTATTGAAAAAATTGATTATATACGTTACCATTTATTTGTGAAGTAAATTTTTTTTAAGTTTCTAGGAATGAAGAAAAAAATGAAGGCATTGTTTTTGTACTGTAAGCCTTATTTATCTGCATATTGAAAACGATAGGGGTTATTGTACTGCTTGTTCTTGCTCTAATACAACAGTGCCCCCAGTGGCCACCTGAAAAAATGGATGTGTTTGCCCATGAATGAAAGATTATTGGTGGAGAGTAATGTGTTTTGTTAGCGCAAAAAGCATTTGCAGAAAACCATTGCGAATGTTACCGACCATGTTTGCGTCCTTTTTGACCTCAACAAAGTCGTCGCAAAGTTTGCAACCAAATCGCTTTTGTGAGCATTCGCAGTGTATGTAATAACATTTCTCAATCACAACACATTTTGCAAAAAAATATTTAAATGAAACTCCAAAGCAGGTTAACACCAACATTTTCTTAGCGATGTAATATTCTCCAGCGAATGATTTTACAATGTGAGCAGCACTAAACATTCGCAAAAACACCATTTCAATAACACTTGTAATTTTTAATTACAATCCCCCTTATAACTCTTCAGTGAAGGAAGACACAAATAACAGATTATTGGGTAATGTCTTGCCATGGGTAAAGGTTGCAGCAATAAAACAAACGTCTGGCCATGGTTTTACACTGACCTGTCAACTAATAATAACTTGGAAATGTGGTTGAATTTATTTTATCAATTAATAATTTAAAAAATATGCCATATTATCTAGAGTGTTCTAGAAAACAATTTGTTGGTTTTGCAGTGATATGCTTCAAAATTCAGTTTGGATGCAGGATGTATACAGTATGTCAAAAATCAAAACTTGAACCACTTTTTTTAGGTTTTCAATAAAGCCATTAATCGGCCATTAATTTGGCCTGCAAATATATTTAGTATGCTGTCAAACTGCGTCAAGGGAAGACAATTCAGCAGTCAATATCAGCCATTGCATCTTAAAGGAGAACTAAACCCTAAAAATTACTAGACTGGCATATTTTATATATTGCCTACAGATTCAGCATTTCTATAGTAGTAATGATCCAGGCCTTCTAAGTTGTCACAAGAGTTTCCCATCTTGAATTTTGTTAGGAGTGTCTGCAACATGCATAGAATCAGTGGTCTCTGAGAAGCTAAGCTTAGGGGTCGTCACAAATCATGAAGCAGAAAATGAGGTTTGTCTGTAAACTGATGCTACAGAGCTGATTACTAAATTATAATTCTAATTGTGCTGGTTTCTGGGCTGTCATGTACCAATAATTATTAACTAATCAGCCGCAGCCTTATATTGTGACATTTATATTCCATGGGGGTTATTTATTAAGCTCCGAATACCCGAAATCCAAAAATTCAGATTTTTCGGACCATGAAAAAAAGCTCTGGAGTTTTGCCTGAAACTATTTTTTTGGGCTTATGTCTTCATAAATAAGGTCCATTCTGGAATTCGGAGTTGCTCGAAGTTGGATATTAGAAATACTTAGATAAATTCGGACCTTGATAAATAACCCCCTACTGTATATTTTAAAGTGAGTGCCTAAGCTCAGTAACTGACAGCATAACAGTGTATGGGCAATAAATCAGCAGAAAAGAAGATGGGGAGCTACTGGGGCATCTTTGGAGGCACAGATATTTACTGCGAATGGGTAGTCGTTGCCTTGGGCTGGTACATAATTCCAAAACATAAGTACATTTCTGCCCTACTTTTTTAGTTATGCTTTACTTCTCCGAAGGTAAGGAATGGCCCTTCTAATCTCATTTACAAAAGTTAAAGCAGTAAAGCAATAACACTAGAGGGACATGTTGACAACATTTAAATACCATAATAAAGTCAACAAAAATATGTGGCTTGACTGCCCCATCGTTGCATCCAGAAATACTGGCCCCAACACATGACCTCTTTCACCAGTGAAGCTGAACCAGCAGTTTCCACAGCACAGCAGTTGGGCAGATTGGAAAGCACCATAAGGAAATGTGACCTGAAACAATTATGTGAAGGGAATCTTGGGCTCAAATTTAAATAAGGCTGCAAATCTCAAGTTGCTATAGGTTATGACACCAGTGACCATGTGTTACTAATTGAGCCCCGTGTCATTCTTTTTAGAATGTCATTATATGTTAATTAAAATTAAATAGTAAAAATCTAGTATCTATTTAAATAAAAGTGAGGAAAACTGATTGCAAAAGGATTCACCAAAATGACACTTGGCAAATACTTCACATCCTTGCTGGTAGATATTCACTTACTTACTCGTTTCTATATCAGATCTGATGTTACTATTGTACGTTTGAATAACAATGTAACAGTTCAAGCTGTTGGCATCAATGAGTTTACCACTGAGTAACATTTGAAAAATCTTCCAGAGAACAAGATGGACAAACGCACAGTAAATCTATTTAGTTACAGATAAAATCGCATTGTGTTTATTTGGATTAATGAAACATACTGGAATTCACTTGGCGTTAACTGATATCTTTAATGGGCCTTTTTTTTTAATCTTCCAATCTGGACATTCTTTTATTGTATGACAAGGACTGAACACTTTTTCCAGCAGACAATAGCTTTTACTTGTCCAAAAAGGAACTGCACCTGTCGGATTAACGTATCAAGAACAATTACTGTGTCCTAGCAAGGCAACGCATGGGATATGACTTCCTGAACAAAATGCCTTCAAATTTAATCTTAGAAGAGCAAACAAATCTCACATAGAATCAGGCTGCAAACTGATTGTCATCTTCCTTCCTCCTTTTGTACTCAGTCTGTGTGTGTCTTTTAAAGTTTTCAGCAGGTTCGTTTCCACCAAATTCTCTACATTCCATAACCAGCAGCAGCCTTGTTCTTGAAACCCTCTACTTTCCAAGGGATTTCGAGATACAGCAGGTTTAATAATTAGAAACAGTATTTAACCAGGTGTACTATAGAGCTATACCAATCATCAGGATCAACAATGGGTCTACTTACCAAGACATAAATAGGCATAGGCATGAAGCTCAGTTAGTTAGTTGAGATCTGCCTCCTTGTGGGGCATTACTGAAGTTTTAATAATATGAATCTGTGCTGATCATTTACCAACACTGGACAAATGTACCTCAGTATAGTAACATATCAGAAGTTTTCTTTGATATAAGTACTGCACATAGAATAATGAAAGCCAATAACTGATTAATTGCTATAGGTTAATGCATAAGGGCTAATTTGCCCAATATTGAGCCAGATGTGTTTGTTTCTGCCACATGTCAGTGTGCTTGCTCCCTATCATGAAAAAAGAGTACAGCACTGCATGCAAAAGTAACACTATACAGGTATGGTATCTGATATCTGGAAACCCGTTATCCAGAAAGCTCTGAATTACAGAAAGGCCATCTCCCATATAGACTCTATTTTATCCATATAATCCAAAATTTTAAAAAGTATTTCCTTTTTCTCTGTAATAATAAAACAGAACCTTGTACCTTTATCCAAACTAAGATATACTCAATCCTTATTGGAAGCAGAACCAGGCTACTGGGTTTATTTGATGTTTACATTATTTTCTAGCACGCTAGAAACCCCAAATGCAAAAATCATGAAAAATTTGTGATATTTTTTTTTATAAAATCTGACTTTTAAAAAATCACAAATTTTTCGGAAATGATTAAACCCCGAAAAGTCTGAATCTGAAAATCCGGCATCTCAGAGCCATCGAGGTTGCATATAAGTCAATGGGAGAGGTCCCAATGATTTTTTGATATGCGCTGTGATTCGTGCAATACCCCAAAGTTTTCGGGTGAACATTCCAAAAAAATAATTAAAATCGGATGGAAAAATCTGAGAAAATAGTGGAAGTATCTGGCACTGGTAATGGAATTATCTGCCTTGTGAGAACCAAAACTGGAATAGCTTCAATTGTCCTGTTAAGCTCAAGAAATAAAGAAAAAACAGGCAACTAAAGTTAGTTCAGCACAAGCCCTATTTATTGAACTACCCCTTTAAGTATCTGTCAGCAAAATGCCACCAGATAATGTTAATATCAAAGACATGCACAGTTTCTCGCTTAAAAACATTTATTGGTGCATATTAACCACAAAAACTAACATGTCAATGTACAATTCACACACACCACAAAGCAGTGTCTCCCCCCCAGTCTGCCTACCTGTTGTTAGCCACACCCTCCTGACGCGTTTCGCGCTTTTGGGCGCTTCATCAGAGGATGAGGGCGCTTCCTCTCCAGCTGCAAATAAGTATTTCAGTTTCCAAAGCACACCTTAACCCATAAGCTTAAATGACTGAAATGCTGTTAATGCAACAGGACTGTAATAATTACAGGCAATAATTACATGTATATTATTACATAACTTTTAATATTCAGGAACATAGAATGTGGACTTGTAATACCCACAGTAAATTAATAACTTAATTATTAGTTGTTCATTAACATATTACATGTAACAATTACATGTTTTTATTGAGGAGCATCATATTATGGGTAAATACTGTCCAAAAAATGTATTTACAACACAATACTATTCAGGACTAAGCCTGCAAACCTGAGAGACCATAAATACTGTATGTGTTGCATTTGAAGAGGCTGCAAGTCCACAACCCATGATTTTGTGGGGTTCAGTGTAGTAAGGTTGCTGTTATAATTTTGTGCAACTGCTTGTTCTACACCCACAATGAAACACATAGAAACACCATGTACAGCATTTTCTGTGTTTATCATGTTTGGTGTCTAAGATCTCTTTGCATCGTTTTACTTTACTGACTTCAGTCAGGCTATTGCTCAAGAAAAAGGTACTAATTGTGCCTGTGATTCCTATATGCCACTATGCAACATGGAGTACATAACTAAAATTAAATCAATTTGAAAGGTTGCACAACTATTTTAGTTTTGTAAACTATAACCAGTTTCCTTCAGCCAAATACCAAGTTTCCACTGGTGGAAAATATTATTCAATATGTACACACATAGATCTGAAAGAGTAATGGGTCTAAGATATAAATTATCTAAGCCCATAAATTTAAAAGAGAACATTTACACACTCTTCACATTTACCTTTCTAAAGCAGAAATCCACTTGATGCTTTCCAATGATTTATGTGATCAGCATATAACCAGCAATGTAAAGGAGAATGAGGGAAAATAACCCATTTTCTGCAAGGCACAAGCGCTTCTATTATTGAAGTAATTTGTATAGATCCAGAAATGGAAAGTCTTTGCCAAATGCTCCATCAAAGCTAAATTATTTTTTTGTCGTCTCTGTATTTAGTTGATTATGATGTCTGTTTCAGGTTTATTTATCTTTATTGGATTCTTGTTTATTGATTGAATTGGGACCACGGTACAAGGGGAATTCTGCACCGGTCATCGCTTGAAAAATGGGATTGGGTTCTGTCACTGTCAAATTTCATACCTTTATTTTACATGCTGAGAGAGCTAATATGCACTGTGAAGAGATGTACAACATATATCTGAGTGCTCATTTCTTGGTTTTCAGTCCTCTTTTAGTTACCTACTCAGGCTGACACTGACTGCAATACTATAAAGTGCTACAGGTTTTGGTAGGTCATTATTAAACTTACCTAGTTGTCAATTTGTAATTGGGTCATGGCAAATACCCAGCTCTTAATGTGAATATTGGTATCACTTTTTTTTGTTATCTTAAAGACAGTATTTCAACCAGCAGAGAAAATGCCAAGTGTGGCAATAGCCTGCAGATTTTTTGTATTTATATCATTTATGAATTCAACACTATGTAGTAAGTATGCTTATCTTCTATCCGATCACTGTTACATTAACCTGAGTGTATGTCTAGAATCCCAGGTACAGAAATATGGATACAGGAAAAAGTTCTGTGCACACTGTAAATTATTACCTTATAATTTACAGTCCAGGGAAAAAAAATAATTATCATTTCCCACTTACTGCTGCTTCTAGACCACATGAAAAGCTTTTGAACTGAGCAACAAACACAATAAAACATTGAGGCTCATTACAAACACTGGGTAAATTTGCATCTGGGCAGTAACCCAGAGGAACCAATCAGTTAGTAGTTTTCTTCCAGCCAGGTTTGTAAGACGCGCCGGGAGACTGCCCCAGTTTCCAACCTCCTGACGCGTCTCTCCTCGCCTTCTGTGCAGGCGCGCACTGCCAGCTAGGGGGAAACTACGCTGGCGTCAGTTGTCAGCATTTGATGCCGAGCGTTGTGACGCTCAAGTTTTGACGCAGTGCGTGATGACATCATGTTTCGGCGCCGGATTTGAATTTTTGTCGCCAAATCCTCTTTAAAAGGCCAATTCTCCATTTTGACAGTGCCCGAGTATGATCTTGCCGAAGCATACTGTGTTTGAATTCCTGGTTTTTGACTCCTGCCTGATTATTGACTTCAATTCCTGCTGCCTGCCTTGACCCTTTCTCCTGATCTTCGACTACGTCTTTGCCTAATACTTGCCGGTACCTCATTTTGGACTTGTTACTATTTATGCACTATTCCTTGCAGGTTCCACAGCAGAAAGCCCGGGGCCCCAAAAGGGCATCGGTGAACACCGGAACCCATAGTGTACCCAAGGCTTCTAAGGTTCCTAACAGACGAGTATGTTACAAGGTGAAGGTAGAACAATAAAAACAAAAATGTGATTAATTGCAGTAGTTTTATACCCATGCGCAAATTTGTCCAGTGCTGATAAATGAGCTGTTCAGTTTTATTCTGCTCTATGTCTCATTATTCCTCTTATCGTTTCTAAAAAGAACTTTCTAGTCAACCCCCTGGCCATCATACATCTAATAATGCCATCTTATTCACTCCTTCTCACAAGACAACCTACCATAACTCCCTTTCTTTAAATGCATGTGTTTAATTTACTCAACAAACTTCTCACTTCTTCAAAACTTGTTAATATTCACTCAACCCCTTATCACTCTTTGCTCCTCAAATGCAACATTACTCTATTGGTTCCTTCTGCCCCTTTTCATATTTTTTCATGTTCTTTCCTTAATGCAGTGTTTTCAGTTATACTGCCCTTAATACATTTGTATTCTATTTTCTTTAATTTTTTTTAATATTCTCTTTTCCTTTATTGTCGTCCATTCTCCTGCCCCAGTGTCCTCCTTCAGTTTTACTAAATTTTGCAAGATCAGTCATCAATCTTATGCTTTCAGCTCTATGAAAAATTATGAGCAGCATGTGTGCTTCCTCGGGGGGGGGGGGCAGTGAGTACAGATACAATATATAGTTACTTCCATCTAGTGCTTGTATGTACAAGCAGCTCCCTCACTGTGTGGGAAAGGCCAACTCTGTGCTACACTTGTATCCCAGTAATACTTTAGTGTCTGGCATAGCATCAGTTGCTCAGACACTGCTTGTTCTGTAACATGGGTGTTTGGTTGATCCTGACATGAAACTGACAACACAAACAAATAGGGTTGAGTCCTTTTTCATTCTATCAGTCTATGGTCAGTCACTCATTAGCTTCTCTTTAGAGATAACAAATCAAGATGTCAGTTGTAATAGAGCTATTTTGAAGTGGACAAATGTCCACTGGGAAGCAGAATAAAAACCATCAAAACGTTTCTAAGAGGTCTCAGCCTGTCTTTGAGATGGTAATGATTTTGGCCACTATAAATGTAAATTGATAACCTAGAGGTGAAACCCTCACAAACCTTTATTTTCATTGGTGGGTGTATAAGATAATAGAAGTCCAATTAATACTTTATAGTCTTATAATGAACTGTATTTGCCAAAACGTTAGCTAACAAATTCCTCTTCTTGTGTATTCTAGTAAAAAAGCAAGAGCATATTTTGGAAAATTATAAGATTTAAAAACAAATCTGTTTTTCTAGTGTGCAGAAGACCTTTTTAACCATAGTTTTCCAGCTGCTGCTTGAAGACTTTTCCCATGGTCCTCAGCCAATTAGCCTAAACTTCTTTTTAATAATGCATAGCAAAGTTTTTATGCACAAATAAACTTGATTTTATTTTGATAATTATTATTTGAATTTTGGATTCATTCATAAAATGTAATAATTTTCCACGTGTTATTTACAAAGTTGAGCAAATGTTGTTGAAAATCTGTATGTTAGAATATTATAATAACTGAAAGCTGTTTGGATCTATACCGAGCGTGCTTCATTCGGTTTATAAGGAATGTGTTACTATGACACTTTCCAAACTAGGCTTTGATAATAGTAAAAGCAAAAAACTGTGAAAGGAAAAAAATGTATTTATTATACACAAACAATTAACATGACCTAAAACACAAATATTCCTGCAGTCTAAACAACCCTGTCCTGTTTTCCCCATGGCAAATCTAATTGTGTCTAAATACTATTTTAAACCCACACAGATGAGTATACTGTAAACCATCATCTCTGCTTTGTACAGTCCTGGATCTCAGGAGGAGAGTGCCAAATGGAAAAGAGATACATTTGATCTCATGCTAACTCACCTCTACAAGATAATTTTGCCCTTGCTTTCTTGACCAGCAACCTAACTGATATAAATGCTAAAGAATACATATTAGGAACTGCATTCAATCCTGTGTCTATAAGAACTATTGTTCTCTTAGTAGCGACCAGGAATGATCCATCCTCACACCGCCAAGAAACAATAGTTCATATTGAACTAAGACTTCATGGCTGTTTTAAAAACAGACAAATTAATGGAAAAATATACTCTAAGTGCCCTCTAGTGGCCAAATTGTCATTAAACAAGGCAGAATGCTTGCACAGCTTTACCAAGCAATCGTTTTAAAAATAAATAAATAAAGCCCTTCCTTACATGGGAGTAATCTTATTTGATTCCCATTTGCCATACAAGCCATAGCTATAAACATAATTTACTGTTTTGCTAATCCATAACTGGTAAATATAATGTCCCTCTTTGGCTAATGCCATACCAGGCTGATTCTCTGCCTGCAGATAAACACAGACTGGGAATAAGCCTCTATGCTCCGCTTAGCTTTCTGATGTGTCCACACTCAGAGCCATTGTGTCAGCCCAGGTGCAGCACATGGTGCGTATTTCCATGTCAAAATGTATACTTGGCACCAAAATACATTCAATGTGCCTGCACCAGAGCCACTTTGTCAGCCCAGGAGCTGATACATGGAAGTATTTTGGTGCCAAGTATGCATTTTGACATGAAAATATGCGCCATGGGCTTGCACATGATTTCTCTGCCAAAATGCATATTCAGCACTGCCATTTCTCTGCCAAAATGCATATTCAGCACTATAATACGCTCTGTGTGCCTGCACCGGCTTCAATTGAAGAGGACACTCGCACAAGCCTTTGCAAAAGTTTTACTGCGGTGGTGCAACATTTGTCAAGCACCACCTCAGTAAAACTTTTGCAAGGGCTTGCCCTGCAGACACAAGGCTCATGTGCCAGTGTGGTTCTTTTCTATCCTGCACCTGGGCTGACACCTCAGAAAGCTGAGCGGAGCATAGGCGCTGATTATTTATGGAAAATGTGTTTATTCAGGGAAAATGTTATAATTTTATGACCTCAATGTCAGCTGTTTGGGTGTGCTTTTAGGCTGTGGGCACACAGGCCTGCATATTTCTGCTCCATGTAGGGTTGCCACCTGGCCAGTATTTTACCGGCCTGGCCAGTAAAAATGATGGTTGATCCCAATGTTTAAAAGATAAATATATAGGAAGGCCGGTATTTTTTCCGGAAAAGGTGGCAACCCTAGCTCCATGCCACTGATCCATTAACCTAAGCCACTTGAGCATGTGTGCACACACATGAAGCAGAGCGGAGGTCAGCCTAGAGATGCCTCCGTTCGCGTATTTGGGCTGACTTCCACTTCTGCTCCAGTTTGTGTGCACACACACAGGAGGATTGAATTCAGTTCAATGGAGCAGGGACATGGAGTGAATCCACTTCTCAGCCTGCAAAAGAACACAGCGGAGCCTTCAGCCCGTGTGCCCACAGCCTTAGATTGAAAGTTCTACTCAACATCTCTGTGCAATATGTTAGCCATTATAAAAACTTGCTGATAATGATCATACGAGTTATAATAATAAGTCATATATAAGAAACATGGCTTATGTGGCTCAGAAATAAGTTTATCCAGTTAACTTTTGGCCAAGTTATGAGATGGAGAAAAATTTCAACATTTCCATTTGTTTAATTGCTAACATATCCAATTTCTTTACTCTGCTTTAGTGAACTGCTCTGCATTAATGCCACAAACGTACTGTGGGTTCTCTTGCCCTTTCTCAGACACCAAAGTCACATTGTTCAAGACCTTAATGCATTTTAAGAAATCAGATTAACTATATCAGACTTTCTACTGAATTCTGGTACTGGCTTATATTCCACTAGATAATTCTGTCTGCTTGTTTGTTTGTCCATTTTTGTTTTTTTCTTTTAATGACATACATTAATATTATGGAACCCAGATAAAACAATACAGTTTGAGGAAATTAATTTTCCTTAGGAAAAACTAAAAGGAGACTGATTCCCCCACACACAGACCAAATTGGGGTTTTTTTTGGTTTTCAAGGAGTTAAAATATTTATTGTTTTCAGCTATTTCAGAAATAAATATTTGCTATTTGAAAAAACATGAATGCTGCTAAAAATGTTTTTTAACCAGGTTTGTTTTCATGACAGTACTGAAAAAACATCAATATATAACTGTGATTTCTTCTGCTGATTGTGTTTCACCATCTTTGTGATTGTAGCTGCTTATGAAATAAGACTTCAATACATTGTGATGCACACTACAAATTCTCCTGGCATGTTTGATCTATTTTGTGTTTGACCTTTAATGCCCATCAAATCAAAGCAGTTGAGTTTAAGTTCAGTAATGATCTGACACATACCCGGGTCAGGAAGATGAAGAACTGTAGAGTGCTACCACGTTACTTTGTCTATTGTTAGCTTCATTCTTAATAGTTTGTGATATCTGGAGCAAAGCCACATCTCAACTGTGAGGATGTCTGATTCGCTACAGAAACATTACAAGCAAAATATACCTAGCTCTTAAAGGAACATAAAAAATGAAAGTGTTTTAAAGGAATGACAATATCATGTAGTGTTACCCTGCACTGGTACAACTGGTGTGTTTGCTTCAGCAACACAACTATAGTTTATATAAACAAACTGCTGTGTAGCAATGGGGGCAGCCATTCAAGCACAGGATACACAGTTGATAACAGATAAGTTCTAAAGAACCCCATTGTATACTACAGAGCTTATTTGTTATCTGCTGTGTAACCTGTAACTTTTCTCCTTTTTCAGCATTGAATAGTTGGCCCCATGGCTATACGGCAACTTATTTATGAACTATAGATGTGTTTCTGAAGCAAACACACCAGTGTTACCACAACAATACATTATTTTGTAATATACATGTATTTTCATTACTTTAAAACACTTTCGTTTTTTGGTGTTACTGTTCCTTTATATAGGGGGTTTGGTGGGTGAGAAAGCCATTCCACATACATGGGATAAAAATCACTCTCCAGCTTTATTTTGAAAGGTTAAAACAACAAACAGGCATCTATTACAGATGTACTCCTACTCGATGGCATGTTAAATCACCTGATGCGTTTCATGCCTCTTTCTGGCACTTCATCAGAGAGTTACTGTTCCTTTAAGCACAATCTTTCTGCCCAGTAACTTCATGTGCATATTTGAACTCAATATTTTGTTTGGGAGCTGCCATACTGCATACTATTTTAAGAGATCATTTATTGTATATGGTTCACAAGGCAATTTTATACTGTAACTTCTTGGATGCAAATTTGTGTATATATATATTCCCTAGGGGTGTCAAAAAGGCCCTGATTGGCTATTTGATAGTCCCTATGTGGACTGGCAGCCTGCAGGAGGCTCTGTTTGGCAGTACATTTCGTTTTCATGCAACTAAAACTTGCCTCCAAACCTGGTCTTCAAAAATAAACACCTGCCCTGAGACCACTGAGAGCAACATCCAAGGGGTTGGTGAGCTACATTTTGCTCTCAAGACACTGGTTGGGGATCACTGCTCAATACTATTACCTTCAATTTAGCATCTAAAATACAGCATTTCTATCATTTGTTTAGGGTTTAGTTCTCTTTCAGGCATACTGCTGTCAGATAACATTATAGAGACTTAAGGTTTTCCAAAGTCAACCTGTGACGCCAAAGGTGTGTGTGGTTTTAGTAGCCCCAGCAATAAAGGTGCTTCATTGCATTTGAGGATAATTAGTTAAATTTTGTTAACTTTGTCTCATTCCCACTCTCGGTCAGTCTGTAGCAAGTGCTATACTATTATTCCTTCATATTTAAGCAAAAGTCATTACAACTCCTTCTGCCATTGCAGTTTTTCTCTCAAACAGTTTAATTGGCTGTAGAAATTCAAAATTCAAAGTCTCGTGTGCACCAGAGTGACAAGAAAACGGACATTTGCTTTTTCCCAGTGAAATGAAAAGACACAGCAGTGCTTTGGGGCATACACAAATGTTTTCATTTGTCTGACAAGTTGCAGAGATTTTTGTTCCTGGGACATGTAAAAGGTTCAGAATAGGAATGTAATGGCCATCACGATAGTGCCCAGTCACAGACACCAGTTCCACGTGTCTGCTTCTTGTTACTTCTACAGAGATCATTGCTAATGCTTAACAAAACAGACTTTCCCATGCCAAACTTTGGAAAGGTTCCAAGACACTCATATACTCTGTTTGGGTTCCAGCCCCATCTCAACCTACTTGATTTGATATCTTCTTGGTTCATTAATATTTGTGTGATTTATGTTGACTAAAAACAGTAGTGCCATGTTCTTAGTAAGTAGACAAGTATGGGTTGGCACAGACAGTTGCCTTCTGTCATCCCTGCATATTATCAGACTGGATTACATTGGAAGCCCTTGCATTTACAGAAGATATGACATATAAAAACAGTTGATAAACTGGCTCACTTACATTACCCACCTGATTAAGAATGTGGCATTCTCCCTCTGCATTTTTTTAAAGGGACATAACAGATAATTTATGGATTTTGGAAAATAACAGTTGTGCTTTAAGTTTAAGTTATTTATACCATTATAAATCACCCCTTAAAATATAGCATAAACAAAATTCTTTCAAATTTTAATTTTCCAGTAAATTTTTCTATCCATAACTACTTAAAGAAGCTTAACTTGAATTTACAATGAAGACTTCATAATGGAATCTCTTAAACAGAGAATGAGGTTCACTCAGATGATCGGTTCTGGTCGGAAGTAAACAACTCAAGTTAGACATATTTACAGTATATGATACAAAGGGAGCCAGTAAGGAAATATTTCCACGTGATATTGTCTCAATACATACTACCAATATATATAAACTACCAAAAGGTTCGTATTTTTGCTGGCCATAAAAAATAGTGAACCAAAAATTAAGCAGATTTCACTAAAAGATGATTGGGCTTGGAGATGGTGTAGGTTATCAGGTATTGCATAAATTGTCCCAATTTTTTTAATGAATTAGGGAGACATACAGTATTATAGTATGGGATCTGTAAACCGGAAAGCTGCTACGCAGAAAGCTCTGCATAACAGAAAGGGCGTCTTCCATTGACTCATTTTTATCCAAATTTTATCCAAATAATTCAAATTTCTGAGGTTCTTACATTTGTCCAACTGTCCAGCTTGACAAAGGGTCGAGCATTGGCCTGAAATGTTGCATTTTTTCAGATCAAAGCCATGTAATGCTAATACTGGCTTTTTAAAATTATATTCCTTGATGGTGCTGTCTCCTACACTTTTGATACAAGCAACTGTCCAGCTGCACAGAAGCAATAATGTCTATATTATAATGCTATATATCAAACTTTTTTTCCCGTGAGCCACATTCAACTGTAAAAAGAGTTGAGGAGCAACATAAGCATGAAAAAAGTTCCCGGGCATGCTAAATACAGGCTGTGATTGGCTATTTGGCTACGCCTATGTGGAATGACAGTCTAAAGGAGACTCTGTTTGGCAATACATATGTTTTTGTTTTTAAAACTAAAACTTGCCTCCAAGTCAAGAATTCAAAAATAAGCACCTGATTTGAGGCCACTGGGAGAAACAGCCAAGGGCTTGGTGAGCAACATGTTGTTACAAGCCACTGGTTGGGTATCACTGATATACTGTAAATTGTGACCATGGCTTTTCACAAGTTTTTGTCACAGTGTCATGTCTAGTAACGACTTCCAGAAATTTGCACCAGGGTTCAGTTTATCAAGACTGCTTTGTACCTTTGTTTGTCAGGTTACATTGCTTCATGGTGTCCTATAGTCTGAGCTATGGATTGTGGAGAGCTCTCATTGTTGTCTGTACATATTTCATGTGTCTGCCTACACCATTGTGCCTTTGTGGAGCCCAACCTGTGTTAAATATTGAATTACAACTTACACTACACTGTGAGCAACACTGTACTCTTATCTATATCCTGGTTAATCCAAAGACAAAGACATAGCCAAACATAATTATGTATCTATAACCTCACACTGTGATGGCGTATGTTTCTTTCAGTGCATGAAATCTAGCATTTAGAGCATCTAGACACAGGAATTCTCCAGTTACCTTATCTGTATTCAGAGACATGGCATTTCTCAAACACTAGATATATAAACTGCCAAAGAAAAGTCTCCAAGGGATACTAAAGGCTTCTTGGCTTATTTTTCTTGGCTCGTAGTTGTGAACAAGCCTATGTGTAAAGGCCCCAAAGAATACAAAAATTGGAGCCTTTTTTAAATTGTGCTAAGGTCAGCGTTCTTGGGACCCAGAGCAGTGGATGGCATCATATGACCTAGAGTTTGGTTGAGATTTGATGGGAAGTTGATATCTTGGATATTCATGGAACTGTAGTAGGATGACCAAAATGTCAGTTTTTTTTTTAACAACTGACAACAAATCTCACTGTAACAAATGTGCCATATTCTGTTTCGAGTAGGTATCATAAAAAGAAAAAAAGCTTTTATCAAGTATTCAAGACTAGAAAGGAGAACTAAACCCAAAAAATACTGCCTTCTGGCAAAAGACTTGTATTGATTGCAGCTAACAAGTAATAGTGAAAACCACAATCACACGTGCAAACGTCAGCCAGCATTGCCTGTACCAATGCTCCTTTGAACCTATATGTCCCCTTACATTTGACATATAATGATTTTGTTATTTAGTGATGTGTTACTGCAATACCTAACATGCTTGCCTGAGCTGGATTTTTCTAGATGGACTTTTAAAGATGCTCCTTGAATCTTCACCTCTTTTTTTTTTTGACATGACTTGAATGGTATTTTTTTTTACAGCTCATCAATCTGTTTGGCACCTTTTAAAGGGTCTGATCAATTAACCCTTTTAAGTGCCTCTTCTAATAAATTGGCCCTTTTAAAGCAATGCTAATGTTATTCACTAGAAATGATCCACTAACAGGTTTATGTGACTATAGATTCTAGGATAAGTAAGGTAATTTATATATTTACCAACTGTATATTAACATAAGGTCCTAAGTGTGTTTTGCATTATATGCATAAAGCAAACTGTTTAAGAATATAAAAGTACGCACATCTTTATCTATCTATATCTATCTATATATATATCTATAGTATAATTAAACCATAGAATTCTTAATGAATCAGATGAAAATTGAGCATAGGACTGGCCAGATATGGGATGACTTTGACGTAGTTGGCCAGCTTAAATATATTGCAATATATGGACAAACAATCCCTGTTTTGTTTAAAGGGTAAGGCATTTTTCAGTAGCAGTATGCACAAAATGTCTCTGTCTTAAATATATTGATAATGGGTTGAGTGCAGAGGACTCTTGTATTTGTCTATATGTATTTTGTGGTCACACCCTCATTGCACCCCCGCCTAATGTTTTTAAAAACTAGTGGTGAGCACAACTTTCCCTTGTTTGTTATAGTTCTACAAGAACAGTGACCAGCTCCATGTTGTAGCTCCCACCCCCTCCAACTATAGTCAGGTGATCCCACTGGTGTCTAATAAAAGGGCAGCCAAGTTTGGGAGTTTTACTTTGAAAGCAGCTAGTAAGTTGCAGGTAAAACGTATTCGTCCCTTTTATAAAATGTATAATTAAACCATAGAATTCTTAATGAATCAGATAAAAATTGAGCATAGGACTGGCCAGATATGGGATGACTTTGACGTAGTTGGCCAGCTTAAATATATTGCAATATATGGACAAACAATCCCTGTTTTGTTTAAAGGGTAAGGCATTTTTCAGTAGCAGTATGCACAAAATGTCTCTGTCTTAAATATATTGATAATGGGTTGAGTGCAGACGAATCTTGTATTTGTCTATATATATATATATATATATATATATATATATATATATATATATATATATATATATATATATATATATATATATATATATTAATGCAGCCACAAGTGCGGTCAAGCCAAAATGGATGCAGTTGATGCTATTCATTAATTCATTCAAACGTACTTTTGGGACTTCTGTTTATGCGATGTGCCATTGCGCCTCCCCAGTCTGTCAGACGAATCACACACAAGTGTGTCTATTGACATTGGGAAACCCTAGAGCGACTGCCACCCTGAACATGGCAGTAATATAGGTTCCCTCATCATGCTGCCACAATGGAGCAGCAGACTTAAGAATGACTCTGAGCACTGGATATGTGTCCTCAAGAAATTCCTCCAATTGCTCAAAATGCTTAAATGCAATTGGTCACATTTTGCCACATCGGTCACAATTGTGGCACAACCCCTGCAGGGCACTCAGATATAAGAGACCATGGAAAATAGGCTGTTAGTTGTCACCATGTTTGTGCAGTGAGTTGTTACAAACTAAAACCATATAACCCCCCCAGTAGCCTGTCCCTGTAGTTGTAAAACATTTGGAGAGTTGCATATTGCCCATGCTACTCTGATTGAAGCTCTAGCATTTTCAACTGGGCTTCATTATATATATTTTTTTAATTATCTAGATTTTTGTTCAGCAGCTTTCCAGTTTGGAAGGCCAGTGGATATCTATGATCTAGGATTCAATTTACCCAATCAACCAGGTAAATGATAACATTTGAATAGGAGAGGTGCTGAATAGTAAGAATAAAACTGTAGCCTCACAGAGAAATAGTTTTTTCAGTGGCCCCTATCTAAAAGTTGGAAAGAGGCAGAAGAGGAAGGAAGGAAAATAATTTAAAAACTTAAAATAAAAAATGAAGACCAACTGAACAGCTGCTCAGAAAGAGAAATGCTATAACATATTAAAAGTTATTATGAACTGCCCCTTTCATAGTCTGCTTCTCCTTATAAACCTTTTAAAGCTCCATGAAGATGCCTGGATATGCCCTAACACCCTTATGTGTCATTTGTTACACAAACTTTTACATTGTAAGATTTTGTGATTAAGGCCATTTAATATTATTATTTCATGCCATACTCCCTTGATTCTTAGTTTATTTTCCCTGCTTCTTTATAAACTCATCTTAAGACTGAAATCAATTTGTTTCACTTCATTTACAATATATTTCTGCTTCAATTAATTTGTTTGGAGAATCTCCACATAACCCCCAATATATTGATGGCATTTGTTCTCCAGTTTATGAATAAACATTACAGGTACGACAACTACAAGAGTATTTAAATACTAAATAATAGGAATGTTTTGCCACCAATATGGATTTCTGCATGCTAGTTAGAATCAAGCACAAAGGTGGTGTATTATTCATACACAGAAATAGGAAAACATTTAAAAAATCTGAATTATTTGCTTAAATTGGACACTATAAAAGATGGCTTTCCCATAATTCAAAACTTTTTGGATAATGAGCTTTCACCCCCAGCCGGAAAAAAAAAAAGTAAATTGCTTTCTCTCTAGGCGCATGTCAGGCTCTTTTGGAGATTCGATAGGAAGAGCAGTTAGAACTGCTGTTAGTGTACAGCTTGCTGAAATTGACCCGAAGGAATAGATGCAAGCCAAAAGCGTGGTCGGAGAACAGGCAGAGAGTCGGTAGGCGGGCAGAGGTAAACGTAGTCAGGGACAGGCAGAGGTCGGAGGCAGGCAGAAGATATTCGTAAACGGGAATCAGGCAATAGGTCAGTAGGCAGGCAGAAATACTCGTAGTCAGGAACAGGCCGAGGTCGATGGCAGGCAGAAGGTAATCGAAGTCCAGGTCAGGCCGAGGTCGGTAACAAGAAAGACAAATCCAAAGAATAATCTGAGAACACAGTAACAAGCACAAGCAAGGAAATCACCAAGCACTGTTTGCTCTTGCTGACGTCTTTTTAAAGGGACAAGTTTGGCGCCAAAAACGTAATGACGCAGCGTCAATGCGCCCGCGTCCACCTCGACGCGCGCGCGTCCGAATAAACGGACGCGCGCCCGTGCGACAGACGCGCGCGTGCACGACAGACGCCGGGAATCCTCAGGAACCTAAGCACCCCCGTGTCTGCGCCCCGGCTGCGGATACAGGTACCTTACAGCGCATATGATGGACATTGCAGTATAACAGTATCTGAAGAAAAAACATATAAGTCTGTTTTCCCCTATGACAAACTTGCATTTGTACTAATTATTATTATTATTATTATTATTATTATTATTATTAACATGTATTTTTAGAGCGCCAACATATTACGCAGTGCTGTACTACTAAAGACTTAAGTAATTAAAAATCTGCCATATTGATTAAAGTATAGGAAACTTCTAAAGATTACTTTCCTCAATTGTGCCTAATTTGTTCGACAACCACCTAAGAAACCCCAGCATAAAGGGCATTTAGGGTATTACAGGGCGCTGGATGGGTCATACTATTAGCAACGTTAGGCTATGTGCAGGATAGAAACAAAAGCTCTAGTTCATCTGCAGGTGAGAAACTTGGTAATTACTCACAGTGCATAATCACTAACCAAAGCCCCAAAGGGTTAAAACTATACATCACGGGAACACAAAAAGCATAACTTTGGGAATAAAATTGGTTGGAGGATTATAAGAGTAAATCAGTGAGAAATCCAATGAATATTGATTACTACTGACTGCCGTACAAAAGGTATTACAATTTTGCAATGTCATAAATATAGTTTGGGGTTGTAAATACAAGCCATACAAGTAAATTTACAATACCGTGGTAACTATAAAACAACATGATTCAAAATGAATTCTTTGGATATTTCAGGCAAGGCAGATAAACAGAATATTTGTATGTAAGGCTATCAAGGGCGTCTGTATATCTTTCCTGCCTAATGTTACAATGAAGCAGGAAAATCAATTTGTGCTGTAAATAGTTATTAAGGGGGGAAAAAGCACTTTATTCCATTAGCGATTCAACGGAAGAACTCATTTGCATTATAAGGCTTATGTTTCATAACTCCACCCAATAAATCAAACAATCTGCAATGTGGGCCAAATTTATATAATATTATCACCGCGCTTTGCATAGGCAGTCACCAGAAATACACTGACATGGTTTACAAAGGATTAACACATTTAAACAAGGGCTGCTTGTTAAGCAGCTGAAAGTCTGATGAAGGTGAAATAGTAGATAAAAAGAAAATATCCCTAAGGTAGAAAATTCTGCAAGAATTGTTTGCTTTGTAGCAGGGAGCAGAGGGTGCTCATATAGGGAAATAAAGGGGCATACGCATTCATTAACTAGGCTGTCCTTAGTAATACCCTCACTTTTGGGGCAGAAGATGAAGTAGTTTGGATGCAAAATTCTATTCAAAAAGGTGCTTGCACACATACATGCTCTTTGCAATCTGAAGCAATATCCATTTAGGGTTCCCACCTTTTTAGCAAAACATATCAGATTTCCTATACTTTCCTCTTGTTTCCCTATTAATAAGCATAATTTTTACCAGGCAAACCAGTAAAATACTGGTAAGGTGGCAGCCCTAGCACCAATGCACCCCTTGATCTTGCTATCAGGGCCGGAACTAGGGGTAGACAGAAGAGGCATGTGCCTAGGATGCAAAATTGGAAGGGCACCAGGTATGTACCACTTCTGCTGCCTTCCCCTAGTTTAAACCCTAGTGTCCCCAGTGTCCCCGACCTCCAGCAGCTCTTGATGTATCATTTGAAATGGTTGGTGTGTGTTCACTTTTTACCACAGATATACAGTATGTGTCTTGTTATTCCTGTAGCTAGCCTTCTAGCAGTGTCACCAGGAACACATGAAATCAGAACCGGTGCTTATATTATTAATGTGAGTAGCCAAAAGCTCTTTAAAGACTCCCTTCTACATGTCTGGCTTTGCTTTATCAGCTTCTAGCGAACAAAATAGTGACACAGAACAAAGTTTTGAAGCACTGCAGCCAGTGAATTAAAAAGAGATCTGTGTGTTTGCCAGGAGCATGATAAACACTTTCAATAGTTTGCTCTGGCATGAATGCTGCCACAAGTCTATCAGATTGCATGCAGTATGTGAAATAATGCACTGGATCTCCTACTGAGAAATACCAAAGGGAATACGAGTTTTAGACAGTTCCATGGTCTTATGAGCAGGTCAGGGAACTCTGAAGTGTCTCTAGTATCAATTCATAGTACTGTGTAGATATATGGTTTAGAAGGTAAGTAGCCTTGCAGTCTTTATTGTGCTGCAGTAGTGTTTTGTGTGACTTCAGAAATGAAATAGCTGTAATAAGATTTATGTGCTGTTATGGTTATTAGTATAGAGAGCTGGGTTTGTTGTTTTTGTGCATTTTTTTTTTGGAATCAGCAGCTATTTTGGTGGGATTGCCATTGAGCCAAGTCTACAGGGGTGGGATTTGTGTTGCTGACGTTGATTGGACAGGAATGTGCAGGATATATTTACCCCTTGACATCACCAAGTGAAAGAATATAATGATATATTTCACTGATTATTTCCATCTCAGTGTAAACAATTGCTTAGTGCAAGGTTGCTCTGTTTAGCGCTGTGTACCAAGTGCTCTAGGTTTGCACATTGTAGCCCAAGAACTTACAATTGTGGTCAATTAAGCTAATGAGCTTTGCTGACTTGTTAGCATGAAAGACAAAAAAATAAGGCCGATAATTAAAATTTAATTTAACCGTCTGTTATGACAAAACCAGATTAGTTCAGACATACAAATTACATTGACAAATCACATATTTCATTCAATGGCTTCCGTATGTGGGCAGCAGGAGTTTGTGTGATCTCAAAAGGAATCCATCTGTCTTTGCATAGAAGCTCAAACAAGGGGTGGATTTTTAAAGGGAAAGACATGAAGCTCAGCAAAGTCTATGATCCAGTTAAAAACAATCAAATATCCACAGAAAGCAGGCGTATTCCCTAACAGTGGGCAGGCCCGGATTTAGGGAAAGGCCCCCTAGGCCCGGGCCTAGGGCGGCAAGATGTTAGGGGCGGCAAGAAGGCGCCCCCTAACATCTTGTGTAAGTCGGCTGCTCCTGATAGATCCGGCTGGCTTTAGGACCGCTCCTCCAGCCTATCTCCCGCTGTGGCTCCGCCCCCTCCCACTCCTCTCTGTGCTCGTGCTGCTGCTGCCTCTGCTGTGCTGCGTGTGTCCCAGCAAGGTGATCAGTTCCTGGTATGTACATTTAATATTTCCCCTGCAGATCTGCTGTATATCGGCCATGTAGAGAAATATGTCATAGTCAACTTGCAGATTTGCAGGAGGTGCAGAATCACAAGTGTTCTAACTTCTAAACCTGTTACAGATTTTTTTATGTCCCTTTCCTGCTTCTTACAAAATGAAAACCATTTCAGTTCTTGTATTATAAGGGATAATGTACCCCCTACTGTAAATGATAAGGATATTAGAAGTCACTGAGGGGTTGTCCTGTGACCATATAAAGGCACAAGGCTGCAGGCTGAGTTATACAGGGAACTCTGAGTATCACTCATGTATTATAAGGGATAATGTACCCCCTACTGTAAATTATAAGGATATTAGAAGTCACTGAGGGGTTCTGTGACCATATGAAGGCACAAGGCTGCAGGCTGAGTTATACAGGGAACTCTGAGTATCACACATGTATTATAAGGGATAATGTACCCCCTACTGTAAATGATAAGGATATTAGAAGTCACTGAGGGGGTTCTATGGCCATATAAAGGCACAAGGCTGCAGGCTGAGTTATACAGGGAACTCTGAGTATCACTTATGTATTATAAGGGATAATGTGCCCCCTACTGTAAATGATAAGGATATTAGAAGTTACTGACGGGGTTCTGTGACCATATAAAGGCACAAGGCTGCAGGCTGAGTTATACAGGGAACTCGGAGTATCATCATGTATTATAAGGGATAATGTACCCCCTACTGTAAATGATAAGGATATTAGAAGTCACTGAGGGGTCCAGTAACCATATAAAGGCACAAGGCTGCAGGCTAAGTTATACAGGGAACTCGGAGTATCACTCATGTATTATAAGGGATAATGTACCCCCTACTGTAAATGATAAGGATATTAGAAGTCACTGAGGGGTCCAGTAACCATATAAAGGCACAAGGCTGCAGGCTAAGTTATACAGGGAACTCGGAGTATCACTCATGTATTATAAGGGATAATGTACCCCCTACTGTAAATGATAAGGATATTAGGAGTCACTGAGGGGTTGTTCTGTGACCATATAAAGGCACAAGGCTGCAGGCTGAGTTACACAGGGAACTCGGAGTATCACTCATGTATTATAAGGGATAATGTCTGCTGAGAAATAGGAACTACAAAGATTATGATGCTGCCAAGATTTGACTTTTTTATTTTATAATAAATATTTAACTGATGCTGCGGCTGCCCACTGTAGCACAATTGACAAACTTATCAAAACAAGGGACACATCTCTCTCTGCATCTATGTATAAAAAGGTGTCTATATATAGAGAATATATATAGATATATCTCAAACAAGCCTAACTGCTAGTTGATCCATCTGATCCACTTTTGCATAAATGTCCTGATTGGAAAAAGATTCACATCCAGAAAATGCGTGCGGGGGGGGGGGGGGCGGCACAGTAGCTGGGCCTAGGGGGGCAAGGAGAGTAAATCCGGCCCTGACAGTGGGCACTGTACCAGATGCAAAAATACATTCATAAAAATACAACATATGTGCTGAATCCCCATACATAAAGCCCTTGATGCAGTTTATTTTTCTTTTTTTGCACCCAGCAGCAATGCACACATTGTACAGAGGAAGCCCCGAGCTTTACACCTGCCATGATCAAGCAAACACATGACTACCTGTGCACCCACGTGCCTTCTTTTTGTGGCAACTTGCAGCAATTACATAGGAATTATGGGGAAAAAAATCTGTATTGCAGGTAAAACATGGAGAATGCATCTAATATGAATATCCCTAGGCTGAGCTTTACTGTTGTGTGTGTTGAGGTATCATGCACTTTGAAACAGCAGTGATGTGCAGCGGCACCCATCCTAGTACTGTAGGCAACATTAAATATAAACTGAGGGGTCTTTTCTATAGCTAGCCTAAAAGTAATACCTCCCCATACCTCCCAACTGTCCCATTTTCTTTGGGACAGTCCCGATTTTGACAGCTCAGTCCTCAGTCCCAGATTTGTATTAAAAATTCCTGAGTTTCTCTTTGATCTCCTGCACTGACACCAGAAAAAAAGATGCAAAGTTTCTGAAACTTAATTAAATAAGAAGCTTTAAGCAGAGAGCACAGAATATCCAACGTAACTACAATTGTAACAATTTAAAATAAACCATTCTATTGGGAGAACTGTGACTTACCTTCATAAGCAAAACTGTTACATAACAAATAAAACATGGCCCTAGAACTCCCAGAAATGTGTTCAAACTTGCATTAACTGGCATATTTTGTATAAATGGAAATATTAATTATGGGGCCATAAATTAGGTGAGGTCAAAAAAATTGTCCATGCTTAGCGTGGTTGATCTTTTTGTCTGATGTTTGGATGTTTGGAGGTTTGGGACCCTAAAAATACTGAACTGTTCCTATTATTGGGGAATACCTATACTGGCATAATATTACAGTATTATTCTGAATACATACCTGAAGTTTACCATTACCACCTATTTCTCACCCAACCATGCCCTATATACCCTTCTTCTAATAATGAAATTGGGAAAGCTGTGGCCAGAAAGAGAACAATAAAGTCCTTTCTGTTGTATGCTGTGTCTGCAGAATTTGCCGGTTGTCTGTATGCACAAACAAAAAACAACTTGTACAAGACAGGGCACGACCTATGACATAATGTAGGGTGTGCAAATCAACAAATTAGATTGATCAAGAGGAATAAGTTATTGTAAAATGACCAAGAGAAAAATGTTTTTGAGAGAAGATGTAGTAACATCTAACTCACAGTGTAAAGGCCAACTTTTCTGGAGTCCAGTCCTGGACACAACAATATGTCAGGTTGCACATGATGCTGATCTCAAAGTGTGAAATTAGAGTTCACCGCAGAAAAACTCACCCACTTTCTAGTATTTCGAGTATTTACCAAATAGTGAACTTTAACTTTCACCCATTGATAAGCACACTTCTAAAAATCCTATAGAAATGAACAGAAAGTGGGTGTTTTTCTGTTTTTCTGTGAGCTCTAATTTCACACTTAAATCTACCTCCTAAGGTTAGGGAGAGACGAGTTAGATCTCTGCCTGTGGAGAAACCCAAAGAATCTGATCCTCTGCTTCTGCTCCTCTGTTCTGCACCCGAATGCATTGGCTCTGATTGGGAGCAGGCAGACGTGGTGAATTTTGGTGCGAAATGCAATATCTCATGTTTTGGCGACGAAATCTGCCTCTATTGTCTGAACCCAATCAGAAGCAATTTATTTTGATGCAGAGCAGCAGCAGAGGAGCCGATTCATGGCCTGCATTTCTCCGCAGGCTGAGATACAACTCGTCTTGTCCTTGCGTAAGTGAAAGGAGGATTAGCTTCCTCACAGCAACACATCCATATTATTTGTTTGGCTTAATACTGTGCTTTATTAGAGAGTAAGGGACTCTATTTCCAACCAGCATCTTACAAGTTATTGAACTGCAATTCCCATCATCCTTCAAGAGAGCTATGGATGGGGATGCTGCAGGTTGAACAGTCCTGCTGTAAAGCATTTAACACATCTGCAGATTCCTTGTTTAACTTAATAACAAACACAATGAGGGTCTGTTAAATGTTTCTTGTATGTTTCCCAGAAATGTATCTGTCATTATCTGATTCACAGCTATGCACCAGGAAACAATTGAATAAACACAATTATGGTTTATGCCCTTGTACATGAAAGGAACAGTACATTTTGCACCAACATTAGGACTGATCCATGCGAGACTGAAGTTCCAAGAATGCACATCTGGTGCAGCCTAGCGCTGATACCTTAAATATTAGAACCATTTGTTAGTTACCCTATCCAAAGTAAAGAACCGCAAATGTCAGCTATTCTCCATATAAAAGCACCACTCTATTTTTAGGTTGTTTCTAATATTAGTGCTCGTTCTCTTATATTTGCTTTTAGAAGCTGCTATCAAACTTAATATAGCTTTAGGAAATACCAGTGAAAGGTCCAAAAACTAGCCATTTGTCTACACAGTGTAAATGTGCATTCCTTATCAAAGGGTAAATACACTAAATAGCAATGTGGAATGCTACATCCCTACCGACTAATTAATCTTCTCTAAAGACATAAGGCAAGAAATGCATGTAGGTAGGACTTATGAGAGGTCTTAGGCCAGAGGTTCTGAAACTTGTGGCTTATCCTTTGAAGGGGGCACAGTCTGAAGAATAAATGGGTGCAATTGGGGTGAATGCAGTTTTGCGCCTTTATTATTTCTAAACTATGGCTCAGGGAGTCTTGTGATGATGTTTTCATGTATCTGTAGCCTTATTATGAAATAAGGCCAAATGCTGGTCACCAGATGTGCCATACATTAGCCATAAAGTAACTTATAGGAACCAGGAGTGCATATATTTCACTGCACACGGCATATCTTAGTATCCCCTATTAGGGGTGGTTGTCCCCAACCATCAGCCAATGCAAAAGCACACGTTTTTCCTAGAAATCACAGTGAAAGTAATACAGCACACACTTTGACTGCAACGGGTAGATAGATCACCCTATTTTTTGTGACCACCAGTGAATCAGTAGCCTCTATTTATAAGTCAAGTTTTCATTAAGCAGCAACTTTCGGGTGAAACCACTTGCAGACTTGATATATATATTAGACTGTACTATATATATTAGACATGCATATAATACACCAAGGTTTTTAGTAGTTGTTTTTTAACCATCAAAAAATAAGACACATGTATATCAGAAGCAACTGCGCATCCAGTCCCTTCATGGGAAAAGAGGCTGTGCTTCTTTAAAGTAAAAGGCTAGTCATCACATGAAAGCCTATGATAATATAAGTTATAACCCACTATGATAGAGTCCACTTAGTAAGTGATAGCATTTTTTGGGAACACTACAGTAGGACTGCAATGACCGTGACCCAGCTTGTACAGTATTGAAAATTGAACACGTGAGTTGCACCCAAGTCATCAGTGACAAAAATGACTTTAGATCCCAATTAAACTTGTCATCAATAAATAAGCATCAGAAAGCGCTATCTGCAATTGCAGATGCTTTATATGGTTCTCTACAGTCTACAGCATGACTTGTCTCAGGCAGGAACATTCCTCACCAGGTAAAAAATACAGACAGTCTACAAATGCTCAGACACCCACTCCACAGATGTGGATAAAGGGTAAAAAATTGGACCAGTCTTACAGAGATCAGTTGGTCCAACTAATCGGATCATTGCACACTAATGCATTTTTATGGCAGCTGTATGGATGATGCATTAACATCGGCTTCTGCACTGAGCTCTGCATCATATCCATGCTACTGTAAGATAAAAGCAGTAAGAGATACAACATAGATGTTACACTTTTATTGTTTTAAATGTTTGTGCAAATAGAATTGTTAATGTAAGCAGTTTCTGATTATCCCATTCTGTTCCCTGGTTCTGATTCTTGAAACAATGTAGCAGAAGCAACCATGAATGTTTCCTCACAGGTATTTTAATTAGCTGGATTCTGTAACTTTGTATCAAAGGTCAGACCCACCAGAGAACACGATAGAAAGGACCGACAGATACCGTTTTCAATAACTTTTATATATACGAGTTAACTTTCACTGGGAAAAAAATGTGTTAAAAAATTAGTTTATGTGAAGCCACAGGGGCAGCCATTGAAATTGTATAGGGCAAAAAGGCACAGGTTAACCTAGCAGCCAGGTGAGAACCTTGCATCAGGCAGTTGTGAGTGACCAGTTATCTTGTGTCAGGGAGCTGTTATCTGGTTACTTTCCCATTGTTCTGTTGTTAGGCTGCTGGGGGGGGGGGAGGGTGTGATATCACTGCGCAGTACAGCAGTAAAGAATGACTGAAGTTTATCAGAGCACAAGTCACATGACTGGGGCAAGTGGGAAACTGACAATATGTCTAGTCCCATGTCAGATTTCAAAAAAGAGCTTTAATTTTTTTTTTTTTAAATCATTTCCATTTAAAAAAAGTTGGGTTGGGTTGATTAGAATTAAACTTCCTTTCATTGTGCAAACTCAATGTTTGGGCAGAATTCCCTTTTAAATAAGTAACAAGCATACCCTATGTAGTGCCATCACAAAAAAAAATGTAGTCATGGTCTGGGTCAGCCGTTTCTATAAACGTCCTTAACCCTGTTATGTCAGGACTTAGCAGACACCTAAAGCAATGAAAGGTTGCTGAGTATGTAGCTTATCAATAGTCTCATTTGCTGGCCATGCTCCCATTGTTATGTGAATTCCTAAGAAACAGTCTTTTATGGGCAAAACTTGGAAGGGTGTGCAGGTTGCCCAAGTCAGATCAACCTGGAATGACTGATTGAGGAGATGCAGGATACCAGCGAGCACCAGGGCCTCCGACAAATGATTAATTCTTAACTGACTCTCTGAATTGAGCTTTGTTTCTACTTCTGATTAGCTATAGTGTGGCACAGAAAAGCCATGTGTTGTTTTCTGCCCAGGCCACTTGCTTTAAATGTTTTCTCTTGTGTTTATATTGATTGGGGAAGCAAGGCAGCCCTCCAGCCCTGTAATGGGATGCTTTTTTTTTAAGAGGTAAAATAATTTTCAAACACAGACACACAATGAGTTTATTTATTTAGAAAGTTGTTAAATAGAGTCTGGGAATTCAAATATTCAATGTTGACATTGTGCAGAGCTGGCCAAAGGCCAAACTCAACTTTATCCCTCTCTCTCTGGAGACACCCAATGAACCAGGAATTTCACCTTTTTCTCCTCCCTCTTTGCTAACTAGGTAAAAGCCATTAATTATAATTAAAGCGGTATCTGAACGATAATCAAGTAATGGGATCCCAGACTGGGGAACTACAAAGGTTTCTAAGTGTGTTTAGCTGTAAGTGCAAAGAACCCAAACAGTTCGTCTGACATATGAAATATAATTTGTAAACAGAGCTGTCCCTGCTGTTGAAACATTGGATTACATATTGCATAAGGGCAAAGCATTTGTTACATGGTCACAGCAGAATGCCAACGTTCCGGCACCTTTACTGGTAATGAGAATCTGAGGAGTGACCAATTGATTGCTAATAATGTTCGAAAGGAGAGGGTCCTTGTGTGACAAAATACAGATTTACGCCTAGAAACAATCGGACTGCAGTAGAAATACGCAAGAGCGCAGTGCACTTTCTGTAAATAAGCCACTGCTGAACTGATGCAGAATCATTTCTCACAAATAAATACTCACATAAGGCAGTAAACAGGGAGCTAATCCCTAATCTGCAGAGATGCCATGAGCCCACCCAAGTAGCACAATCCAATGCCATGTACATGCATTTACAACAATTTTCTGCATATTTAAATCTGCCTCGCTTAAACTATCAGCAGAAACGCTCCTGCTCTAATGGATCCTGTTGACAAGGCTTGTGACCAGTGTTGGACTGGCCCACCGGGATACCAGGAAAACTCCCAGTGGGCCCAGGTGTCTGTCGGCCCTGGTGCTGCTAAACATTTGGCCTATTTCATGGCCAATCCCTATTTCTTGGAGAACAAAGAGGTTAAATAGATGGAATAATAGATTATAGTATTATAATATGTAAAGAATAGAGACTAGGAAGACTAGGAGAATAGGGTTTGAGTAAGGAGAAGAAGAATAAAAGTACTGAGAGTGGGCCCTTGGTCTGGCACGAACTCGTGCCAGGCGAATTTATTCGCCCATCACTAGTTAAAAATGAAGTTTTCAGCAAAGAACTTTCGGGTCCTTCCGTATACGTTCGTTGGCTTGTACCTCAATCCTGACATGGGCCCTGTCGCTTATTTATTTATTTTTTTTAAGAATAAATGACTATGCTTTTGTGAAACGTTTTCATTGTTTTCACTACTTTCACACAATTGCCAAAGGACAAAAAAAGGGCGTTTGGGGAAAAGGGCTTTAGGATTTAAAGGAACAGTAACATCAATTTTTTTTAAAACAAAAATTGTTAGTTATAGAACAAAAAAACACAAAGACATTAAACTTTGAAATTGCTAAGTCGTTATTAAGAAATAACATACCAAAACTCCGCTTGCGGTCCTTTTCAGAAAAGGCGATACATAGTTACATAGTTAAATTGGGTTGAAAAAAGACAAAGTCCATCAAGTTCAACCCCTCCAAATGAAAACCCAGCATCCATACACACACCCCTCCCTACTTTTAATTAAATTCTATATACCCATACCTATACTAACTATAGAGCTTAGTATCACAATAGCCTTTGATATTATGTCTGTCCAAAAAATCATCCAAGCCATTCTTAAAGGCATTAACTGAATCAGCATCACAACATCACCCGACAGTGCATTCCACAACCTCACTGTCCTAACTGTGAAGAACCCCCTACGTTGCTTCAAATGAAAGTTCTTTTCTTCTAGTCTAAAGGGGTGGCCTCTGGTACGGTGATCCACTTTATGGGTAAAAAGGTCCCCTGCCATTTGTCTATAATGTCCTCTAATGTACTTGTAAAGTGTAATCATGTCCCCTCGCAAGCGCCTTTTTTCCAGAGAAAACAACCCCAACCTTGACAAGTCTACCCTCATAATTTAAGTCTTCTGTCCCTCTAACCAATTTAGTTGCACGTCTCTGCACGGCGATCCATTGTGTGGCGCTCGGTTTCTCCTCCCAGGGAGGAGAAATCGCGCGCCTCATGATGGATCATTGCCTGTGACCTTTCCTGAAGAGGAGTGCAAGCGGAGTTTCGGTAAGTTAATTCTTAATAAAGACTGATGTAATATGTCTTAAATATATTAAATTTAATATGTCTTTAATATGTCTTTGTGGTTTTTTTTCGTTCTATACTAACGAATTTTTTTTTAAGAACAATTGATGTTACTGGTCCTTTAACACCAAAAACCATTGCCTTATTAAAAATACAAGTCATAAACCCGCCCATCATAGGAATAAACACGAACGAAAATAAGAGTTTTTCTTCTGCTGCAACTGAAATCAATGCGCGTCAAATCCGCATAAAGTGGGAAATGATAACCATAAACCATGTCCCGTGTTGTGTGCGATCTGATCGCCTTGTTCTAATCAAGACTTCTACCCAGCATTGTAAGGGTTAAATGGCGAGACAGGGCGGGGAATTGGATTAAAGGGGAAGGGTATACTGTTATACAATTGTATTTGGGGGAACAATGATTGCGCGGCGCATCGCCAATACTAAAACCGTTTTACTGCTGCTGTTGTTTTCACACATAAGAGGAGCTGCTACAGTCAATCTGCTCCCGGATTAGTAATAAATGTATAGCAGCTGTTAATCAAACGTGAGGAGAATCAATATGGCAACTCCTACTATTAGTTACAAATACGCATACGTTTACAAACAAATACGCCAACCCCTTCGCCTGGACGCAAAACATTCATGATAAAAAAAAAAGACCCTAATTAACAAGATGCTACAGTTCTATATTATTATCAAACCTTGTGGGTTAGATTCGAGTAATCAGAGCATTACAATAGCCTGGTCCAGAGAGCTTCCAGATGAGGCGGGATAAGAAACATAAAGAATTAAGTGAATTTAGTTGATTTATTGCAGCAAAGCAGTCCGATATTCACGGGGGACAATGAATGAAAAGTAGGGCTGGTGAACTCTTGTGTATATCCAGGTATATCCAGCCCTGGGCCCTGTCAATAGTGGAACATTACAATCTCCAATATTCCTCGGGGCCCCGTTTTGGGAATTCGGTTTGGCTCCATGAAGCAAATGGTTCGGATAGAAACGCAATCTTTACGCTCTAGTTTGGTGATTGTACATATGTCTCACCCTCATATAGGGCAGGTGGGAGAAAAGTAAGACATCTGACAGGAGGCAGTGGGTACAATAGACTGAAACAGAGATAGAACATGGGCTCTGTGTTTATATAAAGTTTATTTTTCACCTTAAATATCACCATCACTAATTGCTTCTAAATAAAATTGAAAATAAAAATAAAATAAATTACAGTGGCACTGTAAATCTATTTGCACATTCATCTGTACACAAAAATATACACACACATATACACACACACATACACACCCACATACTTTATACACACACCTATACACACACATATACAAACACATAAAGTATACACACACACATATACACACATACATACTTTATACTCACATATACACACACACACATATTTTATACACATACATTTACACACACACACACTGTATACACACACATATACACACATACTGTATACACACACATACTGTACACACACACACATATGGGAAAAGGCAGCAGACATGAACTCTACAGTAGTGTTTGCCCATGTGCAGTATGTGCCAGTGACAGGCAGGCAGAGGACTATTGGAAGGGATATTATTATAAGCAAAAGAAACAAATATTATTTTTGGATCACAGAAGCGTTCTGCATTACTGGCCTGGATTATAGGAAACAGATTAATGCCTTTATGGGGAGCTGCTTTTAGGGATTAGCAAAAAGTGTCTGTGCCCATGAGTCAAGTTGCCAGTCCAATCTGTCCTCCCAGAATACCATACCCTCAGGCTCTGTGTAATGTGTGCCTTTGCTGGGACTGTATTGGAAGGGAGTATAATATTGTGGGGGTACTATTGACCGTCCCCAAGTGATTTACACAGGGCATTTCTCATACAGGGCAACAGTGCCCCCCAACTACCAGCGCCGAGAAAATACTTACTAATGACTTATTATTAGCGTGTAACAAACTACCAAATTCTTCCGCATGACTTCAGCCATATTCTGTACAGGACAGCAGCCCCTTAGCCAGGTCTTTCTAGAAGAACACAGGTGGGGGGTGAAGAACATACTGGATATCTGATGATCACACTAAACACAGGGAAGTCTGGGCCAATAGCACCGACTAGAATTGGTTCCATCACTGCTGCCCTTTTGTATGGGGGAAGTCAGCAAATCTATTCCCAAAGAATTAGAGAAAGCAAGTAAACTTGCCCAGTATTCCAAAGAACCTTTCACTGGCACAATAATCGCAGCAGCAGGTTTGGTATCGGGGTTACAGCCAATGCCCAGGTGTTACAACACAGGACCTTGACTCACACTGAAATAAATGAACCTTCCACTAATAGAAATGGAAAAGCAATTTTGCGTAGGAGCAGGTTCAGTGGTACATATGGTCTCTGCACCGCGCAATTCACTCATTGGCTGCCAGACACATTTACTTACAGTAACAGACAGTAATAGTTGTGAATCCTAAAGATCCACAGGTGATTTTAATTCTTAAATTACATTGAAACAGTATTAAATGGCCAGTGTCTGTCCTATGCTCTCAGTCCTCCAGTCCTAGCTGATATATGGGTCGCAGTAGTTGGGGGTCGCAGGTTGTGAGCCTCCACTATTAGAGCTCAGGGGGTTAGGCAGTGATGAATAGCAAATGTTAGGTTTCCTACTGAATGTGGAACGAGACTGACACTGCCCGGCTATTACTTTCTAGCAACTCCGGACCTGTCCCCATATAACTCTGCCCGCCCTAACCCAATGGGTTAATAAGCAGTTAACTCAAGCCGCTCCGTTTCACACACACAAGGCCACACAACTGCCGCTCCCACAGCGCCCACTAGCGGCCTCTAGCGGCACCGCAGTTCTATCAGCTCAGCAGACTCCTGAGCAACATTAACTTTCCTAAAGTCCTGGCGGAGCCGGAGTGCGAGCGAAACCCCAGACTTGGCTCTAGTGCTGCTGCTCCATCTGTCCTGGCTCTCTGATGCCCCAAGGCCGGAGTTGGTGGTCAGACAGACAGACAATGCCGGACACCCCCATGCGCCAATAAGAAGCATTTGTGCACCTACTTGTGGCCAGTTTCCTTGCCCTGCCTTTGCATCTCATGGTGTCAGTTCCCCGGTGCCGCTTTGCTGGGATTTTCTCTTGGACGTTTTTTCCCTTTTTTCTCTCTCAGTCAGTTTGTGTGTGTCAATCCCCTTCTCATTCCGCACTCGCTATCTCCCCAGCATTGTCAGTTTGGACACCTTCGCGCATGCGCCCTTCACCCTCAGCCACTGCCAACAAAAAAAAGTTTTGCTGCGATTTATCATTTTTATTACAGATCTTGTCGCATAGAGATCTCTCCTGAAAGCCTTTCCCAAATTCTCCTTAGCACTGGCAGGCCACAAGGCACCATTGTTCCCTCACTTGCCTGGATTAACCCCTCCTCTGCTGTGAAGAGTATAAAGGCATTGCCCTGACCTCTGGCACCCGCTCGGTTACAGCAAGAGGATCCAACCCGAAGCTCCCTAACTGCTGCTGCTGAACTACAACTCCCAGATCCACTTCTAATATCCACAATACCTTTATGGCCACACAATGAAAAAAAACAATGGTAAGATAAGAGTTGGTCAGTATCCTGTGACAGTCGCACGTGAGCGATATTTATCTGGAATAATTTCCTTCTATGCAATTGTCGTGCGTCTGTGTGTGGGAGACTGCGCAGCACAGAGCAACATTTGCTTCTAAAGCTTTAAACGAATGGATCTTTCGGTTTGGTAGAGTCGCACTTACTTTATTCTCACTCCGAATTATTCTTTTATTATGCATTTGGCTAAAAAAATCTTTTTATTGCAACTTGTGACAGCCAGGAGCTGGGAGCTGTACCTGGGGGGAATTAATCTGCTATGTCTATCATCTATCTATCTATCTATCTATCTATCTATCTATCTATCTATCTATCTAGTATCTATCTATCTATCTATCTATCTATCTATCTATCTATCTATCTTTCTCTCTGTCTGTCTATCTATCTCTCTACCTCTATCTATCTATGTATCTATCTATCTATGTATCTATCTATGTATCTATCTTTCTCTCTGTCTATCTATCTCTCTACCTCTATCTATCTATCTATCTATCTATCTATCTATCTATCTATCTATCTGTTTATCTATCTAGCTAGCTATCATCTATCTATTTATTTATATATATATATATATATATATATATATATATATATATATATATATATATATATATATGTATATATATATATATATATATTTATTATCTATCTATCTATCTATCATCTATCTATTATCTATCTATCTATCCATCTATTTATCTACCCATAATCTATCAATTTATTTATATATCGATTTATCTACCTATCATCTATCTATCATCTATTTATCTGTCTATCTACCTATCTATCTATCTATCTATCTATCTATCTATCTATCTATCTATCTATCTATCTATCTATCTGGCTATCATCTATCTATTTATTTATATATTTATTTATCTATCATCTATCTATCTATTATCTATCTATCCATATATTTATCTACCCATCATCTATCTGTCTATTTATTTATATATCTATTTATCTAGCTATCATCTATCTATCTATCTATCTATCTATCTATCTATCTATCTATCTATCTATCTATCTGTTTATCTATCTAGCTAGCTATCATCTATCTATTTATTTATATATATATATATATATATATATATATATATATGTATATATATATATATTTATTTATTATCTATCTATCTATCTATCATCTATCTATTATCTATCTATCTATCCATCTATTTATCTACCCATAATCTATCTATTTATTTATATAACTATTTATCTAGCTATCATCTATCTATCATCTATTTATCTGTCTATCTACCTATCTATCTATTATCTATCTATCTATCTATCTATCTATCTATCTATCTATCTATCTATCTATCTATCTATCTATCTATCATACAGGCAGCCGCTATAAAATAAAATTACAGGTCTGAACCCCAGATGTAACACTGTATAACACAGGATCATGCTAATCAAGTTTTCAAATTCATATATATATATATTCCAATAAAATGGAACGGCCCCAGTTTGGTTGGTGGAACAGTCGTTCCATGTACTGCCCATTAGACCCATTGCTGGTTCCTCAGGTGCGTGCCCCCCAGCTGGGAAATACAAGGATGGGTCCTGTTAGCCAGTTCAAAAAATGATTTAATCCAAACCATTTTAACATTATTCGGACATTTTGACTCACACATATATCTATCACACACATATTACAGTGCATAAACAGGACTGGGTGAGGGTGCCCTTAATATATAGACCTAAATAGAGGCAGGGATATAGTTTTATAGACATGCTACATCAATCATCCCTGTGTGCAGAAATACCAGATATCAGATTAGCAATAGAACCGCGATTTATCGCTTTTATTGATCCATCAGATTGTGTAGGATTTATATTCCCATTACTGACAAGCAGAGCAGTGGATCTAATTCGTAGGGAAATTCATTTATATTAATACATTACAATACTATTATATACAGCCAATGATTTAATAATGGATTAATAAATAACGGATGAATAAATACCCAGTTATTCTACATGTTATTGTATTATATGCTGCAGACAAAGGCAGAATCACAAACATACTATATCACAAATATATCATATCACAAACATACTATATCACAGACATATTATATCACAAACATACTGTATCACAAACATACTATATCACAAACATACTATAGGACTTTTTTAATAAATGTGTAATTATCTTGCTGTGACGGTTATTAAATACAAACGATTACGCATGTATCCGTATATATCCGCCCAGTGCCATATATAGACAGGGATCCATAATTTCAACGCAGTGCAGATGTTTAAAAGAATCCCTTTTATTTGCTTTGCTGCTAATCTCCTTCCCACCTGTATAATGTATCAGATAGAGCCAGGCCAGCAGGTGTCATTTCCCACACTAGTAGCACCCACACCCCCTGCTCCACGGGACGTTGCGACTTCTTCTCCTAGTGCGACTACACGCATCCAGCGCTGCGCCGCACACTCAGGGTTAAGCTTGCACTCCTTATCACGTATTTGTCGCCATTGTATTTGTGCAGTGAACTTTGCATGGTGCTACTGAGCCCCAGCCTCTCCTTCGCCAGCTCCCAGTAAGATTAATTTGCTCATTGTAATGTAATTATTAGAGTGTTTAGGCAGCGCCTGATTGTGAGCTCTGCTGGGCAGCACAAATGAAAGTCACGCTGTGTGACTGAGCCCGTGGAGGCTTTTGTGCGTGTGCAAATGAAAGAGTCCCAGGACATCAGCTTTCAGCCAGAGGCTCAATTAGACAAAATGGAAACAATTTTCTTTTCCCAGCAATAATTCACTGTTCTGCAGATCACTTTCAAAATATACATTTAATACTCTGCGCTGACCCCAGTGGCACAAAGTGCTAAGTCTGGGGGGAGACAGGAGCTCTGTGTGCACCCCTTGGGCTGTAATTATTAGCTATTAATTGGGTTCAGGACCCTGGAGTTGCGTTGGTAAATGAATAGCTTGTCTGCTACTGCTGCTAGATGCTGTGGCATTGGGGGCAGAAAAGGGGTTTAAGGAGACATGGGGGGCATATATTCTCATTCACCCAGAGGCCAGAGAGCCCTGTGGAGTTTGTGTCAATAAATACCTGACTGAATGGGTGCCATTGTGTTGCACAGGGCTGATGATCAGCAGAAAAGCTCAGTTTATTCTGCTACGGTTCCTTTAGTCTACACCGCTGTCAGGGGGTCTTCAGGGGTTAAAATCCAAATCATACTCTGTGTAGCAGGAGCTGTCGTGCTGCAGTAGAAGTGAAAAGGGAGCCTTAGGCAAAAGGAAATTACTGCAAGCCCCTGTGACCTTTCAGTGGGGTAATCAATCAAATGATCAACAGGGATATTTATCATTGCTCTATGGGGCAGATCTACAGGCCAGGGAAGGGGAGACACAGAGGTTTGGATAAAAGCGATAAGCCTGAAATGCTCCAACTGCAATAAAGTTACAAATCTCTCTGTTTGTTTTTTCTGCATTGCCTGTTACTGAACAGTAGCACCCTCAGATCCTCACCACCAACACCACCACACACACCCAAAAGCACAGGTTCACACATACAGAAGTACATACAAACTGGCACAATTATATATAGTACATACAAACTGGCACAATTATATATAGTACATACAAACTGGCACAATTATATATAGTACATACAAACTGGCACAATTATATGTAGTACATACAAACTGGCACAGTTATATATATAGTACATACAAACTGGCACAATTATATGTAGTGCATACAAACTGGCACAGTTATATATAGCACACCACACATACACAAGTACATACACACTGGCACAGTTATAAATACATATATAACACCTGTGCACATATATACACCTATAAACACACTGGCACCATAATATATGGCACACACATGCATGATGCTCAACTATATATCTGCTGGCACAATTATATAACCCTATACTATACAACTATATACACATCAGCAGCAAAATTATATATGGCAATCAAACACATACAAACAAATATATGGACACAGACAAATATAGTACATGCACTGTCATACAGAGTCTCCATTCAACAAGCATTATTGTTCAATTGCATAGAGTTTACTTAAGCTATTTGTGCAAGTGTTCTCACTATTTAATTATCAGCCTGCATGGGGGTGTCCACATACACCACTATAACTACACAAAATATCAAAATGGGACTTAACCCCATAGGCCCCAATTATACAGAATTATCACATGACCATGTTGTAATTTGTAGGATAAAATGCAATTTTTATTAACTACCATGCCACATACTTGTTAAAACCACTTAAAACATAAAAATTAGCGCTGCGCTGGGTGTAGGGATCCCTTAACCCTAAATAACCAAATTCTGAGGAGCTCCTATATATATAGCTATGATGGATGTTCACTTGTGTGGTGTGGCTAAACAGCCAAAGTTCCACTTCATATGTAAATGTAGGTACTTCAAATCCAATTGGTCACAGGGAAAGGAGATGCGCCATTTGTAATCCACACCGTCCAAATCAGTTGCAGTGTATCACCATAATATATTGCAACTTGCTCGTTGCTATTAAATAGTTCCCATACATCGGGTGTGGTAAAGGGTCAATGCTCCGTATTTTGGGAGCGGAGCAGATTGGGGAGAGGTTTCTGGATGGCTCTACTTTTGGCCGAATTGGCCGTGTATGCTATATAGTCCCGGTAGTAATGGCCGCCCGCCGCTCCCAGCGGTCGCAATGCGGCCACGGCCCAAGGTGATGCAATTGGTGACAATCACCTTTCGTATTAGCCCAATAAGTCCTGCCAATCCCAGCCTCTTATTGCCCAAAATAGATTTATACAGACCGTTGTGATCGCGTCTGCACCGTGCTTAGCTCAACGCTCCCTTGTAGGTGTGCTTTACTGGAGAACCCTGCGGCGTCTTCCAAGTCCCTGGTAGGGAGAGGGATCCCGTCTCACTCAGCTAGCAACGCAGAACCCCGGCAGCTGTTTCGCCACCGAACGTGGCTTTGTCAAGAGGAATGACTTTAAGCCCCCAGACACAGCACTGCTTGTTATTGCCACCACTACCCAATATTTGGCATTAGTGCACACTGACAGTGAGAACCCACTATTTACTGATTGGATGTCATTTCTATTCCAGTCTCACTACTCACTAACTTTTGGAGCCCTTACTAGATATATGACTGACATCCTACTGACATCCTACTATTAACTGAGTGAGGCCCTGCCCTGCTACATAATAACTGTATTCAACCCTACATCTTACCAACCAAGTAAAAGCCTGCAAGTTTCTGAGTGAAACCCAATAATTATTGTGACACCAACACTGTCTGATACCCACTGCATACAGACTATAGTGGCTCGGGATGCCTGTGTTGGAGCCAGGGTTGCCACCTTTTCTAAAAAAAAAATACCGGGCTTCCTATCAGTTTTTCCCTATTAATAACATTGGGATCAACCATAATTTTTGCCGGCCAAGCCAGTAAAATACCGGCCAGGTGGCAACCCTAGTTGGAGCTGATCTGATGTTCTTTATTTTGTGCTTCATTGAGAGGCACAGGAGATTCCCGTACCTTATAACAGACAAGAACTCTACATTCTTCTCAAGAGATCTACCAAGATGTGCACAACCCATCACTTACTGTGCCAACTCTGTGCGTGTGCTGCCCAGCTGCTGGAAAGGTGGTACAACATGCTTTGTAAAGGGCATGGATGGCATTGCACTTCTGCCCTGCCCCAGTCAAAGGGTACCAGCTCCCCACATCCTTCCATTGCAGTGGGACATGGAAGTTGTAGTCTCTATGATGCCCATGATCTGATGTCCCCCCATCAGATTTATGTTTCAGTACAAATTCCAGGCTACTGGGGGCCTGCATCAAGGTGGCTGCTAAGAAGAAACAGCTGCTTGCCTTGCTTGGCACAGTTCATTGGGGAAAGGGCTAGTTTTTCCTGGGGACTCTGTAACGAAAATCAATGATTCGAGTAATACATTCTGGAGCAGCTTTCTTATCACATCAGCCATCAGCTGGGTTAGGTAATAATGAGAGAAGTTATGGAGTTTATACTTTGTGAGACTGGTTAGGAGCACTCATTGACCTGCAAAGTTGCAGCACTACACTTCTAAGATGCCCGTGCAACTGTAGAAATCCACTTTTTTAAAACTCTTCCAGCCTTTGCTGAACTGAAAGTCAGCCACTTATAGCAAATAGGAGCTGATGGGAACAGTAGCCTATTTGCGGCACATTTATGGACACAATTAGCACTATTTAAGTACAAATATATATATATAAGACAGCACTCCAAGGAAAGTAATAGCAAAAACAAAAAAAGAGTAAACTAAATACGGTTTATTGAATCCAACGTTTCGGTTGTATATTAGAACCTTCATCAGGGAAAGGAATAATAACAGTGCACATGGGTAGCGCTTTAAATATACAGAAATATACAGAATTTGGTGCCAAAAGTAGTTGCTAGGGTACCCTAGCAACCAGCGTAGTCAGAAAAAAAGTAGGTAGTGTAAACACCCATGTATGGGGAGATTAGATAAAACTAATTCCACATAATGTTAAAACCACATGATACCTAAGCAGGACGTCCAGAACTCTAAAGTGGGTGGTGCAAAAGGTAAAATTGCAGCATTCACCATCTATGGTACAGAGTTATTATTATTTTTAAAAGTATTAGCAACGAGGCAGACAAAAACAAGGACAGAATGAATTTTCTGTAGATATTTCAGAATTGAATATATATATATATATATATATATATATACATATACATATATATATTGTCTTATCTTACTTTATACACAAGTACTTGTTTTCTGCAGACCACTCAAAGCAAAGATGGTCTGCAGCTCCACCATGTGGAAACTACCAGCACTACTCAGGTTCCAAAAATATGTATAATTATAGAGGAATGGGACCTGTTATCTAGAATGATCGGGACCTGGGGCTTTCCAGATAACTGATCCTTCCATAATTGGGATCTCCTAGATATACTAGATAATCATGTACATATTAAACTCAATAGGCTGCTTTTGCTTCTAGTAAGGATTCATTATATCTATAGTTTGTATCAAGTGCAAGGTACTGTTTTATTATTACAGAGAAAAAATAAATCATTTTTAAAATTTGAATTATTGGGAGTCTATGGGAGACAGCCTTTCAGTAATTCAGAGATTTCCAGATAATGGGTTTCCGGATAAAAGATCCATACCTATATATTATATAGATAGGAATGTAGAATAAACAGAAATGACACTCACAGTTTGAATGAAGAATAGGATTATTTGTGGAGACTGACATTTAAGATAATACAATAGCCTTTCTTAAAGCCAAAAAACTGTATATCCAAGACATATCATCAAGTGAGGGTGGGAAAGAGGAGACAGTCATGTTCTACTGACATCAGTGAAGTGAGACAGTAAAAAATAAATAAATAAAAAAAACATAAAGTGATGGAAAAGAATAAAGTGCTGTACAGGAGCATACATAAAAAATGTAATACTGGCTACTGGGCAAACTTAGTGCCTTTATTACATATGAGGGTTAGAGTATATTGTGATTAACTCTTATGTTAACTAAATATACCATGTAGTCAAACATCATGTAGAAACATGACCTGTTTCCCATAGCTGAACTGCCCACTAGAGGACCTCACCCCAATGGTCCCCTCAGATAACTACTGCATCCTGCTTCCAGTGCCACCCCATACTGCCATCAATGATGCACCCACCATTGCCACTGCTTTAAAGGAGAACTAAACCCTAAAAATGAAAGTGGCTAAAAATTACATAATTTCTATACTTTCCTCGTGCGACAACTTCGGGCGGCTTCGGAAAACAAAGCACCGCAAGTGCCATGCTGCCGGCAATTTCTCATTCTAGCAGGCAGAAGACAGGGGGAAGCAGTTCGGGGAGATTAGTCGCACCAAAGAAGAGGTGATTAGTCGCCAGTGCAGCACAACAGTACATTCCATTTCCAAGACTTACATTTTTGGTGTTACTGTTCCTTTAACTCATGTGTTGAACAAACTTTAAGGTGGTGCAACAGGAACAAAGGTTGCCAGGGGATGCTGGCAACTGTACTTAAAGGGCACCTAGCCTGCAACAATTAGGGGGAACAATTTATTTTGTGTAGAATGTTGCCTTGCGAGCGCTACAGCTGGCACAGCTCAGTGACAACAGAACAGATTAACAGAGGCCCAACACAACAAGTCCACTAGACACAGGGGAATTCCAGTGTGTGACATCAGCATGCCAGTGGCACAACCCAGAATTAAAATACCACTGATGCCAGTGCACCTTGCTATGTTGTTAGCACACCTTCCTTCTGAATACTCTGCTTATAATGGCTGCTCCTGAATAACTTGTCTCCTGATGTAATCTAATCAAATCTGTACTGCGGATATTGGTCAGTTCAGAAATGTACATTTCTTTTGTTGATGCCCAACTTCACATACTGCTTTTTCATGTTTGTGCAGATAGCAGAACAGAAGAAAGGTGGCCTTGCTTAGTTTGCCCTTCGTGCACACATCATACAGCCCCCCATGTGGGCCAATAAGTCAGGGAATGTACACAACAGGTTTGTGTATGGTCATTTTTAGACTGCTCTATCCTGACCTATTGCCTGGTCTTTGAGCTTGAGCCTTGTTAACCCTTGCAGTGCCTTGGACATTTCCTTGCTTGCCTGTTACCTGGTATATGCCAAGACCTTCACTCTACCTTCCCTTAATAACCTGTCAGTGCGCTAAATCAATGTGCGCTTTGTCTTGCCAACCAGTTAACCCTACCTGTGCCAGTGCCTACTTTTATCAAGGAGCATGTCTTGTCTGTTCCCAGCCTGCTTTCTCCTTGGTTATCACCAAGACTGATACATTAGATAGCTTTAAAGTGGACCCGTCACCGGAAAAAATTATTCAAAATCTTATTTTATCACATTAGTCAAGCAAAATGAACTTTAATTGCACTATATAAATTATTTGAATCTTGTTTCCTTCAGTCTGGGAATTCATAATTATAACAAGCAGACAGGAGCCATTTTGTGGACACCGTTATTAAGACAAGTCTTGTATCATCTCAGAATCTTGTTTGAGCACCAGAATGGGGGAGCTGATGTCCATCCCCATGCCCTGGTTACACAATTAAATGGTTAAGAGAACTGGGGGAATGTGGGGAGAGCAGTGACATCTAGGAAAGGCTGAATGGAAAGTGAAAGTAATTGTCTGCCTAGGCATAGAGGCGGGGCAGACAATATTTGATTGACAGCTAAGATTTTTAAATGAGTTTACAACAGCTATGAATGCTTTAATAAAAAATAGAAATTGGATTTCATGTTTAATTTATTATACAGATTTTTGTGTCTGGGTGACGGGTCCACTTTAAGAAGGGGTTAGATGGCTTTTTAGCAAAGTGAATACAGGGTAATGGAAGATAGAACATATTACAAGTTGATCCAGGGACTGGTCCAATTGCCATCTTGGAGTCCCCCTCTGAGGCATATTGGAGAGGCTTCAAATGGGTTTTTTGCCTTCCTCTGGATCAACTAGCAGTTAGGCAGTTTATATATAGACTAAAACTTGATGGACCTGTGTCTTTTTTCAACCTAACTTACTTATTGAGTTATTATGTTACTTACTATGTTACTTCAAATTTCATAAAAGGGACCAAAGTTCATTGGCAGACTGTAGTGGTCCTTCTTCCCCGACAGAAGCATTCCCAATTTTCTACATGATCTGGTGAGTTAAGTTGTTTCAAAATGGCTAGAGAGCTGCATGTTATATTATAAATACAGTATATGGGCTCCACCACCACCACAAATTATTCATTGAAAAATGTATGCAGTAGTAATGGTATTATTCTAATCTTCCCAAAACTGCTAATGCCACTAATTGTAACTATTTTAAGCTTTAAAGAAACTCTCAGAATACAGAACGCTCACTAGGAAGTTTCAGTCTTTAGGGGACATTTATGTCTGCACTGTACTTTGCACTGAGTACTGAATAAAAAAGTCCTGCTGTTTGTACCTTGAGCCTCATAATGACATGCAAGGAAGGGGCGGTTAGGGGGCAGGAGAGGAGGACATTTGCATGCCTTCCCCTATTTGCCCCTTTATAATTGAGCATGGTCTAACACGGACGGAATTCGATTCTAAGAGCAGTCTGCACCTCTATTAAAGGGGAAGAAAAGTCTAAAATAGAATAAGGCTAAAAATGCTGTATTTTGTATTCTAAACATAAACATGGACTTACTGCGCCACAAGCCTAATCAAACAAATGATTTATGCTTTCAAAGTTGGCCACAGGGGGTCACCATCTTGTAACTTTGTTAAGCATCTTTACAAGACCAAGGCTGTGCACATGCTCAATGTGGTCTGTGCTGCTGCTTAGGGATCATCATAAATTATCAAAACAGCACAAGTCAAATAATATCTGCTAGAAGCTGATACAGCAAGACTAATTAATAATCAGATTATACAGACTGCACTGGGTCCTGTGTTGTCATGTAATCTCATGTGGATTTTATAGATTTTGTACTGTTTAATACAAACTTTCTCCAACCAGTGGCTGCAACAAAATAATCCTCTAAAGAGAATTCTAGTTCATCTGTTTAAATCTGGCTCCATGATCTTTGTCCCTGCAGCTGAAGTTGGATACAGTAAAGGGGATGTAAAGGCAAAAATAAAATCCAATACAAATCTCTACACAGTCACTGAGCTACAGGGGAACAACCATAGCTGCTTGAGTTCTGCATGGCTGGGAAGTAAGGCGGGGGCTCCCCCTGCTGTTCATAAGTAAGATTATTTCCCTGCAGAGCAGTTAGGGACCGTCTGACAATTCCTGTCCACAGCAGTAAATGAAGAGAGAATTTCACTGCATACAGTCAAGTTTCTTAAAAAAATTGTTCACATTTTTAATTAAAGTATATTGGATATAGGTTTCTTTTTCATTAAAGAAAGTAAAAATTATTAACTATAACTAAGTTCACCAATTAGCTATTGGTGAACTTTATTTCCGATCATAATATATTTCAGCTTGTTTTTCTCCATCCAAAATAATATAAATATAATAATAAAATAAAAGTTCAGCAAAACATGGGCTTGTGGGCCTCCTAAACTTGCCTGTAAATTATGCATTTTTTTCGAGACTCTGTAGTTATCAGATGCCCTGCTTCTGCCTTTCATGTAAGTCATCTGATTACTCCTCCTGCATCAGGGACAACAAGTGCAGTTTGGGCATGTACCAGCTTCCAAGGAATGTTTGTATTAAAGGAAAATGAAAGCTTAAAAATGAATGTGGCTAAAAATGCCATATTAGTGAACTTATTGCAACAGCCTAAAGTTTCAGCTTGTCAAAAGCAGCAATGATCCAGGACTTCAGACTTGTCACAGGGGGTCACCATCTTGGAAAGTGTCTGTAACACTCACATGCTCAGTGGGCTCTGAGCAGCTGTTAAGAAGCTCACAAATTATCCAGCAGAAAATGAGATTGGTCTGTAATATAAGATGATCCTACAGGGCTGATTATTAAATTCTGATGCTAGTTGCACTGGGTTCTGTACTGACATGTAGTAATTATCTGTATTAATTACTAATCAGCCTTATATTGTGACATTTCTATTCTATGTGTACTGTATATTGTGAGTTGGTCCCTAAGCTCAGGGGCCCAGGCCATAATTTTTTTTTACTTGCATGGAGGGCCCCTGAACACCACTGGCTTTTAATAACTTGTGGGTGGGGCGGGGGCAGGCCATCAATTTATTTTTACTTGCATGGAGGGCCCCTGATCGCCACTGGCTTTTTATAACTTGTGGGTGGGGGGCCCAGGCCATCAATGTTTTTTTACTTGAAGGGGGGCCCCTGATCACTAATAGTTTGTTGGGGGTGGCTGGCCACAATGTTTTTTTTTTTAACTTGGAATCCTGGTCACCAGTGCAGTGTTTATACAAATGGCCTGTAGATGTCACTGTGCTCAAGACTTATACTGTGCATACTTTCTGTACAGCTTGTGGTGTTAGAGTTGCTTCCTGTTGTGTAATGGCTGCATGAGTCTGCTAATAAAGCACTGTTATACTCTACTTATTCTCGGCTACCAAAACATACTTGTGGGGGGTCCTGGCCACCAATGGCGTTTTATAACATGTGGGGGGGTGGCCACCAATGACTTTTTATAACTAAAGGGGGTTAATGTTTTAGATCTGGTGTCTGTGTTGCATTTTAACTGTATGGTGTTCAAGATATGGGGTGGGGTGGGCTGGGACCAGGGGGCCCAGAAAATGTTGCTGTACAGGGCCCCGTAATTTCTGAAGGAGGCCCTGCACGGGCCGATAAAAGCTTCTGATAGACAGAGTCAGCAGCTTATTGGCCTGTGTTTGGGGCCATCCAACGGGCTTCCCCGATTGATAGCTGGCCGAAAGTTGGTCAGATCTCGATCAAGCAGGTTAAAAAATCCCGCCGGATCGTGGCCGCATCTTTGCGTATATGCGGTCCCGCGATCTGAACGCCTGTATCAGATCGATTACAATTTGATCATGGGCCCTAGGCCCCACGATCGGATCAGCGCGATATCGCCAATTTCAATGTGAGCACATTGGCGAGAGATCCGCTCGTTTGGCGACATCACTAAAAGAGCGGATCTCTATGTCTATGGCCACCTTTAGCTACTAACAAGCAATGCCAATTACAGTACCAAGGGCTAGTAAGACTTTGCCTTGTATTAAACGGTATAGATTCATGGGAGAAGAGGATAATTCTTCCCCTTTACAACCACTGGTAAGGTCCCATCTTGATCTTGCTATTTTATCTTAATTGCTCGGAAGGGACATTAGAAAAAAGGCTGGGAATGTTTACTGTATATTGGTGAAGGTAGATAGATTTACTTTGTGTAAATATATTAGAAAACCATAAATAAACTCTCTAATGCTTTACTAACCAATACATCTTTCAGGAGTACATCCATTAATAAAAAATGAGGATTAATATTAAGGTTGAAAAGGGATTTTACACTGATTAATGCAAAGTTATAAAATTATTTCTTTGAAGCTGAAGCTGTTTTTCTGGCATATTCATTATATAGTTCCAGTAAGAGTGAAGGCACATGGGTGCACCTGATGAAAATGTTCTCCAGCATAGATGACAATATATCAGAAATACCTGTGTATAGAAGTCAGTCTGAATCTCTGGAGTATTTCAGGCATAGTTTCCAGAAATTACACATTTCAAATTTTAGTGCCAACATTTTGCCATCCTTACTGGGGAAGATTACAGGTGTCAACACATACCATGTGCCATCACCCTAAGGAGGGATTTTTCACCATGAGAGAGTCACTGATACTTATATTATTGTTAAACCACAGTGATTATGAAATTTTGAGTCAGGGAGAATTTTTTCCTTTTAGGCAATTTAGAGATTGAATATTTTTCACCCTCCCCTAGACCAGCTATTATTTAGGTAAAATGTCTTGTGCATTTTGTAGCCTAAGCTCAGGGCAGCCATCAGGGGGACAGGGGGAGAGTTGTAGGGGACCCCAAGGGTAAGGGGGGCCCGGCCACGCCACACTTACTAAGAGCTGCTGACTTCGGGAAGGCATGGACGTTTAAGGGCCCTGGCCACCAATTTTCTTATAATGTGGGGTCCTAGCCACCAACATTTTTTAATAGGGGGCCCTGGACACAAATGTTTTTTTTATGGGGGGCCCTGACCACCAATATCTTTTTATTTTTTATTAACATGTGGGAACCCTAGCCACCAATATTTTTTTTGTTTTTTTTTACTGTGTGGTGGGGGGCTGACCTGTGGGGTGGGGAGGATGGACTTGTAGGTGGGGTTTGCAGTGGGCGCAGCCCAAGGGGCCCAGGAAATTTTTGTCGTAATGGGGCCCTGCGATTTCTGATGGCTGTCCTACCTAAGCTACTAATTATGTAAGTAGGTACAAGCACATTTCTCTTGCAAAAAAAAAAAACAGTTTGGCATGTTTTTGTGAATTTGACTCAACAAAGTTGTACAGATCAAGGTTTATAATTAAATTACTTCATAAATGCACCTACACATTACTGTGAGGTTACTTACATAGGAATACTGTCTACATCTCTAACTACTTATTGATAAAAGTAGAGTGTGTCTTTAATAAATACTGGGCACAGATTATTTTCAGGCAACAGCAAGCACTTGCCTGCAGAACTTCTAATATAATAATCGGCACCTACGATGAAATAATTTGTATCATTCACAGAGAGCTGTCATGAGAATGAGAAATAGCCTGCCTTTTTCTGTATATGTGCTAGAGTCAGTCAGCTAATGGGTTGTGTCTACAGAAAGCGTCTCAGTAAATATCTGGCTGACAGCAGAATAAAGCAGAAAACAGACACAGTTAAGGGAATTTGAGGAAAGTTTTGATAGAATATGAACCAAAAAAAAAACTGCAATTTGATTTGACAAGAGAAAAAGCAGAATGGCTACTGTGTTTCAAAGGAATCTTTAATAAAATCTTTAATAAAACCTCATATTTGCCTGTTGAATAGAAAATATTCTATTGACAAAGGGTATAGCCCGAAACATGTTGTTGAAACTCTGCTTCCCAATAAAGAATATTGTAGTCGAGTTTGCTGACCTGGATTTGTTCCACAACAATTTGCATTTCTGATACATTAATTTGGGATATTGAACACAGGATAACCCGTGGAATTAAACCAATAAGGACTTTTGGTGAGCCGCACTTATTCCCTTATTTGAATAGAAAATAAGATCATACAGAAGTGTAGATTATGGACTAACACTATTTACAGAAGCATTTGTCAAATTTTAATCATAAAGTATCTTGCTACATTATCCCTATATAACTGATTGGCAGAAGTTATTGCTGGCGTGTGGCTAGGCAGTACTGGTACCTGCACCTCTGCACAATTTATATTCTTTAAAGAAGTTACTGTGAGACACAGTAAGGCAAAATCCGCAGAATGTAAAAAAAGTTGATTGATATTGCACACCTCTTTCAACCACTATGCTAGTTTACCTTGTGCTCAACTCAGGCTATGCTTGGGACATTTTTTTTTTTTTTTTATATTTTCATTACAATATATGAATTGGAGTGCCATATTGCTTGTCCGGGCACAGGTCGTTTTCAGTTTAGCACCTTTTGTTAGTACACCAGTTAAAATTATATCATAGAAGAAAAGAGCGTGTTTACTGTGAATCTCTGAAGATAAATGACAGTGAAGATAGTTTTGGCCTGAGATTCCCACATTATCATTTTAAAGGAGTAAATAGAGTAAATCAGGAGACTCAAGTGATCCTACTACTTATAGCAAACAAAGTGAAGATGAGAAACCATTGGATAGAGATCTCCTAAATGAACAGGTCAGCAGATTGCAGTCTCTTAGCCAGATAAAAGAGACTAACTATCAATGCCAGATGTCTCTATAATAAAACAAGAGAGCGACCAGTAAAATGTGTTCTAGTTACCATATGCTATAAACAACACAAAGCAATAAGAATGTTTATGGTGGTCATCTAGATTTGGGGTGTATTGTGTGCTCTTACTAAATACTTTTCAGGCTTTGCTGGGCTTTGATCCTGACAGTTCTTGGTTACTGGCTGCATGCCCTAACCACCGGGCCAGAAAAGCAGCCAGCAAATTCTTATTTATCTTTGCTGGGTCTCAGGATTAGCCATCTCACTTAAGCATCCTAATGTGGTTGAGGTCAGCAATCAGGGCTGACCCTGTCCTATATAAGGCCAGCCCTCCTCACTCACTAAGCACTGTGACACCTGCTCCAGACTTTTCCTAATCTTGTTCTTCCTTGCCTTCCTGCCTAGTCCTGTATCTTGCTTTGTCTTGCCCTGTCAGTCCTGCTCCTGCTCCAGTCCTGTTCCTGCTCCAGTCCCGTTCCTGCTCTAGTCCTGTTCCTGCTCCAGTTCTGTTCCTGCTCTAACACGGCTCTGTCTTGTCTTGTCACTCCTCTCCATGTTCAGCCTTACAGCCCCTGCCTTAAGGACTCAACCTACATCCTCTGCCTCCACAGTGCCCTACCAATTGTTGACAAATTGTTGAAAAAGGGGGTAATAAGTCCCTGAAGACCACAAAAAGGCTACAATTATTGGAACAGCACAAATAAGTATTCTCAAGCTTCAGTCAACTTTATTGAATCTCCGATTACACTTAACAAGGTCACTACACAAATACCAAGAGGAGCTCTGTGCCACTAATGTGCTTGGCCTTAGAAGAAGCTCGTAAATATGGTATGTGGTGTAACACAACCAAAAGGGCTTATGTCCTTAATACAATAAGGGTGATCTGGTATTCGTGTTATAACGATCTGCCACACAGTTTAGATTGGAGCAATATCATTTTAAATGCCTGTAACGATATTTGTTTATAATGCTGGATACCAAAAGAAGTATAAAAAGCCCCAACAATTACACGACCATACATATATTTGTTAGTTAGGAGATTTTGTGATGGAATGTACATCACTGATGCGCTTATGTTTTTTTTAGTTTCAGTACAACTGCACTCACTTTAAGATGATTTACATTTCATTTATCTGTTGTCAAAAAGAAGGTTGAGTATGAGTAGAGATGCACCAAAATCAGAATTCTATTTGGGATTTGGCCTTTTTTTTTAGCAGGATTTGGATTCAGGAGGATCCAAGTACCTGGCTACTGGTCTTTTTAACCATTTCTTACTCTAATTTGTATATGCAAGTTGCCATGTTTTTTTTTTTTACCTACAATGCAGCATATACCCCATAACTCAAGAATTAACTGAATTGGCTAAAGGGGTGCACTTATGTATGCACTTGGACCCAGTGGTGTAGACAACCCCTCCATAAAACATCTTCAGAGGGACCTGGTGGGCACAGCAACTCATACCCAGTCCCCCACCTTTTCACACCCAGGGCTCATGTGCATGCAACTATTGAGGGAGGAAAGTAGCTGAGGAGGGGTTTTTTATATACAGCAAACCCTGTGGTCTGTGCCACTTTATTTCTCAGACCCTGGGTCTACTTCCTCTGGCGTTAATTAATGAAGAAATGAACTTGTTTCTACGCATAAGGCACCTGTGTCCTGGTGGGGCACAAATATTTAACATTAAAATGTAAAGTACATTTTAAAAAAGTATGTACAATTACATTACAATTACAATTTCCTCTCAGATAAAATGGCTTTGCAGCAGATCTAAGACTGTTATATTGTTATTGTTGTCAATGCATGTGTGGCGCTGAAGCCCCAAGCAGGACAGACAGTATTGGTTTATTTTCTTTAAACTTTTTGTGTAAACTCATGCCATAAACTCCTTGAAAAGCACCACTGTCTCAGCAGGTAGCAATCATGTATTCCTAAAGCAAATCATACAAATTAATGAAGCTGTCATGTAGGGGTAGAATTGAGGGAGAGCTGGGTGGGCAAGTGATGACATCATGTCTGCCAAGGAAGGAGATTAGCATATGAGTAGAATGGCCTACACACACTCACACAAAGGTGACAACTAAAATGAGAAACTGTTTTACCTTAAAAAATCAATATAATAGCTGACATTTTGTAAATATCCTGTTTATGTTTTTTCCTCTATAAAACAAGAACTTGTTTTAGGCATGGCAGGGCAATGGCATACCCAATAGAAATCAAGTGAGCTATATAGGGCAACGAACACTAGTGTGTGCCAGTAGGTGTACTGTAAATAACAATGCCCGTTACTATGGAAGCCATTATTAATTACACTGAAGATTATAGGTTGTAAAGGTAGATTTTATGGGGTAACATGGCAAAAGAAATGAAAAGAGTTTCTAGTAAATCATAGAAACTGCCCCCTAGGCTGTTTGTGACTGGTCCATGTATAGTAAGCTTATGTCCCTGTATTGGCTATACCACAACACAATCCCATTCAACCAGTTTATAAATAGAAATAATAACACTCCCCTGTAAACAATTAATTTGCAGTAATTATCTTATCGTACTGCCTATTCTCAAGTGTTTTACCCATAGAATTGCCAAACCTCCATTAAAGCCCCTCAAAGCACAGTACATCACAAAAATACAAATTTTCCATGAAGTCACATGAAAAACAAACAGACCACATCCAATCTCCTACTCTTGGAAGCCACGCTACTCTCTCTTCTTTTCACTTCCCTCCCCTATCCCAGAATCTCGAAAGAATCACATGCACATGTCATCATTTTGACACTAAGCACCGGAAAATGATGATGGAGCAATTGTATCCGATTCATATCAGAACACAAGTATAAGTGCACATCAGACAGTTCACCTAGCGCAGCCCCTTATGCAGCCTAAATTACACTGGAATTGAAGTAGCATTTTTAGCATGGACTGAAGACAAGAGAATATTTGAAGCACATTTAGAAACCACAACCTTTAATAGTAAAGGAATTCCTTGCATTAGGAATACAAGAATATATTCATCTTGTACATATTTACATTTAACAAAAAGTTAAAATAAAAAGTACAAGTGTTCGTTTCACCCTGGACAGACAACTAATACTTAGAACATCTAATAACCAAAGAAAGAATATAAGAGATAAATATATTTTGAAAACCAGACTGAAGCAAAGCTTTTTTATCCATATGTCTTCCAAATTAATGTGTGTTCTAATGCACGTCCATAACTGGAGGGCAGATATGTCACATTATACAATACATTATTTGAAAGAACAAAAACTTGCTAATGTTCATACAATAAGGACAACTTATACTCCCAGTGCAATTTCCTCAGGGTACTTTCTGTCTGGCAAAATGAAGGGCATATGTGCTGGAATAAACATTGTATTTCCAGCACTCCTTCTAAATGCGGCAATCACATACCTGCAATAAAAAGATTGTATCAGCCACTGGCCAGTGGGTATTTCTTGTAAAATTAAGTATAAGGATTTATTTCTATGGGAAGGTGATAATGATGAAAAGTGACAAAAAAGTAGCACAGTCTTACCATACGTTTCATTTATTTGTGGATTCAAGGTCAGGCCTTGATTAATTCAGCAAGGGCAGCTTTGCCTGATATGTTATTTGGCATTACCAAAAGTATTGGCCTGTAAGTGTAGTATATTGGACAATGTCAGCGCTTGTAGCAGAAGCACTGGACCAGCTAGTAATATAATAGAAAGTACTGGAGATACCCACATAGGAGAGCACATGTTAGAAAAGCTCTGTAATAAAAATAAGTTCTGCATAGTCTTGTGTCGGTACAGCCACATTACACGAAGCACTGCAGGTAACTGTTTGTAGTTATTGACTTCTTATACTGTGCTGGGAGTCAAAAAGCATTGATGGCTGCTAAACCTGACTTCAAACTGCTCTTGGTGATTTTGCTGAATTCAAATTAGCTGTGACTGGTAAATGCTATTTGAAGAAAAGGGAACATAGCATAGAAAGGCAGTTTAGGCATCTGTCTAAGGATTCGGAAAGGTCCCACATGGATTTGAACCCGGGACTACTTGCCACAGACCAAGCATCATAGGCTTCTGTGCCACAGCATCTTAGCCCACCAGCCTGCCTTCGAATGCCCATTACAACTGAACGTCCCTTTGTGCCATTTTAAAAAGACAGGCGCTACCCGGGAGGCAATCTTCCGCCTAACAGAGTCAGTGGTTAAGGCATCTGCCTACAGTGCCCAAGCTTGTGAGTTTGATTACTGCCTGTGGCCGGTGTAGCCTGCTGGTTGAGGAAGTTGGTCAGATGGTGTGTTGACTAGTGGAAGTTGCTGCCTGGACAGAGTTGTCCGTTGGATCAGCAGAAGTTGCTGACTAGCAACAGAGTCCCCAACGGATCATCAAATGGAAGATGCTGCCTGGGGGAAGAGAGCTGCGTGGAAATTGTTGAATAAGATAGGGGAGAGCTGCCACCATGGTCAAGTTGCAGCCGGAGGTGGCCTGCTGGTGACGAAAGGAAGGGTCCTGCTGAAAAACATGGTGCTTGGCTCTTGCAGAATTAAAGTATATTTGGTTTTGGGTTTCGTCTTGCAGGGGTTGCCCCCTGCACACTTGCCACTGCATCAACTTGGAAGTTCTCCGTATGTCAAACACCCTGTCACCCCCCTAATCCCCAACCTCCTGCCTTTTTTGGGGGCTTGCCTAGCATCAGCCCACAGTTAACCTTGGGAACTGCTTACTCAGAACAGTGTTCTGTACAGAGCTTGAAAAATAATTCAGAGGTAGGCCCCGGGCCCCCCAGTCTGGCCGTGCTTGGGCCCACCGGGCTACTGCCCCAGGGCCCCCTCGGCCCTCCTGCTGCTCCGCGTGCCACAATTTTGAGTATGTGTGCGGCGCCGGGTCTGTTCGGCCCAGTCCGATGCTGGCCCCAGCCCCCCAGTCTGACCCTGCACACACTTAATTGAATGTCATGCTGACTAAATACAGATTTAAAGAAGAACTGTGAGGCTTTTCTTGCCAAGTACAACAGTGGTTTCCTCATGTTGGACAGGTGCTTAGATCAGACAGTATTGCTTAGTCAAAATAATGAGATTTGCAGCATAGTTTGGCCACTGTGGACAGAGTTTTATTTGACTTACTCAATATATCTACAATGAGCAAAATGGCAGATCTCGCTAATCTTAGTAAATCAAATTAAAATAGGAAATTAGACTTTATGTGCAGCATAATCCATGCTTAATGGTCTTATTAAATATTTATTTAAAATAAAAATACAAAGTGAAACATATTCTTACTTATAGATAAGGCACATTTTCCTATAAAATGGATACTGCAGAAAATGTTGCAATGTGGAGCTGTTCCATTGTCAATGAGATTGTTATACGCAGGTCAAGAAAAAACACGAGATTTTTTACTTCTAGCTAGGGATGCACCGAATCACTATTTTGGTATTCAGCCGAACCCCTTTGCGAAAATTTTGTCTGAAAACAGAATCCGAATCCTAATTTGCATATGCAAATTATGGGTGGGAAGAGGAAAACATTTTTTACTTCCTTGTTTGTGATAAAAAGTCACGCGATTTCCCTGCCTGCTCCTAATTTGATTATGCAAATAAATGAATATAGCCCATAACCATCTCATAGTATGTTGTGCAGCCTGTTTTGTACTTTACAATAAAAATGTTTAAAAGGGGACACTGCAGTACCAGTACTTGGAGAAGAATATATACTACTGCACTGTTTTATTTTGTCATAACCATTTTATTGACACATTTTATTTAAAGGACTTTCTGATTGTATATTTAGCATTTGTACGTGCCTATTTTCTCAAAGGAGGTCTTCACCATGGACTAATCCGAACTGCTTCCCCCTGTCTTCTGCCTGCTAAGAAAAAAAGTTGCCTGCGGCATGGCACTTGCGTCGCTTCATTTTCCGAAGTCGCCCGAAGTTGCTACCACAAGGAAACTACGGACAACCTCGGAAAATGAAGCGCCGCGAGTGCCATGCCCAGGCGATTTTTCATTCTAGCAGGTGGAAAGGAAGAAGCAGTTTGGGGAGATTAGAAAATCTTCCGGGTCCTCGGTAGTCTGACTGGGAGATCAGTATGTCAGCGCATGCGCAGTTGAGCAATTTGCCGGTTTGCGGACAACTGCAATGCGCCAAAATTGACAGAGAATTGCCAATCTCCCAGTCAGGTTTCCTGAAGACCCGGGAGATTGATGTTGTGAGTCCGCTGCCAGAATCTGCGACGAGGGCTAAGTATAAAGTATGGGGCATTTTTTCTCCGGGGGGTAGTTAGCCTGGGGGGAGGGTGTCTACGTGGGGTGGTGCTTAGGGTTTTTTTCTACAGGGTTTCCTTCTCCTTTAAAGAGTCTACCTGACATGGTGGCAGGCTTAATAATCCTTTGGCCAAAAGTTACTGTTCAGCGCTCATGTCCATGTGACCTTTGGTACTGAGTGGGGAGTTGTGGGGACAGGGACATGGTTGACCCAACTTGCCCTCCTTCCTTATTACCCCTCACAGTGTTGGCTGGCCTAGCAACAACAGAGTGTGTCACTGTGGGGGCAAGAAGAAATGAAATACTCCTCCATCACTTTGCAGGAACCCCCACCCCCACAAGGATGTCTCACAACCTGGACAGAGACATACCTAAAAACGAATCCAGCATAGTCCATTCCCCCAATATCAATCACATTGATTACTAAATGTCTGGTATAGTATTAATAGGCTGGTGGGAAGTGGCTGGAATTCCCATATTAAGAAAGGGGACGCAGACTTAGAAATGCTATTGCATTGTGGCCTATGGAGTAAAGCAATATTGTAGTTCCTTCCAGTATGTGTCCCTAGGTCTTTAAGCCCCATCATGTACATATTAATCAATTAACCCTGGAAATATTAACCCATTCCTTCTTCAAACTAAACCCCTCTATCACACAACCACCCAGTTTAACCCATGCCGCCTTTGGCCCATTTTGAGCAGCCCCAGCAAATATTAATTAGCCCGTCACACAACTGTCAGTCATCTTTAATAGAATGAGGCACAGGAGCCCCTTCCTCAATATTCACCCATAGGGATTAAGAAAAACACAGAGACATATTTATGGAAACCAGGCATTAGCACAGGATTATTAAATTTTAATAGCCCATTTATGTTTGGGCATCCCTAACGGCTGATGACCGAGGAAGGAGAAAAACCCTAAAGTGCTTGGGAATGATCTGCACTGAAGGTAAAAAATTTTCCTTCCTGACTCCAAACGGCAGTCGTTTTACTCCCCGGACCAAAGGCTTTATAAGTTCATTAACAAAAAAATAATTTAACTACAAAAACAAAAATCAAAACCCCCATCCCTTTCCCCCACACAGGCTCCACCTACTCTTTCTACATAGACCCTTTCTACCCACACCTTATACTCAAAGTACCAACCCAATCCCTATAAAATACAACCCTCGATCGTATACACAAAAGCAAACCCAACCCTCCCTCCTGCACCCCACACAAAGCACTCACCTCTCACTCACATTTCAAACCCACCCCTCATACATACATCTTCTCCTACACACATGCACCAGCCACCCTCCTCCTACACACACACACACACACAAAACCCCTCCCCTCTCTTCTACAGTCAAAAACACAAACCCAACCTCCTACACACATGTTGCCTACCCTCCCTCCCTGCTACACACAAACACCACACCTCCTACACACATGTCCTAAACCCCCCCTCCCCCGGGTACACAAAGTACCCCCCCCTACCTACATGTAAACCCACCCTCCTCCCTGCTACACACAAGCACACCCTCCTACACACACACCACCATCCTATACAGACGCACTCACCCCCCCCTCCTACAGACAAAACACCCACCCCTCCTTCCAACCCTCCTTCCAACACACATGTACCTGTCCTCCAAAAATATCACAGTCACCCACCTTCCTTCCCAAAAGACAAACCCACTCTCCTACACAAGTACCTACCCTCGCCTTCCCCCTTTCTACATCAAATAACAACCCCCCCTCGTTTAAACACAAAAAACACCCACCCTCCTACACCGCATGCACCAACCTCCCAAATACAGTACATACACCCCCCCCTAAACACACGCACACGTGCCCCACCATCCTACACACAGGCCATTTTCCCCCCTCCTACAAAAATTTAACCACCCCCCCTCCTAACATGCACCCAGGTCATACAAAACAACACCCCACCCTAATCCTCCTACAGACAAAACACACAAACCCACTCTCCTACACACATGTACCTACCCTCCCCCTGCTACACACATCCACCACCCTGTACAACAAAACACACTTCACCCACGTCCTAAAACACACACCCACCCTCCTAACAGAGAAACCCCCCCTCCCTCGTACAGACAAAACACCCACAACTCCCCCAAACCCAAAAACGCAACCCCCAAACACATGTCCTACCCTCCCTCCCTGCTACACAAAATGCACCCCCCTCTTTACACAAAAAACACACCCACTACCCCTCCTAAATCCCACCCACCCTCTTTCCCACACATGTACCCGCACAAATTACACATGTGCCCACCTTTTTCCTCCCAACAAACTAAGATCCCACTCCCCCCACACCCCATTTTCCCCTAAAACTCCCTCCCTCCCTACACACATGCACCACCCTCATACAAAATACAAAAAACCTCACCCACCCTCCTTTAAAGCCCATGCACCACCCCCCCCCCCCAAAATACACAACCACGCACACACACATGCTCCTAAAAAAACATGAAACCCACCCCCTTTAAAACAGATGCACCACCTCCAGAAAAACACACACACTCCTACACACACGAAACCCACCCTCCTCCTACAGAAAACACCCCACCCATGCCCCCTACAACAATGCACCCACCCCCCCTTCCTACACACATGTACCCGCACTCCAATATACAACATACCCCCCCTTTCCCTGCCCCATGCCCCACACCTCCTAAAAACATGAAACCCACCTGCCTCATATACCCCACCCCCCTCTTTCCTACTACATGTACCCATCCTCCTAACACCACCCCCTAACATGACCCAAAAAAGCTATGATCCAAAAGGGAAGGCCCCAAAAAAAACCCAACCAAGTGCTTAACAGGGCCCAAACTGCACTGAAGGGAAAAAATCCTTTTCCCGACTCTAGAAATGGCAGTCAGTTTTTACACCCTGGGATCATGGCTAGACCCCACATATACACACAGCAGTTGCAGGACAAGTAAAAAAAGGGTTCAGGTGTTGTCGGTGGGTCGAAAGACAGCAGGCGGTTTTCTGGTGGAATGCTGAAAGAAAAAAGTTTAGAAAGTTTTTGAAATTTGAATAAATTACAGACAAATACTTGTTTATTTCTGTATAAAAGGCTTAGCCTGTCTTTAAGAAACATACTATTTGTCAAAACCTTTGGGGGCTGTTTGGGTCTCTCTACATATACACTGGCAGGGCCCGTTTTGAATCTCAGTTTATCAATCTCAGTGGAAGGGACCATTTTTTTTCTTTTATACTCTTTGATCCTTTGGGGGCCAAATTTATTACCCCAGTGGCAACCATTTCTAAGATGGATAAACCAGGCTAGATGCCCCGCAGCCCCATAAAAAAGTTAACTACCTTCCCCCTTTTGGCCTAAATATAAAATCAACCCCTTTATCTGCAGACTTAGATCTCGCCCCTGTCAGCAACCTTTTACAACTTAAGGAAGTCATAAATTGGTCTATCATGTAAGCCTCAAAGTAAAACAGCCTGCGGCTGAACAGACAGGGTGTATAAACTTCAGTGTCGGACTGGGACTCCCGGGGCCACCCCAAAAACCTTAGACCAGGGGGCCCAACCCAAAAAAACCCTTTAAACCCGGGGCCCACTCTCAGTACTTAATCAACCTATATTCTCTAGTCTGCTCTCTTTTTTACTATAATCAATTAAATTTATTATTTAGCCTCTTTTTTCTCAATAGCAATAGGGAATGACCCCTGAAATAGGCCAAAAAATTTAGCAGAACAAGGGCCCCCCTGACATCTGGGCCCACCGGGGGTTTTCCTGGTAAACCGGTGGGCCAGCCCCACACTGTTTAAAATTCCTTTCTATGTTCTGAAATTTAAAATGTTTAGAATGGCCGGAAGTAAAGTGGGGAAATGCAAATGGACAACAATGGGCATCTCTAGAACGGGTAATTGACAGTAATAGATAATTCCCAAAACCCCGTAGCCTCTTCTGATGGCCTTCCGACCCCTTTTCGAGGGTCCCTTTCCACCGGGGGATGACACTTCCTGCAGTTTCTTCTCCTTTTTCCGAGAAGTCATGCCAAAACTGGGGAAGGTGAGATTGGACATCTGCGAGCGAAGGGGGAAAAACAAAAATAGAAAAAAGGAGCCCAGTTATGATTATGCCCAGGGCCGCCCTTAGAAATCATGGGGCCCCGTACAACAAAACTTTTGGGGCCCCCCGGCACCCAAGCCCCACCCTGATCCACCCACTCCACATCACAGTTAAAAGCCCACACAACATCAGTGCTAAAAAAACCCCCCAAAAAATACAATTTAAAAAAAAAAGCTATTGATGGTCAGGACCCCCTTATAAGTTAAAAAAAACCAAAACTTTGGCACCGGGGCCCATAAATTTTTTTTTTAAAAGTATGGTGCCGGGGCCCCCTTACAAAAAAAAAAAAAATTGGGCCCCAAAGATTTTTTTTTTAAAAAAAACATTGGCACCGGGGCCCCCCTTACAAAGAAAAAAAAGGGGGGGCCCCAAAAATATTTTTTTAAAAAGCTTTTGGGGGCGGGGGCCCTTAAGAATATAAAATAATTCTTTGGTGGCCGGGGAAATTAACAAAAAAAAAAAAAACGAATTGAACTCTTTGGCTTAAAAAATTTTCAATTTGGGCCTCCTTCTAAACATAGGGGTTTTTTCCCGCCACTTCAGGACTCAATTTTGCTTTTTTTCCGTGACTTCGGTTTTTTCACCGCTTGGGGGCTTCGGTTTTTGGCATTTGTGGCTTCGGGTTTTTTTCGCCGCTTGGGTTTTTTCGGCATTTCCCATTTCGGCTGTTTCGACTTTGCATATGCTGCACGGTTAAAGCCGCTGTCAAGGGGGCCCCCCCCCTCCAAAAGTTTTTTAGCATTTCCCGGGCCCCCCTTCGGGCCCCGGGACACTTGTCCCCCCAGCCCCCCCCTGAAGGTGCCCCTGATTATGCCGTATAGTGGTGCTAATAGTCTTTATATGCTGGGGCTAAATGGTGTTGGTTTCCCCTGCGGGTGATGTTGTGGTATTGTATTATGACATTAATATGCCTTTTCTCATCATAGGAGAAAAAGACCAATAAAATTTTTTAATTATCTGGGGTTTTGAATATCCAAGAAAGCTCAGAACAGTGATCACTTACATTCTGAAAGCCGCAGATACCCCAGATGCGCTCCATATCTGCTGCTCTGTGGGGGTCTCCTTTTGGAAGAAGAGAGTCAATTTTTAACCCACTTTTGCACCAATGCCTTTTTTGTGCCCAGGGGTGGCCCCTTGAAAAAAAAACTCGGGCAGTGTCTAATAAAATTTTTTTGTTGCTGTTGAAGATGGCCCTTAAGGTGGATGATTTTAATACCCCCCGGGGGAGCAGGAATTCAACAAAAATAATGTTCCAATTTTTAAATAAAAAACCACAGTGAACAATAACCTCTTTTTAAAATAAAAATTTAATAGTGACACTTACAGGAACAGCGACAAAATCAATGCAAGGGGGGCCCTGCCTCCTCTTGAGTCTTCCTGTAAAAATAAAGAAATTAAACAGTGTGAGACAAACTGGGGAAATTAATATCATTTATTCATATTTATCAAATGTCTATTTGCATTACTTTCCAGATAGTAAATCAATCCAGTATGGAAAAATGTTCAAATTTATTTTGCTCGGGGGCCAAAAGTAGAGCAGTATAAACTGATCTCCCGAAAAAGAGAAATCCAGTGTTTAATAAAACATTGCTATTTCCACCCTTACTTCCCTTGCACTTTCCCCTGGCGCAATAGCAAATTATTCCCAAATTTAATAAGACCATTTTTTTTGTTATACTTACAAGATGACGTTGCTCCCATATTTTGGGCCCGGGAGTGATGTTCTGGCAAAGAAAAACACATTTCCATTAAACACTGAGCTAAAGGGGGAAAAGGAATTGTCAATAATAAAACTAAAGCTGCAAAACCCCAGCAATGAAAAAATAATATAGGATTTTAAACCCTTTAAAAGAGGCGGGCTCAAAATCTGTATCCTCCCCCCTTTAAAACCCAGGAAAGGATACAGTGACTGTAAATGAAAGGGAAAGATTAGGGACATATTTCTAAATGCTCTAAAACTAAATCACAGTCAGTCTGGGGAGGACCGGGGGCCCAAGTTTTTTGGCACCCTAGGCAAGGCTTCAATCAGTGCCCACCGGGCTGCAAATTTCCCTTTGCCAAACCCTTTCTATTCATGTTGCCTCTGTACCTTTTGCCCAGCCATTATGTTGCCCCCATTTGTACAAGCCAGTCAATCATCAGATTGACCCAACCCAATCTGTACCTGTGGGCCCGCATAGCCCAAAAAAAATCCATCATATTGTTACCCCTAATCTGTGCATGTGCCCGCAAGCAAACCAAAAAACCACAATATGTTTCCCCAAAAATGTATTTTTGCCAGCAGGAGAAAATATCCACAATATGCCCTTCAAATATTTTTCTTTTTGCTCGGGAAGCATAAGCCCCAAAAACCATAAAAAATTGCCCCCAAATATGTGCTGTGCCAGCAGCAACAAAAATCGACAAAAAATTTCCCCCAAAAATTTTGTTACTGTCCCCTATTGCCCCAAGACCTGTGCCAGCAGCAGCCAATCCTCATAATGCCCCCAATCAGTACCTGCGCCAGAAAGCACCCTAAAAAAATCCAAAATAATGCCCATAATATGTACCTTTGCCAGCAGGAGCCAAGGGGAGGTGGAGTATTTCTGCCTGCAGTACGAAAAAGGGGGCAAGAGGGAGTTGGAACGGGCGGTCTAAAAAAGTTTAAAAACAAATTAAAGGCTAGCATACCAGAGTTAAAAAAAAGAAATTCCCCTTAAAGTACCCCCCCCAGATTGCTCCAAAGGCATGCGCCTACCTGCCTACCCCTATTTTCCGGGGCCTGCGGGTCTGGCTTTGAGGAGAATAGAGACAGAAATGTTTTAGGGTAAAATACATTTTTTTTTGAAAAAGGAAAAAAACGTAGTAATTCGTTTTCCTCATGTCGGCTCCCACCTATTGGAAAGGGAAGCAGGCAACAGACAGTTGCTAAGGGGTTTAGGGCCCCAGGGGCCCCCAATTCAGGGGAGATTTAGTAGCGTTGGCTTCTTTTTCCGAAGTCCCCCGAATTTCCCCCTCATGAGGCAATTTCGGGCGACTTCGGAAAACGAATCGCGGCGAGTGGAAATGCCACGGGCGGTTTTAATTTAGCCAAGGAGGGGAAGCAGTTAAAGGGAGATTAGTCGCCCCAAAGAAGAGACGTTTAAGTCGCCAGGTGACTAAATCTCCGAATCTGCCGTGTGCCCACCCAAAAGGAGAAGTTAAAATAGAAAGAGTAAATAGGGAAAACAGTTCGATAAGAGAGAGGTTTTTTTTCACTGAGGCATTACCAGGAGTGATGGAATTCTCTCTGTCTTTTCATCTTAAAAACCTAAAAACAATGGACATAGTCAGAAAAAATGAAGTCACAGTTAAAGAGGCTTTTCACCTTTAAATAAAAATTTTTGTATGATGTAGAAAAATGATATTCTGAGATTATTTGCAAAGGGTTCCAATTTTTCTAATTTTTGTCGTTTTTGATTTATTTAGCTTTTCTTAAAGCAGCTCTACAGTTTGAAAATTGCAGAAAAAAGTTGCTGGGGTCCAAATTCCCCCGGGCAACCATGCACTGATTTGACAAATAGTAACCAAATAACATAATGTGGAAACCCCTTAAAGAGCATTCGTCTTTTAGATGGGGTCAGTACCCCATTTAAAGCGGGGAATAGTCAGAAGAAGGCAAATAATTCAAAAAAAAATTAAAAAAAAACCCAATGAAACCAATTAAAAAGTTGCTTAGCCACTTTAAGGAAAACTCAATTGATAATGTTAATGAAAGACAAACCCAATTAACGAAATAGATAAAATGAGAAATTTAAGGAAATTGGTAACCGGTTATCGATATTCCTTCCCAACTACAGAAATCCCAACAATTTTTTTTTGTAATCACTATATGTTTAGTAATATATGTTAAAACTTTATATTTTTCTCAGATGTGGAATAACTAATACTTAACATTGTTTTTCGGGAAAATTTCCCTTAAAGCCAAAATTAATCTCTATTATGATATTTAAAGGACCTCGTGAAAACCACTGTAGAGCATGCAACGCTCGATCAAAAGGGTTTATAATACATAATATGGGCCCTCAAGTTAATTTTAGTTTATTTCTTTCCCCTTTCTTTAACTGCAGGTCCATTTTTTTTTAAGAAAGGACCGACTCCATCTCTACTCTTCCTCTCTCCTTAACTCATTTTTTCCAAGTAAATACTTTTTTGTTATTACATAAACGTTATAATTTTTCATTTTTCTTAAATGTTAAAAACTCCATAACTATTGAAAAGAAAAATTGCTCAGAATTTGCCAAAAATATAAAAATATAAAGTTAACTGAAAGGTGAACCACCATTTATTTCTTATCTATATTACCATTTGTATGAAACATTGTTCCACTCATGACAAAAGCCCCTTATTATGCTGTTGATGGGGAATGGATTTTGGGTTTATAAATACCATTACAAATAAACATATGGGCTGATATGGACAAAGCCAAAGTAGAACTCCAACAAAAAGAATTTTGGGGAGACTTGCCGAAAAGAATTCATGAACTGAATCAATTGTATTGCAAGAATACCTGTTAAAGGAAACTTTTCAGATCTTGAAAATGTAGGGGCCGGCTCAAGGCCGGGGGGACCCCAAGGGGGGCTCCCTAAGGAGACCTGGCATCTCTTACACTTGTTCAGGGCGAGATGGATTTTTCTAACAAAGGGGAAGCCAAAAAATAAAACCCAGATGTTAAAAGGCAGGTGTAGCCCAAGTCGCAGTCCAAAAAGGCAGGGAAAAACACGTAGCAATCTTTTATAGAAAGAGAATAAAAAGGGAAGTTATGAATTTTCAAAATTTAAAAATTTCTAATAATACGAGGGAGGCAGGCAGGATCTAGTTACCCTAACTTTAGCTTTGCATCACTTCCAGAAGGGAATGGGCCCCCAGTTTATAGAATTTTAAGGATCGGTGCAGTTGGAATGAAAGGGGGACACAGTAATTGGTGGGCCCTTCACTCCAAAGTTTTTTTTTAAATAAGGCCCAGTTATGCCCCTTGGGGACTTGGCGAGAATGCAGATTCATGAAAACCAAAAACAAATATTCTGATTGATCTACAGAAAGTGACTGGGTTTTGGGTTTATATGGGAATGAAAACACATGGCAGTAATGATGCTTGTTGTCCCCAGTTTATGGAAAAAACTCATTGATCTGTTAGATCTCCAAAATATTTCATAACTATTCATAAACAGGAATGCACCCATTACCATTTCAACTGAACTTATTACTTTTGAACACAAAAATTTAAAATCTTTGTTGCTAGGCTCCATGGGGTTAGCAACAGATGGAAAATATGCCGTATTTACTAACATAGGTGCTTAAATGAAAGAGCAAAATTTTCCATAGCAAAAGATCAGCATTCGCTTTTTTTTATCACCACCATTTGGAACCACTTTATTTTTAAAAGTTCTCTTTCCAAAAACAGAAATAGCAAAGGAGGCAAAACTCTAAGAAACCTGTCTACTGGCAGGAAAATTAGTATGTTTTGGTGAGGTGCAGGGTCCCAAAATGTTTCCTTTTTTTGGGGGACTAGTGGGAAAATTTAAGAGTAGATATGCTGGCAGCCTGCATAACATCCAAATCTTGGCCCTGTGTTCCCCAACCAGCACTAAAAATGAAAGGCAGCTCCAAACCCCAAATTTTTAAAGGGGGAAAAATCTCAAATTTCCCACAAAATTTTCCGTAAAGAAAGCAACACCTGCTAGTCGGGGGAGGTGTCATCAACTTTTTCCCCCTCTTTTTCCACTAATAAAAGGGGTTATTTGGCAAAGAACCCCATCAGGGGGAATATACACTTTCCCCAGTGTTAAACCCAACGGACAAAACCAACTGTCAAAACCTAGGTATGCTACCTCCCTTATTGGGAAATCCTGCTATTTGTCCCCAAACTCATTTGCTATCACCCCCCCCCCAACTGTCCCAAAGGGGCACGTGCCTCTGCTGCCAACTTTTGCTGTTGATACTGGGAAAAAAAAAGTAAGCACCCTTATGGTTGGTACAGGGGCCCCCAAATGCTACCTATAGTAGGAAGTGGTCATATTTGCGGGCAGCCCTGCATAACTGACAAATCCTGGGTCTGTATCTCCCACGCAGCGCTTAAAATTAAAGGGAAATTCCAAAACCAATTTTAGGGGAAAAATCTCCAGATTCACTAAAATCATGAGAAAAGCAAAAACCTGGTAGTCTGGGGGGGCATCCCCCAAACTTTCCCCTCTTTTTTGCACTAAAAAAAAGGGTTATTTGCCAAAAATCTCTCAGGGGGGAATATACATTTAAAAACAGTGCCACCAACGGACAAAACCAACAGTCTAAACCCAGGGGTTACAGTCACCTCTCTTAACAGTATAGGGGATCCTGCTATTTGTCCCCCAAATCATTTGCTATCACCCCTTAACTGTCCCCATGGCACGTGCCTCTGCTGCCCTCCCTAGTTCCACACTTTGATAAAGGGAGCATGTTATTTAGCTACAATGTTGGTAGATAAGAGCAGGCAGATACCCCAAGGGCTGAGGGGCAAAACTCTAAGGAGCCTGTTAATACTGGGAACAAAAATTAAGCACCTCATGGTGTAGTACAGGGGTCCCCAAATGCTCCCTACAGTAGAAAATGTGTATATTTGCTGGCAGCCCTGCATAACATCCAAATCCTGGGGTCTGTATCTCCCAAAGCAGCCTAAGATTAAAGGCATCTCCAAAGCCAATTTAGGGGAAAAATCTCCAGATTCAGTGAGAAAAGCAACACCCACTAGTCATGGGGGGGCATCACCCAATTTCCCCCTCTTTTTTTTACCTTTAAAATAAGGGTTATTTGGCAAAAAATCTCTCAGAGGGAAAGTTTACTTACCTCTCACCACAATGCCAACCAACGGACTGAACCAACTGTCGCATCCCCAGGTATGAAGTCACCTCTGTTCGCTGCTCTTAAAGGGAAGTGTCCCCTGTTGTTGAGTGAGGTTTATATTTTGCCTTAGATGAGCAGTAACATACACAGCTTATTATGTACACAGAGCATTGCTTTGTATGTGTGGCTATTGAGTCAGTGCAGTTACTATGCTGCCATATTCTGTTGGATCCATTCATTCATCAGCCATGGTTCCAATCACTGCTGCTGCTGTTGCTAAGTCTGGTGGAACCGGGGGGTCCTTTGCTTGTAGGGGTTCCCCTCCTTAGCCTGAATAGTGGGTATAGATGTTACACTCTGACCAAAGGATGGGGCTTTGTCCTTAGTTGGGAATATACAAGGTATGTATGGGGGGGGCATATTCTTCTAGTAAGGGACAGATGGGTGGGGCAGCAGCAACAAATCATTTCATTACTCTGGCAGTGACCAGGCCATTGCATGTTGGGAAACCGGAAGAGATGCTGCATATAGACTGATGTCAGTAACACAATATGACACTGGGTTGCCAGGTTGGTGGTTTTCCTGCAAATTGGGCTACTAATTTAAAGCTCAGAGAGGTTTTTAAAGCCCAAACTAGCCAAGGTACGGATTTGGGTTACTTTTTTTCAGCTTTGGCAGGTTTGTGCCATATTTTTCCATATAAAAATATATGACCAATGTTGGGTTCATATATTCTCGCTCCTCTTCCCATAGGATTTCGATTTGGGATATAGGTTTCTGGACCACAATGAGTAAGCCCCTCTTGATTTGAATAAATACTTCCTCAAATTGAGCCAATGGTATCCAGTCATCAGGGGCGTAACTACAGAGGAAGCAGACCCTGCAATTGCTGGGGGGCCCAGGGTATAGGGTGCCCCACCAAGCCCAAATAATGACAGTAATTTCATTATCTATTGGTAGAACAGCACAACCTGTGGATATGCTTGGGGCCCTAATTAATTTGCTGTGGGGCCCAGTAACATCTAGTTAAGCCACTGCCAGTCATCATCCTTGTTTTAGTATAATTGTGCCCCTCTGTCCATCTAACATCAGCACAATAGCCAAATTAGGTGCATCTGCTGTATCAGCACAGTGTCCAGAATGGGATCTTGTGCTGTCGGGATGTATCCCAATGTATTCTTTGTATTCATTTTATCCCCCTGCCCTTGATTCAATGATTACTGACAGTGTCGGACTGGGCCGGCGGAGACACCGGGAAATAACCCGGTGGGCCCGTCCTCATGGGCCCCGTCGGCCCAGACCCGCTGCCCCAGCTGCCCCAGACTCGCTCCCAGACCTCTGCGCGCACGCACGCGGCGTGTTCATGGATGTGGGCAGGGGACTGGAAGTTAGGGCCCTGGTTGCTTCTTTTGATCGCACACATCGCGTTCATGAAAGCGGGCTGGAGGTCAGGAGGGGTCCTTGGCACTGCCGGGAGGGGGGGGCCCTGTGACAGCAGCCCCGGTGGCCCCAGGCCCCCCAGTCCGACCCTGCATAGGGCGCACAGGGCACTTTCCCACGTATTGGTCAGTGCTAGTCAGTGTTAGTGAGTGCAGAAGGTCGCGCCTTCCTCCGCTCACAGCAGGGCAGGCGACACTGGCACTTCACTTCTCTGTGGACAGAAGAGTGCGCTTGCAGGTGTTTGCTTTTGAAGCGCTGAAGCGCCTGTCTTTCCATTTTTTGCGAATGCGCACAGCACAATAATATTGACAAATGGCTCACAAATGAGACGGGTGTTTGTGTGAGTACAGGCAATGTGTGAGGTTGTTGTGCATGAAAAAAGAGTTGACAGTAATTAAATTTTCAACTTGCAAAAACTGTTTTTTTTTTAATTTTTCACCAAAGTTGTGGCATAACTCAAACGCATAAAATATTTGCAACATTCGCAGTGTGAATAAAAATTGTAATTCAGTTTGCACATTAAATAACACACTCGTATCCAGCTTTATAAATATAACCATGCACATGGCAAATATAGTCACTGCGTGAATTATTCTGAACTGCCCAAACTTTATAAATGAGCCCAGTATGTATTAAAAGATCTACTAGTCCATCAATAGTGATTCAGTGTATATGACTAAAATTAAATACCAATTAAAGGCAAAAACAAGTTTGCTTTATGTGTAAATGAGTAAAGTATTGGCAGGTGTTTTTCTGCTATGTGCAAAACACAAAAAAGTGAATAGCAGGCAGAAGAGGGTTTTCCATGCTTCTTCACTAGCCAAAATATTTCAGTGGAAGAAAACTATATATATATATATATATATATATATATATATATATATATATATATATATATATATATATATGTATGTATATGTATATATATATATATATATATATAAAATGCCATATATGGTGCACTCCAACATATAGTCAGCACATGCCTGGTTGCTCTCATACACATGCCTGGGGTCTCATACATCATAGGTAAAGTTTCTCAACAATAGACACACTCCAGGACTTCATAATTCAGTGAAAATAAAGAAAATATATTGGCAACGCTTCGGTACCATTTTGGACTTTTCTCAAGGCATTACAAACCACAACGTTGCCAATCAGTTTTCCTTTATTTTCACAGCAATATCAATTCCTAGGGGCAAAATTACTAAAGGACGAAGTGACTAATGCTGGCGAAAATTCGCCAGCGTGACATCATTTCGGAACTTCGCCAATTTAGTAATAGTCACTGGCATAACTTCGCTAGCGAAGGAGATAGACTCTTGCGGTACTTCGCTCCCTAACGCCTGGCGAATACGTGCTGTGGCGAATGGATGTAATTATGCAAATTCACTAAGATGCGGATTTTACTGAACGTTACGCCTTTCGCCAGACTTGGCTTCGCCACCTCAGACCAGGCGAAGTGCAATAGAGTAGATAGGAGTTCCTAAAAAAATAAGTTGAAAATTTTTCAAGTCCCAAAAAACGCTAGCGTCTTTTCCTTTTTCAGGGTGATAGGCTGCAAAAAGAGCGTACATTCTTTTTGGGATAACCGGCTTCCCCCCTACATTTCCTAAACATATGGCACATAAACTATACACTGGGCTCATGTGTAGGGCAATATAACAACTCTATTTCTTTTATTTAAGTTTCCCGGGCTTGTGTAATGTAATGTATTTGCTGCAACATATACGTCCATTGAAATTTAACCTCCTGCAGTTTGCAAATTAGCCCAACACTGGCACAACTTAGTTTCACTTGGCGCAGTAACGCTAGCAACTTCGCCAGCGTTCAACGCCTCTGGACGCGACTTTGGATTTTAGTGAATTAGCATTTTCCTGGCGAATCTCTGCTTGGTGAAGTGTTGTGATGTGAGCGAAGACGTCGCTGGCGATTTTTTCGGAGGTTAGTAAATTTGCCCCCTAGAGTGCGTCTATTGTTGGAAAACTTTTATATAGTGAATAATACCCTATTGGTCTGCTGGCAGGTTTTTTTCAGCCCATGTATAGCCTTTAATTAATTTACTAACTCTTTGTCCCTGAAAGGATTGTTTACATACTGTAGTTGTTAGTGTGTACAAAACTGTACATGGGTAGGTCTTGTAACCAAAAGCAACCAATCAGATGTTAACAGATGACCAGTAAATTCCACCTGGTAATTTGTTGCTATTTTTTACGAGACCTAAAAATGATTCTCTCATATCAAATTCATATTGCAAGGGAATTCTAATAACAATGACTTGCATTTCCCTTGGGCACATAGATGGCCCATGGACTAAATGAAACTAAGCTAGTCTTAGACATACAGTATGTAGACATAACATATTGCAAGAAATATTCTTCAATACTATGGTAGCATGGTATGGTAGGTTGTCTGGTTGCTTTAGGCAGGAGGAGGATGATATGTGGCTTATAACATCCATTCTGTTTCAGATCCAGGCATGGTGGCGAGGCCTAATGGTATGTAAAGGGCTTGGGCCATTTCAGTGTCTCCTACAGTCTGGGAAACTAAAACTAACCTTCAAGGTAACACCTAGAATTACTATTTGATTTAGATTACAGTTTATGCAGTTATTTAATACATACATTGTTTTTTTTAATCAGACAGATATCAATGCAATGTTTAATAGCATATTCAAGTTTCTCAAAATATTGATAGTGAAAGAGCACCCAAGGCCATCGTTGTGCTATTTCTTTTATGTTTATGATTATAGTGCAGTGAACTGTAGAGAAAATTGTCCTATCAGTCAAAAAGAATGCTGATGTTCTTCTCTGTCATAATGTAGCTGAGTCTGCTGTTTCTCTGCTGCTGTCAGCAACCAGCGCTGCATTCCAAGCTCTCGGAGTCCTGGTAGTTTCACCAAGATGGACAATAAATGAATGAACCAGGGCCCACAGCTTCGGTTTGAAGAAGGCCGCAGGCTAACGTCTAATTCAGTAATGTTCTTAAGAGCATGTGCACTTTCAAAGAAAGAGCATCCATCCTTCATCCACGACTGTGTCATTGTAAGCAATGTCCACTGCTGCAAACTGTCCAAGTGTCCTGCTTGTGCTGCCGATGCTGAAATGAGAAGGTATCTTCAGGAGAATACAAAGTTTGCTTTAAATGTATTTATATGTTACATCATGGAAGGAAAGAAGAGCATCATGGAACTTTCATATAGGCCCCATCACACCACAACAGAGCTAATAAATAGCGACTGTCTATGTCATCTTACAGCAGTCCATCTGCCACTTGCCTGAATCCACAGATTGTTAGAGTTAGTTAAAGGGGAACTCCGGGCTTCCAAACCAAAATTTTGATAACGAGGCCCACATAACACAGACACCCTAATATATCCATCACAGTTACCTGTTTCTTTAAAAGTATGAATACATGCAATTTTCTATGCTGAAATCCAGCCTGTTTAGCAGTTCTTCTCTTTCTGCATCATTTGAAATCCTGGAAGGGAAGGAGGGACTAAACACTGATTTACAAAGTGTAACAACTTCTCTCACAGCTTACAGACAGCATGCAGGAACTACATAACCCCCAATGCATTGCACTGTGATGTTCTGTTCCTTATTGAAATCACGTGTGGCATGGGAATTGTGGGGTTTGGAGGATGCAGGGCTGAGGACAGATGGCTGTTGATACAAAGTAACAGTAAGTCAGCCAGCTCAACAAAGTTATAAGAGAGATCAGCAGGAGAGCAGGGGGCTAGGCTTAGGGTACAGTCAGAAACCATTAAAAATCATGAAACATCTTCATATTTTTTAATTGATGGTATATTGCAAAGTTGCTTGAAATTATGTTTTACTTTTCAAAAAGTTTAAGTTATGTTTTTGTGGAGTTCCCTTGTAAAATCATTGTGTAGGTATCAGAGAGTCTTATTCTTTACTTTGCGTTAGCTCGGGGCATGTTGCTCTCATCCCTTTCCCCTTTTTTTTTTTTGCTGACATAAATGGCAAGATATTGGGGGACTGACAAGAAACCTAATTTGGGAGCTCTGGTCAGATACATGCACAGACCTCATGATCAAGTGGTGCCTATGCAGGGGTGCTCCACCAATAAGGCAAGTTGAGCAACTCACGTCAGGCGGTAGCGCAACACTAGGTACCAGGGGCGGCAATAATGCTACTCCTGGTACTTTAAGAGCCAAATTTCCGGTTTGAAAACCTGAAATCCAGCTCTTGTAGCGCATAGAGCACAATTATGGTCTCTGCGCTAGCGTCCTGGCTCCCTCCGCCGCCCTCGTCATCCCCCTGGACCAAAAGGTGAGCACACCGGGGAGGGGGGGCGGCAGCAACACCAAGCTGCCTCAGGCGGCGGAGGGGCCAGGATTGCCCCTGTGCCCATGGTATTGTTCATTGAAACAAAACACTTTGTTCCCTTGTCTGTGCATTAAGTAAATTGGTTGGTTCAATACGATCAGATAAAGTATATAGAACGACTCATCTACCAGCCCTTTGTTGCTTCATCAGCTTCATACTGAGTCACATAGCTTTATACTGGGGCAATGGCTTCATCTTTAATAATTCTAGGCCTTCCCAGAAGGTGTGACAATTAAACCTGTTCATATTTTGTTTTTCTCCTTTTTTGCATTGGGGTTTGATGGGGTTTGAGACATAACTGAGTTTTTTTGAGTTTATTGTTGTGTATTCCAAATGTCCAAAGCCAAGTTACCATTGTGGGTAGTCATAGAACCTTTCAGTAAGAAGCAGTTATTTACTTCTGTTGCCGAGTACTTACGGTGTATGGTTAAAGGCCATTTTCCATGAAATAATGTTTACTTATCAATACTAGAACTAAGTTTAGTGTGTAGTATTTTAAGTGCAAGCTTTATACATACATACCTAATACTGCCAAATCCTGGGTCACCAGGTTGCAGCTACTCAGTACCATGCTTTGCAGAGCTGTTGCAGTTTTAAGGGTATCTAAAAGCAACTTCAGCTTCCCTCCGACACACTTATTCCAAGAAAGGTCTAGAACTCTCAGGTCCAATAGGTAATGGGAAGCTTCAGCTAGGAAGAAGAGATAACAATGTCCCGTATATACAGCATTACATACATAACAACTGCTAGCCCAGTGGCCATAAATACAAAAGTGTCCAACCAGGCAACCACTGGTAGTAGTGTTGGGGTGCAAGTTGTTTAAAATATTTTTGCTGAGGGTAAGTAATTTGCAGAATTAAATAAATTCAACTCTGAATGAGTCAGATGGTACTAGAATACATTTCAGATAAGCTGAAACTGCATGTGTTGTGGGACTCCAATTTTTATGCAGAGGTACAAAGTGCCACCATACCAGGTATATACAAATAAAATCATATCCATACCTAATGCTGCAAAGGATTCCTCCTTCAAGCTGCAGTTGTTGACAAGAACAGATTTCAGTCTTGGCAAAAATCTGAGTCTGCTGAACAGATATTCAGGACTCACTCCGACTGCTTTGTTAGATGAAATATCCAGCACCTCAAGGTTGGACAGCAAAGGTATGACCTGGGCTTCACAAGGACAAAGGTGTTTCATATCATTATTCATGTCACAAGCTTACTTATAATCTGTGTTATCAAACATAAAGGTACATTGACCTCTGGCAACATAATTTCCTGTTAGTCCCAGCACCCTGGGAAAGGTAGAAATGTATTATCCATACAGAATGTTGAATTCATTGGTATTATGGGCACAGAGCTCCTTATATGTAAAGGGTCACTATACCCTAATCACTCTTCAGGGCAATAATACATGTTTTGTTTCCCACGTGTTGTCACCACAGCAAAATTCATTGCCATTGTGGATGCTGAGAATCAATGCAGGTAAATTAGTCAAATTATGTAACCATATAAAAACACACATGAAGGCATTTTTCATGATTACAAGATTTGATTGCTTTAACTGCATTCTCATTGACCAAGGAATTTTCTGGAGACAAAACTCCACTTGTGTCATTGCCCATTTGTGTTTGTTTTTTTTTTATTATTTTTAACAGACAGTGATAATAAGGGCATAACCCATTACATTTATTTTATATAAAGTAAATAGGCAATTAGACTTAATTAGATTAAAGGGATCCTGTCATCGGAAAACATACCTTTTTTAAAACGCATCAGTTAATAGTGCTGCTCCAGCAGAATTTTGCACTGAAATCCATTTCTCAAAAGAGCAAACAGATTTTTTTTCTATTTAATTTTGAAATCTGGCATGTGGCTAGACATTTTGTCAATTTCCCAGCTGCCCCAAGTCATGTGACTTGTGCCTGCACTTTAGGAGAGACATGCTTTCTGGCAGGCTGCTGTTTTTCCTTCTCAATGTAACTGAATGTGTCTCAGTGGGACATGGGTTTTTACTATTAAGTTGTTCTTAGATCTACCAGGCAGCTGTTATCTTGTGTTAGGGAGCTGTTATCTGGTTACCTTCCCATTGTTCTTTTATTTCGCTGCTGGGGGGAAAGGGAGGGGGTGATATCACTCCAACTTGCAGTACAGCAGTAAAGAGTGATTGAAGTTTATCACAACACAAGTAACATGACTTGGGGCAGCTGGGAAATTGACAATATGTCAAGCCCCATGTCAGATTTCAAAATTGAATATAAAAAAATCTGTATGCTCTTTTGAGAAATGGATTTCAGTGCAGAATTCTGCTGGAGCAGCACTATTAACTGATTAATTTTGAAAAAAATATTTTTTCCCATGACAGTATCCCTTTAAATGAAAGAATAGGTTTTCCCCAGACAGATATGCTGGAAGACCTTTTCTAAGGAATCATAACTAGAATGTTATTATAGATTAAAAAGATATAGTGCCCCAATGAATAGGTGACTGTTGTGACCAATCACAGGATGAGAACTGCTCACTGCAAAATGGATTAGAAGTGGGTGTAAAAAGTTTACAAGCGTTTTTTGGCCTATCATAGAATCAGAATGCACCCACCCTTTCTACTGATGGGCTTGAAATCCTATAAAATATCTAAATTAAATATTTCTGAAACACAGAAAGAAATCGCCAACGATTGGTCTAACCCATGCTGTGGCGTTGACCAGCTGCTAGAAGCAACCCTAACCCACAATCTGGAGTTGACCATCTGCTATAAACGATAAAAAGCCAATATTTGTACACAAAGATAAAAATTGCCAGCACACGGGTTGCCTTTAAAAATAAGTATTGCAAAAATATTACATATTTTGGTGTGCTACTAACACCTCTTTTTTTGTAGTAATTATTTTAGGCAAACCAAGCGCTGGCAATTTTTCTCTATGTGTATACATGTTTCTGAAGTTTTTCTATGCACAGAAATTAGTTAAATAGATGAGGCAGTTAAAGTGGACCTGTCATCCAGACGCAAAAAACTGTATAATAAGTCCTTTTCAAATTAAACATGAAATTCTAACTATTTTTTTTATTAAAGCATTCATAGCTGTTGTAAACTCATTTAATAATCTCAGCTGTCAATCAAAAATTACTTTCACTTTCCACTCAGCACTTCCTAGATGTCACTGCTCTCCTCTCATTCCCCCAGTTCTTTTAAACATTTAATTGTGTAGCCAGGGCATGAGGATGGACATCAGGTCCCCCATTCTGGTGCACAAACAAGATTCTGAGATGATGGAAGGCTTGTCTTAATAACAGTGTCCACAAAATGGCTCCTGCCTGCTTGCTATAATTATGAATTCCCAGACGGAAGGAAACAAGATTCAAATAATTTATACAGTGTAATTAAAGTTCATTTTGCTTGACTAATATGATAAAATAGGATTTTTTTGGTGACGGGTCCCCTTTAAGTGACTCGTTGCTATAAGGATCTAGCATGTGTTTTTATCTGAATAAAGTCTTCAGTGATATGTTACTCTCCCACTTTGACAAGCATTACAGTGATTGTATGGTACAAATAGAGATTCATTGCAGCATATTCTTACTTAATTACTTCCTATTCTTACTTAATGCATTGACATCATCCTGTGACAGGCAACACTGGTGAATATCCAGCCGCTCAAGGTGTTTGAAAGCTGTGAGTCGTGCTGCAGCTTCTCGGAATCCACCCCCAGCTTCCTTATTGCTGGACAGGTCCAAAACTCTTAAATTCGGCCAGTAGTGAAATATTGCACCTGTAAAGGGCAAAACATGTTTTAAGTGATAGCCATGGCACCAAGGAGCATGTGTGACACAGAATGTCAGCAACCATAAACTGCAAACAGAAACAGAACAGAGAATTAAAATAAAACAAAGCATTCTTGATGCTTTTGAAAGAATTACTGTAAGATAGGTCTGGGTGTGTGTGAACATCACCTGAAAGGACAATCTTCCTCAGGGCAGCCATCAGGGGGGGGACAGGGGGGAGAGTTGTAGGGGGCCCAGAGGTTAAGGGGGGCCTGGCCACGCCGACACTTACTTGATTAGCCGGGCCCCCATCTTTCTGAGAGCTGCTGACTTCAGGAAGGCATGGACGTTTAAGGGGCCCTGGCCACCGATTTTCTTATAATGTGGGGGGGGGGCAGGCCACCAATTTTGGCCACCAATTTTTTTTTCTCATGTGAGGTCCTAGCCACCAATATTTTTTAATGGGGTGGCCCTGGCCACAAATGTTATATTATGGGGGGCCCTGACCACCAATATCTTTTTATTTTTTATTAACATGTGGGAAAACCCTTATTTTTTTTGTTTTTTTACTGTGTGGTGGGGGGCGGACCTGTGGGGTGGGGAGGGCGGACCTGTAGGTGGGGCTTGCGGTGGGCGCAGCCCAAGGGGCCCAGGTAATTATGTCGTATGGGGCCCTGTGATTTCTGATGGCGGTCCTGATCTTCCTACACCATTGCTACTAGTCATGTTATTTCATCTGACAAGCTGATTGTGTTTTTCCAGTGCAGATTCGTTAATCAATTTTGGTTGGGAGAAGAGTATATATGAGAAAGCTTTTTCAAGCAAGCAGCCCTAGGAGGTTATTTAATAAATGATAACTGTATTTGTAAATGATGGACTTGCTCTTTATCTAGTCTAGGGATGTGCAAGCTGCCCTTAAATTAAGCCTCTATATACTGTTGCACTGCGACTGTTAACATTATGTGTGTCACAATTTGACGCCAACACTAAAGCATTTGTACAGACTGCTAGGATTCAAGTGATTGCAAGGCAAGTGCATTCCAGTTGGATGCTGTGACTTAGATCTGCCTCACTTGAATTACACTGGATTGTGGAACTAGAGTCCTGCGTAAATCCAGTTAGACAGACCTGTACCTGACCCAAAACCCAATACCCACCACCCCACAATGTCCCCCTTCCCAGACCCACTACCCAACCTGACCTCCTGACCTCCCGACCCAGGACACACAAAACAGATGTAACATTACCAAGAGTCAGAAGTGACGTCACTCCAGATCAAATGGGTAGGGAGAAAATTGCTGTTTCCACAGTGGAGGGCGGGGGAGTTATTAAGGAATGCCCAATCAGGGTATATATGTCCTAAACCCTACCGCTTTGCAAACATTCCACAGGTACCCAAACTGATGCGGGGTTCTTTATGGAACATTAGCATAGAAAGTACCAACCTAGGCACACACACCATAGACCATCATAACTGATTCAAAGCAGGCAGGATTCATCTCAGTCTGCCTAAATAAAATCATATGAAACCTGACATGGATAGAGCCCTGAAGATAACATCACACCTCGCTGTTAGTAAATTTTCTGGTAGAGATAAAATGCTGTCACACAAAGTGCAATATATAGCTCCTGAAGGCACCCATGTGAATGAATGAAACCCAAGGCACACAGGTGAATAAATGAAACACAAGGTACACAGGAGAGTGAATGAAACATAAGGCACACAGGTAAATGAATGAAACATAAAACACACAGGTGAATGAATGAAACACAAGGCACACAGGTAAATGAATGAAACATAAGGCACATTGGAGAATGAATGAAACATAAAGCAAGCAGGAGAATGAATGAGACATAAAGCAGAAGGGCGAATGAATGAAACACAAAGCACACAGGTAAATTAATGAAACATAAGGCACACAGGAGAATGAATTAAACATAAAGCAGACAGGAGCAGGAATAAAACACAAGGCACATGGGTGAATAAATGAAACACAAGGCACACAGGTGAATAAATGAAATACAAGTCACACAGGTGAATAAATGAAACATAAGGCACACAGGTGAATAAATGAAATACAAGGCATACATGTGAATGAATGAAACACAAGGCACACAGGTGAATAAATGAAACATTAGGCACACATGTGAATGAATGAAACATAAAGCAGACAGGAGAATGAATGAAACATAAGGCGCACAGGTGAATACATGAAACACAAGGCACACAGGTGAATGAATGAAACACAAGGCATACATGTGAATGAATGAAACACAAGGCACACAGGTGAATGAATGAAACACAGGTGAATGAATGAAACATTAGCCACACAGGAGAATGAATGAAACATAAAGCAGACAGGAGAATGAATGAAACATAAGGCGCACAGGTGAATACATGAAACACAAGGCATACATGTGAATTGATGAAACACAAGGCACACAGGTGAATGAATGAAACACAGGTGAATAAATGAAACATTAGCCACACAGGAGAATGAATGAAACACAAGCAACACAGGTGAATAAATGAAACATTATCCACACAGGAGAATGAATGAAACATAAAGCAGACAGGAGAATGAATGAAACACAAGCAACACAGGTGAATGAATGAAACATAAGGCACACAGGTGAATGAATGAAACTTAAAGCAGGCAGGAGAATGAATGAAACATAAGGCACACAGGTGACGGACTGTGTCAGAGATCCTCTCATAGATAACATGCAATGAGTTGCTTATATATCAGACATTCTCATTTCTACAGTGTGAAGAATGTGAACTTGCCTACTCCTCCCTTCTTTTGTGTAATAACATAGCAATACATGGCACTGCCAAGGTTATGAAAAAACATTGGCGGGGAGCCCTGGCATAGTAACCCATAGCAACCAATCTGATGTCTGGTGTCCTTATTCCAAAACCAACAATGAAAACTGTGGCAGCAGATTATTTGCTATGAGTTCAGGGTTGGGTCACACTTGGCTGTACATTAATGCTGGGAGCATGTACATTCTTCTGTTTTTATGCAAAATGAAATAATATTTACTGACTCAGATATTGGATGTTGTCCTGGTGTAGTCCCGTGGCATGTAAGTTTAACACCCTCAGAGAAGAGCAGCTTTTAAGTTCCACAACAAGACTGTTCATTATGGAGCCAATGTATTTATTTAAAGACAGGTCCAGTGCTTCCAGGTGTGGCATTTTTCCAATAGCTGTGGCTAAGAGATAAGGATAAATAAATATATATATTTGACACAAAAAACTAGTACCCATTGATTGCGGTCAGGCACCCCAGTAAAGTCTTGGTGGCATGATTCTAAAAGGTAGAGGGGGGGCAGATGGAGAGGGGGCAGCAGACAACAGGCTATGGTTACTTCTCTGTACACAGATGGAAAGAAAGCAGTGGATAAAGTGGCAGAGAGAGGCCAGATAGAGAAAGGAAAGGGAGGCAGAACTAAAGGATTAAGCTACACCTATTTATGGGAGGTTCCAGTTTGAGCTCCTTTAACCAAATAGCTCAAGTCACAACCTACATTGTCGGATTATCTGGCAGAATGGTTGGATATAGTGACTGAAATATATTGGATAGAATAGTCAATATATGTTGGATAAAACAGCTACACTATGTAATATAGAATAAAACAGGACAGGTCCAAGCAGAGAGCATATGCGCCTGTCTACTATATGCAAAGTCTACTTTACAGTAGTAATGGTATACTTATTTAAGAAAGTGTTGCTCGTTGGCATTGTTTCAACAGATAAACAACTACTAAGCATGGCCCTAATGAAACTAACCCCTGATTTCTCTTACCTAGTGCTTCCCCATCTGTTTCACCCAGGCCACATTCTGTTAGATTCAGCACCTTTAGCTCAAACTGGACTGGGATGTGTTGGGTGACTTTAGAAAGATTGCCTCCTATGTCACTGTTCCAAGATAGATCCAATGCTTCTAAATGAGGAATGTACTCAAGTGCTTCTCCTGTAATAGAGAGAAAAGGTTAATAAAGAGTAATCATTAAAAATATCAAAATAAACATGCCTTTAACTCAAGTACCATACTTATGCCCACGATACACTTTGCTCCAATAGTTTTGTTTGTGCATCTCCCATATTGGCACCTGATATTGTGGCAGGCACAACTTTGCCTGTAAAACAAGGACAGCATGTAGGCATCAACTTGCAGGATCCTAGCCTTGAGCTGCATCTTCGAGATGCAGGAAGGAGCGGAACACCTGTTTGCACAGAGCAGGCAGGTATTAGGTACACCCCTCTTTTGTGATATAGAGTGCACCTTTCTCCTTATTGTTTCCAGGCCCAGATGCTGATGGTGCCCTGTTTGAACATAAATGAGCTTTTCAATCTTTGGCATCTCTAGGACTGACCTAAGTATAAAAATACTTCAAATCCCTTTTCAGTTGAAGTAAATTGAGGGGATTTCTTTGTAAACAATTTATCCCTCAGCATTTCCATGGAAAGAGCAGATGCAAATGAGACTTAAGAAGTAAACTCAACCCAAAGGCATTTTAATATGGTACAAGTTCAAGCCTAATGGGGTTCTTAAAGGGATACTGTCATGGGAAAAAAGTTTTTTTTCAAAATGAATCAGTTAATAGTGCTGCTCCAGCAGAATTCTGCACTGAAATCCATTTCTCAAAAGAGCAAACAGATTTTTTTATATTCAATTTTGAAATCTGACATGGGGCTAGACATTTTGTCATTTCCCAGCTGCCCCTGGTCATGTGACTTGTGCCTGCACTTTAGGAGAGTAATGCTTTCTGGCAGGCTGCAATTTTTCTCAATGTAACTGAATGTGTCTGAGTGGGACATGGGTTTTTACTATTGAGTGTTGTTCTTAGATCTACCAGGCAGCTGTTATCTTGTGTTAGGGAGCTGCTATCTGGTTACCTTCCATTGCTCTTTTGTTTGGCTGCTGGGGGGAAAAAGGGAGGGGGTGATATCACTCCAACTTGCAGTACAGCAGTAAAGAGTGATTGAAGTTTATCAAAGCACAAGTCACATGACTTGGGGCAGCTGGGAAATTGACAATATGTCTAGCCCCATGTCAGATTACAAAATTTAATATAAAAAAATCTGTTTGCTCTTTTGAAAAATGAATTTCAGTGCAAAATTCTGCTGCAGCAGCACTATTAACTGATTCATTTTGAAAAAAATGTTTTTTCCCATGACAGTATCCCTTTAAGGCCCCCATACACAGGCCGATAAAAGCTGCAGACAGACAGAGTAGGCAGCTTATTGGCCCATGTGTGAGGCCATGCGACGGGCGTCCCCCATTGATATCTGGCTGAAAGTCGGGCAGATGTCGATCGGGCAGGGTAAAAAATCCCGTCGGATCACCGCTGCATCTGTTTGTTGATGCGGTCCCAAGATCTGACCGCTGTATCGCCTCCATTCGCCTCCTAGGGCCCATGATCGGATCTTGCCAAACAAGTGGATCTCCCTGTGTATGGCCACCTTTAGACTGCACTATTTTGTAGAGAGTCAAGCACTGCATAGTATGAATTAAGCCTATTACAAAATCAGCCGTCTCTCCAAAAACTCTAACTCCTTTGCTTTCAAAATGCAGTATACAGTAATGCTTCAGGCTTCAGTTTCATTGTGTTTAAAAAAAAAACGTGTAAAAGTTTGAATCCATTTATATCTCCGTATAGACTTATATTTGAAAAGTGTGACCTAAATTTGATGGAATTCTCATTTTCTCCTCTCTATATTTATTCTTCCCACCCAAAATATACTGTCAGAACAAAAGGCATATACCCCCCAAAAATGAGTAATATTGTGTAAATTAGTGCCCTTTTGGGTAAAAATTCTTTACTTCTGAAAAATGTGTAGTGTTTTTTTTTCTTTTGGCACTTGCAAAAAACAGCAGCTCTCCCAAACTTTATGGCAGGGATTCTTTTCACACTCTCAGGCCTGGAGAGGTCTGTGTATTCATTTAGTTTTGAAAGGGGTGCAGATAAGAGCTTGTGGTTAATAACAAATGAATTGAAGTTATAGCATTTTCAACTGGGCTTCATTATATATATTTTTTTAATTATCTAGATTTTTGTTCAGCAGCTTTCCAGTTTGGAAGGCCAGTGGATATCTATTATCTAAGATTCAATTTACCCAATCAATCAGGTAAATGATAATATATAAATAGGAGAGGTGCTGAATAGTAAGAATAAAACTGTAGCCTCACGGAGAAATCGTTTTTTCAGTGGCCCCTATCTAAAAGCTGTAAAGGGGCAGAAGAGGAAGGTAAATAATTTATAAACTAAACAAAATAAAAAATGAAGACCAACTGAACAGCTGCTCAGAAAGAGACATGCTATAACATATTAAAAGTTATTATGAACTGCCCCTTTCATAGTCTGCTTCTCCTTATAAACCTTTTAAAGCTCCATGAAGATGCCTGGATATGCCCTAACACCCTTATGTGTCATTTGTTACACAAACTTTTACATTGTAAGATTTTGTGATTAAGGCCATTTAATATTATTATTTCATGCCATACTCCCTTGATTCTTAGTTTATTTTCCCTGCTTCTTTATAAACTCATCTTAAGACTGAAATCAATTTGTTTCACTTCATTTACAATATATTTCTGCTTCAATTAATTTGTTTGGAGAATCTCCACATAACCCCAATATATTGATGGCATTTGTTCTCCAGTTTATGAATAAACATTACAGGTACGACAACTACAACTAAAGAATATTTAAATACTAAATAATAGGAATGTTTTGCCACCAATATGGATTTCTGCATGCTAGTTAGAATCAAGCACAAAGGTGGTGTATTATTCATACACAGAAATAGGAAAACATTTAAAAATGTGAATTATTTGCTTAAATTGGACACTATAAAAGATGGCTTTCCCATAATTCAAAACTTTTTGGATAATGAGCTTTCACCCCCAATCGGAAAAAAAAAAGTAAATTGCTTTCTCTCTAGGCGCATATGATGGACATTGTAGTATAACAGTATCTGAAGAAAAAACATATAAGTCTGTTTTCCCCTATGACAAACTTGCCTTTGTACTAATTATTATTATTATTATTATTAACATGTATTTTTAGAGCGCCAACATATTACGCAGTGCTGTACTAATAAAGACTTAAGTAATTAAAAATCTGCCATATTGATTAAAGTATAGGAAAATTCTAAAGATTACTTTCCTCAATTGTGCCTAATTTGTTCGACAACCACCTAAGAAACCCCAGCATAAAGGGCATTTAGGGTATTACAGGGCGCTGGATGGGTCATACTATTAGCAACGTTAGGCTGTGTGCAGGATAGAAACAAAAGCTCTAGTTCATCTGCAGGTGAGAAACTTGGTAATTACTCACAGTGCATAATCACTAACCAAAGCCCCAAAGGGTTAAAACTATACATCACAAGAACACAAAAAGCATAACTTTGGGAATAAAATTGGTTGGAGGATTATAAGAGTAAATCAGTGAGAAATCCAATGAATATTGATTACTACTGACTGCCGTACAAAAGGTATTACAATTTTGCAATGTCATAAATATAGTTTGGGGTTGTAAATACAAGCCATACAAGTAAATTTACAATACCGTGGTAACTATAAAACAACATGATTCAAAATGAATTCTTTGGATATTTCAGGCAAGGCAGATAAACAGAATATTTGTATGTAAGGCTATCAAGGGCGTCTGTATATCTTTCCTGCCTAATGTTACAATGAAGCAGGAAAATCAATTTGTGCTGTAAATAGTTATTAAGAGGGGAAAAAAACACTTTATTCCATTAGCGATTCAACGGAAGAACTCATTTGCATTATAAGGCTTATGTTTCATAACTCCACCCAATAAATCAAACAATCTGCAATGTGGGCCAAATTTATATAATATTATCACCGCGCTTTGCATAGGCAGTCACCAGAAATACACTGACATGGTTTACAAAGGATTAACACATTTAAACAAGGGCTGCTTGTTAAGCAGCTGAAAGTCTGATGAAGGTGAAATAGTAGATAAAAAGAAAATATCCCTAAGGTAGAAAATTCTGCAAGAATTGTTTGCTTTGTAGCAGGGAGCAGAGGGTGCTCATATAGGGAAATAAAGGGGCATTCGCATTCATTAACTAGGCTGTCCTTAGTAATACCCTCACTTTTGGGGCAGAAGATGAAGTAGTTTGGATGCAAAATTCTATTCAAAAAGGTGCTTGCACACATACATGCTCTTTGCAATCTCATGCAATATCCATTTAGGGTTCCCACCTTTTTAGCAAAACATATCAGATTTCCTATACTTTCCTCTTGTTTCCCTATTAATAAGCATAATTTTTACCAGGCAAACCAGTAAAATACTGGTAAGGTGGCAACCCTAGCACCAATGCACCCCTTGATCTTGCTATCAGGGCCAGAACTAGGGGTAGACAGAAGAGGCATGTGCCTAGGGTGCAAAATTGGAAGGGCACCAGGTATGTACCACTTCTGCTGCCTTCCCCTAGTTTAAACCCTAGTGTCCCCAGTGTCCCCGACCTCCAGCAGCTCTTGATGTATCATTTGAAATGGTTGGTGTGTGTTCACTTTTTACCACAGATATACAGTATGTGTCTTGTTATTCCTGTAGCTAGCCTTCTAGCAGTGTCACCAGGAACACATGAAATCAGAACCGGTGCTTATATTATTAATGTGAGTAGCCAAAAGATCTTTAAAGACTCCCTTCTACATGTCTGGCTTTGCTTTATCAGCTTCTAGCGAACAAAATAGTTTTGAAGCACTGCAGCCAGTGAATTAAAAAGAGATCTGTGTGTTTGCCAGGAGCATGATAAACACTTTCAATAGTTTGCTCTGGCATGAATGCTGCCACAAGTCTATCAGATTGCATGCAGTATGTGAAATAATGCACTGGATCCTCTACTGAGAAATACCAAAGGGAATACGAGTTTTAGACAGTTCCATGGTCTTATGAGCAGGTCAGGGAACTCTGAAGTGTCTCTAGTATCAATTCATAGTACTGTGTAGATATATGGTTTAGAAGGTAAGTAGCCTTGCAGTCTTTATTGTGCTGCAGTAGTGTTTTGTGTGACTTCAGAAATGAAATAGCTGTAATAAGATTTATGTGCTGTTATGGTTATTAGTATAGAGAGCTGGGTTTGTTGTTTTTGTGTATTTTTTTTGGAATCAGCAGCTATTTTGGTGGGATTGCCATTGAGCCAAGTCTACAGGGGTGGGATTTGTGTTGCTGACGTTGATTGGACAGGAATGTGCAGGATATATTTACCCCTTGACATCACCAAGTGAAAGAATATAATGATATATTTCACTGATTATTTCCATCTCAGTGTAAACAATTGCTTAGTGCAAGGTTGCTCTGTTTAGCGCTGTGTACCAAGTGCTCTAGGTTTGCACATTGTAGCCCAAGAACTTACAATTGTGGTCAATTAAGCTAATGAGCTTCGCTGACTTGTTAGCATGAAAGACAAAACAATAAGGCCGATAATTAAAATTTAATTTAACCCTCTGTTATGACAAAACCAGATTAGTTCAGACAAACAAATTACATTGACAAATCACATATTTCATTCAATGGCTTCCGTATGTGGGCAGCAGGAGTTTGTGTGATCTCAAAAGGAATCCATCTGTCTTTGCATAGAAGCTCAAACAAGGGGTGGATTTTTAAAGGGAAAGACATGAAGGGCAATGATCCAGTTAAAAACAATCAAATATCCACAGAAAGCAGGCGTATTCCCTAACAGTGGGCACTGTACCAGGTGCAAAAATACATTCATAAAAATACAACATATGTGCTGAATCCCCATACATAAAGCCCTTGATGCAGTTTATTTTTCTTTTTTTGCACCCAGCAGCAATGCACACATTGTACAGAGGAAGCCCCGAGCTTTACACCTGCCATGATCAAGCAAACACATTACTACCTGTGCACCCACGTGCCTTCTTTTTGTGGCAACTTGCAGCAATTACATAGGAATTATGGGGAAAAAAATCTGTATTGCAGGTAAAACATGGAGAATGCATCTAATATGAATATCCCTAGGCTGAGCTTTACTGTTGTGTGTGTTGAGGTATCATGCACTTTGAAACAGCAGTGATGTGCAGCGGCACCCATCCTAGTACTTTAGGCAACATTAAATATAAACTGAGGGGTCTTTTCTATAGCTAGCCTAAAAGTAATACCTCCCCATACCTCCCAACTGTCCCATTTTCTTTGGGACAGTCCCGATTTTGACAGCTCAGTCCTCAGTCCCAGATTTGTATAAAAAATTCCTGAGTTTCTCTTTGATCTCCTGCACTGACACCAGAAAAAAAGATGCAAAGTTTCTGAAACTTAATTAAATAAGAAGCTTTAAGCAGAGAGCACAGAATATCCAACGCCTGCACTTAACGTAACTACAATTGTAACAATTTAAAATAAACCATTCTCTTGGGAGAACTGTGACTTACCTTCATTAGCAAAACTGTTACATAACAAATAAAACATGGCCCTAGAACTCCCAGAAATGTGTTCAAACTTGCATTAACTGGCATATTTTGTATAAATGGAAATATTAATTATGGGGCCATAAATTAGGTGAGGTCAAAAAAATTGTCCATGCTTAGCGTGGTTGATCTTATTGTCTGATGTTTGGATGTTTGGAGGTTTGGGACCCTAAAAATACTGAACTGTTCCTATTATTGGGGGAATACCTATACTGGCATAATATTACAGTATTATTCTGAATACATACCTGAAGTTTACCATTACCACCTATTTCTCACCCAACCATGCCCTATATACCCTTCTTCTAATAATGAAATTGGGAAAGCTGTGGCCAGAAAGAGAACAATAAAGTCCTTTCTGTTGTATGTTGTGTCTGCAGAATTTGCCGGTTGTCTGTATGCACAAACAAAAAACAACTTGTACAAGACAGGGCACGACCTATGACATAATGTAGGGTGTGCAAATCAACAAATTAGATTGATCAAGAGGAATAAGTTATTGTAAAATGACCAAGAGAAAAATGTTTTTGAGAGAAGATGTAGTAACATCTAACTCACAGTGTAAAGGCCAACTTTTCTGGAGTCCAGTCCTGGACACAACAATGTCAGGTTGCACATGATGCTGATCTCAAAGTGTGAAATTAGAGTTCACCGCAGAAAAACTCGCCCACTTTCTAGTATTTCGAGTATTTACCAAATAGTGAACTTTAACTTTCACCCATTGATAAGCACACTTCTAAAAATCCTATAGAAATGAACAGAAAGTGGGTGTTTTTCTGTTTTTCTGTGAGCTCTAATTTCACACTTAAATCTACCTCCTAAGGTTAGGGAGAGACGAGTTAGATCTCTGCCTGTGGAGAAACCCAAAGAATCTGATCCTCTGCTTCTGCTCCTCTGTTCTGCACCGAATGCATTGGCTCTGATTGGGAGCAGGCAGACGTGGTGAATTTTGGTGCAAAATGCAATATCTCATGTTTTGGCGACGAAATCTGCCTCTATTGTCTGAACCCAATCAGAAGCAATTTATTTTGATGCAGAGCAGCAGCAGCAGAGGAGCCGATTCATGGCCTGCATTTCTCCGCAGGCTGAGATACAACTCGTCTTGTCCTTGCGTAAGTGAAAGGAGGATTAGCTTCCTCACAGCAACACATCCATATTATTTGTTTGGCTTAATACTGTGCTTTATTAGAGAGTAAGGGACTCTATTTCCAACCAGCATCTTACAAGTTATTGAACTGCAATTCCCATCATCCTTCAAGAGAGCTATGGATGGGGATGCTGCAGGTTGAACAGTCCTGCTGTAAAGCATTTAACACATCTGCAGATTCCTTGTTTAACTTAATAACAAACACAATGAGGGTCTGTTAAATGTTTCTTGTATGTTTCCCAGAAATGTATCTGTCATTATCTGATTCACAACTATGCACCAGGAAACAATTGAATAAACACAATTATGGTTTATGCCCTTGTACATGAAAGGAACAGTACATTTTGCACCAACATTAGGACTGATCCATGCGAGACTGAAGTTCCAAGAATGCACATCTGGTGCAGCCTAGCGCTGATACCTTAAATATTAGAACCATTTGTTAGTTACCCTATCCAAAGTAAAGAACCGCAAATGTCAGCTATTCTCCATATAAAAGCACCACTCTATTTTTAGGTTGTTTCTAATATTAGTGCTCGTTCTCTTATATTTGCTTTTAGAAGCTACTATCAAACTTAATATAGCTTTAGGAAATACCAGTGAAAGGTCCAAAAACTAGCCATTTGTCTACAGTATAAATGTGCATTCCTTATCAAAGGGTAAATACACTAAATAGCAATGTGGAATGCTACATCCCTACCGACTAATTAATCTTCTCTAAAGACATAAGGCAAGAAATGCATGTAGGTAGGACTTATGAGAGGTCTTAGGCCAGAGGTTCTGAAACTTATGGCTTATGCTTTGAAGGGGCACAGTCTGAAGAATAAATGGGTGCAATTGGGGTGAATGCAGTTTTGCGCCTTTATTATTTCTAAACTATGGCTCAGGGAGTCTTGTGATGATGTTTTCATGTATCTGTAGCCTTATTATGAAATAAGGCCAAATGCTGGTCACCAGATGTGCCATACATTAGCCATAAAGTAACGTATAGGAACCAGGAGTGCATATATTTCACTGCACACGGCATATCTTAGTATCCCCTATTAGGGGTGGTTGTCCCCAACCATCAGCCAATGCAAAAGCACACGTTTTTCCTAGAAATCACAGTGAAAGTAATACAGCACACACTTTGACTGCAACGGGTAGATCACCCTATTTTTTGTGAACACCAGTGAATCAGTAGCTTCTATTTATAAGTCAAGTTTTCATTAAGCAGCAACTTTCGGGTGAAACCACTTGCAGACTTGATATATATATAAGACTGTACTATATATATTAGACATGCATATAATACACCAAGGTTTTTAGTAGTTGTTTTTTAACCATCAAAAAATAAGACACATGTATATCAGAAGCAACTGTGCATCCAGTCCCTTCATGGGAAAAGAGGCTGTGCTTCTTTAAAGTAAAAGGCTAGTCATCACATGAAAGCCTATGATAATATAAGTTATAACCCACTATGATAGAGTCCACTTAGTAAGTGATAGCATTTTTTGGGAACACTACAGTAGGACTGCAATGACCGTGACCCAGCTTGTACAGTATTGAAAATTGAACACATGAGTTGCACCCAAGTCATCAGTGACAAAAATGACTTTAGATCCCAATTAAACTTGTCATCAATAAATAAGCATCAGAAAGCAATTGCAGATGCTTTATATGGTTCTCTACAGTCTACAGCATGACTTGTCTCAGGCAGGAACATTCCTCACCAGGTAAAAAATACAGACAGTCTACAAATGCTCAGACACCCACTCCACAGATGTGGATAAAGGGTAAAAAATTGGACCAGTCTTACAGAGATCAGTTGGTCCAACTAATCGGATCATTGCACACTAATGCATTTTTATGGCAGCTGTATGGATGATGCATTAACATCGGCTTCTGCACTGAGCTCTGCATCATATCCATGCTACTGTAAGATAAAAGCAGTAAGAGATACAACATAGATGTTACACGATAGAAAGGACCGACAGATACCGTTTTCAATAACTTTTATATATACGAGTTAACTTTCACTGGGAAAAAAATGTGTTAAGAAATTAGCTTATGTGAAGCCACAGGGGCAGCCATTGAAATTGTATAGGGCAAAAAGGCACAGGTTAACCTAGCAGCCAGGTGAGAACCTTGCATCAAGCAGTTGTGAGTGACCAGTTATCTTGTGTCAGGGAGCTGTTATCTGGTTACTTTCCCATTGTTCTGTTGTTAGGCTGCTGGGGGGGGGGGGAGGGTGTGATATCACTGCGCAGTACAGCAGTAAAGAATGACTGAAGTTTATCAGAGCACAAGTCACATGACTGGGGCAAGTGGGAAACTGACAATATGTCTAGTCCCATGTCAGATTTCAAAAAAGAGCTTTAATTTTTTTTTTTTTAAATCATTTCCATTTAAAAAAAGTTGGGTTGGGTTGATTAGAATTAAACTTCCTTTCATTGTGCAAACTCAATGTTTGGGCAGAATTCCCTTTTAAATAAGTAACAAGCATACCCTATGTAGTGCCATCACAAAAAAAAATGTAGTCATGGTCTGGGTCAGCCGTTTCTATAAACGTCCTTAACCCTGTTATGTCAGGACTTAGCAGACACCTAAAGCAATGAAAGGTTGCTGAGTATGTAGCTTATCAATAGTCTCATTTGCTGGCCATGCTCCCATTGTTATGTGAATTCCTAAGAAACAGTCTTTTATGGACAAAACTTGGAAGGGTGTGCAGGTTGCCCAAGTCAGATCAACCTGGAATGACTGATTCAGGAGATGCAGGATACCAGCGAGCACCAGGGCCTCCGACAAATGATTAATTCTTAACTGACTCTCTGAATTGAGCTTTGTTTCTACTTCTGATTAGCTATAGTGTGGCACAGAAAAGCCATGTGTTGTTTTCTGCCCAGGCCACTTGCTTTAAATGTTTTCTCTTGTGTTTATATTGATTGGGGAAGCAAGGCAGCCCTCCAGCCCTGTAATGGGATGCTTTTTTTTTAAGAGGTAAAATAATTTTCAAACACAGACACACAATGATGCAGAATCATTTCTCACAAATAAATACTCACAAAAGGCAGTAAGCAGGGAGCTAATCACTAATTTGCAAAGATGCCATGAGCCCACCCAAGTAACACAATCCAATGCCATGTACATGCATTTACAACAATTTTCTGCATATTTAAATCTGCCTCGCTTAAACTATCAGCAGAAACGCTCCTGCTCTAATGGATCCTGTTGACAAGGCTTGTGACCAGTGTTGGACTGGCCCACCGGGATACCAGGAAAACTCCCAGTGGGCCCAGGTGTCTGTCGGCCCTGGTGCTGCTAAACATTTGGCCTATTTCATGGCCAATCCCTATTTCTTGGAGAACAAAGAGGTTAAATAGATGGAATAATAGATTATAGTATTATAGTATGTAAAGAATAGAGACTAGGCGAATAGAGGTTGAGTAAGGAGAAGAAGAATAAAAGTACTGAGAGTGGGCCCTTGGTCTGGCACGAATTCGTGCCAGGCGAATTTATTCGCCCATCACTAGTTAAAAATGAAGTTTTCAGCAAAGAACTTTCGGGTCCTTCCGTATACGTTCGTTGGCTTGTACCTCAATCCTGACATGGGCCCTGTCGCTTATTTATTTATTTTTTTTAAGAATAAATGACTATGCTTTTGTGAAACGTTTTCATTGTTTTCACTACTTTCACACAATTGCGAAAGGACAAAAAAAGGGCGTTTGGGGAAAAGGGCTTTAGGAACAGTAACACCAATTTTTTTTAAAACAAAAATTGTTAGTTATAGAACAAAAAAACACAAAGACATTAAACTTTGAAATTGCTAAATCGTTATTAAGAAATAACATTCCAAAACTCCGCTTGCGGTCCTTTTCATAAAAGGCGATACGGCGATCCATTGTGTGGTGCTCGGTTTCTCCTCCCTGCTTTCGTTATACGAGATAGCCAGGGAGGAGAAATCACGCGCCGCATGATGGATCATTGCCGTGTGACCTTTCCTGAAGAGGAGTGCAAGCGGAGTTTCGGTAAGTTAATTCTTAATAAAGACTGATTTAATATGTCTTAAATATATTAAATTTAATATGTCTTTAATTTGTCTCTGTGGTTTTTTTTCGTTCTATACTAAGAACAATTGATGTTACTGGTCCTTTAACACCAAAAACCATTGCCTTATTAAAAATACAAGTCATAAACCCGCCCATCATAGGAATAAACACGAACGCAAATAACAGTTTTTCTTCTGCGTGCAACTGAAATGAATGCGCGTCAAATCCGCATAAAGTGGGAAATGATAACCTAAACCATGTCCCGTGTTGTGTGCGAGCTGATCGCCTTGTTCTGATCAAGACTTCTACCCAGCATTGTAAGGGTTAAATGGCGAGACAGGGCGGGGAATTGGATTAAAGGGGAAGGGTATACTGTTATACAATTGTATTTGGGGGAAAAATTATTGCGCGGCGCATCGCCAATGCTAAAACCGTATTACTGCTGCTGTTGCTTTCACACATAAGAGGAGCTGTTACACTCAATCTGCTCCCGGATTGGTAATAAATCTATAGGAGTTGTTAATCAAACGTGAGGAGAATCAATATGGCAACTCCTACTATTAGTTACAAATACGCATACGTTTACAAACAAATACGCCCAAACCCCTTCGCCTGGACGCAAAACATTCAAGATAAAAAAAAGACCCTAATTAACAAGATGCTACAGTTCTATATTATTATCAAACCTTGTGGGTTAGATTCGAGTAATCAGATCATTACAATAGCCTGGTCCAGAGAGCTTCCAGATGAGGCGGGATAAGAAAGAAACATAAAGAATTAAGTGAATTTAGTTGATTCATTGCAGCAAAGCAGTCCGATATTCACGGGGGACAATGAATGAAAAGTAGGGCTGGTAAACTCTTGTGTATATCCAGGTATATCCAGCCCTGGGCCCCGTCAATAGTGGAACATTACAATCTCCAATATTCCCGACAGCTGGGGCCCCGTTTTGGGAATTCGGTTTGGCTCCATGAAGAAACGCAATCTTTACCCTCTAGTTTGGTGATTGTACATATGTCTCGCCGTCATATAGGGCAGGTGGGAGAAAAGTAAGACATCTGACAGGAGGCAAGTGCAATAGACTGAAACAAGATAGAACATGGGCTCTGTGTTTATATAAAGTTTATTTTTCACCTTACATATCACCACCAGTTACTAATTGCTTCTAAATAAAATTGAAATGAAAATAAAAATAAAATAAAGTACAGTGGCATTGTAAATCTATTTGCACATTCATCTGTACACAAAAATATACACACACATATACACACATACAGTATACACACACATATATACACACATACAGTATATACACAAACATACTGTATACACACACATATACACACACATACAGTATATACACACACATATACACACACATACTGTATATACACACATATACACACTCACATACTTTATACACACACCTATACACACACATATACAAACACATACAGTATACACACACATGCACACACACCTACTTTATACACACACATATACACACACACTGTATACACACACATATACACACCCACATACAGTATACACACACATATACACACACACATACTTTATACACATACCTATACACACACACACACACACACACACTGTATACACACACACACTGTATACACACACATACACACACACACACTGTATACACACACATACACACAGTATACACACACATATACACACACAGTATATACACACACACATACTGTATACACATACACACACACACTGTATACACACTATGTATACACACACACATATACACACTATGTATACACACACATGTACACACACATATACACACATACTGTTTACACACACATATGGGAAAAGGCAGCAGACATGAACTCTACAGTAGTGTTTGCCCATGTGCAGTATGTGCCAGTGACAGGCAGGCAGAGGACTATTGGAAGGGATATTATTATAAGCAAAAGAAACAAATATTATTTTTGGATCACAGAAGCGTTCTGCATTACTGGCCTGGATTATAGGAAACAGATTAATGCCTTTATGGGGAGCTGCTTTTAGGGATTAGCAAAAAGTGTCTGTGCCCATGAGTCAAGTTGCCAGTCCAATCTGTCCTCCCAGAATACCATACCCTCAGGCTCTGTGTAATGTGTGCCTTTGCTGGGACTGTATTGGACGGGAGTATAATATTGTGGGGGTACTATTGACCCGTCCCCAAGTGCTTTACACAGGGCATTTCTCATACAGGGCAACAGTGCCCCCCAACTACCAGCGCCGAGAAAATACTTACTAATGACTTGTTATTAGCGTGTAACAAACTACCAAATTCTTCCGCATGACTTCAGCCATATTCTGTACAGGACAGCAGCCCCTTAGCCAGGTCTTTCTAGAAGAACACAGGTGGGGGGTGAAGAACATACTGGATATCTGATGATCACACTAAACACAGTAAAGTCTGGACTAATAGCACCGACTAGAATTGGCTCCATCACTGCTGCCCTTTTGTATGGGGGAAGTCAGCAAATCTATTCCCAAAGAATTAGAGAAAGCAAGTAAACTTGCCCAGTATTCCAAAGAACCTTTCACTGGCACAATAATCGCAGCAGCAGGTTTGGTATCGGGGTTACAGCCAATGCGCAGGTGTTACAACACAGGACCTTGACTCACACTGAAATAAACGAAACTTCCACTAATAGAAATGGAAAAGCAATTTTGCGTTGGAGCAGGTTCAGTGGTACATATGGTCTCTGCACCGCGCAATTCACTCATTGGCTGCCAGACACATTTACTTACAGTAACAGACAGTAATAGTTGTGAATCCTAAAGATCCACAGGTGATTTTAATTCTTAAATTACATTGAAACAGTATTAAATGGCCAGTGTCTGTCCTATGCTCTCAGTCCTCCAGTATATAGTTGGGGGTCGCAGTAGTTGGGGGTCGCAGGTTGTGAGCCTCCACTATTAGAGCTCAGGGTTAGGCAGCGATGAATAGCAAATGTTAGGTTTCCTACTGAATGTGGAACGAGACTGACACTGCCCGGCTATTACTTTCTAGTAGCTGCCCGCCCTAACCCAATGGGTTAATAAGCAGTTAATTCAAGCCGCTCCGTTTCACACACACAAGGCCACACAACTGCCGCTCCCACAGCGCCCACTAGCGGCCTCTAGCGGCACCGCAGTTCTATCAGCTCAGCAGCCTCCTGAGCAACATTAACTTTCCTAAAGTCCTGGCGGAGCCGGAGTGTGAGCGAAACCCCAGACTTGGCTCTAGTGCTGCTGCTCCATCTGTCCTGGCTCTCTGATGCCCCAAGGCCGGAGTTGGTGGCCAGACAGACAGACAATGCCGGACACCCCCATGCGCCAATAAGAAGCATTTGTGCACCTACTTGTGGCCAGTTTCCTTGCCCTGCCTTTGCATCTCATGGTGTCAGTTCCCCGGTGCCGCTTTGCTGGGATTTTCTCTTGGACGTTTTTTCCCTTTTTTCTCTCTCAGTCAGTTTGTGTGTGTCAATCCCCTTCTCATTCCGCACTCGCTATCTCCCCAGCATTGTCAGTTTGGACACCTTCGCGCATGCGCCCTTCACCCTCAGCCACTGCCAACAAAAAAAAGTTTTGCTGCTATTTATCATTTTTATTACAGATCTTGTCGCATAGAGATCTCTCCTGAAAGCCTTTCCCAAATTCTCCTTAGCACTGGCAGGCCACAAGGCACCATTGTTCCCTCACTTGCCTGGATTAACCCCTCCTCTGCTGTGAAGAGTATAAAGGCATTGCCCTGACCTCTGGCACCCGCTCGGTTACAGCAAGAGGATCCAACCCGAAGCTCCCTAACTGCTGCTGCTGAACTACAACTCCCAGATCTACTTCTAATATTCACAATACCTTTATGGCCACACAATGAAAAAAAACAATGGTAAGATAAGAGTTGGTCAGTATCCTGTGACAGTCGCACCAGAGTGATATTTACCTGCAATCATTTCTATGCTATTGTCGTGCGTCTGTGTGTGGGAGACTGCGCAGCACAGTGCAAACATTTGCTTTTACTAAACCTTTAAACGAATGGATCTTTCGGTTTGGTAGAGTCGCACTTACTTTATTCTCACTCCGAATTATTCTTTTATTATGCATTTGGCTAAAAAAAATCTTTTTATTGCAACTTGTGACAGCCAGGAGCTGGGAGCTGTACCTGGGGGGAATTAATCTGCTATGTCTATCATCTATCTATCAACTATCATCTATCTATCTATCAACTATCATCTCTCTCTCTCTCTCTCTCTCTCTCTCTCTCTCTCTCTCTCTCTATCAAATATCATCTATCTATCTATCATCTATCTATCCATCTATGTATCTACCCATCATCTATCTATTTATTTATATATCGATTTACCTAGCTATCATCTATCTATCATCTATCTATTTACCTGTCTATTTATCTATCTATCTATCTATCTATCATCTGTTTATCTATCTATCTATCATCTATCTATTTGTCTGTATAAATCTATCTATATATCATTTATCTATCTATCCATCTATTTATCTACCCATCATCTATCTATTTATTTATATATCGATTTATCTAGCTATCATCTATCTATCATTTATTTATATATATATATATATATATATATATATATATATATATATATATTTATCTATCATCTATCTATCTATCTATCATCTATCTATCTATCTATCTATCTATCCATCTATTTATCTACCCATCATCTATCTATCTATTTATTTATATATCGATTTATCTAGCTATCATCTATCTATCTATCTATCTATCTATCGATCATCTATTTATCTATATATCTATCTATCATATATCTATTTATCTAGCAATCATCTATTAAGCATTTCTGTATAATAAAGATGTAATAAAGGTTTAAGCCAGTGATATACACATATATGTTCACACAGACACACACACACACACACACATAAATATCCAGACATTCTCCATCAAGACAAGTGGTAGACTGGCAGCACACGAGCAATTTATCTCAATTAATAGCCATTGCAGATACAGGCAGCCGTTATAAAATAAAATTACAGGTCTGAACCCCAGATGTAACACTGTATAACACAGGATCATGCTAATCAAGTTTTCTTATTTATAAATAAATATATTCCAATAAAATGGAACGGCCCCAGTTTGGTTGGTGGAACAGTCGTTCCATGTACTGCCCATTAGACCCATTGCTGGTTCCTCAGGTGCGTGCCCCCCAGCTGGTAAATACAAGGATGGGCCCTGTTAGCCAATTCAAAAAATGATTTAATCCAAACCATTTTAACATTATTCACACATTTTGACTCACATATATCCATTACACACATATTATAGTGCATAAACAGGACTGGGTGAGGGTGCCCTTAATATATAGACCTAAATAGAGGCAGGGATATAGTTTTATACACATGATACATCAATCATCCCTGTGTGCAGGACTGATATTCCCATTACTGACAAGCAGAGCAGTGGATCTAATTCGTAGGGAAATTCATTTACTATTTATACATTACAATGATATAATATACAGCCAATGGGTTAATAATAGATTAATAAATAACGGATGAATAAATACCCAGTTATTTTACATGTTATTGTATTATATGCTGCAGACAAAGGCAGAATCACAAACATACTATATCACAAACATATCATATCACAAACATACTATATCACAAACATACTATATCACAAACATACTATAGGACTTTTTTAATAAATGTGCAATTATCTTGCTGTGACGGTTATTAAATACAAACGATTACGCATGTATCCGTATACATCCGCCCAGTGCCATATATAGACAGGGGCCCATAATTTCAAGGCAGTGCAGCTATTTAAAAGAATCCCTTTTATTTGCTTTCTCCTTCTCCTTCCCACCTGTATAATGTATCAGATAGAGCCAGGCCAGCAGGTGTCATTTCCCACACTTGTGCGTGTGCAAATGAAAGAGTCCCAGGACATCAGCTTTCAGCCAGAGGCTCAATTAGACAAAATGGAAACAATTTTCTTTTCCCAGCAATAATTCACTGTTCTGCAGATCACTTTCAAAATATACATTTATTACTCTACGCTGACCCCAGTGGCACAAAGTGCTAAGTCTGGGGGGAGACAGGAGCTCTGTGTGCACCCCTTGGGCTGTAATTATTAGCTATTAATTGGGTTCAGGACCCTGGAGTTGCATTGGTAAATGAATAGCTTGTCTGCTGCTGCTGCTAGATGCTGTGGCATTGGGGGCAGAAAAGGGGTTTAAGGAGACATGGGGGGGCATATATTCTCATTCACCCAGAGGCCAGAGAGCCCTGTGGAGTTTGTGTCAATAAATAGCTGACTGAATGGGTGCCATTGTGTTGCACAGGGCTGATGATCTGCAGAAAAGCTCAGTTTATTCTGCTACGGTTCTTTTAGTCTACACCGCTGTCAGCGGGTCTTCAGGGGTTAAAATCCAAATCAGACTCTGTGTAGCAGGAGCTGTCGTGCTGCAGTAGAAGTGAAAAGGGAGACTTAGGCAAAAGGAAATTACTGCCAGCCCCTGTGACCTTTCAGTGGGGTAATCAATCAAATGATCAACAGGGATATTTATCATTGCTCTATGGGGCAGATCTACAGGCCAGGGAAGGGGAGACACACACGTTTGGATAAAAGCGATAAGCCTGAAATGCACCAACTGCAATAAAGTTACAAATCTCTGTGTTTGTTTTTTCTGCATTGCCTGTTACTGAACAGTAGCACCCTCAGATCCCCACCACCATCACCACCACACACACCCAAAAGCACAGGTTCACACATACAGAAGTACTGACAAACTGGCACAATTATATATAGTACATACAAACTGGCACAATTATATATAGTACATACAAACAGGCACAATTATATATAGTACATACAAACTGGCACAATTATATATAGTACATACAAACTGGCACAATTATATATAGTACATACAAACTGGCACAATTATATATAGTACATAGAAACTGGCACAATTATAAATAGTACATACAAACTGGCACAATTATATATAGTACATACAAACTGGCACAATTATATGTACTACATACAAACTGGCACAATTATATGTACTATATACAAACTGGCACAGTTATATATATCACAACACACATACACAAGTACATACACACTGGCACAGTTATAAATACATATATAACACATGTGCACATATATACACCTATAAACACACTGGCACCATAATATATGGCACACACATGCTCAACTGCATATCTGCTGGCACAATTATATAACCCTATACTATACAACTATATACACATCAGCAGCAAAATTATATATAGCAATCACACACATACAAACAAATATATGGACACAGACACATACAGTACATGCACTGTAATACAGAGTCTCCATTCCCCTGAGTGAAACAGGCATTATTGTTCAATTGCATAGAGTACCAGACACAGCACTGCTTGTTATTGCCACCACTACCCAATATTAGGCATTAATGCACACTGACAGTGAGAACCCACTATTTACTGATTGGATGTCATTTCTATTCCAGTCTCACTACTCACTAACTTTTGGAGCCCTTACTAGATATATGACTGACATCCTGCTATTAACTGAGTGAGGCCCAGCTCTCCACATCCTTCCATTGCAGTGGGACATGGAAGTTGTAGTCTCTATGATGCCCAGGATCTGATGTCTCCCCATCAGATTTATGTTTCAGTACAAATTCCAGGCTACTGGGGGCCTGCATAAGAAGAAACAGCTGCTTGCCTTGCTTGGCACAGTTCATTGGGGAAAGGGCTAGTTTTTCCAGGGGACTCTGTAACGAAAATCAATGGTTCGAGTAATACATTCTGGAGCGGCTTTCTTATCACATCAGCCCTGGGTTAGTTAATAATATGGGGTTAAAGGAGAAGGAAAGCCCCAGGGCGCAAAACCCCTCCCCCCTCCCCTGTGTTGCCCCCCTCCCTCCTCCCCCCTGGCCTACCTGTCCCCCTGGGCAAATGCCCCTAACTTGTTACTCACCCCTCTGCGCAGGTCCTGTCCACGGAGTTCACAGTCGCCATCTTCTCCACGTGCGTCTTCTTCCTGCTCTGACCGGCGTCTTCTGGCGCATGCGCAGTAGGAACAGGTACCGGTACAGCTCTATTGCGCATGCGCCGAATGTCACGAAGTGAAATCGGAAAACTTCGTGACATTCGGCGCATGCGCAGTAGAGCTGTACCGGTACCTGTTCCTACTGCGCATGCGCCAGAAGACGCCGGTCAGAGCAGGAAGAAGACGCGCGTGGGAGAAGATGGCGACTGTGAACTCCGTGGACAGGACCTGCGCAGAGGGGTGAGTAACAAGTTAGGGGCATTTGCCCAGGGGGACAGGTAGGCCAGGGGGGAGGAGGGTAGGGGGGGCAACACAGGGGAGGGGGGAGGGGTTTTGCGCCCTGGGGCTTCCTTCTCCTTTAATACTTTGTGAGACTGGGGTTAGGAGCACTCATTGATCTGCAAAGTTGCAGCACTGCACTTCTAAGATGGCCGAGCAACTGTAGAAATCCATTTGTTTAGAACTCTTCCAGCCTTTGCTGAACTGAAAGTCCTGTCAGCCACCAATAGCAAATAGGAGCTGAAGGGAACAGTAGCCTATTTGCGGGACATTTATGGACACAATTAGCACTATTTAAGTACAAATATACAGCACTCCAAGGAAAGTAATAGCAAAAACAAAAAAAGAGTAAACTAAATAAGGTTTATTGAATCCAACGTTTCGGTTGTATATTAGAACCTTCATCAGGGAAAGGAATAATAACAGTGCACAGGGTAGTGCTTTAAATATACAGAATTTGGTGCCAAAAGTAGTTGCTAGGGTACCCTAGCAACCAGCGTAGTCAGAAAAAAAGTAGGTAGTGTAAACACCCATGTGTGGTGAGATTAGATAAAACTACCGTAATACCACATAATGTTAAAACCACATCATACCTAAGCAGGACGTCCAGAACTCTAAAGTGGGTGGTGCAAAAGGTAAAATTGCAGCATTCACCATCTATGGTTCGGAGTTATTATTATTTTTAAAAGTATTAGCAACAAGTCAGACAAAACAAGGACAGAATGAGTTTTCTGTAGATATTTCAGAATTGAATATATATATATTATATATATATATATATATATATATATATAACAAACAAGGGAAAGTTGTGCTCACCACTATTTTTTAAAAACATTAGGCGGGGGTGCAATGAGGCTGTGACCACAAAATACATATAGACACATACAAGAGTCCTCTGCACTCAACCCATTCTCAATATATTTAAGACAGCGACATTTTGTGCATACTGCTACTAAAAAATGCCTTACCCTTTAAACAAAACAGGGATTGTTTGTCCATATATTGCAATATATTTAAGCTGGCCAACTACGTCAAAGTCATCCCATATCTGGCCAGTCCTACGCTTAATTTTCATCTGATTCATTAAGAATTCTATTGCTTCATTATACATTTTACAAAGGGACTAGGTTTTACCTGCAACTTACTAGCTGCTTTCAAAGTAAACCTCCATACTTGGCTGCCCTTTTATTAGACACCAGTGGGATCACCTGACTATAGCTGGGAAGGGTGGGAGCTACAACATAGAGCTGGTCACTGCTCTTGTATAACTATAACAAACAAGGGAAAGTTGTGCTCACCACTATTTTTTAAAAACATTAGGCGGGGGTGCAATGAGGCTGTGACCACAAAATACATATAGACACATACAAGAGTCCTCTGCACTCAACCCATTCTCAATATATTTAAGACAGCGACATTTTGTGCATACTGCTACTAAAAAATGCCTTACCCTTTAAACAAAACAGGGATTGTTTGTCCATATATTGCAATATATTTAAGCTGGCCAACTACGTCAAAGTCATCCCATATCTGGCCAGTCCTACGCTTAATTTTCATCTGATTCATTAAGAATTCTATTGCTTCATTATACATTTTACAAAGGGACTAGGTTTTACCTGCAACTTACTAGCTGCTTTCAAAGTAAACCTCCATACTTGGCTGCCCTTTTATTAGACACCAGTGGGATCACCTGACTATAGCTGGGAAGGGTGGGAGCTACAACATAGAGCTGGTCACTGCTCTTGTATAACTATAACAAACAAGGGAAAGGAATAATAACAGTGCACAGGGTAGTGCTTTAAATATACAGAATTTGGTGCCAAAAGTAGTTGCTAGGGTACCCTAGCAACCAGCGTAGTCAGAAAAAAAGTAGGTAGTGTAAACACCCATGTGTGGTGAGATTAGATAAAACTACCGTAATACCACATAATGTTAAAACCACATCATACCTAAGCAGGACGTCCAGAACTCTAAAGTGGGTGGTGCAAAAGGTAAAATTGCAGCATTCACCATCTATGGTTCGGAGTTATTATTATTTTTAAAAGTATTAGCAACAAGTCAGACAAAAACAAGGACAGAATGAGTTTTCTGTAGATATTTCAGAATTGAATATATATATATATATATATATATATATATATATATATATATATATATATATATATATTGTCTTATCTTACTTTATTCACAAGTACTTGTTTTCTGCAGACCACTCAAAGCAAAGATGGTCTGCAGCTCCACCATGTGGAAACTACCAGCACTACTCAGGTTCCAAAAATATGTATAATTATAGAGGTATAGGACCTGTTATCTAGAATGCTCGGGACTTGGGGCTTTCCAGATAACGGATATTTCCATAATTGGGATCTCCATACCTTAAGTATACTAGATAATCATGTACATATTAAACTCAATAGGCTGCTTTTGCTTCTAGTAAGGATTCATTATATCTATAGTTTGTATCAAGTGCAAGGTACTGTTTTATTATTACAGAGAAAAAATAAATCATTTTTAAAATTTGAATTATTGGGATAAAATGGAGTCTATGGGACACAGCCTTTCAGTAATTCAGAGATTTCCAGATAATGGGTTTCCGGATAAAAGATCCATACCTATATATAGAGATAGGAATGTAGAATAAACAGAAATGACACTCACAGGTTGAATGAAGAATAGGATTATTTGTGGAGACTGACATTTAAGATAATACAATAGCCTTTCTTAAAGCCAAAAAACTGTATATCCAAGACATATCATCAAGTGAGGGTGGGAAAGAGGAGACAGTGATGTTCTACTGACATCAGTGAAGTGAGACAGTAAAAAATAAATAAATAAAAAAAACAAAGTGATGGAAATGAATAAAGTGCTGTACAGGAGCATAAATAAGAAATGTAATACTGGCTACTAGGCAAACTTAGTGCCTTTATTACATATGAGGGTTAGAGCATATTGCGATTAACTCTTATGTTAACTAAATATACCATGTAGTCAAATATCGTGTAGAAACATGACCTGTTTCCCATAGCTGAACTGCCCACTAGTGGACCTCACCCCAATGGTCCCCTCAGATAACTACTGCATCCTACTGCTAGTGCCACCCCATACTGCCACCAATGATGCACCCACCATTGCCACTGCTTTAAAGGAGAACTAAACCCTAAAAATGAAAGTGGCTAAAAATTACATAATTTCTATACTTTCCTCGTGCGACAACTTCGGGTGGCTTCGGAAAACAAAGCACCGCAAGTGCCATGCCGCTGGCAATTTCTCATTCTAGCAGGCAGAAGACAGGGGGAAGCAGTTCGGGGAGATTAGTCGCACCAAAGAAGAGGTGATTAGTCGCCGGGCGACTAAATGTCCCCGAATCTCCCAGTGTGAGCTTACCCTTAGATTTTCACTACAAATTGTACTAATTTTTCCAGACAAATTGGGAATACAATAATCTGAAGTTGGTGTAAGTTTTAAACAAGAGAAATTGCTTTACTCTAACTTTTTGACCCCAGAAAAAAAACATTTTCAAGTAAAGTGGGGAAAAATGGCATTTAGTGATGATTTTCTGGAGTAATCAAACATTTTACTTCAATTCAATTATACATTCAACTTGGATTTGTGGCAAGGCTACAAAGGCCCGGGCCTAGGGCGGCAAATTATTTGGGGCGGTATGCATGAATTGAATATATTTGCTTTATGGGATGCCCAAATCCCTTATAGTTGTTGTTATTTTCTGCATACGAACTGATTAATCAGTTGAAGGCTTTGTGCATCAATGATGCATGTGCAAATAAAGATGTATTCAAAAGCAAATACTTAATTTTTGCATTTTGGTGTTAAGCTATTTACAGAAAAGCCATGCAGAGGGATTTAAAGGAACAGTAACAGTTTTAAATGGTTTTAAAGGAATGGCAATATAATGTAGTGTTACCCTCAGGCCCGGATTTGTGGCAAGCTTTTCCAGGAGCACTGGGGACGCACAGTCCTTTAACTCTGCTGTGCGTGTAATCTCCAGTGCTCCATCGCGAACTGGTGCATGCGTGTATGCGCTTGCGAAGGCGGAGCTTCCATGCGTACGTGCGTGCGAGGGGGTGGGTGCTAGGAGTCACTGGTCTAGGGCAGCCCATTCAGAAATCCGGGCCTGGTTAGCCTGCACTGGTAAAACTGGTGTGTTTGCTTCAGAAAACACAACTATAGTGATTTAAACAAGCTGCTGTGTAGCCACAAGACACACAGTAGATAGCAGATACGTTCTGGACAATCCCATTGTAAACTAAAGAGCTTATCTGTTATCTGCTGTGTATCATGTGCCTTTTCTTCTTTTTCAGTTTGGAATGGCTGCCCCCATGGCTACACAGCAGCTTGTTTCTATAAACTATAGTAGTGTTTCTGAATCAAACACATCCGTTTTTCCAGTGCAGCACAACAGTACATTACATTTTCAAGACTTACATTTTTGGTGTTACTTTAACTCATGTGTTGAACAAACATTAAGGTGGTGCAACAGGAACAAAGGCTGCCAGGGGATGCTGGCAACTGTACTTAAAGGGCACCTATCCTGCAACAATTAGGGGGAACAATTTATTTTGTGTAGAATGTTGCCTTGCGAGCGCTACAGCTGGCACAGCTCAGTGACAACAGAACAGATTAACAGAGGCCCAACACAACAAGTCCACTAGACACAGGGGAATTCCAGTGTGTGACATCAGCATGCCAGTGGCACAACCCAGAATTAAAATACCACTGATGCCAGTGCACCTTGCTATGTTGTTAGCACACCTTCCTTCTGAATACTCTGCTTATAATGGCTGCTCCTGAATAACTTGTCTCCTGATGCAATCTAATCAAATCTGTACTGCGGATATTGGTCAGTTCAGAAATGTACATTTCTTTTGTTGATGCCCAACTTCACATACTGCTTTTTCATGTTTGTGCAGATAGCAGAACAGAAGAAAGGTGGCCTTGCTTAGTTTGCCCTTCGTGCACACATCATACGGCCCCCCATGTGGGCCAATTAGTCAGTGAATGTACACAACAGGTTTGTGTATGGTCATTTTTAGACTGCTCTATCCTGACCTATTGCCTGGTCTTTGAGCTTGAGCCTTGTTAACCCTTGCAGTGCCTTGGACATTTCCTTGCTTGCCTGTTACCTGGTATATGCCAAGACCTTCACTCTACCTTCCCTTATTAACCTGTCAGTGCGCTAAATCAATGTGTGCTTTGTCTTGCCAACCAGTTAACCCTACCTGTGCCAGTGCCTACTTTTATCCAGGAGCATGTCTTGTCTGTTTCCCATCCTGCTTTCTCCTTGGTCATCACCAAGACTGATACATTAGATTACTTTAAGAAGGGGTTAGATGGCTTTTTAGCAAATTGAATACAGGGTAATGGAAGATAGAACATATTACAAGTTGATCCAGGGACTGGTCCAATTGCCATCTTGGAGTCCCCCTCTGAGGCATATTGGAGAGGCTTCAAATGGGTTTTTTGCCTTCCTCTGGATCAACTAGCAGTTAGGCAGTTTATATATAGACTAAAACTTGATGGACCTGTGTCTTTTTTCAACCTAACTTACTTATTGAGTTAGGATGTTACTTCAAACTTCATAAAAGGGACCAAAGTTCATTGGCAGACTGTAGTGGTCCTTCTTCCCCGACAGAAGCATTCCCAATTTTCTACATGATCTGGTGAGTTAAGTCGTTTAAAAATGGCTGGAGAGCTGCATGTTATATTATAAATACAGTATATGGGCTCCACCACCACCACAAATTATTCATTGAAAAATGTATGCAGTAGTAATGGTATTATTCTAATCTTTCCAAAACTGCTAATGCCACTAATTGTAACTATTTTAAGCTTTAAAGAAACTCTCAGAATACAGAACGCTCACTATGAAGTTTCAGTCTTTAGGGGACATTTATGTCTACACTGTACTTTGCACTGAGTACTGAATGAAAAGTCCTGCTGTTTGTACCTTGAGCCTCATAATGACATGCAAGGAAGGGGCGGTTAGGGGGCAGGAGAGGAGGACATTTGCATGCCTTCCCCTATTTGCCCCTTTATAATTGAGCATGGTCTAACACGGACGGAATTCGATTCTAAGAGCAGTCTGCACCTCTATTAAAGGGGAAGCAAAGTCTAAAATAGAATAAGGCTATAAATGCTGTATTTTGTACTCTAAACCTAAACATGAACTTACTGCACCACAAGCCTAATCAAACAAATGATTTATGCTTTCAAAGTTGGCCACAGGAGGTCACCATCTTGTAACTTTGTTAAGCATCTTTACAAGACCAAGGCTGTGCACATGCTCAATGTGGTCTGGGCCGCTGCTTAGGGATCATCATAAATCATCAAAATAGCACAAGTCAAATAATATCTGTTAGAAGCTGATACAGTAAGACTGATTAATAATCAGATTATACAGACTGCACTGGGTCCTGTGTTGTCATGTAATCTAATGTGGATTTTATAGATTTTGTACTGTTTAATAGAAACTTTCTCCAACCAGTGGCTGCAGCAAAATAATGCTCTAAAGAGAATTCTAGTTCATCTGTTTAAATCTGGCTCCATGATCTTTGTCCCTGCAGCTGAAGTTGGATACAGTAAAGGGGATGTAAAGGCAAAAATAAAATCCAATACAAATCTCTACACAGTCACTGAGCTACAGGGGAACAAACAAAGCTGCTTGAGTTCTGCATGGCTGGGAAGTAAGGCGGGGGCTCCCCCTGTTTTTCATAAGTATGATTATTTCCCTGCAGAGCAGTTAGGGACCGTCTGACAATTCCTATCCACAGCAGTAAATGAAGAGAGAATTTCACTGCATACAGTCAAGTTTCTTTAAAAAATTGTTCACATTTTTAATTAAAGTATATTGGAGATAGGTTTCTTTTTCATTAAAGAAAGTAAAAATTATTAACTATAACTAAGTTCACCAATTAGCTATTGGTGAACTTTATTTCCGATCATAATATATTTCAGCTTGTTTTTCTCCATCCAAAATAATATAAATATAATAATAAAATAAAAGTTCAGCAAAACATGGGCTTGTGGGCCTCCTAAACTTGCCTGTAAATTTTGCATTTTTTTCAAGACTCTGTAGTTATCAGATGCCCTGCTTCTGCCTTTCATGTAAGTCACCTTATATTGTGACATTTCTAGTCTATGTGTACTGTATATTGTGAGTTGGTCCCTAAGCTCAGTAAGTGACAGCAGCACAGAGTATGTGCAGTGAATCAGCAGAAAAGAAGATGGGGAGCTACTGGGGCATATTTGGAGACACAGATCTTTACTGCTAAAGGGCTGTGGTTGCCATGGGCTGGTACAGAAGCACACAACATCATGTACAACATTTCTAGCGACTTCTTTAGTTTGGCTTTAGTTCCCCTTTAAATGCTTTATCGATACACATGACCTAATCTCAGATATAGGGATGGCTACAACCAGCACTGTATACTAAACCGTTTTGAACACACAGTACAGTTCTCTGGACTTGGATGCATGTTGCAATACACTGAGCCAAAAAGTCTGGAGCCATAACCAATTAGAGATCAGTTTGTCCTGGCAGCACTAGGAGGCTTACAGTGATAGTAATAATTTGCTCAGCAAATTAAATTATAAAATATGATTAAATGTTAGATATTAAGCAAATGTCTAAATTGTGTCGAATTGCCTAAAGACAATCAAGCATGCAATAGCATGTAATTGTTAACTATTTTCATAAATGAATTCACTATATTATCAGGACATCTGCCTGTCCAACAGACCATTCCAAAACCAAGGGTATTAATATGAAGATCCCTTTATTCTGGAGTGTCCAGTGCTGCCCTAGTCACCAGACCTAAGCCCACCCTCTTTGTCTTTAATCAGTACATGCTCAGGCATTCATGCTGTACTGCGCATGCACCGCAAGATTTTCTCCTATTTAGATTTTCTGTACCCTCACTGGTTCTTTAAGGATAAGAATCGGTAAAGCTGCATTGGGATTGGATAGGGGAAGTAGGACTTCCCCTTCAGCCTATCAAGTACCAATGCAGCTTTACCGGGACTTATCCTTAAAGGACCAGTAACATCAAAATTTACAAAATTCGTTAGTATACATCGAAAAAAAACACCAACACAAATTAAACTTTAAAATAGCAAAGCCTTTATTAAGAAATAACTTACCGAAACTCCACTTCCGGTCCTCTTCAGAAAAGGCGACACGCCGACCATCCATCCTGTGGCGCTTGATTTCTTCTCCTGGCTATTGTAGTGACAGCATGTGAAGGAGTCCGATTTACAGCTTTGCCGGCCGAACTGGTGCTTTTGAATGGTCCTTTATTTGGCAACTTTCGGTGACTCAATGGACGCGCTGCCCTCCTCTCCCTTGCTACACATCATGCGGACTCGGGCAGGCGAATCGCTTCTCCCCGGTGTGGGTTGGAACTGACTGGAGCCGGCTTCTTCTACACCGGTGCTCTGCAGGGCTCCCTCCACTCCCAACTGGCACGGACTATAGTGCAGCAGGACTGGGACACTTCAGTCGCATCTAAAAGTGCACCTGCGCTGCTACACCGGGAAGCGGCCCTTTTCTGCAACTGGCTTTTCTGCGGGCAACAGATTCACACACTGGGACGAGCTGCAGAGGATCCTGCAAACCCACACCGGGGAGAGGGGAGTCGCCTGCCCGAGTCCGCATGATGTGTAGCAAGGGAGAGGAGGGCAGCGCGTCCATTGAGTCAAAAAGCACCAGTTCGGCCGGAAAAGCTGTAAATCAGACTCCTTAACATGCTGTCACGACAATAGCCAGGAGAAGAAATCAAGCGCCGCAGGATGGATGGTCGCCGTGTCGCCTTTTCTGAAGAGGACCGGAAGTAGAGTTTCGGTAAGTTATTTCTTAATAAAGGCTTTGCTATTTAAAAGTTTAATTTGTGTTGGTGTTTTTTTTTCGATGTATACTAACGAATTTTGTAAAAAAAAATTTTGATGTTACTGGTCCTTTAAAGAACCAATGAGGGTACAGAAAATCTAAATAGGAGAAAATCTTGAGTGCAGGAGTTGCTGTCCTATTTCCTGAAGCTGGCAGCACACTGAAAGCAAGGGGGCCCGTCTAATCAAGTAAGTGAAGCATGGCCGGCCCCCCTTAGACACAAAACCCTGGCAAACAATTATTTTAAAGTTTGGGGAGCCTGGCCACCAAGATTCTTTTTTAACTTAAAGGAGGCCACCAATGGTTTTATATAACTTGTCGGTGGGGGTGAGGGGCAGGCCATCAATTTTATTTTACTAGCAGGGAGGGCCCCTGATCACCACTGGCTTTTTATAACTTGTGGGTGGGGGCCCAGGCCATCAATTTTTATACTTGCATGGAGGGCCCCTGATCACCACCGGCTTTTTATTTTTCTTTGCACTTTTCATTTTTTTTCATTGCACCAGGTTTTTTCGAGACTCTATAGTTATCAGATCCCCAGTTTCTGCCTTTCTTGACAGTAATCTGATTACTCCTCCTGCATACCTCCCAACATTTTGGAAGTAAAAAGAGGGACAAAAAAAAAATTTCCGCACGTAGCGCAGCAATTTTTTGACCACACCCTTTCTGTGGCCACACCCCCTAATTACCATGTTCGTTTTACAAAATTTCGCAGGTTATGAAAGTTTGAAAATATTTCTCCTTATCTAAACTGTCTTTTTGTGTCTCAAAATTGTTACAAAGTATCTTATTTGTACCTGTTAGCTGTTCTGGGCTCTCTGCTAAAAGCCAATTAAGTGAGAAACTTTGTTTCTTTTTCTGGCTGTTCAGTGCAGAGAAAAGAGGGACTTTCCAGTACAAATGAGGGACTGCAGGTTGAGCTGTCAAAAGAGGGACTGTCCCTCCGAAAAAGGGACAGTTGGGAGGTATGCTCCTGCATCAAGGACAACAAGTGCAGCTTGGGCATGTACCAGCTTCCAAGGAATGTTTGTATTAAAGGAGAACGAAAGCCTAAAAATGAATGTGGCTAAAAATGCCATATTAGTGAACTTATTGCAACAGCCTAAAGTTTCAGCTTGTCAATAGCAGCAATGATCCAGGACTTCAAACTTGTCACAGGGGGTCACCATCTTGGAAAGTGTCTGTAACACTCACATGCTCAGTGGGCTCTGAGCAGCTGTTGAGAAGCTCACAAATTATCCAGCAGAAAATGAGGTTGGTCTGTAATATAAGTTGATGCTACAGGGCTGATTATTAAATTCTGATGCTAGTTGCACTGGTTTCTGTGCTGCCATGTAGTAATTATCTGTATTAATTACTAATCAGCCTTATATTGTGACATTTCTATTCTATGTGTACTGTATATTGTGAGTTGGTCCCTAAGCTCAGGGGCCCAGGCCTTCAATTTATTTTTACTTGCATGGAGGGCCCCTGATCACCACTGCCTTTTTATAACTTGTGGGTGGGGGGCCCAGGCCATCATTTTTTTTCTTGTGCATTTTGTGCATTTTGTAGCCTAAGCTACTAATTATGTAAGTAGGTACAAGCAAAAAAATTCAATTTGACATGTTTTTGTGAATTTGACTCAACAAAGTTGTACAGATCAAGGTTTATAATTAAATTACCTTCATAAAGGCACCTACACATTACTGTGAGGTTACTTACATAGGAATACTGTCTACATGATACATCTCTAACTACTTATTGATAAAAGTAGAGTGTGTCGTTAATAAATACTGGGCACAGATTATTTTCAGGCACAGCAAGCACTTGCCTGCAGAACTTCTAATATAATAATCGGCACCTACGATGAAATAATTTGTATCATTCATAGAGAGCTGTCATGAGATATGAGAAATAGCCTGCCTTTTTCTGTATATGTGCTAGAGTCAGTCAGTTAATGGGTTGTGTCTACAGAAAGCGCCTCAGAAATATCTGGCTGACAGCAGAATAAGCAGAAAACAGACACAGTTAAGGGAATTTGAGGAAAGTTTTGATAGAATATGAACCAAAAACAAAAAAACGGCAGTTTGATTTGACAAGAGAAAAAGCAGAATGGCTACTGTGTTTCAAAGGAATCTTTAAAGGGATACTGTCATCAGAAAACATTTTTTTTCAAAACGCATCAGTTAATGGTGCTACTTCAGCAGACTTCTGCACTGAAATCCATTTCTCAAAAGAGCAAACAGATTTTTTTTATATTAAATTTTGAAATCTGACATGGTGCTAGACATTTTGTCAATTTCCCAGCTGCCCCTGGTCATGTGACTTGTGCCTGCACTTTAGGAGAGAAATGCTTTCTGGCTGGCTGCTGTTTTTCCCTTCTCAATGTAACTGAATGTGTCTCAGTGGGACATGGGTTTTTACTATTGAGTGTTGTTCTTAGATCTACCAGGCAGCTGTTATCTTGTGTTAGGGAGCTGCTATCTGGTTACCTTCCCATTGTTCTTTTGTTTGGCTGCTGGGGGGGATAGGGAGGGGGGTGATATCACTCCAACTTGCAGTACAGCAGTAAAGAGTGATTGAAGTTTATCAGAGCACAAGTCACATGACTTGGGGCAGCTGGGAAATTGACAATATGTCTAGCCCCATGTCAGATTTCAAAATTTAATATAAAAAAATCTGTTTGCTCTTTTGAGAAATGGATTGCAGTGCAGAATTCTGCTGGAGCAGCACTATTAACTGATGAGTTTTGAAAAAAAAAAATTTTTCCCATGACATTATCCCTTTAATAAAACCTCTTATTTGCCTGTTAATTAGAAAATATTCTATTGACAAAGGGTATAGCCCGAAACATGTTGTGTAACTCTGCTTCCCAATAAAGAATATTGCAGTCGAGTTTGCTGACCTGGATTTGTTCCACAACAATTTGCATTTCTGATACATTGATTTGGGATATCGAACACAGGATAACCCGTGGAATTAAACCAATAAGGACTTTTGGTGAGCCGCACTTATTCCCTTATTTGAATAGAAAATAAGGTCATACAGAAGTGTAGATTATGAACTAACACTATTTACAGAAGCATTTGTCAAATTCTAATCATAAAGTATCTTGCTACATTATCCCTATTTAACTGATTGGCAGACGTTATTTCTGGCGTGTGGCTAGGCCAGTACTGGTACCTGCACCTCTGCACAATTTATAATTCACCACTATGCTAGTTTACCTTGTGCTAACTCAGGCTATGCTTGGGACATTTGTTTTTTTTTTATATTTTCATTACAATATATGAATTGGAGTGCCATATTGCTTGTCCGGGCACAGGTCGTTTTCAGTTTAGCACCTTTGTTAGTACACCAGTTAAAATTATATCATAGAAGAATAGAGCGTGTTTACTGTGAATCTCTGAAGATAAACGACAGTGAAGATAGTTCTGGCCTGAGATTCCCACATTATCATTTTAAAGGAGTAAATAGAGTAAATCAGGAGACTCAAGTGATCCTACTACTTATAGCAAACAAAGTGAAGATGAGAAACCATTGGATAGAGATCTCCTAAATGAACAGGTCCAGCAGATTGCAGTCTCTTAGCCAGATAAAGAGACTAACTATCAATGCCAGATGTCTCTATAATAAAACAAGAGAGCGACCAGTAAAATGTGTTCTAGTTACCATATGCTGTAACAACACAAAGCAATAAGAATGTTTATGGTGGTCATCTAGATTTGGGGTATATTGTGTGCTCTTACTAAATACTTTTCAGGCTTTGCTGGGCTTTGATCCTGACAGTTCTTGGTTACTGGCTGCATGCCCTAACCACCGGGCCAGATAAGCAGCCAGCAAATTCTTATTTATGCTTTGGCTGGGTCTCAGGATTAGCCATCTCACTTCAGCATCCTAATTGGTGGGTTGAGGTCAGCCAATCAGGGCTGACCCTGTCCTATATAAGGCCAGCCCTCCTCACCACTAAGCACTGTGACACCTGCTCCAGACTTTTCCCTTAATCTTGTTCTTCCTTGCCTTCCCTGCCTAGTCTGTATCTTGCTTTGTCTTGCCCTTCTGTCCTGCTCCAGTCCTGTTCCTGCTCCAGTCCCGTTCCTGCTCTAGTCCTGTTCCTGTTCCAGTCCTGTTCCTGCTCCAGTTCTGTTCCTGCTCTACACGGCTCTGTCTTGTCACTCCTCTCCATGTCCAGCCTTACAGCCCCTGCCATAAGGACTCAACCTACATCCTCTGCCTCCACAGTGCCCCCTACCCAATTGTTGACAATACTTATGACTGGTACTGATATACTATAAATAGAGCCATGTTTGTAAATGTAGTGGTGACAAGGACCAAAAGTGTAGGCACTCCTTTTCATACTGAGCAGTTACAATATACCCCCTTTTTAACATTGGTGTAATGAATATGGCTTGTTACTGAACATACTTTTTGCCAATTCTTATTTTTGCCACATTCTTCTTCCTCATCCTAAAGAACATCATAAAATCAGACTAATCAATAGCTCACTGAGAGGCCACTGTATATAAACTTCTTTATCTAAAAAGATAAAAACGTGTAGTTGGTGCAAGTGAAGACTTTATTTATACAGAAGCTTCTTAGTGGAATTCTAGCTTGTCTGATATTGCTTTTTGGGATCAGGAAGTAGAGTGTGGATTTAGTTTCATTTTGAAATGTTTCCCTGTTTAGAGAAAGAAATGACAAAAAACACTGATATTTGCCTTCTTAAAAGAATTCTTCTTAAAATGATGCCCTATTTATCAGGGTCAGGCCAGCTGGGCACTCCAAGCAACTTGGCTTGCCACATCGCCCCCCCACAAACACGCATACGTTAACGTGGAGGGCAGAACGTGCTCAACACTTGCTCAGCCAGACTAGGGGTAGGCAACAGGGAAGGAACATGCTTGATACCCCCCCCCAAGCTTTGAGCTGTATGCATGTGCCTCTTCTGGCTACACCTAGTTCCGACCCTGCTATTCATTGAACCTATGTTAGAAAAAGGGGGTATAAAGTCCCTGAAGACCACAAAAAGGCTACAATTATTGGAACAGCACAAATAAGTATTCTCAAGCTTCAGTCAACTTTAATGAATCTCCGATTACACTTAACAAGGTCACTACACAAATACCAAGAGGAGCTCTGTGCCACTAATGTGCTTGGCCTCAGAAGAAGCTCGTAAATATGTATGTGGTGCAACACAACCAAAAGGGCTTATGTCCTTAATACAATAAGGGTGATCTTGGTAATTCGTGTTATAACGATCTGCCACACAGTTTAGATTGGAGCAATATCATTTTTAAATGCCTGTAACAATATTTGTTTATACTGCTGGATACCAAAAGAAGTATAAAAAGCCCCAACAATTACACAACCATACATATATTTGTTAGTTAGAGATTTTGTGATGGAATTTACATCACTCATGCGCTTATGTTTTTTTAGTTTCTGTACAACTGCACTCACTTTAAGATGATTTACATTTCATTTATCTGTTGTCAAAAAGAAGGTTGAGTATGAGTAGAGATGCACCAAAATCAGAATTCTATTTGGGATTTGGCCTTTTTTTTTAGCAGGATTTGGATTCAGGAGGATCCAAGTACCTGGCTACTGGTCTTTTTAACCATTTCTTACTCTAATTTGTATATGCAAGTTGCCATGTTTTTTTTTTTTACCTACAATGCAGCATATACCCCATAACTCAAGAATTAACTGAATTGGCTAAAGGGGTGCACTTATGTATGCACTTGGACCCAGTGGTGTAGACAAGCCCACCATAAAACATCTTCAGAGGGACCTGGTGGGCACAGCAACTCATACCCAGTCCCCCACCTTTTCACACCCAGGGCTCATGTGCATGCAACTATTGAGGGAGGAAAGTAGCTGAGGAGGGGTTTTTCATATACAGCAAACCCTGTGGTCTGTGCCACTTTATCTCTCAGACCCTGGGTCTACTTCCTCTGGCGTTAATTAATGAAGAAATGAACTTGTTTCTACGCATAAGGCACCTGTGTCCTGGTGGGGCACAAATATTTAACATTAAAATGTAAAGTACATTTTAAAAAAGTATGTACAATTACATTACAATTACAATTTCCTCTCAGATAAAATGGCTTTGCAGCAGATCTAAGACTGTTATATTGTTATTGTTGTCAATGCATGTGTGGCGCTGAAGCCCCAAGCAGGACAGACAGTATTGGTTTATTTTCTTTAAACTTTTTGTGTAAACTCATGCCATAAACTCCTTGAAAAGCACCACTGTCTCAGCGGGTAGCAATCATGTATTCCTAAAGCAAATCATACAAATTAATGAAGCTGTCATGTAGGGGTAGAATTGAGGGAGAGCTGGGTGGGCAAGTGATGACATCATGTCTGCCAAGGAAGGAGATTAGTATATGAGTAGAATGGCCTACACACACTCACACAAAGGTGACAACTAAAATGAGAAACTGTTTTACCTTAAAAAATCAATATAATAGCTGACATTTTGTAAATATCCTGTTTATGTTTTTTCCTCTATAAAACAAGAACTTGTTTTAGGCATGGCAGGGCAATGGCATACCCAATAGAAATCAAGTGAGCTATATAGGGCAACGAACACTAGTGTGTGCCAGTAGGTGTACTGTAAATAACAATGCCCGTTACTATGGAAGCCATTATTAATTACACTGAAGATTATAGGTTGTAAAGGTAGATTTTATGGGGTAACATGGCAAAAGAAATGAAAAGAGTTTCTGGTAAATCATAGAAACTGCCCCCTAGGCTGTTTGTGACTGGTCCATGTATAGTAAGCTTATGTCCCTGTATTGGCTATACCACAACACAATCTCATTCAACCAGTTTATAAATAGAAATAATAAACACTCCCCTATAAACAATTAATTTGCAGTAATTATCTTATCGTACTTCCTATTCTCAAGTCTTTTACCCATAGAATTGCTAAACCTCCATTAAAGCCCCTCAAAGCACAGTACATCACAAAAATACAAATTTTCCATGAAGTCACATGAAAAACAAACAGACCACATCCAATCTCCTACTCTTGGAAGCCACGCTACTCTCTCTTCTTTTCACTTCCCCTCCCCTATCCCAGAATCTCGAAAGAATCACATGCACATGTCATCATTTTGACACTAAGCACCGGAAAATGATGATGGAGCAATTGTATCCGATTCATATCAGAACACAAGTATAAGTGCACATCAGACAGTTCACCTAGCGCAGCCCCCTTATGCAGCCTAAATTACACTGGAATTGAAGTAGCATTTTTAGCATGGACTGAAGACAAGAGAATATTTTGAAGCACATTTAGAACCACACCTTTAATAGTAAAGGAATTCCTTGCATTAGGAATACAAGAATATATTCATCTTGTACATATTTACATTTAACAAAAAGTTAAAATAAAAAGTACAAGTGTTCGTTTCACCCTGGACAGACAACTAATACTTAGAACATCTAATAACCAAAGAAAGAATATAAGAGATAAATATATTTTGAAAACCAGACTGAAGCAAAGCTTTTTTATCCATATGTCTTCCAAATTAATGTGTGTTCTAATGCACGTCCATAACTGGAGGGCAGATATGTCACATTATACAATACATTATTTGAAAGAACAAAAACTTGCTAATGTTCATACAATAAGGACAACTTATACTCCCAGTGCAATTTCCTCAGGGTACTTTCTGTCTGGCAAAATGAAGGGGCATATGTGCTGGAATAAACATTGTATTTCCAGCACTCCCTTCTAAATGCGGCAATCACATACCTGCAATAAAAAGATTGTATCAGCCACTGGCCAGTGGGTTATTTCTTGTAAAATTAAGATAAGGATTTATTTCTATGGGAAGGTGATAATGATGAAAAGTGACAAAAAGTAGCACAGTCTTACCATACGTTTCATTTATTTGTGGATTCAAGGTCAGGCCTTGATTAATTCAGCAAGGGCAGCTTTGCCTGATATGTTATTTGGCATTACCAAAAGTATTGGCCTGTAAGTGTAGTATATTGGACAATGTCAGCGCTTGTAGCAGAAGCACTGGACCAGCTAGTAATATAATAGAAAGTACTGGAGATACCCACATAGGAGAGCACATGTTAGAAAAGCTCTGTAATAAAAATAAGTTCTGCATAGTCTTGTGTCGGTACAGCCACATTACACGAAGCACTGCAGGTAACTGTTTGTAGTTATTGACTTCTTATACTGTGCTGGGAGTCAAAAAGCATTGATGGCTGCTAAACCTGACTTCAAACTGCTCTTGGTGATTTTGCCTGAATTCAAATTAGCTGTGACTGGTAAATGCTATTTGAAGAAAAGGGAACATAGCATAGAAGGCAGTTTAGGCATCTGTCTAAGGATTCGGAAAGGTCCCACATGGGATTTGAACCCGGGACTACTTGGCCACAGACCAAGCATCATAGGCTTCTGTGCCACAGCATCTTAGCCCACCAGGCCTGCCTTCGAATGCCCATTACAACTGAACGTCCCTTTGTGCCATTAAATAGACAGGCGCTACCGGCAGGCAATCTTCCGCCTAACAGAGTCAGTGGTTAAGGCATCTGCCTACAGTGCCCAAGCTTGTGAGTTTGATTACTGCCTGTGGCCGGTGTAGCCTGCTGGGTTGAGGAAGTTGGTCAGATGGTGTGTTGACTAGTGGAAGTTGCTGCCTGGGACAGAGTTGTCCGTTGGATCAGCAGAAGTTGCTGACTAGCAACAGAGTCCCCAACGGATCATCAGTGGAAGATGCTGCCTGGGGGAAGAGAGCTGCGTGGAAATTGTTGAATAAGATAGGGGAGAGCTGCCACCATGGTCAAGTTGCAGCCGGAGGTGGCCTGCTGGTGACGAAAGGAAGGGTCCTGCTGAAAAACATGGTGCTTGGCTCTTGCAGAATTAAAGTATATTTGGTTGGCTTTCGTCTTGCAGGGGTTGCCCCCTGCACACTTGCCACTGCATCAACTTGGAAGTTCTCCGTATGTCAAACACCCCTGTCACCCCCCTAATCCCACAACCTCCTGCCTTTTTTGGGGGCTTGCCTAGCATCAGCCCACAGTTAACCTTGGGAACTGCTTACTCAGAACAGTGTTCTGTACAGAGCTTGAAAAATAATTCAGAGGTAGGCCCCGGGCCCCCCAGTCTGGCCGTGCTTGGGGCCCACCGGGGCTACTGCCCCAGGGCCCCCCTCCGGCCCTCCCTGCTGCTCCGGCGTGCCACAATTTTGAGTATGTGTGCGGCGCCGGGTCTGTTCGGCCCAGTCCGATGCTGGCCCCAGCCCCCCAGTCTGACCCTGCACACACTTAATTGAATGTCATGCTGACTAAATACAGATTTAAAGAAGAACTGTGAGGCTTTTCTTGCCAAGTACAACAGTGGTTTCCTCATGTTGGACAGGTGCTTAGATCAGACAGTATTGCTTAGTCAAAATAATGAGATTTGCAGCATAGTTTGGCCACTGTGGACAGAGTTTTATTTGACTTACTCAATTATATCTTACAATGAGCAAAATGGCAGATCTCGCTAATCTTAGTAAATCAAATTAAAATAGGAAATTAGACTTTATGTGCAGCATAATCCATGCTTAATGGTCTTATTAAATATTTATTTAAAATAAAAATACAAAGTGAAACATATTCTTACTTATAGATAAGGCACATTTTCCTATAAAATGGATACCTGCAGAAATGTTGCAATGTGAGCTGTTCCATTGTCAATGAGATTGTTATACCGCAGGTCAAGAAAAAAACACGAGATTTTTTACTTCTAGCTAGGGATGCACCGAATCCACTATTTTGGTATTCAGCCGAACCCCTTTGCGAAAATTTTGTCTGAAAACAGAATCCGAATCCTAATTTGCATATGCAAATTATGGGTGGGAAGAGGAAAACATTTTTTACTTCCTTGTTTTGTGATAAAAAGTCACGCGATTTCCCTGCCTGCTCCTAATTTGATTATGCAAATAAATGATATAGCCCATACCATCTCATAGTATGTTGTGCAGCCTGTTTTGTACTTTACAATAAAAATGTTTAAAAGGGGACACTGCAGTACCAGTACTGGAGAAGAATATATACTACTGCACTGTTTTATTTGTCAATAACCATTTTATTGACACATTTTATTTAAAGGACTTTCTGATTGTATATTTAGCATTTGTACGTGCCTATTTTCTCAAAGGAGGTCTTCACCATGGACTAATCCGAACTGCTTCCCCCTGTCTTCTGCCTGCTAGAAAAAAAAGTTGCCTGCGGCATGGCACTTGCGTCGCTTCATTTTCCGAAGTCGCCCGAAGTTGCTACACAAGGAAACTACGGACAACCTCGGAAAATGAAGCGCCGCGAGTGCCATGCCCCAGGCGATTTTTCATTCTAGCAGGTGGAAGACAGGGAGAAGCAGTTTGGGGAGATTAGAAAATCTTCCGGGTCCTCGGTAAGCTGACTGGGAGATCAGTATGTCAGCGCATGCGCAGTTGGAGCAATTTGCCGGTTTGCGACAACTGCGAATGCGCCAAAATTGACAGAGATTGCCAATCTCCCAGTCAGGTTTCCTGAAGACCCGGGAGATTGATGTTGTGAAGTCCGCTGCCAGAATCTGCGACGAGGGCTAAGTATAAAGTATGGGGCATTTCTCCGGGGGGTAGTTAGCCTGGGGGAAGGGGTGTCTACGTGGGGTAGTGCTTAGGGGTTTTTTTTCTACAGGGTTTCCTTCTCCTTTAAAGAGTCTACCTTGACATGGTGGCAGGCTTAATAATCCTTTGGCCAAAAGTTACTGTTCAGCGCTCATGTCCATGTGACCTTTGGTACTGAGTGGGGGAGTTGTGGGGACAGGGACATGGTTGACCCAACTTGCCCCTACCTTCCTTATTACCCCTCACAGTGTTGGCTGGCCTAGCAAACAACAGAGTGTGTCACTGTGGGGGCAATAAGAAATGAAATACTCCTCCATCACTTTAGCAGGAACCCCCACCCCCACAAGGATGTCTCACAACCTGGACAGAGACATACCCAAAAACGAATCCAGCATAGTCATTCCCCCAATATCAATCACATTGATATACTAAATGTCTGGTATAGTATTAATAGGCTGGTGGGAAGTGGCTGGAATTCCCATATTAAGAAAGGGGACGCAGACTTAGAAATGCTATTGCATTGTGGCCTATGGAGTAAAGCAATATTGTAGTTCCTTCCAGTATGTGTCCCTAGGTCTTTAAGCCCCATCATGTACATATTAATCAATTAACCCTGCAGAAATATTAACCCATTCCCTTCTTCAACTAAACCCCTCTATCAGCACAACCACCCAGTTTTACCCCATGCCGCCTTTGCCCATTTTGAGCAGCCCCAGCAATATTAATTAGCCCGTCACACAACTGTCAGTCATCTTTAATAGAATGAGGCACAGGAGCCCCTTCCCTCAATATTCACCATAGGGATTAAAGAAAAACACAGAGACATATTTATGGGGAAACCAGGCATTGAGCACAGGATTTATTAAATTTAATAGCCAATTTATGTTTGGGCATCCCTAACGGCTGATGATCCAGAGGAAGGAGAAAAACCCTAAAGTGCTTGGGAATGATCTGCACTGAAGGTAAAAATTCCTTCCTGACTCCAAACGGCAGTCGGTTTTACTCCCTGGACCATGGCTTTATAAGTTCATTAACAAACAATAATTTAACTACACACACAAACATCAAACCACCATCCTTCCCCTACACAGGCTCCCACCTACTCTTTCTACATAGACTTGCTACCCACACCTTATACTCATGTACCAACCCATCCCTCATACATACACCCTCGATCTTATACACATGCACCCACCCTCCCTCCTGCACACACACACGCACTCACCCTCTCACTCACATACAAACCCACCCCTCATACATACATCTTCCCTCCTACACACATGCACCAGCCACCCTCCCTCCTACACACACACACACACACACACCCTCCATCTCTTCTACAGTCAAAAAACACAAACCCAACCTCCTACACACATGTGCCTACCCTCCCTCCCTGCTACACACAAACACCCACCCTCCTACACACATGTGCCTACCCTCCCTCCCTGCTACACAAAAGTACCCACCCTCCTACATACATGTACCTACCCTCCCTCCCTGCTACACACAAGCACCCACCCTCCTACACACACACCCACCATCCTATACAGACGCACTCACCTCCCTCCTACAGACAAAACACACCCACCCTCCTTCCAAACCCTCCTTCCAACACACATGTACCTGTCCTCCAATATACACAGTCACCCACCTTCCTTCCTACAGACAAACCCACTCTCCTACACACATGTACCTACCCTCCCTCCCTGCTACATACATGAACCCACCCTCGTACACACAAAAAACACCCACCCTCCTACACGCATGCACCAACCCTCCCACATACAGTACATACACACCCACCCTCACACACGCACACATGCCCCACCATCCTACACACAGCCATCTACCCTCCTACACACATTTAACCACCCTCCCTCCTACACATGCACCCAGGTCATACACACACACACACACCCTACATCCCTCCTACAGACAAAACACACAAACCCACTCTCCTACACACATGTACCTACCCTCCCTCCCTGCTACACACATGCACCCACCCTCGTACACACAAAACACACTCACCCACGCTCCTACAAACACACACCCACCCTCCTATACAGATGCACCCACCCTCCCTCCTACAGACAAAACACACACACTCCTCCACACACGCAACCTCCCACACATGTACCTACCCTCCCTCCCTGCTACACACATGCACCCACCCTCGTACACACAAAACACACCCACCTACACTCCTACAAACATGCACCCACCCTCCTTCCTACACACATGTACCCGCACTCAAATATACACATGTGCCCACCTTCCTACAGACAAACTACAGATACCCACTCTCCTACACACATGTACCTACACTCCCTCCCTGCTACACACATGCACCCACCCTCATACAAAATACAAAACACACTCACCCACCCTCCTACAGACATGCACCCACCCACCCTCCCACATACATACACACACACACGCACACACACATGCTCCTACACACATGCACCCACCCTCCTATACAGATGCACCCACCCTCCAGACAAAACACACACACTCCTACACACACGCACCCTCCCTCCTACAGAAAACACACCCACCCATGCTCCTACACACATGCACCCACCCTCCTTCCTACACACATGTACCCGCACTCCAATATACACACATACCCACCCTCCTGCCCACATGCACCCACCCTCCTAAACACATGTACCCACCCTGCCTCATATACACGCACCCACCCTCTTTCCTACATACATGTACCCATCCTCCTAGACACGCACCCCTAACATGCACCCAAGAAGCTAATGATCCAAAGGAAGGCAAAAAAACCAACCAAGTGCTTAACAGCCAATCTGCACTGAAGGTAAAAATTCCTTCCTGACTCCTAGAAATGGCAGTCAGTTCTACACCCTGGATCATGGCTAGACACACATATACACACACAGTTGCAGGACAAGTAAAAAGGATTCAGGTGTTGTCGGTGGATCGATGACAGCAGGCGAGTTTTCTGGTGGAATGCTGAAAAGAAAATGTTTAGAAAGTGTTGAAATAAGAATAAATTACAGACAAATACTTGTTTATTTCTGATATAAAAGGCTTAGCCTGTCTTTAAGAGCATACTATTTGTCAGGCCTGTGGGGTCTGTTTGGGTCTCTCTACATATACAATGCCAGGGCCTGTTATGAATCTCAGTTTATCAATCTCAGTGAGCATGCACATTTATTCTTTATACTCTTTGATCACTTGGTGCCAGTTCATTACCCAGTGGCAACCCATTTCTAAAGATGGATATCCAGGCTAGATGCACAGCAGCCCCTATAAGAGTTAACTACCTTCCCTCTTATTGGCCTACTATAAAATCAACACTTTATCTGCAGACTTAGATCTCAGCCTCTGTCAGCAACCTTTTACAAGCTTAAGGAAGTCATAAATTGGTCTATCATGTAAGCCCTCAAAGTAATCAGCCTGCGGGCTGAACAGACAGGGTGTATAACTTCAGTGTCGGACTGGGACTCCAGGGGCCACCCAAAAACCTTAGACCAGGGCCCACCATAAAACCTTAGACCAGGGGCCCACTCTCAGTACTTAATCAACCTATATTCTCCTAGTCTGCTCTCTTTATACTATAATCAATTATTCATCTATTTAGCCTCTTTTTTCTCATAGAAATAGGGAATGACCATGAAATAGGCCAAATGTTTAGCAGCACAAGGGCCCACTGACATCTGGGCCCACCGGGAGTTTTCCTGGTATCCTGGTGGGCCAGCCCGACACTGTATAACTTCCTTTCTATTGTTCTGATTGAAAATGATCAGAATGGCCGGAAGTAAAGTGGAACTGCACTGGACAACATGGGGCATCTCTAGATGAAGGGTAATTGACAGTAAATAGATACATTACCCAAACTCTCTGTAGCCTCTTCATGATGGCCTTCCTGACCCGTTTTCGGAGGGTCAGCCTTTCCCCCACCGGAGGATGAGCAGCTTCCTGCAGTTTCTTCTCCTTCTCCGAGAATGTCATGCCAAGCTGGAGAAGGTGAGATTGGACAGTCTGCGAGCGAAGGGGAAACACAAAGATAGGAAAGAAAGGAGACAGTTATGATTATGCCCAGGGCCGCCATTAGAAATCATGGGGCCCCGTACAACAAAACTTTTGGGGCCCCTGGCACCCAAGCCCCACCCCTGATCCCACCCACTCCACATCACAGTTAAAAGACCACACAGACATCAGTGCTAAAAAAGTAACCCCCCAAACATACAAGTTATAAAAAGCTATTGATGGTCAGGACCCCCTTAATAAGTTAAAAAAAACAAAACGTTGGCACCAGGGCCCCCCATAAAAGTTTTTTTTTAAAAAAGTATTGGTGCCAGGGCCCCCCTTACAAGTAAAAAAAAAATTGGGCCCCAAAGAATATTTTTTTAAAAAAACATTGGCACCAGGGCCCCCCTTACAAGTTAAAAAAGATTGGGGCCCCAAAAAATATTTTTTTAAAAAGCATTGGTGGCAGGGGCCTATAGAATATTAAAATAATTCATTGGTGGCCAGGGGATTAACAAAAAAAAAAAAACGAATTGAACTCATGGCTTCAGAAATTCAATTTCGCCTCCTTTCGTGACATGGGGTCTTTTCCGCCACTTCAGGACTTCAATTTCGGCTGTTTTCGTGACTTCGGTCTTTTCACCGCTTCGGGGCTTCGGCTTTGGCTATTTTCGTGGCTTCGGGTCTTTTCGCCGCTTCGGCTTTTCGGCACTTCCGCATTTCGGCTGTTCAGGACTTTGCATATGGCTGCACGGCTTAGCCGCTGTCAAGGGGGGCCCGCCCCTCTCAAAAGTGTAGCACTGCCAGGCCCCCCTTCAGGCCCGGGACACTTGTCCCCCCAGTCCCCCCTGAAGGTGACCCTGATTATGCCTGTATATGTGGTGCTAATAGTACTTTATATGCTGAGGCAGTGATGGTGTTGGATTCCCTGCCGGGTGATGTTGTGGTATTGTATTTATGACCATTAATATGCCTTTTCTCATCATAGGGAGAAAAAGACCAATCAAAGTTAATTATCTAGTGGTTGAATATCCAAGAAAAGCATCAGAGACAGTGATCACTTACATTCTGCAGCCGCAGATACTCCAGATGCTGCCTCCATATCTGCTGCTCTGTTGGTGTCTCCTGTGGAAGAAGAGAGTCAATGTTAAGCACTGCTTTGCACCAATGCCATTATTGTGCCCATGTGGCCCCTTGAAACAAAACTCTATGCAGTGTCTAATGACATTTTTGTTGCTGGTGAAGATGGCACTTAGGTGGATGACTTTAGATACCCCCCAGGGGAGCAGGAGATACAACGAATAATAATGTTTCCTAATTATTATAAAGACACACAGTGAACAATAACCTCTGTTATAATAATAATAATAGTGACACTTACAGGAGACAGCGACACATCAATGCAGAGGGTGGCATGCTCCCTCTTGAGCTCTTCCTGTAACATAAAGAAATTAACAGTGTGAGACAAGAGCTGGCAAATTAATATCATTTATTCCATATTTATCTAAATGTCTATTCTGCATTACTTACCAGATAGTAAATCATTATCCAGTAATGGATAATGTTCCCATTGATTGTGCTCGGGTCCAAAAAGTAGAGCAGTATAAACTGATCTCTGAAAAAGAGAAATCCCAGTGTTAATAAAACATTGCTATTTTCCACCCTTACTTCCCTTGCACTTACCCCTGGCGCAATAGCAAATTATTCACAACATTTAATAAGACCATTTTTGTTATACTTACAAGATGACGTTGCTCCATATTGGACCCGGTAGTGATGTTCTGCAAAGAAAAACACATTTCCATTAAACACTGAGCTAAAGGGGAAAGGAATTGTCATATAATAAAACTAAAGCTGCAACCTCAGCAACTGATAAATAATATAGGATTTTACCGTAATAAGAGGCGAGGGCCTCAAAATCTGTATCCTCCACCCTGAAATCCTCCAGGACGGAGTACAGTGACTGTAAATGAAAGGGAAAAGCATTAGGGACATAATACTAAATGCGTCTAAATGCTACTCACAGTCAGTCTGGCAGGACCGGGCCAAGGTATTTTGGCACCCTAGGCAAGGGCTTCAATCAGTGCCCCCACCCGGTCCTGCATTACCATTTGCCACCTTACTATTCATGTTGCCTCCTGTACCTGTGCCAGCAGCCATTATGTTGCCCCCATTTGTACCAATGCCAGTCAATCAATCAGATTGCACCCAAGCCCCCAATCTGTACCTGTGCCAGCATAGCCCAAAATATCCATCATATTGTTACCCCTAATCTGTGCATGTGCCAGCAGCAGCCAAAAATCCACAATATGTCCCCCAAATATGTATTTGTGCCAGCAGGAGTAAAAATATCCACAATATTGCCTTCAAATATTTACTTGTGCTGCGCAAGCATAAGCCAAAAATCCATCATATTGCCCCAAATATGTGCCTGTGCCAGCAGCAACCAAAAATCGACAAAATTGCCCCAAACATCTGTGTACTGTGCCTATTGCCCCATGTACCTGTGCCAGCAGCAGCCAATCCCTCATAATGCCCCCAATCAGTACCTGCGCCAGCAGCAGCCTAAAAATCCAAAATAATGCCCCATAATATGTACCTTTGCCAGCAGGAGCCAAGAGGGAGGTGGGGAGTACTTCTGCCTGCAGTACGAATAATGGGCAAGAGGGAGTTGGAACAGGCGGTCTATAAAGTTTAAAAACTATTAAAGGCTAAGCATACCAGAGTTAAAAAACAAGAAATTCCCCTTAAAAGTACGCCCCCCCATGATTGCTCCCTAGGCATGCGCCTACTCTGCCTACCCTAGTTCCGGGCCTGCAGTCTGGCTTTGAGGAGAATAGAGACAGAAAAGTGTTTCTATGGTACATACATTTTTTTTTGAAAAAGGAAATAAACGTAGTAATTCGATTCCCTCAATGTCGGCTCCCACCTATGTGGAAAAGGAAGCAGTGCAGACAGACAGCTGCTTAAGGGTTAGGGCACACGGCCAGATTCAGGGAGATTTAGTAGCGTTGCTTCGTTTTCCGAAGTCGCCCGAAGTTTCCTCATGAGGCAATTTCGGGCGACTTCGGAAAACGAATCGCCGCGAGTGGCATGCCACAGGCGGTTTTTAATTTAGCAGGCAGGGGGAAGCAGTTCAGGGAGATTAGTCGCCCCAAAGAAGAGACGATTAGTCGCCAGGTGACTAAATCTCCCCGAATCTGCCCGTGTGCCCCAACCCTAAGGAGAAGTTATATAGAAGAGTGATAGGGAAACAAAAGTTCAGATAAGAGAGAGGTTTTTTTTTCACTGAGGCATTACCAGGAGTGATGGAATTCTCTCTGTCTTGTTCATCTTCAAAACCTAAAGATACAAATGGACATAGTCAGACAAAATGAAGTCACAGTTAAAGAGGCTGTTCACCTTTAAATAAAAATTTTGTATGATGTAGAGAATGATATTCTGAGATTATTTGCAAAGGGTTTTCAATTTTTCTAAATTTGTCGTTTTTGGAGTTATTTAGCTTTTTCTTCAGCAGCTCTACAGTTTGCAATTGCAGTAATATAGTTGCTAGGGTCAAATTACCCCGGCAACCATGCACTGATTTGACAAATAGTACAATAACAATAAATGTGTAGCCTTAAAGAGCATTCGTCTTTTAGATGGGGTCAGTGACCCCCATTTGAAAGCTGGGAATAGTCAGAAGAAGGCAAATAATTCAAAATATTAAAATAAACAATGAAGACCAATTGAAAAGTTGCTTAGTCCCACTTTAAGGATAAACTCAATTGATAATGGTTAATGAAAGACTAACCAGTATACGTATAGATAAAAATGAGAAATTTAAGGAAATATGGTAACCGTGTTATCGATATTCCTTCCCAACTACAGAAATCCCAACAATCTTTTTGTAATCACTATATGATAAGTAATCATATGTTACACTTTATACTTTCTCAGATGTGGAATAACTAATACTTAACAGTTGTATTTCAGGTAATTCTTCAGCCCATAGAATTATCTTCTATTATGATACTTAAGGGACCTCGTGAAAACCACTGTAGAGCATGCAACGCTCGATACAAATGTTCATAATACATAATATGCCGTCAAAGTTAATTTCAGTTTATTTCTTTCTCTTTTCTTTAATCTGCAGGTCCATTGGATTAAGAAAGGACCGACTCCATCTCTACTCTTCTCTCTCTCTCTTAACTCCTTTTCTCCAAGTAAATACTTGATGTTATTACATAACTGTTATAATTTCTCATTTTTCTTAAAATGTTAAAACTCAATAAAAACTATTGAAAAGAAAAGTTGCTCAGATTTGCCATACTATAACATAATAAAAGTTAACTGAAAGGTGAACCACCCATTTATTTCCTTATCTATATTATCCTATTTGTATGAAACATTGTTCCACTCAATGACAAAAGCCCATTATTAATGCTGTTGATGGCAATGGATTGGCTTCTTATAAATACCATATACAGTAAACATATGGGCTGATATGGACAAAGCCACGTAGAACTCCAACAAGAGAATTTAGGGCAGACTTGCCGAAGAAAGAATTCATGAACTGAATCAATTGTATTTGCAAGATTACCTGTTAAAGGAGCTTTTTCAGATCTTGAAAAAATGTAGGGGCCGGCTCAAGGCCGGGGTACCCCAAGGGGGTCTCCCTAAGGAGACCCTGGCTATCTCTTACACTTGTTCAGACGAGATTGGATTTATCTGAACAAAGGAGAAGCCAAAAAATAATAAACCCAGATGTTAAAAGGCAGGTGTAGCACCAAGTCGCAGTCCAAAAAGGCAGGAAAAGCACTGTAGCAATCTGTATAGAAAGAGAATAAAAAGGCAAGTTAATGAATTTGCACTTAACATTCCTATATAATACAGAGGGAGGCAGGCAGAGATCTATTGTTACCCTAAACTTGAGCTTTGCATCACTTCCAGAAGGTAATGGGCCTCAGTTTATAGAATTAAGCATCGGTGCAGTTGGAATGAGCACACAGTACATTGGTGCATTCACTCCATGTTTTTTAAGTAAGGCCCAGTTATGCCCCTTGGGTGACTTGGGCTAGAGAAGTGCAGAATTCATAGAAAATCAAAGCAAATACTTCTGATGATCTACAGAAAGTGACTGGTTTGGTTGATATGAGAATGACACACATGGCAGTAAATGATGCTTGTTGTCCCCAGTTTCATGGAACGACTCATTGATCTGTTAGATCTCCAACTATTTCATACACTTCATAGCAGAATGCACCCGATCTACCATTTCAACTGAACTTATTAACTCTGCAACACATGATTAATATCTAGTTGCTAGCTCCATGGCGTTAGCAAACCAGATGGAAAATATTGCCGTATTTACTAACATAGGTGCTTAAATTGTAAAAGAGCACTTGCCAATAGCAACAGATCAGCGATTCGCTTTATTTATCACCACCATTTGGAACCACTGATTTAAATGTCCTCTTTCCAATAGTCAGAAATAGCCAAAGGAGGCAAAACTCTAAGAAACCTGTCGGTACTGGCAGAAAAATTAAGTATGTTATGGTGAGGTGCAGGGGTCCCAAAATGTTTCCTTTTTATGGGGCACTAGTGGAAATTAAGAGTAGATATGCTGGCAGCCTGCATAAACATCCAAATCTTGGGTCTTGTGTTACCCAACCAGCACTAAGATGAAAGGCAGCTCCAAAGCCCATTTTAGGGAAAAATCTCCAAATTCACTAAGATCAGTGAGAGAAGCAACACCTGCTAGTCCTGGGGAGGTGTCACTCAACTATTTCCCCTCTTTTTTCCACTAATATAAGGGTATTTGGCAAAGAATCCATCAGAGGAATATACACTTATCACAGTGTTAACCAACGGACAAAACAAACTGTCAAAACCTAGGTATGCTCACCTCCCTAATATGGGATCCTGCTATTTGTCCCCTACTCATTTGCTATCACCCACCCCCCAACTGTCCCAATGGCACGTGCCTCTGCTGCCCAACTGTTGCTGTTGATACTGGGAACAAAAAGTAAGCACCCTTATGGTTGTACAGGGGTCCCCAAATGCTACCTATAGTAGGAAGTGGTCATATTTGCTGGCAGCCCTGCATAACTGACAAATCCTGGGTCTGTATCTCCCAAGCAGCGCTTAGATTAAATGCCATCTCCAAAACCAATTTTAGGGGAAAAATCTCCAGATTCACTAAAATCAGTGAGAAAAGCAAAACCTGCTAGTCTGGGGGGGGCATCACCCAACTTTCCCCCTCTTTTTTTGCACTAAAATAAGGGTTATTTGCCAAAAAATCTCTCAGAGGGAATATACATTTAACACAGTGCCAACCAACGGACAAAACCAACAGTCTAAACCATGGGTTACAGTCACCTCTCTTACAGTATATGGGATCCTGCTATTTGTCCCCAATCATTTGCTATCACCCCCTTAACTGTCCCATGGCACGTGCCTCTGCTGCCCTCCCTAGTTCCACACTTTGATAAAGGGAGCATGTATTTAGCTACAATGTTGGTAGATAAGAGCAGGGCAGATACCCCAGGGCTGAGGGGCAAAACTCTAAGGAGCCTGTTAATACTGGGAACAAAAATTAAGCACCTCATGTGTAGTACAGGGGTCCCCAAATCTCCCTACAGTAGAAAATGTGTATATTTGCTGGCAGCCCTGCATAACATCCAAATCCTGGGTCTGTATCTCCCAAGCAGCGCTAAGATTAAAGGCATCTCCAAAGCCAATTTTAGGGGAAAAATCTCCAGATTCAGTGAGAAAAGCAACACCCACTAGTCTGGGGGGGGGCATCACCCAATTCCCCCTCTTTTTTACCTTAAAATAAGGGTTATTTGGGCAAAAAATCTCTCAGAGGGAAAGTTTACTTACTCTCACCACAATGCCAACCAACGGACTGAACCAACTGTCGCATCCCCAGGTATGAAGTCACCTCTGTTCGCTGCTCTTAAAGGGGAAGTGTCCCCTGTTGTTGAGTGAGGTTTATATTTTGCCTTAGATGAGCAGTACATACACAGCTTATTATGTACACAGAGCATTGCTTTGTATGTGTGGCCTATTGAGTCAGTGCAGTTTACTATGCTGCCATATCTGTTGGATCCATTCATTCATCAGCCATGGTTCCAATCACTGCTGCTGCTGTTGCTAAGTCTGGTGGAACCGGGGGGTCCTTTGCTTGTAGGGGTTCCCTCCTTAGCCTGAATAGTGGGTATAGATGTTACACTCTGACCAAAGGATGGGCTTTGTCCTTAGTTGGGAATATACAAGGTATGTATGGGGGGGGGCATATTCTTCTAGTAAAGGGACAGATGGGTGGGGCAGCAGCACAAATCATTCATTACTCTGGCAGTGACCAGGCCATTGCATGTTGGGAAACCGGAAGAGATGCTGCATATAGACTGATGTCAGTAACACAATATGACACTGGGTTGCCAGGTTGGTGGTTTTCCTGCCAAATTGGGCTACTAATTTAAAGCTCAGAGAGGGTTTTTAAAGCCCAAACTAGCCAAGGTACGGATTGGGTTACTTTTTGCAGCTTTTGGCAGGTTTGTGCCATATTTTTCCATATAAAAATATATGACCAATGTTGGGTTCATATATTCTCGCTCCTCTTCCCATAGGATTCTCGATTTGGGATATAGGTTTCTGGACCACAATGAGTAAGCCCCTCTTGGATTTGAATAAATACTTCCTCAAATTGAGCCAATGGTATCCAGTCATCAGGGGCGTAACTACAGAGGAAGCAGACCCTGCAATTGCTGGGGGGCCCCAGGGGTATAGGGTGGCCCCACAAGGCCCAAATAATGAGTAATTTCATTATCTATTGGTAGAACAGCACAACCTGTGGATATGCTTGGGGCCCTAAAATTAATTTGCTGTGGGGCCCAGTACATCTAGTTAAGCCACTGCCCAGTCCATCATCCTTGTTTTAGTATAATTGTGCCCCTCTGTCCATCTAACATCAGCACAATAGCCAAATAAGGTGCATCTGCTGTATCAGCACAGTGTCCAGAATGGGATCTGTGCTGTCGGGATGTATCCCAATGTATTCTTTGTATTCATTTTAATCCCCCTGCCCTTGATTCATGATTACTGACAGTGTCGGACTGGGCCGGCGAGACACCGGGAAATAACCCGGTGGGCCCCGGTCCTCATGGGCCCCCGTCGGCCCAGACCCGCTGCCCCAGCTGCCCCAGACTCGCTCCCCAGACTCTGCGCGCACGCACACGGCGTGTTCATGGATGTGGGCAGGGGACTGGAAGTTAGGGCCCTGGGTTGCTTCTTTGATCGCACACATCGCGTTCATGAAAGCGGGCTGGAGGTCAGGAGGGGTCCTTGGGCACTGCCGGGAGGGGGGGGCCCTGTGACAGCAGCCCCGGTGGGCCCAGGCCCCCCAGTCCGACCCTGCATAGGGCGCACAGGGCACTTTCCCACGTATTGGTCAGTGCTAGTCAGTGTTAGTGAGTGCAGAAGGTCGCGCCTTCCTCCGCTCACAGCAGGGCAGGCGACACTGGCACTTCACTTCTCTGTGGACAGAAGAGTGCGCTTGCAGGTGCTGCTTTGAAGCGCTGAAGCGCCTGTCTTTCCATTTTTTGCGAATGCGCACAGCACAATAATATTGACAAATGGCTCACAAATGAGACGGGTGTTTGTGTGAGTACAGGCAATGTGTGAGGGTTGTTGTGCATGAAAAAAGAGTTGACAGTAATTAAATTTTCAACTTGCAAAACTGTTTTTTTTTTAAATTTTTCACCAAAGTTGTGGCATAACTCAAACGCATAAATATTTGCAACATTCGCAGTGTGAATAAAAATTTGTAATTCAGTTTGCACATTAAATACACCACTCGTATCCAGCTTTATAATATAACATGCACATGGCAAATATAGTCACTGCGTGAATTATTCTGAACTGCCCAAACTTTATAAATGAGCCCCAGTATGTATTAAAAGATCTACTAGTCCATCAATAGTGATTCAGTGTATATGACTAAAATTAAATACCAATTAAAGGCAAAAACAAGTTTGCTTTATGTGTAAATGAGTAAAGTATTGGCAGGTGTTTTTCTGCTATGTGCAAAACACAAAAAAGTGAATAGCAGGCAGAAGAGGGGTTTTCCATGCTTCTTCACTAGCCAAAATATTTCAGTGGAAGAAAACTATATATATATATATATATATATATATATATATATATATATATATATATTATATATGTATGTATATGTATATGTATATATATATATATATAATATAATATAAATGCCATATATGGTGCACTCCAACATATAGTCAGCACATGCCTGGTTGCTCTCATACACATGCCTGGGGTCTCATACATCATAGGTAAAGTTTCTCAACAATAGACACACTCCAGGACTTCATAATTCAGTGAAAATAAAGAAAAATATATTGGCAACGCTTCGGTACCATTTTGGACTTTTCTCAAGGCATTACAAACCACAACGTTGCCAATTCAGTTTTCCTTTATTTTCACAGCAATATCAATTCCTAGGGGCAAATTTACTAAAGGACGAAGTGACTAATGCTGGCGAAAATTCGCCAGCGTGACATCATTTCGGAACTTCGCCAATTTAGTAATGGTCACTGGCATAACTTCGCTAGCGAAGGAGATAGACTCTTGCGGTACTTCGCTCCCTAACGCCTGGCGAATACGTGCTGTGGCGAATGGATGTAATTATGCAAATTCACTAAGATGCGGATTTTACTGAACGTTACGCCTTTCGCCAGACTTGGCTTCGCCACCTCAGACCAGGCGAAGTGCAATAGAGTAGATAGGAGTTCCTAAAAAAAATAGTTGAAAATTTTTCAAGTCCCAAAAAACGCTAGCGTCTTTTCCTTTTTCAGGGTGATAGGCTGCAAAAGAGCGTACATTCTTTTGGGATAACCGGCTTCCCCCTACATTTCCTAACATATGGCACATAAACTATACACTGGGCTCATGTGTAGGGCAATATAACAACTCTATTTCTTTTATTTAAGTTTCCCCGGGCTTGTGTAATGTAATGTATTTGCTGCAACATATCGTCCATTGAAATTTAACCTCCTGCAGTTTGCAAATTAGCCAACACTGGCACAACTTAGTTTCACTTGGCGCAGTAACGCTAGCAACTTCGCCAGCGTTCAACGCCCTGGACGCGACTTTGGATTTTAGTGAATTAGCATTTTCCTGGCGAATCTCTGCTTGGTGAAGTGTTGTGATGTGAGCGAAGACGTCGCTGGCGATTTTTTCGGAGGTTAGTAAATTTGCCCCCTAGAGTGCGTCTATTGTTGGAAAACTTTATATAGTGAATAAATACCCCTATTGGTCTGCTGGCAGGTTTTTTTCAGCCCATGTATAGCCTTTAATTAATTACTAACTCTTTGTCCCTGAAAGGATTGTTTACATACTGTAGTTGTTAGTGTGTACAAAACTGTACATGGGTAGGTCTTGTAACCAAAAGCAACCAATCAGATGTTAAACAGATGACCAGTAAATTCCACCTGGTAATTTGTTGCTATTTTTTACGAGACCTAAAAATGATTCTCTCATATCAAATTCATATTGCAAGGGAATTTCTAATAACAATGACTTGCATTTCCCTTGGGCACATAGATGGCCCATGGACTAAATGAAACTAAGCTAGTCTTAGACATACAGTATGTAGACATAACATATTGCAAGAAATATTCCTTCAATACTATGGTAGCATGGTATGGTAGGTTGTCTGGCTGCTTTAGGCAGGAGGAGGATGATATGTGGCTTAAAAACATCCATTCTGTTTCAGATCCAGGCATGGTGGCGAGGCCTAATGGTATGTAAAGGGCTTGGGCCATTTCAGTGTCTCCTACAGTCTGGGAAACTAAACTAACCTTCAAGGTAACACCTAGAATTACTATTTGATTTAGATTACAGTTTATGCAGTTATTTAATACATACATTGTTTTTTTTAATCAGACAGATATCAATGCAATGTTTAATAGCATATTCAAGTTTCTCAAAATATTGATAGTGAAAGAGCACCCAAAGGCCATCTTGTGCTATTTCTTTATGTTTATGATTATAGTGCAGTGAACTGTAGAGAAAATTGTCCTATCAGTCAAAAAGAATGCTGATGTTCTTCTCTGTCATAATGTAGCTGAGCTGCTGTTTCTCTGCTGCTGTCAGCAACCAGCGCTGCATTCCAAGCTCTCGGAGTCCTGGTAGTTTCACCAAGATGGACAATAAATGAATGAACCAGGGCCCACAGCTTCGGTTTGAAGAAGGCCGCAGGCTAACGTCTAATTCAGTAATGTTCTTAAGAGCATGTGCACTTTCAAAGAAAAGCATCCATCCTTCATCCACGACTGTGTCATTGTAAGCAATGTCCAGCTGCTGCAAACTGTCCAAGTGTCCTGCTTGTGCTGCCGATGCTGAAATGAGAAGGTATCTTCAGGAGAATACAAAGTTTGCTTTAAATGTATTTATATGTAACATCATGGAGAAGAAGAGCATCATGGAACTTTCATATAGGCCCCCATCACACCACAACAGAGCTAATAAATAGCGACTGTCTATGTCATCTTACAGCAGTCCATCTGCCACTTGCCTGAATCCACAGATTGTTAGAGTTAGTTAAAGGGGAACTCCGGCTTCCAAACCAAAATTTGATAACGAGGCCCACATAACACAGACACCCCTAATATATCCATCACAGTTACCTGTTTCTTTAAAAAGTATGAATACATGCAATTTTCTATGCTGAAATCCAGCTGTTTAGCAGTTCTTCTCTTTCTGCATCATTTGAAATCCTGGAAGGGAAGGAGGGACTAAACACTGATGTTACAAATGTAACAACTTCTCCACAGCTTACAGACAGCATGCAGGAACTACATAACCCACAATGCATTGCACTGTGATGTTCTGTTCCTTATTGAAATCACGTGTGCAGGGAATTGTGGGGTTTGGAGGATGCAGGCTGAGGACAGATGGCTGTTGATACAAAGTAACAGTAGTCAGCCAGCTCAACAAAGTTATCAGAGAGATCAGCAGGAGAGCAGGGGGCTAGGCTTAGGGTACAGTCAGAACCATTAAAAATCATGAAACATCTTCATATTTTTTAATTGATGTATATTGCAAAGTTGCTTGAAATTATGTTTACTTTTCAAAAAGTTTAAGTTATGTTTTTGTGGAGTTTCCCTTTAAAATCATTGTGTAGGTATCAGAGAGTCTTATTCTTTACTTTGCGTTAGCTCGGGGCATGTTGCTCTCATCCCTTTCCCTTTTTTTTTTTTGCTGACATAAATGGCAAGATATTGGGGGACTGACAAGAAACCTAATTTGGGAGCTCTGGTCAGATACATGCACAGACCTCATGATCAGCACAGACCTCATGATCAAGTGGTGCCTATGCAGGGGTGCTCCACCAATAAGGCAAGTTGAGCAACTCACGTCAGGCAGGAGCGCAACACTAGGTACCAGGGCAGCAATAATTCTACTCCTGGTACTCCCTCCGCCGCCCTCGTCATCCCCCTGGACCAAAAAGGTGAGCGCACCGGGGGGGGGGGCGGCAGCAACACCAAGCTGCCTCAGGCGGCGGAGGGGCCAGGATTGCCCCTGTGCCCATGGTATTGTTCATTGAAACAAAACACTTTGTTCCCTTGTCTGTGCATTAAGTAAATTGGTTGGTTCAATACGATCAGATAAAGTATATAGAACGACTCATCTACCAGCCCTTTGTTGCTTCATCAGCTTCATACTGAGTCACATAGCTTTATATTGGGGCAATGGCTTCATCTTTAATAATTCTAGGCCTTCCCAGAAGGTGTGACAATTAAGCCTGTTCATATTTTGTTTTTCTCCTTTTTTGCATTGGTGTTTGATGGGTTTTGAGACATAACTGAGTTTTTTGAGTTTATTGTTGTGTATTTCAAAGGCCCAAAGCCAAGTTACCATTGTGGGTAGTCATAGGACCTTTCAGTAAAAAGCAGTTATTTACTTCTGTTGTCCCGTACTTACCACTGTGTATGGTAAAGGCCATTTTACATGAAATAATGTTTACTTATCAATATTAGAACTGAGTTTAGTGTGTAGTATTTTAAGTGCAAGCTTTATACATACAGTACATACCTAATACTGCCAAATCCTGGGTCACCAGGTTGCAGCTACTCAGTACCATGCTTTGCAGAGCTGTTGCAGTTTTAAGGGTATCTAAAAGCAACTTCAGCTTCCTCCGACACACTTATTCCAAGAAAGGTCTAGAACTCTCAGGTCCAATAGGTAATGGGAAGCTTCAGCTAGGAAGAAGAGATAACAATGTCCCATATATACAGCATTACATACATAACAACTGCTAGCCCAGTGGCCATAAATACAAAAGTGTCCAACCAGGCAACCATTGGTTGTAGTGTTGGGGTGCAAGTTGTTTAAAACATTTTTGCTGAGGGTAAGTAATTTGCAGAATTAAATAAATTCAACTCTGAATGAGTCGGATGGTACTAGAATACATATCAGATAAGCTGAAACTGCATGTGTTGTGGGACTGCAATTTTTATGCAGAGGTACAAAGTGCCACCATACCAGGTATATACAAATAAAATCATATCCATACCTAGTGCTGCAAAGGATTCCTCCTTCAAGCTGCAGTTGTTGACAAGAACAGATTTCAGTCTTGGCAAAAATCTGAGTCTGCTGAACAGATATTCAGGACTCACTCCGACTGCTTTGTTAGATGAAATATCCAGCACCTCAAGGTTGGACAGCAAAGGTATGACCTGGGCTTCACAAGGACAAAGGTGTTTCATATCATTATTCATGTCACAAGCTTACTTATAATCTGTGTTATCAAACATAAAGGTATATTGACATAATTTCCTGTTAGTCCCAGCACCCTGGCAAAGGAAGAAATGTATTATCCATACAGAATGGTGAATTCATTGGTATTATGGGCACAGAGCTCCTTATATGTAAAGGGTCACTATACCCTAATCACTCTTCAGGGCAATAATACATGTTTTGTTTCCCACGTGTTGCCACCACAGCAAAATTCCTTGCCATTGTGGATGCTGAGAATCAATGCAGGTAAATTAGTCAAATTATGTTACCATATAAAAACACACATGAAGGCATTTTTCATGATTACAAGATTTGATTCCTTCAACTGCATTCTCATTGACCAAGGAATTTTCTGGAGACAAAACTCCACTTGTGTCATTGCCCATTTATGTTTGTGTTGTACCGAAGGCTTTTTTTTATTATTTTTAACAGACAGTGATCATAAGGGTATAACCCCTAATTTACATTTATTTTATATAAAGTAAATAGGCAATTAGACTTAATTAGATTAAATGAAAGAATAGGTTTTCCCCAGACAGATTTGTTGGAGACCTTTTCTAAGGAATCATAACTAGAATGTTATTATAGATTAAAAAGATATAGTGCCCCAATGAATAGGTGACTGTTGTGACCAATCACACGATGAGAACTGCTCACTGCAAAACGGATTAGAAGTGGGTGTAAAAAGTTTACAAGCGTTTTTTGGCCTATCATAGAATCAGAATGCACCCACCCTTTCTACTGATGGGCTTGAAATCCTATAAAATATCTAAATTAAATATTTCTGAAACACAGAAAGAAATCGCCAACGATTGGTCTAACCCATGCTGTGGCGTTGACCAGCTGCTAGAAGCACCCCTAACCCACAATCTGGAGTTGACCATCTGCTATAAACGATAAAAAGCCAATATTTGTACACAAAGAGAAAAATTGCAAGCACACGGGTGGCCTTTAAAAATAAGTATTACAAAAAATGTAAGCTCACATATTTTAACCAAAGTGTGGCACGTAAGCTTACATATTTTGGTGTGCTACTAACACCTCATTTTTTGTAGTAATTATTTTAGGCATACCAAGCGCTGGCAATTTTTCTCTTTGTGTATATACATGTTTCTGAAGTTTTTCTATGCACAGAAATTAGTTAAATAGATGAGGCAGTTAAAGTGGACCTGTCACCCAGACGCAAAAAACTGTATAATTAAAGTCTTTTTCAAATTAAACATGAAATTCTAACTATTTTTTTTATTAAAGCATTCATAGCTGTTGTAAACTCATTTAATAATCTCAGCTGTCAATCAAAAATTACTTTCACTTTCCACTCAGCACTTCCTAGATGTCACTGCTCTCCTCTCATTCCCCCAGTTCTTTTAAACATTTAATTGTGTAGCCAGGGCATGAGGATGGACATCAGGTCCCCCATTCTGGTGCACAAACAGGATTCTGAGATGATGGAAGGCTTATCTTAATAACAGTGTCCACAAAATGGCTCCTGCCTGCTTGCTATAATAATGAATTCCCAGACGGAAGGACACAAGATTCAAATAATTTATACAGTGTAATTAAAGTTCATTTTGCTTGACTAATATGATAAAATAGGATTTGGAATAATTTTTTTGGTGACGGGTCCCCTTTAAGTGACTCGTTGCCATAAGGATCTAGCATGTGTTTTTATCTGAATAAAGTCTTCAGTGATATGTTACTCTCCCACTTTGACAAGCATTACAGTGATTGTATGGTACAAATAGAGATTCATTGCAGCATATTCTTACTTAATTACTTCCTATTCTTACTTAATGCATTGACATCATCCTGTGACAGGCAACACTGGTGAATATCCAGCCGCTCAAGGTGTTTGAAAGCTGTGAGTCGTGCTGCAGCTTCTCGGAATCCACCCCCAGCTTCCTTATTGCTGGACAGGTCCAAAACTCTTAAATTCGGCCAGTAGTGAAATATTGCACCTGTAAAGGGCAAAACATGTTTTAAGTGATAGCCATGGCACCAAGGAGCATGTGTGACACAGAATGTCAGCAACCATAAACTGCAAACAGAAACAGAACAGAGAATTAAAATAAAACAAAGCATTCTTGATGCTTTTGAAAGAATTACTGTAAGATAGGTCTGGGTGTGTGTGAACATCACCTGAAGGGACAATCTTCCTACACCATTGCTACTAGTCATGTTATTTCATCTGACAAGCTGATTGTGTTTTTCCAGTGCAGATTCGTTAATCAATTTTGGTTGGGAGAAGAGTAAATATGAGAAAGCTTTTTCAAGCAAGCAGCACTGGGAGGGTATTTAATAAATGATAACTGTATTTGTAAATGATGGACTTGCTCTTTATCTAGTCTAGGGATGTGCAAGCTGCCCTTAAATTAAGCCTCTATATACTGTTGCACTGCGACTGTTAACATTATGTGTGTCACAATTTGACGCCAACACTAAAGCATTTGTATAGACTGCTAAGATTCAAGTGATTGCAAGGCAAGTGCATTCCAGTTGGATGCTGTGACTTTGATCTGCCTCACTTGAATTACACTGGATTGTGGAACTAGAGTCCTGCATAAATCCAGTTAGACAGACCTGTACCTGACCCAAAACCCAATACCCACCACCCCACAATGTCCCCCTTCCCAGACCCACTACTCAACCTGACCTCCTGACCTCCCGACCCAGGACACACAAAACAGAAGTAACATTACCAAGAGTCAGAAGTGACGTCACTCCAGATCAAATGGGTAGGGAGAAAATTGCTGTTTCCACAGGGGAGGGCGGGGGAGTTATTAAGGAATGCCCAATCAGGGTATATATGTCCTAAACCCTACCGCTTTGCAAACATTCCATAGGTATCGAAACCGATGCAGGGCTCTTTATGGAACATTAGCATAGAAAGCACCAACCTAGGCACACACACCATAGACCAGTGATCCCCAACCAGTAGCTCGCGAGCAACATGTTGCTCTCCAACCCCTTGGATGTTGCTCCCAGGGGCCTCAAAGCAGGTGCTTATTTTTGAATCCCAGGCTTGGAGGTGAGTTTTATTGCCTTAAAACCAGGTGCACTGCCAAACAGAGCCTCAATGTAGGTTGACAATCCACATAGGGGCTACTAAATGGCCAATCACAGCCCTTATTTGGTACTCCAGGAACATTTTTCATGCTAGTGTTGCTCCCCAACTCCTTTTACTTCTGAATGTTGCTCACGGGTTGTAAAGGTTGGGGATCCCTGCCATAGACCATCATAACTGATTCAAAGCAGGCAGGATTCATCTCAGTCTGCCTAAATAAAAACATATGAAACCTGACATAGATAGAGCCCTGAAGATAACATCACACCTTGCTGTTAGTAAATTTTCTGGTAGAGATAAAATGCTGTCACACAAAGTGCAATATATAGCTCCTGAAGGCACCCATGTGAATGAATGAAACCCAAGGCACACAGGTGAATAAATGAAACACAAGGTACACAGGAGAATGAATGAAACATAAGGTACACAGGAGAATGAATGAAACATAAGACACAGGAGAATGAATGAAACATAAGACACACAGGAGAATGAATGAAACACAAGGCACACAGGTAAATGAATGAAACATAAGGTACACAGGAGAATGAATGAAACATAAGACACACAGGAGAATGAATGAAACACAAGGCACACAGGTGACGGACTGTGTCAGAGATCCTCTCATAGATAACATGCAATGAGTTGCTTATATATCAGACATTCTCATTTCTACAGTGTGAAGAATGTGAACTTGCCTACTCCTCCCTTCTTTTGTGTAATAACATAGCAATACATGGCACTGCCAAGGTTATGAAAAAACATTGGCGGGGAGCCCTGGCATAGTAACCCATAGCAACCAATCTGATGTCTGGTGTCCTTATTCCAAAACCAACAATGAAAACTGTGGTTGCAGATTATTTGCTATGAGTTCAGGGTTGGGTCACACTTGGCTGTACATTAATGCTGGGAGCATGTACATTCTTCTGTTTTTATGCAAAATGAAATAATATTTTACTGACGTCAGATATTGGATGTTGTCCTGGTGGTAGTCCCGTGGCATGTAAGTTTAACACCCTCAGAGAAGAGCAGCTTTTAAGTTCCACAACAAGACTGTTCATTATGGAGCCAATGTATTTATTTAAAGACAGGTCCAGTGCTTCCAGGTGTGGCATTTTTCCAATAGCTGTGGCTAAGAGATAAGGATAAATAAATATATATATTTGACACAAAAAACTAGTACCCATTGATTGCGGTCAGGCACCCCAGTAAAGTCTTGGTGGCATGATTCTAAAGGTAGAGGGGGGGCAGATGGAGAGGGGGCAGCAGACAAAAGGCTATGGTTACTTCTCTGTACACAGATGGAAAGAAAGCAGTGGATAAAGTGGCAGAGAGAGGCCAGATAGAGAAAGGAAAGGGAGGCAGAACTAAAGGATTAAGCTACACCTATTTATGGGAGGTTCCAGTTTGAGCTCCTTTGACCAAATAGCTCAAGTCACAACCTACATTGTCGGATTATCTGGCAGAATGGTTGGATATAGTGACTGAAATATATTGGATAGAATAGTCAATATATGTTGGATAAAACAGCTACACTATGTAATATAGAGTAAAACAGGACAGGTCCAAGCAGAGAGCATATGCGCCTGTCTACTATATGCAAAGTCTACTTTACAGTAGTAATGGTATACTTATTTAAGAAAGTGTTGCTCAGTTGGCATTGTTTCAACAGATAAACAACTACTAAAAAAAAAAAAAACATGGCCCTAATGAAACTAACCCCTGATTTCTCTTACCTAGTGCTTCCCCATCTGTTTCACCCAGGCCCACATTCTGTTAGATCAGCACCTTTAGCTCAAACTGGACTGGGATGTGTTGGGTGACTTTAGAAAGATTGCCTCCCTATGTCACTGTTCCAAGATAGATCCAATGCTTCTAAATGAGGAATGTAACTCAAGTGCTTCTCCTGTAATAGAGAGAAAGGTTAATAAAGAATAATCATTAAAAATATCAAAATAAACATGCCTTTAACTCAAGTACCATACTTATGCCCGTGATACACTTTGCTCCAATAGTTTTTGTTTGTGCATCTCCCATACTGGCACCTGATATTGTGGCAGGCACAACTTTGCCTGTAAAACAAGGACAGCATGTAGGCATCCATGTATATCAACTTGCAGGATCCTAGCCTTGGAGCGGAACACCTGTTTGCACAGAGCAGGCAGGTATTAGGTACACCCCTCTTTTGTGATATAGAGTGCACCTTTCTCCTTATTGTTTCCAGGCCCAGATGCTGATGGTGCCCTGTTTGAACATAAATGAGCTTTTCAATCTTTAGCATCTCTAGGACTGACCTAAGTAATAAAAATACTTCAAATCCCTTTTCAGTTGAAGTAAATTGAGGGGATTCTTTGTAAACAATTTATCCCTCAGCATTTCCATGGAAAAGCCAGATGCAAATGAGACTTAAGAAGTAAACTCTCCCCAAAGGCATTTTAATATGGTACAAGTTCAAGCCTAATGGGGTTCTTAAAGGGATACTGTCATGGGAAAAAAGTTTTTTTCAAAATGAATCAGTTAATAGTGGCTGCTCCAGCAGAATTCTGCACTGAAATGCCATTTCTCAAAAGAGCAAACAGATTTTTTTATATTCAATTTTGAAATCTGACATGGGGCTAGACATTTTGTCATTTCCCAGCTGCCCCTGGGTCATGTGACTTGTGCCTGCACTTTAGGAGAGTAATGCTTTCTGGCAGGCTGCTGTTTTTCCTTCTCAATGTAACTGAAAGTGTCTCAGTGAGACATGGGTTTTTACTATTGAGTGCTGTTCTTAGATCTACCAGGCAGCTGTTATCTTGTGTTAGGGAGGCTGCTATCTGGTTACCTTCCATTGTTCTTTTGTTTGGCTGCTGGGGGGAAAAAGGGAGGGGGTGATATCACTCCAACTTGCAGTACAGCAGTAAAGAGTGATTGAAGTTTATCAGAGCACAAGTCACATGACTTGGGGCAGCTGGGAAATTGACAATATGTCTAGCCCCATTGTCAGATTTCAAAATTGAATATAAAAAAAATCTGTTTGCTCTTTTGAAAATGAATTTCAGTGCAAAATTCTGCTACAGCAGCACTATTAACTGATTCATTTGAAAAAATGTTTTTCCCATGACAGTATCCCTTTAAGGCCCCCATACACAGGCCGATAAAAGCTGCAGACAGACAGAGTAGGCAGCTATTGGCCCATGTGTGAGGCCATGCGACGGGCGTCCCCCATTGATATCTGGCTGAAAGTCGGGAGATGTCGATCGGGCAGGGTAAAAAATCCCGTCGGATCACCGCTGCATCTGTTTGTTGATGCGGTCCCAAGATCTGAACCGCTGTATCGCCTCCATTCGCCTCCTAGGGCCCATGATCGGATCTTGCCAAACAAGTGGATCTCCCTGTGTATGGCCACCTTTAGACTGCACTATTTTGTAGAGAGTCAAGCACTGCATAGTATGAATTAAGCCTATTACAAAATCAGCCGTCTCTCCAAAAACTCTAACTCCTTTGCTTTCAAAATGCAGTATACAGTTATGCTTCAGGCTTCAGTTTCATTATGTTTAAAAAAAAACGTGTAAAAGTTTGAATCCATTTATATCTCCGTATAGACTTATATTTGAAAAGTGTGACCTAATTTGATGGAATTCTCATTTTCTCCTCTCTATATTTATTCTTCCCACCCAAAATATACTGTCAGAACAAAAGGCATATACCCCCCAAAAATGAGTAATATTGTGTAAATTAGTGCCCTTTTGGGTAAAAATTCTTTACTTCTTGAAAAATGTGTAGTGTTTTTTTTTCTTTTGGCACTTGCATGGATTTTTCTACGCTACAAAAAAACAGCAGCTCTCCCAAACTTTATGGCAGGGATTCTTTTTCACACTCTCAGGCCTGGAGAGGTCTGTGTATTCATTTAGTTTTTGAAAGGGGTGCAGATAAGAGCTTGTGGTTAAAGGGATACTGTCATGGGGGGAAAAAATTTTTAAAAGTGAATCAGTTAATAGTGCTGCTCCAGCAGAATTCTGCACTGAAATCCATTTCTCAAAAGAGCAAACAGATTTTTTTATATTCAATTTTGAAATCTGACATGGGGCTAGACATATTGTCAATTTCCCAGCTGCCCCAGGTCATGTGACTTGTGCTCTGATAAACTTCAAATCACTCTTTACTGCTGTATTGCAAGTTGGAGTGATATCACCCCTCCCTTTTTCCCCCAGCAGCCAAACAAAAGAAGAATGGGAAGGTAACCAGATAACAGCTCCCTAACACAAGATAACAGCTGCCTAGTAGATCTAAGAACATAGTCAAAACCCATGTCCCACTGAGACACATTCAGTTATATTGAGAAGGAAAAACAGCAGCCTGCCAGAAAGCGTTTCTCTTCTTAAGTACAGCCACAAGTCACAGGACCAGGGGCAGCTGGGAAATTGACAATATGTCTAGCCCCATGTCAGATTTCAAAATTGAATATTAAAAATATCTGTTTGCTCTTTTGAGAAATGGATTTCAGTGCAGACGTCTGCTGGAGCAGCACTTTTAACTGATGCGTTTTGAAAAAAACATGTTTTCTGATGACAGGATCCCTTTAAATAAAAATGTGACCTCCACAGATTTTGCCACCATAGAAGTGTTTTTATTAAAGGTGATGGGAAACACAACCGAAGGGGGCATCCTTTGCCTAAGTGAAATCTGCCTGTACTAATCCATTGTAATGATACACCCATAGTAATCTGAAGGCTTTTATCCATCGTGAATAATCCTCATACTTATTTATATTTAGGGAGGTAACTGGAGTACAGTGAAAGCTCTACTCCGGCCCGAATCATGCTCCTGCCACTCCTTGTATGTAAACAAATAACAATTAAGTGCAAATCAACAGCAGATTAAACCCGTAGTCACAGAAACCTGGTGTAACAATGAATGTATTAGAAAGTCCATTGTCATTCATTGTCAATGCTTGAAGTGTTTAAATAAACTACTGTATATTGCAAGGAAATAAAGCAGTCGTCAGTCAGTGTTGTAGAATGCCTTCAACATTTTCTAGTGGGTTGGTTAATACTCTTAACTCACTAGCAGTGGCACTATTCCAACAAAAATACAAGGGATAAAGCATGCTTCGAAGAAGGTCCAAAGTCATTCAAATAAAGTAAAACGGAAGGAGAGAAGGGGACAAAAATGAAAGGCTATAGATAAAAAAAGGGAGGGGGAGGAATGCATAAGCAGAAAGGGGAGATTTTAGGAAACAGAAGAAAGAAAGGGAGGGTGTATTATAAGATATAGTATATAAAGGGGAAAAGCAACACAGGTAAGAGGGAATAAAAAATAGAATGGCAAAAGACAGAAAAGGTGAAGAAGAGTTTAGAAAGAGAAAAATACATAAGGGGTTATGCAGTAAAGGCATTAATTGCCCAGGTGCAGTACTCATAGCAACCAATAAACAGGTAGCATTTACTGATCACTTGTTGCTATAGTTAATCCTCCTGAGCAAACCTAGTGTACTTATGGGGGCTAGTAACTCAGCCTCAAGTTTCCTGCTGGGCCCCAGAACCCCAGGTTATGATTAATGACTTTATAGGGTGATTTGTATTTTATATCTTGTGGGTTCAGGCCAGCTATGAAGAATGTAGAAATATCCATTTCCCTATCTACCCTAACCTGTGTTTCAGAAAAGCCAGTCATATGACAGCAGCACATATCTATTCCCACTCCAACTTGATAAGTCCCCTTCAAGAGTATATTTACATTTTGTAACTAAAAGGATGATATTATTAGAAGGTGACAGAAGTACAGGAGGCTTGGGGTAAAAGCATGACATCTGGTAAGAAAATCACAATACCTAAAGCGCTGGCATCTTCTTCAGTCAGATTGCAGTTGCTTAAGCACAATAATTTTAACCTGGCTACTTGACGGAGATGTGGGGTTAGCAGTTTTATTGATCCACCAATCAGATTATTCCAAGATAAATCAATTTCTTCAACATCAAGGTAGAAAAGGCAAGTGCAACACCTAATGGAAAAAGGAAATGGAAAATTGAAAAAAAAAAATCCTTCCCCACTTCAGTCCTTCATAAAGTAGCTCCTTTTATGTCAATAAATATTATATATGTTTTATACTTACCAAGATCATTCAAGTCAGTCTGTGTCAGGGAGCAGTTATTTAGATTAATGCTATGACATTCTGCTTTCTTCCCAAATTTTTGCATAAACTCAGTGACCTGGAACCATCCAGCTTCATTCGAGGCCATCGTTTCCTCTGCTGAGTGAAAGACAAGCCCTGTATTAAAGTACAGGATATACAAAATATTGCCCTATAACTCCCCTCTAATAATACTACTACTCTTTTTCATATATTTAAGCTTAAACATAAAACCTTCCTATACAAATTTTCTTCTAGTTCTTTGTGAAGGTGGTCATACACTGGTTGACTTACATGGTATCTGACCAATCAGAGGGTCCACCTTAGAGATACTGTGCAATTAGTCATTCAATGGAAGGACAAGTGTAATCTGGCCAGGATTAAAGAAAAGCTGCGACTCCGCCTCACTTATCCATCAATGTACCATCAACCCACCAAGAAGGTACATTGACAGATTTAATGTTTGGACAGACATCAAGTAGAATTGAAGGATGATCAGCAGTTGTCCTTTCTCTGTGAAGTAACATACAGGTCCAGACAGCTGAGCACCACAAATGTGGTTGTGATGGCTGATTCTATTAATGCCTTTAAAGGAGAATTCAACCCTGAAGTGGCAGTGAGACACGAAGCGCGTTAAGTGGGCAGCCCCACAGGAGAGATGCTGCTGTAATTTTTAATGGATTTGTAATAAATTTTGACTTTTTTAACATATTATTCTGGATCTGCGGTGCTCCGTTCCTCCACATTGATTTTGCAAAAATTTATCAAAGCTGTATTGAGAGCGAAACCTGGAGGAACTATGACTCCAGTGAAATATTACCTGGAGGGTACAGGCAGAGATATAGGCTTATAACGTCAATTTAGAATAAAATGGACTGGTATTGTGCTATGCCTGCTAAATGGGAGAGACTGCTGTTCATCAGAGAAGAGTTACTGTTTAATGGTGCTGTCTCTTTAAAGGTGCCTTTACATATGCTGATAAAAGCTGTCGTTAAGGCCCTCTAGAACAATGGGCAGTTTATTACATGGAGCCCCTGCGGGTGGATCTTTAGGTTTGTGGCCAGCTCTCAATGAGCTTTGTAGACAGTTTATAGTGAGAGACTAAACCTGGCCCCATGTCAAGTTCAACCTTTTCGATCAAATTGATATAGTATATGATCTTTATATAATGTTTATCTCTGTGTGGTCTCCATAGCTCCATTATGTGAGGCAGTGAGCAATTGTTTCACCACCAGCAGCAGGTAAAGGCTTTCAGTAATTTAGCATGTAATCCCACCTCAGAAGACAGTAACAGAAAATAGTTGTGTACTGAAGGTAAATTTCCAACAGAAAATTGACTGATATCATATTACATACCTTTTTTTGACACTTCATTTTGCCCATTCTCTTTGTTGTGATCACCAGATGTACATTGATTTGTGGGCTCCTCTCCTTCCTTCTTCTTCTTCTCTGCCTTGCTGGAATTTCTCTGAAATCCTCTAAAGAATTGCTTCACTTGGAAATTATTTTCATTGCTTTCTTTGGTAACTTTTTTCTTTTGGATCTGACTAAAAATCAAATCAAATGGGGACCGTTTATTTCCCTCTTTTTTTAGCTGGGACTCGTCTGGAGGAAAACAGACAGTGAGGTTTTAGGATAGGCCCGAGAGAGCTTTTGCCCTTCAGTATTGAAGGGATGCCTTGGGGGAAATAAATAATAAAAACAGACACTTTCAGTTGTATAACAAATGTTACATATTGAACGTTAATGCTGGGAACTATACCCAGAATTCCACTAATAACCAAAGGCTTCTTGTTCATTGCCATAACTAGATGTTGTGGGCCCCAAAGCAAAATAATTTTAGGGCCCCCAAAATAGACAGAGGTTGTCCTGTTTTACCAATATATATTAAAATTACTCATTAATTTGGGCCTCATGGGCCCCATGTACCTCCTGGGCCCCCCTGCAGCCGGAGGGTCTGCTTTCTCTATGGTTATGCCCCTGTCCTTGTTCTTCAAATATTGGCTGGCATCCAAAGTATGCTCACAGACAGTGGATGGGGTTGCTGTAATAATTACCTTGGCAAGTCAATTCTTCATATTCTTAATATAAACAGTACTCCAATAACTGTGTATGAAAAATGCCTTAGACAAAGCAAATGCCAATGCCTTCTAACATGTCCAAACGATAGGCCTGTTCTTTGATCCCAATATTATGCACCCTGATACATTACTTTCAGTATACAGAAAATAAATACAGCATAAGCCCTATGTATACATTCCATTGAATATACCTGCTACTGAGCCAGCTTTTGCTGAACAGTCTATATTTTGCTGAGATAAGGGAGGAATTAGCTTGATCAGGGTGAATTGGGGCATGGATGAACAGATGGTGGATAATTGGAATGGCCATAAATACCATTATAAATAAAAGTAAGTAAGTGTTATAAAATTCAGTATCTATGTATTTTTCATATTTAAAGGGATTGGTCACCTTCCAAATACATTTTTCAGTTCACTTGTTTTCAGATTGTTCACCAAAAATAAAGACTTTTTTTCAATTACTTTCCATTTGTTATTTTTTACAGTTTTTCCAAATTCTAAGTTTAACGTTTAATGTCCCTGTCTCTGGTGTTTGTCTGGTAACTCAGTAATTCAGGTGTAGATTTAACTGAGACATTTCTCAGCAGCATCTCTGGAATATTAGCAACTGTTGTATCAATTCTAACAGCTGCCTTTCGTATCAACTAAATGTTTTAATTTAGAACAGTTTACAGGGTTGGTGACCCGTCTCCCAGAGTGAAAAATTACACTTCAATATTTGAAAAAAACGGTGACATATAGAAAATAGATAGTAATTGGAAAAAGTCTTTATTTCTAGAATACAACTGAATTGAAAAAATTGTTGGAAGGTGAACAACCCCTTTAAGTAAAATATCGCTAGGCGGTAAAGGCAATAAAATATCCCATTTAAATATCATTGGTCACAAGCAATATTTTTGCACGGGTTGATACTGAAATAAGTTATGTTCATTGCATATTACAAATAAAGTGTGATATGCCTGTTGTACGGCAGTCTGACTTTGTATTGGCTGGTTGCCTGAGCTAACTCAGCGATTCAGTTACCTTGCATTGAGAAATAACAAAAGTATATAAAGAAATAACGAGTGTCATTTATTATGATAGGCACAAAAATACTTAAAGGAAAATTATACCCCCAAAATTAACACTTAAGCAACAGATAGTTCATATAATATTAAGTGGCATATTAAAGAATCTTACCAAACTGGAATATATATTTAAGTAAATCTTGGCCTTTTACATCTCTGGCCTTGAGCCACCATTTCATGATGGACTCTGTGCTGCCTCAGAGATCACCTGACCAGAAATACTTCAACTCTAACTGTAACAGGAAGAAGTGTGGAAGCAAAAGACACAACTCTGTCTGTTAATTGGCTCATGTGACCTAACATGTATGGTTTGTTGGTATGTTTGTGTGCACAGTGAATCTTACGATCCCAGGGGCTGCCCTTATTTTTTAAAATGGCAATTTTCTATTTATGATTACCCAATGGCACATACGACTAGAAAAGTATATTATTATAAAAATGGTTTATTTACATGAAGCAGGATTTTACATATGAGCTGTTTTATGCAATATCTTTTTATAGAGATCTACATTGTTTGGGGGGTATAGTTTTCCTTTAATCATTTGCACATGCATAAATGCTATTAACTAAGCAGTTTCTTGTTACTATCACCAATCACCAGTATCTTGTATGTATGGCAAGAGAGTACTGATAATAGAGACATGGCAGCAGAGGATTTGATTTAGGGGAACTATCGTGAAAATGAGAATTTAATATTAGCTTCAGCATACTAAAATAAGACACTTTCTAAATACACTCAATTAAAAATCATGTTCTGTTTCTGAAATAATCAAGTTTATATTCACTATTCCTCTCTCAGGATCTGTTTCTTCTCATTATGTCTTCATTTGGCAGTTAAGTGTCAGATGAATGATCCAATATATCTTATAGGGGGGCTCCTTTTACCTAGAAGATGTATTAGAGCTCACTCTTTTAAAATCACCAGAAATCCTGTCTTTCTACATGCATGATTTGTGCAAAAGGCAGTTATTTAGTTAGATTTTGTTTGTACTGGAATCAGTTTGAGTGAGCTCTAATGCATCTGCTAGGAAAGGGAGTCCCCCCCACTATAAGATATATTGGATCATTCATCTGACACCCAACTGCTGCATGAAGACAGAATGAAGAGAAACAGATGCTGAGAGAGGAATAGTGAATATAAACTTGATTATTTCATAAAAAATGCAGAATTTTTAACTGATTGTATTTAGAAAGATACTTCAGAATGAGAAAGTTTATATTAAAATTTCATTTTCACAATAGTTCCCCTTTAAATAAGCAGCGACTCATACGTCCATTATGGAAAGGTGTTTGTTGCGACCAATCGCCCTGTGTTACATTTTTGTCTAACTAACTATATTAGAAACATTTTTTATTTTGCACAGCCTATCTATTTACACAGTTTTTATTTTCACACTGAACTATTCCTTTAAGTTATGCTGTGGATGGTACATCATTGTTGACCTGTTCCATCGATTTCCGGTTTGGTATTTTAACTGCTCTCTGGTTACATTGGTACCAGATAGTGGTTTGAATGACATACTGCTAGGTGAGTGCAAGAGGGTCTAAACAAAAATATAGGGCATATAAAAATAATAATAACCTTAAAATCCTGAAAATCTAGCCTTATAATTAACTGCGCGGCTGCTACGAACACCGTAGCTAGTGTAGAAGTATAAAAGAGAAGAAAGTCCTATAAAAATAAATATTATTTTGCAAAGACTGATTCATCTACTCCTATGCAGGCCCAACCATAAAGACTATGTACACATATAGTCACCTCAGTGGCTGGGCACAGGAAAGATGGCAGTTCCTTTGATTCACTTTTTATTTTTTGGACATAGAGTGAAACAAGCTGAACTGGGAACATTACAAAAGGTGCTCTCACAGCTGACAAGTCAGCAAAACAACAGAGAAAACACAGACATTCTTTTAAGTCCCTTGCACTTCAGCTCGTCATGCAAAGCTAACTTTTCTGCATTGGTTTCTGTGTTAAGGGCATGGAGTATTGCTTAGTTCACTGTCTGTGCACCAAGGCTCATAACTAATCATATATGGTAGATCCATGTTATTTCTGTGGATGAAATTATTGGGTGAAATTATGGCCTTGAATCTGCGGTGCCTGTACCAGACTGCCAAACAGTAGTATTTATTATGTAGTAAAGGAGCACTAAGGTTGTAATGAATGACAGGGGCAGTAAAGTGTCATGGTGCCTCTCATAAAGAGTTACCCTTTCCCTAACATTCAGTATAGTTACCTGTGAAGCAATAAAATCTGTCTGTTACACTGTTTGTCTCAAACTAAGTCAAAAAAGAATCATTCAGATAATTTGCTGCAGCTCAGGCCAGCTGTAATGTTGCATGACAAACTAACTGGCCTAAGGGACGATCATTAGAACCGAGACATATTTCAGGTTTGCTGCTGTCTGGCCATATAGGTGTCTCCTCATACAGATGCACAGCCTTTCCAGCAAATCCCGCTGGTCATTTTATCCTCAAACCCATCGTGTTTCATTTTGTAATCTGCATAAACATCACATTTACATGTACACAATGGAAGCAGCATATGGAGACAAATCTGCACGTGGTTTCAGTATTCATTATTCCTCCAGTCAACTTTGTCTTTAGCTTAGCTCTACTGCTGTGAACATTCAGCATTCTCTCAGGTGACTGCTGGCTGGCAGCGGCTACTGGGATTTGTAGTATATATATTTTAGAGGACCTTCATTTTGATGGCATACAGTTCAGCAGAACACAGAATTACATTTTGCAAACAATATTGGCACAGGCTTATTGTGAGACAGAAAATATAATTGCGCTGCTCAATACATCATCTACATATTTTAAAGGAGATACAGGGAATGAAATGCCAGGTGGACAATGGACGAGCCACATATACCCAGTGAATATATTATGCCTAGTTCCTATTGCATATTTCTAGATTTACAGTAATGCTGAAAACACAAGATAAACAATGAAGTAAGTTCAATAATAACATACCTTTACTCTCCATAATGTTCTTGCTTCCACATCAGACAGCAGCTTCTATTACCTGTGCCGTCTCTACAACAGTACACCTTGTAAGACTCACCGCTTCTCTATATATACTGGGGATACGGTTCTACCACTGGGAATTGTACGAATGCCTCCATCTGGCTAAAAAATGTATTCCTGCAAATTGTATCTGTTCACACACCATATTGGCAACTGGCTTAACATTGATATCAGAGAGGGAGAGAAAAAAATGAGCCCCAGCAGTGGAGTGATCTTGTAGTTAATCCGGCTCTTCTGCTATAAGAAACCATTTCTTAAAACCTGCAAGACCAGAGTGAGAAATGCAGAAGTGACTAATAACCCAGGAAGTGTGCAGCAGCAGGGCAGGTGGACTCTTCCTAGGAACTCCCTACCTTGCCAAAAAATAATGTATTTAATAGCTAAAGGGGCTGAGTCAGGCACTAGCTCAGGTTACACAATACAGGAGAAAATACTAGTTAACCTCCAGCTATGTATATGTTTATATTGAGAGAGAGAGAGAGAGAGAGAGAGAGAGAGAGAGATACAAAGGGTGACACACTGCTTCCAGACACCAACCAGTTGTACATAATCTTCAAAAAGAACCAGCAACAATAGGACACTTTGAAAAGCAGAAAAATATATTTTAATAAAGCATGTATAGCCAAAGTGACTATCGATCCCATCCCAATTCAGACCTTATATACAGTACACAGCACTGCACATTAATAGCATTATTATTATTATCCTTATGCATTTTTGCTTGTTTGTTTTTTATAAAGATGCACTGTTACAAAGATGAAGCATCACATTTTAAGAGTAACAGGGGTAGGAGGCCTCTGTCCCATAATGTTTATGATCTGTACATATTCCTAATCTGGGCAGACTTTAGAGGACTGTAATAGCAATGGATGTCAGCAGCCTGTAAAGATGGCCATAGATGCACGGATTCGATTCGTATGATTTTCGGATCGTGTGTGGAGTGTCCCGATCAGACAGGTTAGAAAATTTCTGTCGGCTGCCGATCATATTTCTGCATGTATTGCCAATCAGACGATTTTCAGTGGGAGACTGTCACCAGCTTGCAGTAACGTAACTAGAGGGGGGCGGGCCCTGGTGCATGACTCGCAGCTCGGGCCCGCCCCCCTCTGTACGCGATTTTCGGCCCACATTTTAGTGGCCCGCGGGCTGCCGGGGGGCCGAGGGGCGCTCGCACCCCCTGCTCCCCCAGTAGTTCCGCCACTGCCAGCTCGTACGATTGATGTAGGGTGAGAACATCGGCTAATCTGTTCTTTTACTACTTTATTTGGTCTGAATGGTTAGTGGCAGGTCGGGAGATGAGGACGTACGATCGTTCGTCCGATATTGAGGTAATATCTTTGCGTCTATGGCCAGCTTTAGAAAGCAATTCCTCCTGCATTTTGCAAATTTCACAGAGATGCTATCCACCTGAAAAGAGAGCTATATTCTCTATGTATACAGCATATATGTGGCCTTTGCACCCCAAATGCCTTAAACTAAGGGTCAGACTGCACCCTACCCTTCCCTGTTACAACAAATACCTTATTGTCTATGTGCATGTAGTCTTGCATATACTCCACCCTGAATATAATAAACCTAGGCAAACCTAGTCTTGCCCAAGGCAGGTGGAATTGGAACTGAGAGGCCAGACAATAAGGGGCAGATCCCTAACAGACCTGTAGATGGGGAAGTATGGCAGTATATAGAGAAGGTATGCAGTATATAGTATCAGTGCAGAATAACCTAAAATAAATAATAATAACCTAAATAACCTCTCTAAACATCATATATCCATATTCATTCTCATTCCAATGACATTCACTATAGAATAACTGCTCTAAAGCAGAAGACATAATAATACGGATTTACCTAACTGTACTAATGTCACAAAGACTGCAATTATAAACCCATAAGCCCAAAATTGTATCTTGTGAGCCAAAAAGCACAGAATCCACTCTGCCTCTAGGACACTGCCCTCTAGTGAACAGCTGGAATGAAACAAGCCACAGCAGCAGAGTAAGAGTCAAACACAAATGGGGCATATTTAGCAAGTTGTGTAAAATTATTATGGAAAAAATGGTGTTCAGAGCTGTGCAAAATAAATGGCGTGATTTGGAGTCCACTGAATAGAGCTGAATGCAATATTTCTAAAAAGGCAATGGGGAAGCTGGTTTTACTCAGCATTTTCTGTGCTGATGTTTACAATGGAATCAATATAAAAACTAATTATTATGACATATTTTATGAGGCAATGCTTGGTATTCAGATGGCAATTTGTGATGTATTTCATAATTTTTATATACAACTTGGTAAATTGGCCCATTCAGAAACAATGACACGGTCACATTACTGGATCTGCCAAAAGGGGAGTCCTAAGGTTCAAAATGGCACCCATTACAGGAGTAAATCAGAGACTACAGGTATAGGATATTTAATTGGGGTTTTTCATTAGGTGATATAGGCTTTTTGTGCTCCTTTAACAACTGCATTTTGGTTATACTTTGAATGCTTTAAGACATATGCTGTGGTATACTTGGCACATATTATTATATATATTTATAGGGGATTTGGTTAACCATTCAATTAATAGCTAATCAATTTTACTGGAAATGCTGAGACTGTGTTGCTGATTACATTCTGTTGCAGCCCATGCTGTATTCCTTTCTGTTTGGTATTTGTAACTGTCCTACCTGCATATAACTATTCCTTTAATTATAATTCCACATATTTCTGTTGAATTTGCCATAAACACATCAGAAGGGCCAAATGCTCAAATCATGGCCTGACCTCAGTGTAAGCTCTTTTTATGCTGCACACAGAAAAGGGACCAGCCAAGCGTGTCCTCTACATGAAATTTAAGGTAAGAGAGGAGGACTACAATACAGCAGATACCCCCTGTCACCCAGGACCCCCCCCCCAGTAGGGTCTGCAGAAGTGATGAGCAAATCTGTCCAAATTTGCAAAATTGCTAAAAAAAATCAGCAAAACTACAAATAATTTGTGAAACGCATTCAAGTCAATAGGTGACTAATTATTTTTTTTTTTTTGCAGAAAAGGACTCTATTAATAAATAATCCAGTGGGGGAACAAGCATTTCACCAAACAAAAAAAGATGATTTTAAAAGTCCTGAAGTAAACATTATCCAGCAGCTGTTTGAGTCCAAAAGTACAGTGGACCCATGGTTTTGGTTGCCACCTTTTCTGGAAAAAATACAAACCTACCTATACCTTCATGTTTGTCCCTATTAATACCATTGGCATCAAGCAGCATGCAGGCCAGGCAGCAACCTTACCTATGGTATTTGAAAAATTTCTCTCCAAATGTCCCATATGTGCCTCGAGATTATTTGTTCCAGTTATGCCATGTATTCCGTATCACTGTAGCTGCAATAGTCTGCAATTTTGTATGTCAGGTGTGGGGGTGTCAGGTTTTCAGAGTCTGGAATAAGAAACACCCAACCTGAAAGCCTCTTAAAGGGATTCTTTCATAATTTTTATGATTTATTTCTAAATTAGACTGTTTACACTACAAATAATTCACTCTACAATATAAAATTTAATTCCTGAATCAGCAAGTGTATTTTTTTTTTAAGTTGTAATTGGTGTGTAGGCGCCATCTCAGGTCATTTTGCCTGGTCATGTGCTTTCCAAAAGAGCCAGAACTGCTTTCTGGCAGGCTGTTGTTTCTCCAACTCAATGTAACTGAATGTGTCTCAGTGGGACCTGGATTTAACTATTGAGTGTTGTTCTTAGATCTACCAGGCAGCTGTTATCTTGTGTTAGGGAGCTGCTATCTGGTTACCTTCCCATTGTTCTGTTGTTAGGCTGCTGTGGGGGAAATGGAGAGGGGTGATATCACTCCAACTTGCGGTGCAGCAGTAAAGAGTTTATCGGAGCACAAGTCACATGACTGGGGGCAGCTGGGAAACTGACAATATGTCTAGCCCCATGTCAGATTTCAAAATGAAATATAAAAAAAATTGTTTGCTCTTTTGAGAAATGGATTGCTGAATTATGCTGTAGCAGCACTATTAACTGATGTGTTTTGGAAAAAAAAATTCCCATGACAGTATCCCTTTAAGGATATCATTTGGTATAAATTCTGTCTTGCATACCCCTGAAAGCCCACCTTAAAAGTTACTTACAGCAAGATTTAGGTGAAACGCTTATATCCTAGATATTCTTAGGACTAAGCAGTGACATAACTAGATGTTACTGGGTCCCACAGCAATTACATTCTTGGGCCGCCCTGCAACCACGGGGACTGCTTGCCCCTGGGACTATGACTGAATGTTTAGCAGGGCCCTAAACATATGTTGGTCAGGGAATACATAGAAGCCCTATTTTATTTGCTCTTCTTTGCAAGTTTACTTCATCGCCTTTGAAGCTGCCCTTTAAAAATTCAGGGCAGCTTCAAAGTAATTGCCTTGAATGGAATAATTTTTCATACTGAGGACATCATTGGATGATGCATGTGCTGTATTTAAATAAAGAACAGAAACAAATCCAAAGGTAAGGAGAAGAAAAAGAGAAAGAAATCAACTTAATATGCCACAATCACAACTAAAAAAAATCCCAGACTTTTTCCTAAAGGAGAAAGTGGATATATAAAACCTTATATTGATGTACACATGAATCACTTGCTATATGCATGCCGTATAAACTAAAGCTAAATATAATTTGTCCCAGCATGCATCACTTAAACACTTAATAAAGCAGTACTGAAGTTTATAGAAACAATCCTCTTAAATTAACGCTGTTAAATAATTACCTTTCCTTATATTTACTGTTGAGAGATTAGCTTGGATTTCAGTACTTTGCCTCACTGTGACTCTTTAATACGACGTGCCTGCAAAAGTATTACAACCATTAGAAAGATTAGTTCAGCAAGATGGTCTAATGGAAAGGTATTGACAGCGCAATCCCTCAGCTGTTCTAAATACTCCCTGAAATCTTCTCTGCCAACCCATGGAAACACCTATCTGACTGTATGTGTCTAATCTACAAATGAATGAATATAATACAGACTTCACTAATGTCCCCAGTATGGCATCCTACTCCATTGACTCACAGTTTATGTTTTGATTTAATTATTTAACGTTTCTCATAAAGCAGCTTTTGTTATCACGTATTCCAAGTTTACCATATGTCCGCTACTATCGATTTATATAATATTCACATGCTCAGATATTTATGCCCCTCTTATATTTTCTATTTAAAGGAATGGTTCCCTTTTACATTAATGTTTAAGTATGTTATAGAATGGTTAATTCTAAGCAACTTTTCAAATTATCTGAATTTTTTAGTTTTGAAATGATTTGCATTCTTATACTGACTGTTTCCAGCTTTCAAATGGTTCCCATTTACATTAATGTTTAAGTATGTTATAGAATGGTTAATTCTAAGCAACTTTTCAAATTATCTGAATTTTTTAGTTTTGAAATGATTTGAATTCTTATACTGACCGTTTCCAGCTTTCAAATGGGGGTCACTGACCCCATCTAAAAAAAAAACTCTGTAATGCTACAACTTTATTGTTATTGCTACTTCTTATTACTTATTTTTCTATTCAGGCATTCTTCTATTCGCATCCCAGTCTCATTCAAATCAATGTGTGGTTCCTTGGGCAATTTGTAAAACCGGAGAGCTGCTGATTAAAAAAAAACACAAGTAATAAAAAATGAAAACCAATTGCCAATTGTCTCAGAATATCACTCTCTACAGCATACTAAAAGTTATTTTAAAACTGAACAACCCCTTTAAGATATGAAGATCCAAATTATGGAATGATCCTGAAAACCCCTGGTCCCAAGCATTCTGGATAATAGGTATGGACCTGTGACTTTCTAAAGAAGGGAAGATAAATCACACAAAACCTTTACTCGTCAGTTTCATGTAATAAATCTATATATTTTATTGATTGTATCTGTGGCCCCAATGAATTTTTTTTTTATCCGTAGGATTACTGGTGTTCCCAGGTATATTGGTCCTGTATGGATCAAGCTGTGATTGATTGAGATAGAACACTTACTGAGCCTGGAACGGCAGAATCATGATGGGTTAATTTTCTGCACAGATATAAATGATTACACAAAACAAATGTATTCTTTAACTGAGCATAAATAAACAGGCGTTCTTCCAAAGAATGGGATGGGCTGCATAGCTTACATACATAACTGTAACAAACCAAACGTAGAACTTGCCAGAGGTGTAATAAATAGGCTTTGCACAAAGAAAGAAAGAAAATGAAAGGCACTAGACTGGCAGGCTATTGTTTTCTGCTATGACTGTGAATCTTAATATTTGCATTCAGGCATGAATAGGAAGAAAGCAACAAATTTGTAAAATGTTTCACTGCAACACAAAACCTTTGAGAAAAGGGTAAAGGGTTTTACACTGATTTTATCTTCATGTACTTCCTACAGTAGAACTACATTTTGTTAAGAGACGAGGCACCAGATATTTAAAAGTTTTAAAAAACTCATGACTATCCCAAGATGTATCACTCCTTAAGAGAAGGTCAATGGGTCTCAAGGGGCAGCCAGATGTTATCAATGTGGTTTCTCCAGACAAATAAATGTAGTGCAGAATCAAGATGACTGCATGGAAAGCCTGTAATGCAATCTGACTCTGTAAACTGTACTACTACATAAATTGGGAAATAAGGCAATTCTGGCATCATATTTGGCTGATTTCTATCCCGTAAAGGTGGCAACAAGGAAGAGAAAAGGTAGAGATCTTTTGAATAGTATAGTAAGTGAAGATGTTGCCTGTTTGGGTTTGGAGAGAATGTAGGGGGTTGATGTAAACCCAAAATAACACTGGGGGGGCCTTAGAATGAGATAGGAAGACATGTTTCAATTGTGGATGTATAAGGTTCCTGGATCACTACTGCAGGAGGGTTTGAGCCCTAGGGAGGCCTCTGAAGAACCAAGCAGCAATGAACAGAGAGTGTACCAAAGACAGAGAACTTGAGTGTCTGTAGCAGGAGGCAGGATCCCCCTGAAGACGTGTGCAGAGGCTGGACCTTCTGTGGAAATAAACCCACCCATGAAAAGATGACTGATATAGTGAGTGAGTAAGAGGATCCATTGTAGCCTTATCCACATTTTTGCAAAGATTTCCATGTACAGTCTGGTTAGTGAAACTATAAGCTACTGCATGCTGGCAAGTTAGACTTCAAGATCAGTGTTTGGCAGCAGTAATCCTTGTATTAATAACCCTCTACTATGTATTATAATATTGGTTTATTGTGTGATGATTGTCCTAATGGGGCCTCCTGTAGATCTTTAGCTGGATGCTACTAGTTGGAGTTGTGCCATGTACCCATCCTCCCCTTGTTCTTCATGCTTTGCCCTGTACCAGAAAAGCAAGTGCCATATTAAAGTAAAATGTTATTGCTGGGCCCTCTAGTTTAAAAATATCTGCCAGCCACTGTACCTGTACATTTTTAATTCATACAAGTGGCTTTTTGCTAACCTATTAGCAATAGCTATAATGGTATGTATATGAGAATGGGTTCCATGCACAAATTAGTTCACTCTACTGGAAATCCTACACATGCTCTTCATAGACTGAGTCTTTAAAAGCTGGTGTCTCCCTGTTAATCTGCGCATAGTAGGTTTAATCTTCTTATCATTTCAAGAGACTTTTATGGACATTTCTGCCTAACGTGAATCCATTCCTGGATGGGTGTCCTCTGTGCTATTAAACAGAAAAGATATTACTGTGAGTATTGACAATTTTTGTTTGTAATAAAACATTATTTCTGTTAACTTGTTGGGACAGTAAATATGGAGATTAGAGATTAAGACTAGTGGTGCAACACAACCTGTCTTATGTGATTTCCAGTAGTGCATACCTGCCTTGTGTGTTCATACACTTAATTTTATACTGTAAAAAAATTACAAATCATACATACAGCAGAATCATTTGAATAATTCCTATAATTAAGTAGAATATTATAATGAATATTGATAATTCAGTTAAAGGCTCTGCAACGAACAGCACAAATGTGATAATGTGGTTACGGCAATTTCCAAGCATAATGATTTAACCAGAGAAAGGCAGGGGTTATTTTAGGAAAAATCATTCTGGTGCAAATGTATAATCCCTTGAAAATACAGACATTTTTGTTGTATATTGTTATGGCTGTGATCAATTCTCATAATCTGAGAAATAGTCTGAATACATTACACAATAGTCTTCCATATGTCAGCACCTTTACTTGGCAATAGTTTCCCTTTAATATAATTAAATCATCATGCTTGGGGAAAGTTGTGCTTATTTGTACAGAACAAATGTGCTGCTTCCCTGCATCATTATCAAAGAAGAGGGATTTGAGTCATCCTATTATTTATTAGTCAATGGACACAGATTTTGCTGAATTTCTGTTTGTACTTCTTTCTGTTCTCCTGCTCTGTCAACAAAATTGTACTTTCATCGTTCCATGTTCTCTCTAGGGAAATAATTTACTGCTTATATGTGAGCAATTAACCGTTTTTACAGGAAAGAGGTAAATGTATAATGTTCCTTAGTGCAATATTATTTACATGAATTCTGCCTCTGAATTAGCCAATACTGTTGCCACCAAGTTCAGGTGTTTGCTTATCACAGTTTGGAAAAATTGATACTGGGAGTTACTTTGCATCAAAATGAACACAGTTATCCCAAAGTACAATGCTACAAATTTGTCTTGTTATTAGCTGGTGTTATTTACTCAAGCATGAAAAGCTAAATTGCATTCTTTCAAGCCATCTGCATTATCTGCTATAAATCTTGTTACTTATTATCAATTAATTCAGTCATAGCACATTTATAAATATCATTGTTCCCTAAAAGAATCACTTGTTTTTGCTGCTTATGTTTAAAAAAATCTAAGACTAAGACTATAAAATTTCTGGCGTACAGTTCAGCCTGTTGTGTTAGAGAATAAGCCCCAATGTGTGCAGAAAGCATCATTTTTTGAAAGCCTTTTGGTAGTAAAAATGTATAAAATATATATAATCATATATCAGTGTCTTTATTTTCCCCCTGTTTAGACTAAGACTAGGAATATATGATGGTTTTTGAAAAGCCAGGAGCGAACAAGTGTTTTATACCATTACATCTATGTCTATAAAATTATTCATTGAGGTATATAGTGAGCAGGGGCTGTGGCTCTATACATGGGATGGGGGGTAGGGGACAGTGGGGCTCTGCTTATTCTGCCTATGTTTCTGCACAGGGTAGAAGGATCTTTGGAATGGCTCACTACAGGTATAGGATCCATCTGGAAACCCCTTATTCAGATAATTAATCTTTATTGGAGGCAAAATAATCCTATTGGGTTGATTTAATGTTTAAATGATCTTTTGGTAGATCTAAAGTACGGAGATCAAAATTATGGAACGATTCCTTATCCAGAAATGTTCTGGTGCCACACCTGTACTGACACTCTCCAAGTACTGACAAGACAGAATGGTTGAAACTGCCTTTAGAGATTTTTATTATATTATTTCAGCTAAACCCTGCCCAGGAGGGAACAAAAGGCTGGAGGAAAAGCTATTTGAACAGGGATATGTTTATAGCTTCTGGTGCCCTAGGTCATTACAGAAGACAGGTACAAACCTTTGAGAAATGTGTAATTGAAATAGTATGTCCACTCATTGTAGCCCCCAGACTGAGCTGAAACTAATTTAAAAAATATTCAGGCCTTCCAAGAGTATGTTAATAAAATCATGTATGTGCTTATGGAGGCTTATGGGGATTCCTTAAGGCCCAAATGATTCCCTTTTTTTTGGTTGTTTTCATTATATTATTTTAAAAATATCACATGAATAAAATGTCAGATTCAGGGAAGGAGCACTGATATTTCTGGGCTAGATGGTCTCTCAGACAAGACAAAATAAAGTAGGTGTGAGATCTGTTGCTCCTGGCAAAAAGGGTTCACTGAGGCTAAGACGCTCTAAGCAGGGATTATACTCTTCTTATCTGCACCAGATACTTAACAGTGGCAGCTTATCAGAAAAAGGTGCTGCTCCTGCTCGAGCACTCAGCAGATGGTGTCATGAATGTCACAGAATGCCACAGTGCCATTGGGTGTAAAACCATCTTTGCACCACACTTGCTTTGAGTGTAGGTAAGTTTCCACTGTTGTTACCACTTTTTCTTTCTACATATACTGTGTACAATTCAGGACCAGAGAAAATGAGTAAAAAAACATTTTTATTTATATAAAATTAAAAAATGTATATTTGCAGCTCCATCCATTGGGCAGATGGAAATACAAATATACATTTTTTAATTTTGTACAAATAAAAATATTTTTTATCTAATTTTCTCTGGTTCTTTGGATCAGTTTGAGTGGCCCTGCTTCTTCTTCACATCCTTTGCTGTACCACTCCCTAAAGCTGGGGATCTGGGGCTGGTGATCCCGGACCACGTTCACTATTTTGTGAGTCATTTACAATTTATTCTTGAGCATCGTGTTTCTCCCAACTATTGACATGAACATAAGAGGCCATTTTTCCTCTTCCAAATAACAAAAGAAAACAGTATGGAAGCAGCCAGTTTGACTCAATCTGCTCAATCTCAATCTCGAGCAAGCAGTTGTGCCACTCAAAAGTATAATAAGAATTCACCAGATCCATCATTTTTATATTTAGCCAAATAACAAATCTCCACAAATGATTTATTAAAAAATCTAATTAAAACCAAACCTTAAAAGTAAATATTAGCATCATCTGTTATTTAAAATTTGCCACTTTCACATGGCATGTGACTTTAAAATTCAAATTCTGTTTGACTGGCCAAATAAACGTGGAGAGAGTTAAACATGTGCCTTGCTTGTTGCCAATGCTCTAGACAAGAATTCAAGCCCTCCAGTTGGACCTACTCACCTCCTGACATGATGCAGTTTCATTGTATATAATATGCAAATGTTTAATCTAAAACATGCAGATGACATTTAGTCTAAAACATGCAGATGATCTAAGACATTGATATAATTGTAGAAATTAGTGCTTTTGAACTCTTTGACCAAAAGTGCCCCCTGCTTTTATGAGTTTATTCTGCAGACACTTGTGCTTTTCTGCAGTCAATACATCAAGAAATGTCCACTAGGTGTCAGCACTGTGCTGCATTTCAGCAAAGCTGAAAGTAATTCATGAGCAGCTACAGAGCACCAGGGCCCTTGACAAGATTAAATAATTTCATCCTCGTCAGATCAGACAGATGAACAAGAGTTAAAGAAAGATAAAACTAGGGGTAGTCAAGAAGAAATAGTATGTGCCAAAGCACCCCCTTCTGTTGCACCATAGGTACATGCTCTTCTTCACCCTGATTGTGGCCCTGAATAGGGGACAATCTTGGCTCTAACAGGATCTTTCATGAACCCAAGCCAAAGACAGTTCCTATGTGTTCTTTCTTATTTCCAGCATAAGACTATATACATTTGAAAACATTGAGTTTCTTTATCTAGGTGTCAGGTTCTACGGTGGGCCCCAGAAAGACCAACAATGAGTGTATTGCCAACTGTAAAGTAGTACTTATACAAACGGGATAGATAGACAGACTTAACATGTTTGATAGGTACAGTGGTTGAATTATTGATTCAGTAGTTAAACAGGTTAGGTACCAACAGCCTGTGAATCAGCCAGTCATACATTATTATGATCTGGCAACCTGCATACCTCCCAATATTTGGAAACAGAAAGCGGGACAAAAAAGTTGGCGCGAAGCGTGGCAAATTTTTTTGACCATGCCCATTTTGTGGCCACTCCCCCTAATTACCATGTTCATTTTACAAAATTTGACAGGTTATGAAAAGTTTGAACATATTTATGTGGGGTTTTTTTTTCAGTTCTTACAGTTTTGCTAGTGAAGGTGAATTGCCCTTTAAGCTGTGAGTCTAACTTTTACCAAGGGACCTGTTATAGAAATTGTTACAAAAGTATCTAATCTTCTGCTGTGGCTGTTCTGGGCTCTCTGCCAAAAGCCAATTAAGTTAGAAACTTTGTTTCTTTTTATGGCTGTTCCTTACAAACGAGGGGCTGCGGGTTGAGCTGTCAAAAGAGGGACTGTCCCTCTAAAAACGGGCAGTTGGGAGGTTTGAACCTAGCCACTCCTATCCACCTCCTCAGCTTATTGGCCTGACATATTCTTTTTTTTTCTTAAATATATATTACAATTGCTTACCTGTGTGCCACTGAGCCCCCTCAACCTCCTGCCCCCTCTAGGCCAGGATGTCCCTCCTTTATATTTACACTGGGCCACAACTAGGAGTAGGCAGAAGACGCACCTGCCTAGGGCACAACGGTAGGTACCTACTAAAGTGTCTTCTGCCTATCCCAAGTTCGCTGCCCTCCCCTCTGCCGCTCTGGACTCCCTCCCCTGTGCTCCCCTCAGCTACTGCGTATAAACGTTGCGGTTGGCACCGCGGGGGGTTCGGCTGGATTTCTAGGGCACCTTGTCAGCTTGGCCCGGCCCTGATACTGTGCACAGAAAAGAGCCCAAAATTGCACTGCATACTTTAGGTGAGGCCTTACCAGGGATCTATACAGAGCGGGACTGGTACCAGAGACACTTGTTGTGCCCCCAGACTAATATACTGAATATACAGCATGAGTTCTGGTGGCTACAGCATGTGTGTACATATGACACATATACAAGAGTAAAAGACACACATGTGTACACGTATAACTGGTAGAGAACTGTAAGTGACGAACTCCCCTTATATTATTGATAATTCCAATGCAATAATAACCTGTCTGTTACTGGGTGGACCCAACTGAATCCTAGATTCTTGTTTCATTTTCTGATGTATAAGGTACAAGATGTAAAGCAAAATGTCTTCATAACATTCTATCAAGTCTATTCTTATGTTTATATTATAGAGGCAGTTTGATCCGAATACGTTTGGCATTCCTGTTGCTGTGGTACCAGATTGAGCATTCCCATATTGCTGTGGTATGACCCCTCGTGATCACCTGCAGAAAATGTCAATAATTGGAGAGCAAACAAATGTAGAAGGGGAAACACCTGTACCAGCTCACAGGATGCATGTCCACTGCAGGTAAATAAGTCTGCCCTATTTCCTTATGTAAGAGTGTAGTGTAAGGTTCTCGGAGTACCATCTGTTTCAGATTTGGACTGGGCGTGTGTCATCCTTCATTCGGTCACTCTGTATTGGCCTCCAAGAAGCAAAACACCATAATTTGCTGTGACTCAGAAATCCAGGGTCTGGATGGAGACGGAAAAGTTGATTACTCCATTCCTTCTAAACACTTGGCTTTCACTGGCAAGACGAAAGGAAAAACATTCAGTATATAATAAATTAATAAATGTTCCTGCTCTAGCCCATTCACATTGCCTAAGTTATTTCACTACCAGCTAGGCTGTGCATTCAAGCACAACTCACGAGGCCTGAAAGGACAGCCAGTGCAGCCATTGTCTATGTCAGAAGAGCAGATATGTTATTGCTAGAAGTTTGACAATCTAGATTTAATTGAGGTCAGCACAGTCATTTAGTAACATGAGCAATATTAATATTAACAGCTATCCAGCAATTCTTAGCAACCAATTAACAGTTGTAGATGCAGCACAAACCCACTTAATATATATATATATATATATATAATATATATATATATATATTAATATATATATATATATATATATATATATAGATATATATATATAGATATATAGATATATATATATATAATACACAAACTGTAGATGTATTGTCTGTGCAGGATGGTAAAATCTGATTCTAACCATATAACAATAATTTCTACCAATATTTTGTTTCACATATAAACATAGAAATTTTGGTTGAAAAAGATAAACGTCCATACCTTCAAGCTTTGGTCTAAGTGAAAACTGCTAATTGAGCCTAAAGAAGGCAACATTTCCATCTGAAGCTTTTGTTTCAAGTGGTAAAAAAAATTCCTGACTCAAAAAGGCAATTGGATCAGAACTTGAATCTCCTTTGTGTTAAAATAGTCAAAAGTAACCAGTCTTGTTTCTTTCTATACAGAATTGCGTCAAAGGCAAGAGATAATGATGAGAAACCAGATGATGGCAAGCAACCCCCAAGTTGTGGTACCTACCCAACAGAGAATGCCCTTGTTACAGTCCCAGTTTGAGCACCGTATGCTAGAGAGGTAGTAAGCACTGCTACACATTTTTTGCATTTTTTGAAATTGTATAAGCCAATCAAGAGGGCGGCAGAAAAGTGAAGGGTGTATAAGGATAAACGATGCCCCTTACCAAGGCAATCTTATGTCATGGGAGGTTTTGTTTTTTTGTCTTACGGCAGATTTTGATGTGTATTTAAAACTCTAAGCCAATGGATTTTATGAACGTGAAAAAAATGCCTATGAAAAAACTCAGCTTATTGTTTGGCAGCCCAAGCAAGCACTCTGATGTTCATGTTTGAAACGCCACTAGAGAGACACAGTCTGTGACAATGATTATAGGCAACAATCATCAGTGTCAGCCAGCAGTTAACGTAATATATTGGGGATATGTAATGAGCAATGGATAGGGAACAGTCAGCACTCCAGTTTGTGTATCTGCACTGCTAAGCATCTGTTTAACTTCTAAAGGATGATCAGAGTTGTAGATTTGTAATAACTGGAGTTTTCAGTTTCTTAAAATATATGTATATATTGTTAACCAGTATAAGAGGAAACAAGCAGCACATTATCTTAATGTCAATGTGAAATGGACAGAGGGCTGTGTGTAGATTGTAAATATGTATCATCCTGTCTTTTATGTTTACATGCCTCATGCTACACACATAGCATTGCCTTCATACCAAAACTGATATTTTAACTCTCACATAAGGAATTATGAATGGGGACATGCAAATCACTCCCTATGGCCAACTATGTATCCAGAACCGCTAGTTTTATAGCACAGATACAGCCTAATAGTTCAGAGACACATATCCCAACTTGCAGACAGCCTGTTTTATCTTGTTAGATTTCCATCAGTGCAAGATATTGGAACATGGCTTCTGAGTGACTAGGATTTGTAGAGTAGCGAAGCAGAGAACTGACATGGTTAGGGTGAGATGGGCTAAAAGGAGCCAAAAAGCCCTTCACTTACAAGACATGCAGCGTAAAGCTTTCTGAAAACAGAAGGTATTTATATGCCTCATGCTACACACATAGCACTGCCTACATACCAACAATTAAGCTTTGATACATTAGTGCATTTTATTATATAAATAATAAATGTAATATAATTGTGTCTGTTACCCCTGATTGTTAGAGACTTGTTGCCATCTGGAGACCTAATCCTTCCCAATGACACAAGGCAACTACATGTGGCATCTCAATTTGGTCACTCGCTCCTGCACATCCAGGCTTACTCTCCAACAGAGTCTTTTCAAGTCCAGGTAATGCCAAGGGCCTCATTGTTTGTAATCATATACAAATATATATCATTGAGAAGTACCATGACCATAATAACTTTAATTTAGGACAAAATATTAGATGTTAAAAAGGAGGTTAAAAATGACCTCACTCTCTTGCATCAATACCTGCCACCGTTTCTTCTGCTTCCTTATAGAACAAATCTCTCCACTACATCTATTCATAATGTGATATCTCCTAGGTCATTATAGACTTGTATCTTCTGCTGCTGGTAGACTAAAAGCAATATCTCTTTTCTTCACATTCCCAATATATTTCTAAAATTTGTTTTCAAGGTACAGTGTTCTGCAAACAGACCCTATGGATTTTGCGGCTAGGAGACAGGAACTGTTGCAGAAACATAATATGAATAGGTAAGTTGACTTCCTTCCTAAGCAAGGGTATGTCTATCTGCTTTCTGTTAAATTTTCTGACGCTTTCCCTAGTTGCCCCATTCTAAGCCCCTGTTTTGTTCTGTTAGCCAATTCTGATCAATTTCTGAAGAAACGTGTTGCCCTGCATAAGCAGTAGGTGTTTGGGTTGTAGGAGAATGCTAGGAATCAGTGCCCACTAAAGATAACGTGTCTGTGTTTAGCTCATCTGAGTGTAAGATGAACCTAAGATAATTAAATAGCAGTTATAGTTATACTATGTAGTTTCCATCTTCTATGGATAGGGTACATTATGAGACCACAGGGTAATAGTGATACTTGATACCAATGTTGTTAACAGGGAAGAAAAATTACAGAAATTGAGATCAGTGGCTTTACCCATGGATATGGCAGGTTTGAGTATAATTGTGTAATACATATAGATGATAGGCTTTATTGTATGTTCATACATGATGAAAGCACCACATACTCTAACTCCCTTTACTGATGTCACAAGGTACTGTATATGCCTGTAGTTAATTAAACATATAAGGCTGAGATGATTGTTTTTTTAATTAAAAAAAAATACTAAAATATTGCTTTTCTCGCTTTATACACTGTTTTATATTAAAAAGTCATCAGTTTTATTATTAAATTGCTTTAAAGCACAACAAAAGCATTGAAGAACAGAATTCCAGAGGACCCTTATTACCGTGTTTTTTTTCATACATATACTGTTAACTGAAATTTTCTATTTGAATATGTAGTTTATGCAGAACTCTCACTTTGTGTTTTGCTTTTGCAAATATTGAATTCCATTGTACAAGATCACACTGTTTTTAGCTGGTTTTAACCATGAAACAGTAAATATGTGTATGTAGATTTTTCCACTGGCCTCCTCAAAAGAAGCCGTTTCAAAAAATGAAACTTCAGTTTGTGAGTAAAGAGACATTAGGGTTCATTTACTATGGGTGGGGTGCAAGTGCTTAATTGCTACAGGGTGACAGCTTGACCCCCCTTAAATGAGAACTAAAGCTTAACTAAAGAAGTAGGCTAGAAAGTTGTTCATTATGATTTGGGTTTCTGTACCAGCCCAAGGCAACCACAACCCTTTAGCAGGGAAGATCCGTGTCTCCAAAGATGCCCTAGTAGCTCCCCATCTTCTTTTCTGCTGATTCACTGCACATGCTCTGTGCTGCTGTCACTTATTGAGCTTAGGGACCCACTCACAATATACATTACACATAGAATATAAATGTCACAGTATAAAGCTGATTAGTAATTTAATACAGATAATTACTACATGGCAGCACATAAACCAGTACAATTAGCATCAGAATTGAATAATCAGCACTGTAGCATCAGCTTATATTACAGGACAACCTCATTTTCCACTTGATCATTGCGATGACCCCTAAGCTTGGATTCTCAACAGCTGTTCAGAGCCCACTGAGCATGTGAGTGTCACAAACACTTTCCAAGATGGTGACCCCCGGTGACAAGTTTGAAGTCCTGGATCATTGCTGCTATTGAGAAACTGAAAACTTTAGGCTGGTGCGATAAGTTCAGTATATAAAATTTGCCCAATTTTTAGCCTTGTTTATTTTTAGGGTTTAGTTCACCTTTAAAGCTCATACTCTTAGAACTTGCCTAGCTGCTCCTAGCTGGTGCTTCTAGGCAATGCACTTGGTCCGGGTTTTTTTCATTGTATTTGATTTCATGCTCCAGAATATTCAGACATCCTTAAGGCGAGGGCTGGATACTAGGGCTGGATACTAGGGGTAGGCAGAAGAGGCACATGTCTAGGGAGTAGCGCTGGGGGGTGCTAGTTACATACCTCTTGCCTGCATACCCCTATAAATCCCTCCAGTACTGCCTGCCTCCTCACTGCTTCCCTGATGTTCCCTTATCTCTCCACCCTCATCCCCACCCACCACTGCGTCTGTTTTGCCTCTTCTGCTGGATCATGCACCTCTTGTTGTTGTTGTTGTTGAGGTTACTCTGGAAGCTACCACCACACTAAAAATTATTGTAATTCAATGGTTCCCCCAGCTTCAATAAGTGCAGAAGATTTGCCTTAAAAATCACATGCTAATGGTGTTAAATAGAGAGTGATCCACAACTTGCCTGATTTTTGAACTAACACATGCTGAAATAAATTTGTTTTTGACACATCAGGCACAAGCAGCGATAGGTGCAACTATCAGTTCAGCAGTATATATGCTGGAATTGTGTGAAATAACACATCATCATGGATACATTTGTGTCTGAAAACTGCACACTGCCCTGCCATTCATAAATAACCCTTCTTTGTATATTCTGGCAAAAACATTTTCCCATCTATTCACATTTTGGTTTAGTGTATTCAGTGTAATTTTATGTAGAAAGTGTTCTTCATTTTCGAAAATTATGCAGAATTTGCAGACTAAGCACAGATATAATTATGTACCCATTGTAGATTGCAACTCCACTGGGGACAGGGACTTGATTCAGATATTCGTGGTTTATCAGCGTGACAGTTCATGGATGAGATTAAATTCACAGAGAAACATTTTTCCCCAATTCAGTTCCAGTTTTTTTTCCCATAGACTTCAACAGAGTTTAAACAGTAAGACACATTTTTCTGAATTGAATTGTACCTCAAATTGAATAACATCCATGAGTTTTCATGTCATAAACCTTTTTCTTACTTAATTGAATCTGACCAATTATATGTAACATTCTGGGCAATGTTAGAGCAATTTTAAACAATAATTATAAATTATGATTCATGTCTGCTAGATTCACATGCTCGGACTTTTCATGTATCTAATATTGTTTTAAGGCCCAGATCCAGTTTTATATGTAGAACCCCAAAAACTTGTTTTAGATGATCATGCTCTTTCAAATAATTTGCTCTTAATCAATAATTTGCCCTGAGAAATGTAATTATTTTTTCATCAGAATGGAACTGGAAATGAATACCATGTATCCGCCCAGAGAGATTGATAAATCACAACGGAAAGGCTTGCTGATTTTGATGCACCATTTCTTTTCCATGGGATTTCAATCAAATCCAATGGCAGTCAGAGGAAGGCAGATGGTTCCAGAAGGTCACCTTCCTTCTGATGTGTTTGTACATCGAAATGCCTTTGAGAGTCTACATGGACATGCAATGTTAAAAACTGCCAGCCCATACCCTTCCATGAGCAATCTACAGAGAGAACGAGCTCGCAGGCCAGGCAGAAGAGCTGCCAATCAAAAGGCCATAGACAACCATATAAGTGTTTCCAAAATACAAGCAGATAATAAGCCACCTTCCCCACCTGTCCCTACTGATGAAGAGAAGGATGAGAAGAAAGAGGAAGAAACTGAGACCATTTCCAAATTCGATCAGGTAAAGACAGAACTACAGTCTGCCTTAGATAAGAGTACTTCTGAATTGCAAGATCCTCAAAAGAAGAGAAACCAGAATACTCCAAGAGAAATAGTGAATGGCAGGAGTGAGATGGACAAGGGACGGAACAATCCTGGAATAGCTTTTGAGGATAGATATATCTACCAGCCTCCTGTCCACCTCTCATCTGCTCCATATAGTTTTCCAGTTGCCATGAACTCACCGCTGCTACCAGGTAAGTGGACAGAAACCTTATAGATGTTTACCTTTAATTAACCCCTTCACTTGCTTGTTCCTCTTCACTGCTCACTTAAGGCTGACTTGTATACATGAACTTTACCTTGAGCCATCAGCATCATGTTAATTTTATGCCACAGCATGTGAAGTTCTTCCATTGCACTTGTTTGCTAATTGAATCCTTTTTGTATTGTTTCTAAAGGCCCCCAAAAGTCTCTTTTTAACTAGAGAAGATTTTACCGTCGATGGAAGACATTCGCAAATGGGACTCTGCAGGATGTGTAGTAACTTCATTCTCAAATCTTCCAGGTTGTTCTAGTTATGCACAGGTAAATGCTACCAACTAAAATGTTGTTGGTATATTAGTTGTAGATTATTTAATATAGCCCAGCACTGGGAACGAAATAGGTTTTTAAGTTAAAACATATTTTTTCTCATAAGCTCCTACTATTTTTTAGGTCTTTAAAGATCATGATATTGATGGATCAACATTACCACTGCTCACAGAAGAACATCTTCCTAGGACACCAATTGGGACTTAAACTTGGACGGAAGCACTTAAAATTCGGGTCCTCGGTATCATACCTACCCCACATTTGGGTTCACACAAAACAGGACATTCATACGGTCCTAAAAATTTGAAGGTGGATAATCGGCAAGTAGTAATCGGCCAAAACCAGGAGTCAGCAAAAAAGTGGTTATTGAGTATTGCATAAGGCAGGTAGTTCCATGTAGTTTATTGGTGATTTAGCAGGTTGTCTCAAGTTTAACCTGCAGATCGGAAAAGGTTCATGACGGACTTCCGCACAACAGGGTGACAGGCAGGTTCCGGTTGAGTTGTTCCTTAGCATTCTCCCTGCCTGTGATCTTCCTGTGCTGACTGTCTTCCTCAGCAGCATCTACTTTTAGGCGTATGTCCTGCCCCGCCCCACCCCATTTTCAGGATGTCAGAGATTGGGTGAACACTTGGGATAAGATTATATAAAATCGATTGTTGGCAGCGTTGTAAACTGCTTGTGAATTCCAGGGCCAGAAATCTACCTCAGTGGCATGGCTAAGGTAGATCAGTTGGTCGAGGTGTATGAGCCTGGCAGCTGCATTTATTTATGGACTGGAGTGGTGACATGATAAACGTATGTGTAATACATTTATTTAAACATGCCATACAACATGCCTTTACAGCTGTTCTGTTGGTATGTATTCTTTCATATGGAACCAGATTCTCACCAATTTTCCTATAGAACAGCTTCCACATCTATGCACATAACTTAATAGGTGCAGGAACGTATAAAGACTTGGTATGCCCCAACCTTGGACAACCAGAATATAGAATATTAGCATTAAAGTTAATAAAAGTAAGTGCATAATGTATATGGAAATCTGCTATTGTAACCCATTATGCCCGTATTTCAGCATTTTATGGATAGTTAATGTTTGATCAAACGTATTATTTTCCACCAAAATGTTCTGCATCTGTTTTGTTTTGGAGCCACAAATTAAGACCCTTGATTTGTTACTGATGCAGTTGCCCTTAGTATGTATTTACAATAACTTGCTGTGGCAGGAATCTTAATGACGATGGATTGAACCAGCCATAAAAATAGACTACCCAAAGATACAATTTTTAAAAGACTGTAATGAATCTGGTCCCCAAAAAGAAAAAGGTTAGAGAGAATCTGGCCTTCGTAGAAATTGATCGGCCAAGAAGATGTCTCAATGGTCTAGTTTGCCAGTGAGCTATGGAATAGATTTTAACCCTACACAGGAAGCCAATATGATAATATTGACTTAGGAGAAGGTTTAGCAGATCAATTAAAGAGAAAAAGATGGTAATATAGTTATTAACACTAGGGATTTATCATTTAAAGATCTCCTGCCGTTTAGGCAAAAATTTTTCATAATGCCCAAGCCTGCAAATTGACCAGACCTAATTCCATCGCACTGCACCAGTGGCAACCTGATCATTCATCTGAAAGTTGTGTCAACACTTTCCTTGCGTTAACCACGGTGACATTGGTTGTCCGAGTCTGACCCGCCAGGCGCAAGACGTCACTAAGCTTGCTGAAATAATAATGCCAGAAAATAAAGAGAAATCCATGTGATTATCAATAGGACAAAGCTGATTTCCATCTGAACTTATTAAAAAGCTGACCAATTACTTTTAAAATTAAATGGAAGGATTTGGTACTTTTTAAGCTGTTCAGGTATTCACTTTAAATGTGACTGTAACTGGAATACTATCTCCACCAATCAAATGTTGTCTTGTGAAGCACATTATTAAGCATTAATTTCTATGATATAAATTAAATATGTTAATAAAATATTTAATATAACAATAGGAATTTGTACTTTCTGTCTGCTACATGCTTGCACCACAAAAATAGAAATATCTATGAAACAGCTTCCTCTACTCTTTGCCAACATTCTTTGTTCTTAATTACACGCCATGCAGAATCTTTATTTCAAGCACTATCCTCTTCTCCAGTCCCTATCCATAAACAGCAGACCAACAGTGGGTCAAATCCAGCTTGTTCCAAAGGGGCATTTTTAGACTTGGCATGAGAGAAGTACATCCAGTCATGAAGGAATTTTCCAGCAAAATATTTGTCATAGCCTTGATTGTCCATCCCTTACAGGATGAGTCCCATGTTTGCCAATAAGTCACAATGATCATGGATGATGTTTATAACATATAGTTAAATATAGGCATATATTACATTTATTCAGTATTTAAAGGCTGCATTTGTGTGTCACCAGCACTTGCTGCCACCTCTTCTGCTACAACAAAGGTTAACATTTTATAGGTGTGTAGAGAGCCCATGAATGATCTTTATTAAATATTCATATATTTTTGTTTAGCAACTCTCTGCCAGCTAAATATACTGTGAAAAAACAGCCCCATTTGGCCATTGGCAGTACAGTAAAGGGGATTAGCTTAGTATAAATAAAGTGGATAGATATATACACACGGAACATTCTTGCAAATAATGGTACATTCTGGCTGCTATGACCAATAACAGATCATATAATATCATTATACAATGAGGGAAAGAAGAAGTCACACCAAAAATGAGAAGCAGTGGGAACTTTAGCCCCATGTACAATAAATACAGTGAGAGGCAGTGGGCTAAATACATTAAACACAATGCGAGGCAATGAATTCTGACACCCCAGACCACCTTACCCTTCCTAAAAGCAGGTTTCCTGAAGGCTGGAAAAAAGATTTCAGCATTGTTTGCATTGCTAAAAGTGCTCCATTGCCTTGTGGTAGACATGAGAACAACACCCAGGCAAGGAGAAACCCTGCTTTGCTATTGCATGACCTGGGGTCGTACTGAAGTACAATGGGAAGGGGAGACCATTAGCTTATCATAAAGCAGTTCTATTGTGCAGCACTGGCTCCTTCTCAAAGCTCAGAATCAGGGTCAGTGCACTGAGATGGCTGCCTACACATCAATATTACAGCTAAAAAATAATACATAATTTGTTGGTTGAAGAAAAACATTTTAAGCAGTAGAGTGAATTTTTGTATTATTAACAGTTTAATTTAGAAATAATAACTACACCATAAAAATCATGGACAGAATTCCTTTAATATACTTAACCCTGAATTTTATCTGGTTGAATAATCACTCCAGCAAACAGGCAGCAAATTGGATATCATTTTGGGTTGCTGGATTCAGTGACCCCAGCAACACAATGACATTTTGACTACAAGTTGGGAATAGGGAGAAACTGAAGGTAACCAGTTATCAAAGTAAACACTAAAGAAATAATGGAAAACCAGCTTATCGCAAACATGTATAAGGGTGGATGCACATCAGGTCAAATTGCAACCCACCTAACCTGAAAAACTCCACCTCACAATAGCCGTTTGACATCTTCTCTTCTTCTTAAACCAGAATGCTTCTGTTCAGTTTAACATGTATCTTTAGAGCTATAGCACTCACGGAAGCTTTTAAGTAGCCAAGCTAATTGCTCGACGGCTACAAATGCCAGAAAATACCCTGCTATACGACAATAACTGAGAATTATTTATCACATCTGTGTCATTTGAAAAATTCAATACAGAATTACCATAAAGAATTTTGTTATTCCAAACAATGTAATCTGTATTTGCTACTGCACAATTATATGGCCCTACAGCCCTATGAAAATTTGAGTAGGAGCTCTCATGTCTACATAGTAGCTTATCTATATAAACTAATTAATGATTCTGTAACAAACAAACATGTTCTTACCAGTGCAGGGTCACAGTATTTTATTGCTTACAAACCCCTTGTGTTTTGGCCGTTACTGGCCCTTTTTGTTACATTATCAGATGCAAGTATGCAGTGAAAGGAAATAATTTATAGCAAATTGCAGTACCAGTGAAATATACATTGAATGCTATATAAAGTGCACATCAGAAAATGTCATTTATTTTCCTAGAATATCCTTGCTGATTCCAGTTTCGTAGGGAAAACAACCAGGGAGTTAAGGGAGTGAATAAATAAACATGCAAGGAATATTAAAGTTGGAGTAGTGACCCATAGTGTGGTCCAAGCATTTTAAAGAAGAGTGTAAGAAGAACCTGCAGGGATTGAAATTTTGGGTTATTGAAATTCTTGGGAAAAAATTGGAGAGGGGGGACCTAATGCAAAGGCAAAGTAAATGGATATATGCAATGTTCAGACCTTAGACCATGGGCCCACTTTCCAAAATATTATTCCTCCTCTCCTCACTTCACTTCTTTATTCTCCTAGTCTTAAATATCTACTTAATATACTTTATTCTTCCATTATTAAGCCTCTTTTTTACCATAAAAGGGGAATGTCTGTGAAATAGGCCACAAGTTTGAAGCATTAGGGCCCACTGACCACCTGAGCCCACCAGGAGTTTTCCTGTTATCCCGGTGGGACAGGTCCGACACTGGATATATGAACATGCAGACTTTTATTCCCCTAGATTTGAACCAGTAATGGAACAGGCTATGCCTTCGCAAGAGTGCCTCAAGGGGGTGCATACCCTGGTGCGGTTGCCACCCTTTCCACCACTGGTAGTTCCGCCACTGGTTTGAACATTGATATTCATTTGAAAGTATTTTTATAGGACTATTTAGTATGGATTTTAGGATTGGTATAATGTTATATTTGTATAAGGTATTTATGTATTTATTTAATTCATTGATTGGATGATGAACCCTGCGCTTTAAAGGCCAAATTCCAAGTACTTTTGCAGTATAAACAGCCTTTTTAAACTGGTGCCCATATGGAATTTATTGGGGGTGAAGTCACAAAGATCATTTACACTATCAGGAAATCCACCTCTGAAGAAGCCTGTCCTCAGAGAAACCCATCAGGTGTGACATTCACTTACAGTTATAGCTGTGAGTGATTGCACAGGTGAAACACATGGAAGAGGGAGAATCAATCTCTTTGTATTGCAAAGGTCCACCTCCATAATCTGCACCATAACACTGGAGAAAGTGATTTTTTGATTTGATATTGCACTGAAAGTGCAATAAGTTTTAAAACCTTTTTAAAAATAAAGGCTTAATTAACACTATGGGCACGGTTTAATGTTTTTATATAAAAAAGAAATACTCTGGAGTTGATACTGATATGTTGTTTTGAAATCAGGAATCTTGTAAATTGCTAATCCCACCAGAGAGTGGAGAAGCCACATGCTAAATTTTATTGTTTGAAGAAAATACCATTGCACCTTGCTTTGATTCATTCTACCTTTTGATGAAAGCACTGTAAGCACCTTACTTAACTGAATTATCATTTTATTTTGGAGATAGCACCTTTGTAAAAATCACTATAACATTTTTAGAACACACAAGAAAAATCTGTACATAGACACACACAGATTTGTGCTGCAACACCCTGGTGACTGCACTGAATATTTTGAGAATAAATTTACCAGCCAGTGGAGGGGTGACAAAGGGAGCGGCCTGTGATTTTCACTCCGCCTCCAGGAGGATCGGGCAGAGGAAATATGAAGCAAAAGGGTATGTTTAGAGTAGATTCTTGAGCAGATGGGGGCAGCCAGGAGCTGAACTTACTTGTATTTATTAATTTACCGGCTAATTACATTTGCCGGTAAATTTGTAATACCGGCCCCGGCCCTTGGCCTGTAAAATACAGCACCAAACAGCAGATTGAAGTAGCTTTATCAAATGTTCCCCAGTTGCATGAAACCAATCTGTTGGTATACATTTTAAAACAGAATATAATTGATTCTAAAATATGCAACTGAGGGAAAATATACACATATAAATATAAAACCCTATACAGAGCGTTAGCTTTCATTTATTTTCCCTGACACATGGAGATATCAGGAAACACTTCACAACCAAAACATTCCTTTTTGGCAAACCTAATTTATATATATTGAGGCTCATGACTATGATTAGTGTGTGTGATGTGGTAATACTAAGGCTACTACAATCAGAAAAAAAAAAGCAACTGTTTTGTTGGCTAAGGCAGGTTTACTGCACTGCAGCGAATGTGCTGAGTATTAGTAAATATAAAAGTATATCAAATAAAAGCTTGCCAGTACAATTTATGGAAAGATCCCTATCTGGAAAGCCCCAGTACCAGCAGATAATTCAGTTGAAATAGATCCCATACCATGTGGCATGAATTATTCTTTATATTCTATAGTCCGTCCGGACAAACAATCGCCAGACCCAACGTGCAGTCCACTCACATCTACTTTGCACTCCTTCACCCTGCAACTCTAGATGAAGTTAGCAAACTTCTAGCCAGCTCAAAACCCACCACCTGCTCCCGTTGACCCCATACCCTCTCGCCTTCTCCACCCCAATCTCTGGATACACTCTCTCCCTGCCACTTACCCACCTATTCAATCTTTCAATCTCTACTGTACCTTTCCCATCACTATACAAACAAGCACTAATCACTCCTATCCTCAAAAAACCTTCCCTTGATCCCAGCTCTCCACTAACTATCGACCCGGTCTCCCTTCTTCCATTCGCATCCAAATTACTAAGAAAGGCTGTTTACAAACGCCTGATCCAGCATCTCACTCACAACTCCCTCCTCGACCCCTTGCAATCTGGCTTCCGCCCATCACACTCGACTGAAACTGCACTCACCAAAGTAACCAATATCTTCTATTGGCAAAGTCTAAAAGGTCATTATTCCATTCTAATCCTTCTAGATCTCTCTGCAGCCTCTGACACAGTTGACCACACACTCCTCCTTGACATTCTACACTCATCTGGCATTCGGGACACTGCTCTTTCATGGTTACATCTTATCTGTCTGACCGTTTCTTTTAAAGTTTCCTTCTCTAACTCTACTTCTACTACTTTCCCACTCTCTGTCGGAGTTCCTCAAGGCTCTGTTTCTTGGCCCCCCTGCTGTTCGTCGCTCTACACAACTTCACTAGGAAAACTCATTCAGTCATTTGGACTTCAGTATCACCTTTATGCTGATGACACCCAACTCTACTTGTCTACTCCTGATCGTTTCTAATTCTGTCCTTTCCTCTGCTGTCTCCTCCTGGATGTCACAGCGCCACCTGAAACTGACCTTTCTAAAACAGAACTCATTATATTTTCCTCCTAGATCTTCCCCTGTCCCTCAGATATCATCACCGTAAACAACAACACCTTTCATTCCCACCACACAGGCACGCTGCCTAGGAGTCATCTTAGACTCTCTCTGTCTTTTTCACCACACATTCAAACACTTGCAAAATCTTGCCGTATTCAACTGCGCAACATTGCTCGAATACGACCCTATCTCAGTTCAGAATCAAACTAAAACACTGATTCAGTCTCTCATCATCTCCCGCCTTGATTACTGCAACTTACTCCTCACAGGTATTCCAACAAGTCACCTTTCACAACTCCAATCTGTTCTAAACGCGGCCGCTAGACTGCATTCATCTAGCTCGCCGCTCCACATCAGCTGCTCCCATATGTATGTCCCTTCACTGGCTCCCCAATCTCTTCTAGAATCAAATTCAAATTACTTACACTCACATTCAAGGCCCTTAATAATGAAACCCCTCCCTATATTTCATCTCTAATCTCCAATACACTCCTTCACGAAACCTACCGCTCTGCTTCTGATCTTCGCCTCACTTCTCCTCTGGTCACTTCTGCCCATTCTCGCCTACAAGACTTCTCTCGGGCTTCTGCTTTTCTCTGGACTCTCTGCCACAGCTGTCAGACTTTCTCCTTCCTTCCAAACTTTCAAGAGCTCCTTAAAGACCCATCTGTTTAAAGAGGCTTATTCAATGTACCTTAATTAATCATTGCTGTATCAAAAATGACAAAGTGTTTATACAATCCTAATGTCTCAATTGTACCCTAACCTTTTAGTTTGTAAACCCTATTGTACTCTGTAATCCTTGTCTGTTATCCACCATTTATTCCGTTTGCTATAACTGCAGTAAAGCACTGCGTATCTTGACAGCGCTATATAAATAAATGATGATGATGAAATGATGATTTATTATTCAGTAAAATGTAGGCTGGTCTAGCACATACTTCCCTGGCCACTGACAGGGGATTAAATCATTAGTTGTACATGAAGAAACCACCCCCAAATATACTATTCGTAGTTTCACAAAAGCAGTTGTGCAAAAGCACATTACATGTTTGTTATTTTGTGAGACTTGGAAAATGATTTCAACTGCTTTGAAGCATTGAGCAAGCTCTGACAGCTTTGGTCTAGTATGGAAGCGCTACTGACGGGAAAGGCTGAAGTAGTTACTGATTAGAGTTTATGGGCTCTATTAACAAGGAGCAGGTGCAATTAGGATTCCAGGGAAGTCTGGACTTTACCAGCCATTATATACAGAGTTTCCTTTCCATGTTGCTCCGGCTCCCTTTGTCTATGACGTTACTGAGAGATAAATATAGGATCCTCCACCCAAAAAATTAAATGATTTTGCATAATGAAATGTATTCCTGATCAACCTTCCAACATATATTAAACATTTTCTATTTTTTAACACTATGAGGCAGATTTATCAAAGTTCGAGGTGAATTTTCGAATGAAAAAAAAAATCTAATTTCGAGCTATATTTTGTGTACTTAGATTAGGGAATAGTCCAAATCCGATTTGAAAAAATTAGAAAATTCTAATATCTAAATTTATAATGTACTGTCTCTTTAAAAATTTGACTTCGACCATTCGCATGTAAAACCTTCCAAATTGCTGTATGGGGGACCTCTTAGAACCTATTTGGAATCAATTAGTGGACTTTAAAAAATCTATGTTTTTTGGGGGGGAAACTTTGAATCGAATTCGATCTAATGCGCTATTCCTTTGATTTGTATGATTCGAATTTGGCTGAATACAGACCTATTTGATTGAAAACTGATCTATTCGACCAAAAAAAAACAGTCGACTTTATTTTGGTTGTCTTTTTGAATTTCGAAGTTTTTTCAATTCGAAATTCGACCCTTGATAAATATGTCCCTATGTCTAGCAGTCTTCACAGCAGCAATTCTGACTTTGGATGTGCGGTACATCTTTTATGGGTGGATTTAAGCATTTATCATAAGCAACTTTTGGCAGTGCGCTTGATTCATCTTCCTTATTTTAAATATGCCCCTATGTGTCAATACAATTGTTACTGAAAGCAGTATTTATCCCTTTCTCTGGTTCTGATTTTTTCTGACAATGTTGCAGGTCACTTTTCCTCCACATCTGTAAAATCATCTTTTGCGTTCATTGTTTCAAGAGTCACAGCAAGGAGTGCAGAGAATATTACAAATACAAACAACTGAAGCATTTTTAATGAATGTATCATTTTTATCAGTTTTAGGGGAAAATAACCCTAATAAGCAAGGATTGAACATTTTCTTTAACTTACCACAAATACTCCTGTGAATAAAGGGTGGAGTGCAAGAAAGAGCTGTAGCCACATCAGAAATCCAGGGGATTGTGTTACTAACTTGTGGACCCACCCCCTAAGGAACCCCATTTATTAGTCCACGACCGACTCTCCCCTGTGCTATTGATCTGCCAATAAAAAGAAATGGCCAACTAAAATTCCTGGTCTGACCACACGCCAATCCACCCCAGCCGCACACAATTATACCCAGAATGCAGCCATGATCCACAGAAACCCTGACTACCTCTGTGTAATCCCATTGTGTCTCTTGAGACCCCCCCCAACACACACACACAAACTCCCACTCTCTCCTCCAGATGGCAGTCTAGGGTGGCAGTATCTCACTTACATGTAATCAGGGCAGCCATCAGGGGGGGACAGGGGGGAGAGTTGTAGGGGGCCCCGAGCGTAAGGGGGCCCGGCCACGCCACACTTACTTGATTAGCCGGGCCCACCCATCTTTCTGAGAGCTGCTGACTTTGGAAGGCATGGACGTTTAAGGGCCTGGCCACCAATTTTCTAATAATGTGGGGGGCGGGAGCTGGCCCTTTCCTCATTGTGGGGTTCTAGCCACAATATTTTTTAATGGGGGGGCCATGACACAAATGTTTTTTTATGGGGGGCCCTGACCACCAATAACTTTTATTTTTTATTAACATGTGGGAACCCTAGCCACGAATATTTTTTTTTGCTTTTTTACTGTTGTGGTGGGGAGCGGCGAACCAGTAGGTGGCGGCTTGTGGTAGCACAGCCCAGGGGGCCCAGGAAATTTTGTTGTATGGGGCCCTGCGATTTCTGATGGCGGTCCTGCATGTAATTAATGCATGTGCATTGGATCAGCCAGACACGTCTCAGAAGAGGGGTTTGATCCAGTGCATGTTTTAGTGCAGCACAGCAAGAAGGTCTAATGAAAAGAGATGGCAAACAGAAATAGTGTAGAAATTTGCACAATTTGTAATCTGCAAATAATGTCAATAAAAAATTCAAAATGATGCCAGTATACCTCTAACAACCTTACATGCCCTTCCTCTTTTGACATCTTCTACATATGCAGTTTCTAATTGTAAGCTGTGATGACAGTGTTATTTATTGTCCCTTCTTGTTATCTAAGAACTGGTCTTCTTGATCTGCCAGTGCTTGAAATCGCTTACTGAGGATTTAGTTGCAGCATTATTGCTTTGAGTTTGAAGGTATTGAACTTCAGATGTCTTTGCAAAGTTCAACTCTGGTATTACTAATGGGAGCCATTTGTGGGCAAATCCAATATGGTATGTGTTCAATCAGTCCGCCTTACTATGCATGGGCCTTCGGTTATTGCAGATTAACTTGACTCTTCATAGGCCTCTGACTATTGCCCAGTTACACTATGAATAGTCTCATTATACATGTCCTCTGGCTATATACATATCTGCACTGTTTAACAGACATCCAGCTATTACCTGTCCTGTATGGGCCTCCAGCTATGTCTTGTCTTGAGTGTATTGTTCTCTCCAGTTTTTAACCTGGCTTCCAGTTTAAATATTCTTACCCTATAGAAAATTAACAGCGAAACTGAGAGTGGGCCTTCAGTTATTGCAGATTTACTTGAATTCTGCATAGGCCTCCAGCTTACTGGCAGCTACACTGTATAACAGCATTTTGGGAAGGGTTTTACACCATTACAATTGCCTGACCCCTGATTACTCCACCAGAGGAGTACTCCGCAGCTCCATATCAACAGCGCCTGACTGTCCCCGCCCCACAAACCCAACTATAGCTAAACTATAGGAAATGGAACTACATTGGTGTTTGCTTTGAGTATATGGGAATATTTCCCATATTCTTAACATGAAGAACACTGTCAATAAAGTCTGTATTAAACACTGCTGCCAGAATTCTCCTCCTCTTATCCAAAAGGGTACAGGCCCCATCTCTGCTGAAGTCCTTATCATGGCTTCCTATAAAACAAAGAATAACTTACAAACTCATCCTCATAACCTCCAAAGCCCTTCACTCCTCGGCATCTCTTGTCTCTCTATATATACTCCTGGCTGAAACCTTCCTCCTCTCAGAGCAACCGCTTGGTTGCACCCCCGCTACTACTGCTGTTTCCCCGCATCCAATCTTGCCAAACCTTATATTTGGAATGCCATTCCTGAATTTCTTCTGACAGAATCCTCCCTCAATGCCTTCAGATCTAAACTCAAAGACTACCGCTTGCAGCAACTGCATAACACCTGAACTGGGAACTGGCACTTATATGGCAATGTCACCCACTGTAACCTACAGCATTTAAACGGGTTGTTCACCTTCAACTCTTTTTGCAGTTCAGTTGATTTCAGATGGATCACCAAAAATAAAGATTTTTTTTCCAATTACTTTATATTTTCTATTTGCGACTGTTTTTCTAATACTGAAGTGTAAAATTTATTTTTTCACCTTCTAAAGCAGCTCTGGGAGGGAGAGGGGTCGCTGACTCTTTAACTGTTTTAATTGATACATTTAGTTGATACATTTCTTATCTTTGTCCCTGCTGAGCAGAATCTCTGAGTTTCATTAAATGCAGTTGTTAGACTTGATACAATAGTTGCTAATGTAGAAAATGGTAACAGTCCAGATGCTCCTGAATCACTGAGCTGCCAGACTGAAACACCAGAGACAGGAAAATTAAACCTTCAGTTTTGGTGAAACTGTAAAAAATAAAAGATGGAAAGTAATTGGAAAAAGTTTTTGTTTATGGCGAACAATCTAAAAACGACTTAACTGGAAAAAAGTTTTGGAAGGTGAACAACCCCTTTAATATCCCTCTGATCTGTGTCTGTACGTTACCCTCCTATTTAGACTGTAAGCTCTACGGGGCAGGGACTTCCATCCTTTTGTCTCCTTGACAATAAGCACTTAATGTGTATTGTAACTGTACTTTATATTTATGTGTATTGTACTTTTATACTTATTTGTACATATTATTGCAATGACCCCTGTATGTTTCATTTACTGCTCTGCTGTACATCGCTTTGCCCTCAAGGAGCACTTTACAAATACACATACATACAATATACACCACGTGGCTTGTAAGCTAAAGGCCAGTTCCCAGCTCCCACTAAGAGCACTGACACGTCATACAACTGTCAGTAAAACACTAATAAATAGATTTATAAGTGTAATAGACAGAGGATGAAGGAAGTGCCTGTGACACAGAGTTTACAATCTAAAGACAAGCAGCAATGCGCAAAATAACATGTAAATCCCCCATTGCTTGTATTATGCTCACAGGCAGCGGCCAATGGAAATGCGCAACTCAATAAGTTGTTAGCGAAAGTGAATCTAAACTTGAACACTGTACGTGCCTGCGTCCGGCCTGCTCGTGACCGCGCTTCCTGGACCCGCCTCCTGCCACGTCACCAGACAGGCCGGGATAGACATGGCGGAACGGAGGAGACACAAGAAGCGGATCCAGGTATCCGGGGATATCCCTCTCTAGTCTTGCTTCATTGCTGGCTTAGTGGTGTAGCCGGGAAACCCAGGCACCTTTGCATTATCATATGTTTTGTTGCATGGCCGTTTGCTACTGGACTTGTACCTGGGCTCAGTTATTCTCCCCCTGCACTCACACATACTCACACACTCACTCACACTCACACAATGGCGGAGGAGGCCGAGCCCCCAACATGATCATATCTTTAGTTTCATTGCGGGGCTCGAATGTCAACTTTACATTACAGCACTATATAGTGGCTAACGTCTTATACCTCCCTTTTGCTGGGGGGGGGGGGCAGAGAGATGTATTTGTACAACAGAGAGATGTAATTGTAGGACAGAGAGATGTAGTTGTAGGACAGAGAGATGTAGTTGTAGGACAGAGAGATGTAGTTGTAGGACAGAGAGATGTAGTTGTAGGACAGAGAGATGTAGTTGTAGGACAGAGATGTAGTTGTAGGACAGAGAGATGTAGTTGTAGGACAGAGAGATGTAGTTGTAGGACAGAGAGATGTAGTTGTAGGGCAGAGAGATGTAGTTGTAGGGCAGAGAGATGTAGTTGTAGGACAGAGAGATGTAGTTGTAGGGCAGAGAGATGTATTTGTACAACAGAGAGATGTAGTTGTAGGGCAGAGAGATGTAGTTGTAGGACAGAGAGATGTAGTTGTAGAGTTGTAGGACAGAGATGTAGTTGTAGGACAGAGATGTAGTTGTAGTGTAGTTGTAGGACAGAGAGATGTAGTTGTAACAGAGAGATGTAGTTGTAGACAGAGAGATGTAGTTGTAGGCAGAGAGATGTAGTTGTGTAGTTGTAGACAGAGATGTAGTTGTAGTGTAGTTGTAGGACAGAGAGATGTAGTTGTAGGGCAGAGAGATGTAGTTGTAGGACAGAGATGTAGTTGTAGGGCAGAGAGATGTAGTTGTAGGGCAGAGAGATGTAGTTGTAGGACAGCTGCTGAGACAAAGGCAGAAGGTGAAGCAGATGCTTGAGGATAGGTGAGACTGGGCAATGTTGGCTGGTTGCAATTTCAGTGGCAGCTGTGCAGAATTAGGCACATTTTAAAGGGCTTTGGGTTTTTTTTTTTGTGGTGTGTATTGTCCTCTCATGTTTCTTTAAAGCGCTGGGAATGGACCATGTGCATCGCAAGCTCTGTAATGTGTGTGGAAATAGCACCATTCATTGTGTTGTTTGTTCATAGTATAGGCCTTTCATCTTTTTCAGTTGTTATTGTATTGAAAGAAAGTATACAACATGTTTTGTAGCTTTAAAAGTCTGTTTGCATTTGGGGGTGCCAAATGTTAGGCACCCCAAGTGATTGTATGGACTTACCTGAAACCCCAGGCTGGTGCTCCTATCAGCAGAAAACTGCAGACTTTCCTTCTCCTTTAAATCGGTGTTATTAGGGTTGATTTATATTACAGAATTTGTCATATTTTATAATATGTATTGTTTTTGTACATTACACCGCAAACAAAGGTAGCCTGCTGTTGCTCCAGAAACTGTTTTTGTGATGGCGCTTTTATGCCAGTCACATACAAGGCAGTCTTCTGTGAAAACACTACAGAGCTGAAATTACTGGGAACTATTGTCATATCATATTAAAAGACCAGGCACACTTAAAGGGGTGGTTCGCCTTTAAGTTAACTTTTAGTATGTTATAGAATGGACAAATCGAAGCAACTATGCAATTGGTCTTCAGTATTTATTTTGTATAATTTTTGAATTATTTGCCTTCTTCTTCTTCTGACTGTTTCCAGCTTTCAAAGGTTCAATATCTTAAAACAAATACCCTGAAAAACTACAAATGTATCATTATTGCTACTTTTTATTACTTGTCTTTCTATTCAGGACCGCTCCTATTCATGTTCCAGTCTCGTATTCAAATCAATGCATGGTTAATAAGGTAATTTAGACCCTGGCAACCAGATTGCTGAAATTGCAAACTGGAGAGCTGCTGAATAAAAAGCTAAATAACTCAAAAATCTCAAATAATAAAAACCAATTGCAAATTGTCTCATAATATCCCTCTCTTCATCATACTAAAAGTTCATTTACAGGTGAACATCCCCTTTAAGTGCATTATATGTCTCAAAGGAAGAAACCAATGTGTCTGCCTACCGACAAGGACTGTTGTGGTGGCTTGTTCAATATACTGAAACATTGGTGTACTTGTTCTTCGGTGTGTACCTGTTCTTTTAGTTGACTATGTGTCTTGGATGTTTATACAAGTCAGAGTCCAAATAACTACTGCTTAACAGGAATAGCAAATGTATATCCAACTATAAATAAGAATTGCAGATTTATAAACATAATATAGAGGGACAATATCAGCGTATATATAATTGTCATGTAATATTGTAGAAGTAGGCTAGAAAGACCACCACAGTCCTTTAGTAGTGTAAATCTGTGCCTCTGAATGTGCCCCCATTGTACCAATTTAAAATCAGTACATAATTATAATAATAAATAATGTTGTGTCTTGCAGGAGGTGGGCGAGCCAACCAATGATGAGAAGGCAATAGCCAAGTACTTGCGCTTCAATTGTCCTTCCAAATCAACTAATATGATGGGCCACAGAGTTGACTACTTCATTGGTAAATTGCTTCTCTATGCTATATGATTTATGTTTAGCATTTCCTAATATATTAATGGGATCTCCTACAACATATACATGCCATTTAAAAACAGTTCTGAATTATTTAAAGGGATTGCTGTTATGTAATATTCATTGTTGTATCATTTTATATTAACTCATTAGAAAAGCTATAACAAATAAATAGATTATTTTAAACAACCTATATTTGAATAGCTTTTTCTCAGTGCTATAAATTATATTTAGCTAGCTGTGCAGGCTCACTTTATATCAGTATTTGGCATTAACATTTCAAGCATTATTCAGTGGTTCAGTTATTTGTGGCTTCTCGCTGGCTGGGGTCTAGGATAAGAGTTCTAAAATGACTTCTGAGCAATTTAAAATCCTCTCTGTGCCCTCCCCCAAGACTCCAGTAAGTAAAAAGCAAAGGAGAATGTAACCAATTAATGCAGACATAGTTATGTCTGTTAAAAGCAAGTCTAAATGGATCTACTTAGTTTGTTAAAAAGGCTGGGGTTAGCTGTGTGAGTCTAGGTGCTAAAATATTCCAAATGCTTAATTTCAAGTTCTAAAATAGTTTTAAATTCTATATATATAATAAATTCTGACATTTTAGTCCACATTCTACTAATAACGTATTTAGTAGATATTTCCTGGATTAAAATGGTTCCCCAGATCTGAAAACCAGGCCCTTAGACAGTAAGGAACCACAAGAATGAAACATGCTTATCCCTTCCAAATCAGTCGCCCAAAGTGGGCAAAGGATGCCAGCTGGCTCTCTGGGAAGGGCAGGGGTTTTGGTTGGTAAAGGGAGCTAACTTGCAGTACAAACCATAGGGGGGGCCCTGTGCTTATGCTACAAGCATTGCCAGTTAGTCACCTCCACGGCTAGTCTTTTAGGAACAAATTGCAGGAGTCCCTGAAAAACCAGACTGGGGTTATTCTGGAAAAATATACATCCGATTGAAATAGAACAGAAAGAGAACTAAATCTTCCTCTTCTGTCATAGTGGGGGGAATGTTGCATAAAGATGCTAAAAAAACATCTTTATACTTTTTTGTAAGTTACTCTTTTGTTTTCTTCAGCTTCCAAGGCGGTGGATTGTCTTTTTGGATTCAAAAATGGGCTAAAGCCAAGAAAGAGAAGAAGCTCTTTTTACTAATAGAGGAGTCAGTAGTTGAGTTCTGCAATAGGTATGTCTGATTATAATAATGCATATAATAAACATATTATTCTTCATTTCAGTGGAATTACTGTATATTTCTGGATCAAACATTTGCATGTAGTGACTTTCCAGATATATAAGGGAAAGGGCCATAATGAGAAATTACTGTCTTTTTAAAACATTTTTGCCACCACAGAAAACTCAAATAGCATGTTATACCAAATATTTCTTTCCAGGGATAATTAGGGGAACATATGTGCATATTGTGTACAGACCACATATCCCTGTTCTCTGCTCTCTGCCATCAGTTTGGATAACAGATATATAGGAAGTGTATCTAGAAGGGCCACTTTGTTGTCTCACTGGTGACCATTAAGGGACCACACCGCAAATAAGTCACTTTCCTGTATGAAGATTAGTTATCTGACCCCCAATATAAAAGTTTAACCCTTTCACTTCGAGCCAATTTTCATACTTCGTTTAAACACCAGCAGTGGAACTTATATTTTACCATATAAAGCCTTAACGCTGTGTAATTTCACTTCTGTAGAAATATATATCACTCTAAATACCTAAGAGAGGGTTTTTTAAAATAAATCAGAAATGCATTTTTATTATAATATGTGTGAAAATTGATTTGGAAAGCTCTCTCTGAAAAGCACCAATATCAGATATGTGTAGTCATTGGTGAAAACCATGTATTTTTGCACATATTCTCACTAATTACAATTGTCTATTCTAAAATTCCTTCAAAACTTGCACTTTACAGAAAGTGCTACATCTCCCACATGTCTTTAGCTGCAAAGATTCATAAATAGAATTCCAGGGGTCAAGCTAGGTGACATGTACAGCCCACAAAATGAAAATACTGCATTTACAATTATTCCCAGCAAAAGTTAGTAATCCAGAACAATTCCGAATGCCATCAAATCACTAGAAAGCCCTAATACTTTCACAAGTAAAACAAAAATGTATCGTGTGAAGAGCTGCTGTGTGGCCAAGGTAACATGTGGATAATGCCGAAGGGTTTAGCACCAACATACATGGTTTTGTTGTGTCTGCAGTTGTCATTGGCCCTTGGAGTGATTATACCCCAGGGGTATGTTTCTCTGCTGTATGTGTTGCTTTAAAGGAACAGCTCAGTGTAAAAATAAAAGCTGAATGAATAGATAGGCTGTGCAAAATAAAAAATGTTTCTAATATAGTTAGTTAGCCAAAAATGTAATGTATAAAGGCTGGAGTGACTGGATGTCTATCATAATAGCCAGAACACTACTTCCTGCTTTTCAGCTCACGAAGTCTTGAGTTAGTCAGCGACTTGAAGGAGGGACCACACAGGATATAACTGTTCAGTGAGTTTTCAATTGATCCTCGGCATGCAGCTCAGATTCAAAAGCAATGAATCTGTGAAAACCCATGTGACCCCCCTCAAGTATCTGCTTGGTTACTGCCTAGTAAGCAATCAGTGGAAACCAAGAGAGCTGCAAAGCAGGAAGTAGTGTTCTGGCTATTATGTTAGACATCCAGTCATTCCAGCTTTTATACATTACATATTTGGCTAACTAACTATATTAAAAAAAAAATATTTTGCACAGCCTATCTATTTAGCCAGTTTTATTTTATACTGAACAATTCCTTTAAAAGCCAGTCCAGTTTTTAAGGGAAAATAGCTGCAGAGTGTAAGAGTTAGGACTATAGGACAAGACAGCCTTTTATGCACAGACTGTACATTTTATGATCTATGGCAGGCAAGTGTTTAAATTACCTTTAGTATGTTATAGACTTATCCTATTTTAAGCCAGTTTTATAGCACTGAACCCTCACAACAAAATGCGCAGTGACTGTTCAGATTTATTATTCTTATTTTTTATAATTTATCCCAGATAGATCGATACATACATACATCCACTGCAGAGGCACACCTCCCAAAACCTCACACATATGCTGCCCGTATTACTGCACAATCCTTGGTGACTTTTTCTTTAAATACCTCTAATTTTTACCCTTATTTTTTATAATGTGTGACTGTGGTATTACAGCTCAATATTTATTACATTAGTCCTTAGCAGTTTACTCCTAAACTAACTGGCTCAGTCAGGTTTTTTGTTAAAAGTTGACTCCAGTGGCAGCTGAGTTTACCAGGTGTACATGTTCCCACCCTCTCCCTAGAAGGTCACTTCATTAGGTTGTTCCAATTCAGCCTTTTAATTTTCAGATAATAATGGGAGCTGTAGGTCAACACCTAAAAGACTATAGGGGTATTCACAAAAGTGGAGATAGCCCATTTTTTGAGTAAAAGTGTTTGGTAAACTGGAGTAAAATACTTTTCCATATTCACAAATGGGAAATCCGCCTAAATTCCGACTCAACCGGCACTTTTCATATTTTAGTGAAAGACAGTTTACAGACACTGTTATGAATTTGTCTTTCAAACGACATAAAAATGGCGCAAAAATTTAATTTTCCAGATATTTTAAAAATGGAAGTAAAGCCTCAGTATACCTCTTCCCCATGTGTCATATCGATTCTAGATAACTTGCTCTGTTTTGGTTCATCCAAACTTGTAGGTGCCCCATTGGTGAATTATCATGATATTAATAGGGTTTAGCATTTTAAAGTCAGGGAACAAGTTTCTGTCTAACCCTATAGGTGTTAGTTAGGCAAAAATTGTAATGTATAAAAGCCTCATTAACAAAATAAGTAAAAACTGATTAAACAAAAAAGTATATTTTATACAATTTGATATGTAAAAAGTTTTTAACACACACTTGCATTGTTTTACTAGTTTTAGCTTAATGAATGAGGCAATATTAGCAATTTGAGTGGATATATTATCTAGAGGAAAAGTAAAGCCTCCCAGCCATTTTTTTAGTTTAGCAGCAATTAGACACTTGACCTAAGATAATAAAACATATTTCTGATACAAATCCCTATATTATGCAAAATAGCATTTATTTTATTTAGACCTATATCTTGTAACAGAAGTGGAATTACAGATTTAGAAAGCCCAGGTTATCCTAAAAAAAATATGTATAATTTTCCTAGGTTTTAAGATGAATCCCCTCCCCAAAAATTCCAATTTGCTGATTGACTGACAGGTGTAGTAAGAGCTAAAGACAAATTAAAAAAAAATGTTTATAAAATGTTGTGCGAAAGAAAAAAACAGTCTGTTTAAAATACAAATTCACAAAAGTGGAGATAGAGTTTAGTGAATTTGGTGGCAAATCTGACACTTTTATCTCCACTTTTATTTTGTCTCAATATCACCACTTTTGTGAATTCCCACCATAGGTTAGAAATCATGTGTCTTGTATTATCCTCCACTTAGGCAAGGTGCGTTATTATAACACTGGAGTCATGTAACAAGCAGTACAGTTCATGCATTCATAAATTAATGGGTTTCAGTTTTACTGAAACAGGTAAACATTTGTTGGGTGGGAAAATATTGAACTGTGTCATTTTTGATCAAATGTGTGACATTACGGTGATCTCGTTTAAGACTTTTGAAGAAACAGTTTTTCCACCGAGCACTGAAAGTGATGAAGACAAAGCCAGAGAAAGAGGTAAAAAAGGAAAAGGAGAAAGATAAAGGAAAGACCGATAGTGGAAAGGAAGATGAGAAAAAGAGCAAGAAAGATGCTCCCAAAGAGGAGAAATCAAAAAAGGAAAAGAAAAAAGAACCCGAAAAAGAGGAAGTAAAGAAGGTGAGTATGAGAACTGCTGGAAACCAAGTTCTTATACAGTATACTGCATGTGGTAGGAAGAGGTTAGACGAGTCAGTAGTAATTAGTTGGCAGTAATTAGTATATGGGCATGGGATCCATTGTATGGGAACCCATTCTTGTCTCCAGACTCCATTTCATCCAATTAATCCAGATATTTAAAAATTATTTCCTTTGTAATAATTAAACAGAACCTTGTACTTGGTCCAAACTAAAATATAATTCATCCTCATTGGAAGCAACACCAAACTAATGAATGTATTTAATGTTTCCATGAGTTTCCATTAGACTTAAGGTATTAAGATCTAAATTACAGAAAGATAAGCTATCTGGAAAACCCCAGGACCTGAGCATTCTGGATAAAAAGACCCATGCCTGTATTGCCTTTTCTTGTTCATAAGGCTCCAAGCAGCTCTTTTTCTAAAATTATTTAATGTATCTGTCAAAACATCCACTTTGGGGGAATACAGAACTCGTTTGCACCTTAATATGAAATATTAATATAAAATGAGTTTATTTTATACACAGTGATCCTATCCCCCTGAACATATGCATGGGAATATTTATTAATATTGTATACTTAATAAGCGGACTTTATGAAGGAGGGTGTTTTAAGTATAAGCTGGCGTATTCAAGCACTTGGGGTTTATTTTTTTTTATTTTTTGCCTCACACCCAAGCATTAGCAGTGACTTACTGTGGACAGTGTGAGGGACATTTGTATCCATCTATTTAGTTTATCAGTCTGTTTTGTGCCTTGTCGACTGTACATACTGATGCATTTGTTTAATAGGATGAAACTCCTGGAACACCAAAGAAAAAGGAGACCAAGCGAAAGTTTTAAGCTAGAACCACATGAGGATCAGGTTTTCCTTGATGGAAATGAGGTAAGTCAGTGTCTTTGTTATGGTTTTTGTCTGGTTTGGAGCTGGTGTTGTTTTTTTGAAGAATCATGCTTATTACTGCTGGGGAAGCATGTAGACTCAAGAAAAAAACTGAGGTATAATGACAAACACTGGCTAATTTGAATCCGTGCATTAGGCAATAGTAACCGTCAGGGATTTACTTTTAGTTTGTAACTTGTATATATAGTAGACAATTCAAAGCCAATACGTATTGGTTACTGCCTAATCTAAAATAGCCTAAGGTTTGTTTCTGAAAATGCAAATATAACGCTGTTTAAATAGTTTCTGTAAAAGGTCTGCATAGAAGAATGTCTGTTTTTTATATTGTATCACTTTTTAGACTTTAAAGCTCTAATTTTTGCCATGTTCCCCCCAGCATGGTTACAAAAACATGATATATCATTCATATTTCTTGCCATTACAGGGATAACGAAGTCAATAAAAAGCATTCACTCCCAAATTTCAGTCTGACTGTACTGGAGCAGGGGTTAAACCACTGTTATAAAATGCTACCCTTGCTTTTGTTTTGTATTGGATTTTTTTTTTTTAAAAAAAAAAAAAAAAAAAAAGCAACAGCCTTTTTGACATATATATGGTATGGTTTATGTTTTCCCACCTTGATTTCAGTGTTTTGTACATCTTTAGGTATATGTGTGGATATATGACCCAGTCCATTTTAAAACATTTGCTATGGGCCTCATCCTTGGTAAGTAAGAGCAAGCATTCCAATAAGTTTTTCTTTTATCTAGTGGAGTATTTTTGTTTAGCTAATCAGTATTAGCCAGAGCTTATACACAGCATTCCTATACATATATACATGCTTATAAATGATGTGTACACTGCCCAACACCCATAGGGACTCACGGATTTACCCAACATCCACACCACTATTGCAGGCTGTGACCCCACCGTGCCCCTCTTCAACTTCCAGCCTTTGCCTTTTTAAGATTTGCACCTGCGCACCCCACCCCCTCTGTGATGTCACAGTGGGTGCGGGGTGGGTACGGGCCTATATAAGGAGGGGGTTAGGGTCGGGGGTAGGTCAACATTTTGTAGACCCGCACACCACTAATGATTATTAAAAGTTTGGTTTCAGTCATATTGTTACATAAAGGCAGTTAACTTGCAGCTTTGTAGTGCTGGGGCCATTGGGGGACCATTGGCAAGATATATGTATATTCCTCCCATGCAGGTTAATTGGCACCTGACAACATTTGACAATAGTGTGAATGTGATAGGGATGGTAAACTGGACTGGACTGGACATTCTACTGGGGCACAAAGATTGATATGAATATTGTATAATATATGTTGCTATATAAACAAAGGATAACATAATATATTATGATACATGCTTATATTTTCAGCTCACTACACAGAGTTTTAAAGTTCCTATTTGTTGCTGGTTATACTAGGAAGATAGTTATTAGTAGATGAGTGTAGAATCCCCACATTTCTTAAATAAAGTCAACATATTTTTCAGGAGGATATCCTTCAAGAATGGAAGCCATTGTTAGCAATGTGAATCTACTTCATTGTATTGCCTTGCCTCCTCATGGGGGCAACTGACTTGTGTAGTACTACAAATAGTACACTAGCTTCATAAATGATCACTTCTCTGCTTTATCTGTACACAAGTTTAATTTTACTTTACAGACACAGCATGAATAAGCACTGTTTGGACAATTGGTTTGTATTGGTCTATCTCAGGATTGACAGGAGCTTATCTGTCACATTCAGGCACAAGCTTTTTTTATGATCATTAAGTGCACTTAGAGCTAAAGAGCATAAAAAACCATAACAATTATAAGTTTAAATTAAATGCTCCAAAGGGACATTTACATAACTTATCCAAAGAAGTAAAATTATAACTGGCATCTGTAAACATGTATATCAAATCATTCTACACTTGCCACAGAGTCATTTCCAAAACGCTTAACTAAAGGCATTATGCCATATTTATAAGCCAACTGGAGATCCAGAATGGCCAGGTCCAGAGGGGTTCCAGCTTCCTTTTTAAACCCTCTATAGTCACTCCCCTCTTAAAGGAACAGTTCAGTATAAAAATAAAAACTGGTTAAATAGGCTGTGCAAAATAAAAAATGTTTTCAATATAGTTAGTTAGCGAAAAATGTAATGTATAAAGGCTGGAGTAAGCGGATGTGTAACATGATAGCCAGAACTACTTGCAGCTCTCTTGGTTTCCAATGATTGGTTACCAGGCAGTAACCAATAAATGACTTGAGGGGAGGCCACATGGGTCATAACTGTTAGCATGCAGCACAGATTCAAAAGCAAAGGATCAATACCAAATTCACTGAACAGTTACGTCCCATGTGGCCCCCTTAAAGTCGATGACTAACTCAGAGTTAGAGAGCTGAAAAGCAGGTAATGTTCTGGCTATTATGTTAGACATCCAGTTACTCCAGCCTTTATACATTACATTTTTGGCTAACTATTTTTATTGCTCAGCCTAACTATTTACCCAGTTTTATTTTTACACTGAAATGTTCCTTTAAAGGCTTTTAAACTGAACACAAATTGTCTTCCAACCTGAAAGCTCGTGTTAAGGTGGCCATACACCGGATGTTAACCCAACGATCGGATCCTAACAAATGGTAACAGGCGGTCAGATCATGGGACCGCATCAACGAACAGATGCGGCCACGATCCGACGGGATTTTTAGTCCCATCTGATTGAGATCTGGCTGACTTTCGGCCAAATCTCTATCGGGGAAGCCCGTCGGGGGGGCCCCATACACGGGCCAATAAGCTGCAGACTCGGTCTGTTGGCAGCTTTTATCAGCCCGTGTATGGCCACCTTTAGTCTCAAGCAAGGAAAGTACCTCCCTTCTTCAGGGGAGCCATAGACAAATATCTTTATTAAATGAAAATCAAACTTATGGCCAAGATAATAGCCAATTGTACTGTATATTAATAGGTTTCTTGAATAGCATACACTTAAACCAGGTCCAAGTCATTATGTGCAAGACATAATAAGCTGCAGAGCTCTTCATAATATCCTACAGCTGGTTTTAAAATAAACTACTCGTTTTTATAAAGCATATTAATGTTCATCTTTAAAATATTACACAAATATACATATATACATATATACATATATATATATATATATATAATATATATTTGATACCCAGAGCTAAAAAGTATTACTATCATAAGATATGCGCAGTGAGCTGGAACATCACAGTTCAAGCTCAAGTTGTCTTTAAAAAAAAAAGCATTGAATGTGTGATAAATGGACTCGCAAGACGCATCGCAACAATCGAGCAAGAATGTGCCATGCAGTTCTGTGGAAAGATTAACAGTCAGTTCTATGAGGACAGCAGTCTACTGGATTTTCTTCTTGTCTCAATCTGTATCTGAAAGGCCTTAGTCACATTTCAGCTGGGTGAAAGGGGATTCTTTTGGTCCGGACAGACTGAAATAGTAGCTGATATTATTCTGCATCTGTGCAGAAAGTAAATGAAACCTAATGAGAATATTTTTTTTTATGAAATCAAAACCACCCAAACACAGTTGCTTATCTTTTCCATATCGTGTAATAAATTGCTTTCTTGTTACAGTTATTGCAGTTATAGCTGCGACCCTCTTTCCTCTGTGGCCTGCTGAGATGCGTGTTGGGGTTTACTACCTCAGTGTTGGAGCAGGATGTTTTGTCGCCAGTATTCTACTTCTTGCTGTTGGTATGTATCTCTTAGCAGGGGAGCAACTTCAGAAACATAACATTACTACTTGATCGGTTTCCATAACATGATTAGTAAACTATTTATAGCAGCTATAGCAGAAAGGTGACCCTATATATTTACACATTGACAGGATTGGAAATATTTTGTCACTGTTTATACAAGTGGATATTACTCAATATAGGCACTTTTTTGGGGCACAGTCTGCCCTGTGTGTACAGAAACAAAGCACATTACTATTCTGTCAAAGGCCACATATACAGGTAAGAAGGAGACTGAATCAATGTTTTCTACATTAGTGAAAAATCCACTGTCTGTGCCATGTGAATTAAACACTCTTCACAGATGAAATGATTATAAATATCACTCTACAGAAAGATAGATTCATGTGTGAGGTGAAGCATTTATTTGTGAATCCAACCATAATACCCAGAATGTGGAATCACTCTTATGTTTCAGCAGTTAGATGATTCTTTCCATACACTCCCTGACTGCCAGGGTAAAAATGCACAAAGAGACTGCATCTTATCAGGTGTTTTATTTCAGCAATATGTTGCTTTTTTATCTTTTTTAATTTTAAAGGTTTTTTATTGAGAATAGCCAATTACATTACAGGAACTGTTTGCAAATATGTAATTTTACACATTTCTTCATGAAAACAGCAATAAAATGTACATTGATGTAAACAATCTTTAAATGCAATGTTTAAATTTTTAAGGAAAGATGGACGGAAAAGAGGGATAGTAGAAATGTAGGTTAGAGATAATGAATGACAGCTGTTTTGTCTTCTGCAGACGTCTGGCTAGCAAAATAAATGGTTTCTATTTTGAATTTAAAAGAGCTGCTTAGATTGGTGTGATATAATAGGTATCCTTGACTTGGTATTTTTGCTATCCAAGTCTAAACTTAAATATAAAGGGAGCCGGTTATGGTAGATAGAGAAGACCATTAAAGGTTTTTTCCAGCTGCCCATTCCTGACTTCTTTATACCTGAGAACTAAGATTGAACTGAGATTAAAAACTCAATCCAAAATCAAAACTTAATCATTCTAACAAACAAGACAATTAGTGGGTGCAGTGCCTCCATTAACTCCTCTCCAGGTCACAGGATTTCCTTAGCTTAGAAAGGAAGCAAGAAGTGGGAAGAAAGCCCCTTTATGCCGATAGTTCAGGTTCCTCCAATAGCTTTTTGAAGCCTTCCATATCTAGTGGTTTAAATGGAGAGTAGAGCACGGGTTGGGTTTTTTTTCTTTCTATTAGGCTCATGACACATGATGCGTTTACTCTGCCGACAGTGAGTAGACAGTCAGTCAAGACATTGTGTGACATTTTTACCTTACGCTGTGTTTGTTGTACAAGTAACATAGTACTGGTTCTAAATATCTTGGTCCTTGTATAATAATTTCCTTATGTGTTCTGTTTTTAGCAAGGTGCATTCTCTTCCTTATCATTTGGCTCTTGACTGGAGGAAGACATCACTTCTGGTTCCTGCCTAACTTGACAGCAGATGTTGGTTTCATTGATTCCTTCCGACCAGTTTATACACACGAATACAAAGGACCAAAACCTGACCAGAAGAAAGAGGAAACGTGTGAAGAGAAAAAGCCACTAAAAGCAGACAGTGAGGATAAATCAGACAGTGAAAAGAAAGAAGAAGAGGACAGAAAGGCTGAAGCAGCGGAGGGATCAGGGAGCGAAGTCTCTGGTGCAGAAAGGCAGTCAGACACAGATAGTGACAGGCGGGAAGATGAAGGCTCACAGCATAGTAGTGGCAATGGAAATGATTTGAAATGATCACAAAGGAGGAACTTGAGCAGCAAACTGATGAAGGAGACTGCGAGGAGGAGGAAGAGAATGTTAAAGAGGAAGAAGGCACAGTTGAGAGTAGGCCTCTATGTGGAAAATCTTAAGACTTGGCTGGTGTTTGTGACTGATTATATGCTTGGATGGATATTTCCTTAGAGTGATCACCAAACATCACATAGTTTCCTTCACTCTTCTTTACGATATGCAGATTCTGTAGGGATCATAAAATATGTTAAGTTAATTTCCAGAAAATAATTTTTATTGGAGGAAAATCAAATCCTTTTTCAGTGAAACAAAATGCAAGTCGTGACAGTACGTGCTGGCCTTTAACCTTCACTTGTTCTATCACGTTCCTGTGTAGCAGAATGTGATCCATGTGTAATATTGCAACTGTTGGGGTTCAGCTATCTGCATGCAGCACACACTTATTGCTGCTTGTTAGGTGCACCCCATATAGATGGTCTGGTCATTTCAAGAAGCTTTGAGTGTAACATCAGCATCCAGATGTAGCATAATAATTTATGCAAAATTAACTCTATGAAGAAATGTTTTAAATCCGTGGATAAGTGCTGGGAGTTGTAATAAAACAGCAGTCAGCATTGCATCTTTCAGCAACCCCCACTAGACTTTTCCACCAGTAAGGCTGGCACCCCTGTCGGAGAATTCCCGCATCATTTAGAGCCAAATAAGAATGAATCTGATCTATACCGTTAAGTCCTTATAGTGTTTGATTCTGCTGATCACTAGGTTACGTACAGTTCATATATCTATCAATTATATATATATTTAGTGAAGAAATTTTATTTTATAAAAACTTTAATGACATCCCTTCTATCGGTTAACGTTTGAACAGAGCGCGTTAGTCGGTTGCAGCGCTGTAAAAGTACGGCATAGTTTTTGATGGTATTTTGGTACTACCATCCCCATTTTAAACTCTTTAGTGTAAACTGAATAAAATGAACACACACACACACAGTAAGCCCCTATACCGAGAATTCTTGAGGTTGATTCCCAGCACCAGTTCCCTATATGTAGTGATAAATATAATGAATGTCTTTTGCCTAAAAATCACCTCCACCTCCTATGGTTGTTTTAAAGTGCTCCTTCTGCATCTAATTCCTGATCATAAATAACACCAGATTAGTATATGTAGCTGTTATTTGTATAATTGAATGTCACCTGATGGGCCAAGATTTGAAGAAAAGATGGTGGCTAAGAGGCATACTAATGCATAGTAGATAAGAGACGAAGTGAAAATTACTTGTTTTTATTACTCAGCGCACCTTTATGGCATAGTGTACATTTTTTTTGTCCTGCAGAAATATAGTTTACAAATAAATATCCAAGTTATTTCGTCTGACTTGAAATGGATATACTGGTGGTCATTGCGAAAGTGTGTTGAATTAGAGGAAATATTGAACCTGGCACGTGTTTATAGTAAATGTTTATATATACTTATATGAGCTCTAGGCCCCAGTTAGATACAGAGGCTTATATATCCCTAGGAATCGGGGAACTTGGGAAGCTGCTAGAACCTTACCATTGCCTTAGCATAAGCAAACGAAATCCAAATGATAATAGATCAGTGTTCAATGTTGAGGTGCAAATACCCTCAGTTCTGTGAGTACACAGCAAGACTGTAAAGGAAAGAGTTGGAGCTGTAGTTCTGTGGAGACGGGTTCCCTCTATAGACAAATGTAACTGTTTTCTAAATTATTTACGTATTTTAATTGTATAATTCACCTTCTAAGATGATTAATGCCTGCAGGACACTGTCCCATTGAATGCTTCAATTTCTATCAGAACTTTGAATAGAGGTTATTACAGGTCTTTAGTCATAAGAAAGCCCTGGGTTGTATACGGGGAGTCTTTCTGTGGGATGTAGTTGTTTCCAGGCTTCAGTTTTGTGCCAACATTCCATGTATGTAAGTATAAATAAAACAATGCTTATTAAAAGTAAAGGTGACAGATTGTGTCTGTGTGTAATATCTAGTCCTTCATTTTTCTTAAACATACACGCTGTTATTTGCAAATGTAGCTGGAGTTTTTGTGTAGCTGTTACCCACAATATCAGATGATGTATGTAAGTAAAACCAAGGTATTTAAAGGGGAACTATCGCGAAAATGGAAAATTTAATATTAGCTTCAGCATACTGAAATCAGAAACTTTCGAAATACAATCAATTACATATTCTTTAGTGTTTATGGAATAATCAAGTTTATCTTCACCATTCCTTTCTCAGCATCTGTTTATCCTCATTCTGTCTTCATTCAGGAGTTGGGTGTCAGATGAATGATCCAATATATCTTTTATAGGGGCTCCTTTTGCCTAGAAGATGTATTAGAGCTCACTCTTTTAAAATCATCAGACATCATGTCTCTCTACATGCAGAATTTGTGCAAAAGGCAGTTATTTTGTTACATTTTGTTTGTACTGGAATCAGTTATTTGAGTGAGCTCTAATACATCTGCTAGGAAAATGACCCCCCCTATACGATATATTGGATCTAACTGTGAATGAATATCTGACACCCAACTGCTGCATGAAGAGAGAATGCAGAGAAAATGATCCTGAGAGAGGAATAGTGAATATAAACTTGATTATTTCAGAAACAAAATGCAGAATTTTTAATTGATTGTATTTAGAAAGTTTCTTACATCAGTATGAGGAATCTTATATTAAATTTTCATTTTCACGATAGTTCCCCTTTAATAAAAAACAAATAGTTTGGACCAGGTCTAGTAACCCATAGCAACCAAATGCAGCATTTACTGCTCACTGCCTATATCGTTGTTTCCTCTCACTTCAGCACAAACCTCCATGACTTCCTGGCTTTTTTTCTGCTAATACCATGCATTTTTAACAAGTGCCTCTCCTGCTGTTCTGGCCAGTCAGTAATGTAGGAAGTGTCTTCTGATCTTTCACTCACTGTGACTGGAGCAATAGAGCAGAGCAGAGAAGTGTCAGGAGACATCACCGGCATGCCTCAGGTATTGTGGTTGCAGACATATCCGCATGAGGTGCTCCTGTTACAAATTCATGATATCCGTAGTCTAAAACTGCTAATACCATGGAACCTAAAAAGAAAAAAAAATTAAAAGTGAGCATTCTGAAAAAGTTGTTTAGGAGCCAACTGCTTGCTTTTAATACAAAGCACTATATAGATACTCTTTGCACAAACATGCACTTCTACTGTATTGCATTTTATATGTTCTGAGTTATGATGTATCCATCCATGTTGGACCATAAATACTTATATAAAGTACAGGTATGGGACCAGTTATCCAGAAACCCATTATCCTGAAAGCTCTGAATTAGGGAAAGGCCGTCTCCCCTCGACACCATTATAATCAAATATTTAAAATTTTTAAAAATGTATTCCCTTTTTACCTGTAATAGTAAAGCAATCCCTTGTACTTTATCCAAATTAAGATACAATACATCCTTATTGGAGACAAAACATTATTTAAGGTTTAAAAGATTTTTGAGTAGACTAAACGTATGAAGATCCAAATTAGGGAAAGATTCATTACCTGGAAAACCCCAGGTCCAAAGCATTCTGGATAACGAGTCCCATATAGTTAATTACGTTTGTTATACTGTTATGGTCGTTTTGTGTTTTTATTCCATGGTTGTGTGTGTGATATTTAGTTCAGTTATATCTGAACATATATCTCCCCTTCAGTTGTATCTGCTTCCCTCCATTTAAGCACTTGCATTAAAGGGGTTCAGCTTTAAGATAACGTTTAATATGTTCTAGAATGGTCAATTTTAAGCAACTTTTCAATTGGTCTTCATTATTTATTTTCTATAGTTTTTAATGATCTGCCTTCTTCTGCAGACTCTTTCCCCACCTAAAAAAACAAATGCTCTGTACGGCTACAAATGTATTGTTATTGCTACTTTTTATTACTCCTCTTTCTATTCAGTCCTGTCCCATTCATATTCCAGTCTCTTATTCATATCAATGCATGTTGGCTTGGGTAAGTTGGACCCTAGCAACCAGATTGCCAAACTTGCAATCTGGAGAGCTGCTGAATAAAAAGCTAAATAACTCAAAAACCACAAATAATAAAAAATGAAAACCAACTGCAAATTGTCTCAAAATGTCACTCTCTACATCATACTAAAAGTTAACTCAAAGGTGAACAGTGGATAAATCTGTGGCAGGCACTCAAATAAAGGCAATCTTCCAACAAGTTGTAGAAATCAAGTAGAAAAGATTTTTTGTGTCCTCCGCCTTATGCGTTTCGTGTTACAAACACTTAACCATAGGCCTTTGATTAAGTGTTTGTAACACGAAACGCTTAAGGCGGAGGACACAGATCTTTTCTACTTGATTTCTACAACTTGTTGGAAGATTGCCTTTATTTGAGTGCCTGCCACAGATTTATTCACTGTTGTCCACTCCCTATGCTGAGGGCTCAGGGCGATGCACCAGGGCCACTTCCCAAATGTGGTAACTATTCCACTTTATGAAAACCCCCTCTCTACTTCATTTCAAAGGTGAACAGCCCTTTTAACATAACAGGTTCAGCACTCTTCTGGTACACAGATATAGTAAGCAACTACATTTATTGTATTAATTCCTAAAGCCTGGCTGTGTATGGGCAAATAAAAGTTGGCAACTCAGTCGCTCCAGAACAAATCAGCATTTTGGTTGAATTGCTCCCCACCTACAGGCCTGCCAAACTGATATACACTTAAAAATGGTCCAGATCTCATTCAGGCAGGTTTAAACCTCCCATAAAACAAAAAGCACATTGGGACATTGATGTGGCCTTTGTCTGATGGGGCCCCTACACTATAATTAGTTTGTTAAGGAGACCATAGACGTAACAATTATGATCTTTCTTGGAAAAGATCTTTTCTAGTTTGTTTCAATACACACGTGTAGAGCTGAATCGTCAGTTATACAGTTAGAAACAAAAGATTTCTACCTGTATCTGACTAACAATGGACAATGTTTGGGTGCCTTCGAAGGCACCCGATCAAAATTTTCAGCCCAGCCCAATCGATATCCAAGTCTTCTGCCGATATCGGTTGGCTCTTTTCCCACCATACGCACAGCGAATATCGTACGAAAATTAGTTTCATACAATATTATCTGTGCGTCTATTGCAGCCTTAAGGACAATGATCAGATTGACCCAATCATGTGAGTAGCCAAACTGAACCCAGATCTTGCCAAATGAGCAGATCTATCGGTGTATGGCAAGCTTTATAAATACAAGATTGTAAGCATCTTTATGGCATACTAGTTTGTTGGGGCAAAACATGGTATACACCCTTTCTGCAAGCATTAATGCAGACTTTAATCATACACAGCAACATCCTTTTTGGACCTTGGCCAAATACCCTGACTTTACAAAGGATGGGATTCTATTATTAATTATATATTAATATGAGATCACAATACCATCAATTTCTGAATTTGTGATAAAAACAAATGTCCTCATTTATGCAGAACAGTAAAGTCATCCTGCCTTACATCAGCAAAACAATACAGTGACACATGGAAGATGCAGCTTGCAAGGTCTCTAGTGCAGTTCTGCAGCACAAAATCTGGCCCACGGTGTCTGAAAGGAATTGGCTGCATGTTCCGTTGGATCGTACAGATACACTGGGCACTATATATTATTATCCTTTTGTTATACAGAGCTAACATGTTCCAGAATGTTTGATTACTCCTGTCCATTCCGTTTCACTTTGGTGCTTTGAATTTGGCTGAAGCTGAATCTGAATCTCAAAGTAAAGCACATTTGTTTTAAGGGGTTGTTCACCTTCAAACAACTAGTTGGTTTCAGATAATCACCAGAAATAATTTTTTCCAATTACTTTCTATTTTCTATTCTTCTAATATTGAAGTGTAAGGGTAGGACCACACGGACGTTTTCCAGCGCGATCCAATGCGCTGCGACAAAACGCCGGCGTCAAATCGCATGCGACGGAAATAAGGAAAGAGATAGAAATGTCTGAAGTCGCAGCGTTGATCCTATGCAACACGGCTGTCAGATTCAGACGCAGCATGCAGCATCTGAATTCGACACTCCTTTGCGTCAGATCAATGCTGCAACTTCATCCAACAATGCATTCACTTACCTTATTTCCGTTGCATGAGTTTTGACGCCGGAGTTTTGTCGAAGCGAGTCGGATCGTGCCGAAAACGTCAGTGTAGTCAGCGCCGGATTTCACTTTTGGGCGCCCCTAGGCCGCGCAGTCCGACCAGGCGGCCGCGCGGTCCTAGCGCCCGCCTTCCCAGCGCGCCGGCGAAAAAACGCCGGCGCAACTGGTGCAGTTGAACGGCGGCTGGGCGGCATGCCGCCCCTATTTCTTTGCCGCCCTAGGCCCAGGCCTATGCGGCCTTGCCGCAAATCCGGGCCTGAGTGTAGTCCTAACCTAAATTGTCATTTTTCACCTTCTAAAGTAGCTCTAGGAGGCGGTCGCCAACCCTGTAAACTGTTCTAAATTGATACATTTAGTTGATACATTTCTTATCTTTGTCCTTGCTGAGCATTAAAGGCAGCTGTTAGAATTGATACAATAGTTGCTAATACTCCACAGACACTGCTGAGAAATGTATCAACTCAATGTTGCAAAATTGTAACAGTTTAGAGTCTGCACCTGAATTACTAAACTGCCAGACTCAAACACCAGAGACAGGCACATTCCACTTTAAACTTAGATTTTGAAAAAACTGTATAAAATAAATAATAGAAAGTAATTGAACTGGGGAACAATCTGAAAACAATCTAAAAAAAAGTGTTTGGAAGGTGAACAACCCCTTGTGTATTGGTATATGTAGAAGGGTGAAATATACTGGCCTTCCAGTAGGTGGCACAGTGTCCCAGCAGACAAGCCATATACTGTATGTTAAATGTAGGACACAGAAGTGGCAACTGTGGTAATAGGAGACAATTCACTGGGTGGTTACACATTTATTTACACACAAATACTGCACATTTACAGAGTTCCAAACCACAACTTTACATCCTTTTGGCGGTATGTTTAAAACCCAATGGGCCCCTAAGCTGGGACCTGATGGGAACAGGGGCAACTTTATAAAATATCTAATATAGCTATAATGTACACCCTCCCCTATTGGCTACTGTAACATTTTACTCACTGACCTTCAAATGGAAAGACTTTCTCATATCCGACCAATCAATAACAGGGAACTTTAAAAAAAAATGTCCAGTTTTGCATAGTGAACCTAATAAACCACTGATATGTCTGTAATATAACTGCCACTGATGTCAGTATCTGTCGCTCTCCCTTGCTATTAACTGCACTGTTTGTTCTGACTGACTGTACTAGCTGTTCAGCAGCTATCTCTCATCAAGCCAACAGTTAGTCCCACAAGAATCCCTAACTGGGTAAGTTCCTGGCTGTACTGGGAGGTGGCATTTATTATTTATTTATTAAAATTTATTAAGGATCGAATAGTAAATTCGAATTCAAATTTTCGAGTTTCAAAATTCACACATTCGAATTTTAATCCCCCTATTTTAAAGGAACAGTAACACCAAAAACTAAAAGTGTTTTAAAGTAATGAAAATATCATGTAGTGTTGCCCTGTACTGGTAAAACTGATGTGACCATAGTTCATATAAACAAGCTGCTGAGTAGCAATGGCGGAAATTGAAAAACGGCTTAATGGCACAGGATAAATAATGGATAACAGATAGCATTATGTTGTACAGAGCTTATCTGTTATCTGCTGTGTAAATTGAGTATTTTCTTCTTTGAACAGCTGCCCGCATGGCTACGCAGCAGCTAATTTATATAAACAATAGTAATGTTACTGAAGCAAACACAGCAGTTTTACTACTGCAGGGCAACACTGCATTATATTTTTATTACTTTAAAACAATTTCATTTTTTGATGTTACTGGTCCTTTAATGTAAATTTGAATGTGAGATGTATCACACCTCGACCATGGAAACAGTCCTACTTCGAATATACGCCACCTAAAACCTGCTGAGTTCATATACAAGTCAGTGGCAGACGTCCGTTGAGCCATTTGGAGATGTTAATAGCCTTCCTGACATTCAAGGTTTTTTTCGGGAGAAAAACTAGATTCGTATGAATCGAATACGAATCAAATATGATTTGAATTTTCGGGTTGGAACCATTCAATCGAATATTGAAGCAGCTCTAACTGTAACAGGAAGTGTGGAAGCAAAAGACAGAACTTTGTCCATTAATTGGTTCATGTGACCTAACAAGTATGGTTTGTTTGTGTGCACCTTGAATCCTAGGATCCCAGGAGGCGGCCCTTATTTCTTAAGAATGCAGTTTTCTATTTCTGATTACCAAATGGCACATACTACTAAAAAAGTATATTATCATGAAAATAGTTTATTTACATGAAGCATGGTTTTACATATGAACTGTTTTATGTAACTAGTGCTAGTGGAAGCAGACCCTGTGGTTGTGGGGGGGGGCCCCAGAGAACAGGGGGCCTGGACCGCAGGTTCTGCAACACTAAAATCCCCCCTTCCGGGAATCTCTTTAAAAGAAAATTTTTAGTGCGTGCCGCATCGTGCAGACACGCACGCGCAAGCAACGAGGTGGGGGAGGAGAGGGTGACTTTGTTTCTATGCCGACCCCTTCCAATATTTTCAGCAGGGGGGCCTGGCAAGTGCTTGTTACTCCACTGTTAAGGGGTATAGTTTCCTTTAAGTACTTTTTGAGCAGATTCTGTGGATTTTCCCATAAACCAGACTCAGATTTTAAGCAGATGTTTGGAGAACACTGAAGCTGTATAATGTAAACATGGTGTAAATGGCAACATTAGCACACTCTCCAGGATCATTGGGTTGATATTTCTTTCAGTTTGTTTCTGTCACACTGCTCTCTGCTATTGAATGTTAGAGGAACCTGAATGCCATCCTGCATTAGAGTAACATATCCATAGATCCAACAAGGAATTCTAAAAATGTTTCTGACCTAACTTTTTCCAAACAAACAGTGTTAGGGTAAGGCCACACGAGGAGATTCGGGGAGATTTTGTCGCCTGGCGACTAATCGCCTCGTCTTTTGCGCGACTATCTCTCTGAACTGCCTCGGCGTTTTTCCCCATAGGCTAGAATGAAAAGTCGCCTGCGCTAATGCACACACGGCGATGCGTTTTCAGTCAGTCGCCCAAACTTTTTTTTTTCAAAATTTTAGCAAACACCAGCATTAAACAGCCCCAAACTCCTGAAAATCTTAAAGACAAAGAACATTAACCAGTTGTAAAAGGGACCTTCTCCCTTGACTTTTACATGACTTTGATAGGGTTTAGCTGGAGAATTTTCGGATTCTGACTTTTAGCAGCTTCGGAACATAATACATCTCGAAACATTTGAGGTGATCATGCCCTCAGTCACATCACACTACACCGTCTTGATCTCTAGGCCTCACCCTCCAAGGTTCAAGGTGAACGTCAGGGGATATTACATAACAGTACAGGTTTTTGGGAGGAGATACAGTTAAAGAAACCAGAAGGAAATCACGTGCAGTTTGTTCTGGAGTAACTTTGGTGGTAAACAAAGTGCACCCTTCCCCCCCCCCCCAGCAGCCTAACAACAGAACAATATGAAGGTAACCAGATAGTAACTCCCTAACACAAGATAACAGCTGCCTGGTAGATCTAAGAACAGCACTCAGTAGTAAAATCCAGGTCCCACTGCGACACATTCAGTTACATTGAGTAGGAGAAACAATAGCCTGCCAGAAAGCAGCTGGCTCTTTCTGAAAGCACATGACCAGGCAAAATGACCTGAGATGGCTGCCTACACACCAATATTACAACTAAAAAAATACACTTGCTGGTTCAGGAATGACATTTTTTTTTTGGATAGTGAATTATTTGCAGTGTAAACAGTGGAATCACTTGTCCTGTAAATGACAAATGTTTATAAAATGTTATATGCCCCCTCTGTACAATGCCAACTCCCCCAGTCAGGTCTACTATCCACCTGGGTCATCTTGTCTACCCCCCCCCTGCTGATTCCCAATGACTGCAGTGAGTTGTAGTCTAACAATAACAAGTAGCTTTGAGGTACATCTTCCATTTAAATTATGAATATATGTTCCTTAATAAATTAAACAATGTGTTTTTTTTGAATTTGCAGGAGAAAGAAAAGAGGTTGAAATGTCAGTTCCTCCTTGTGGCCTACAAGATGCAAGAAATTAGTCTGCCTTCTACCCAGAGCATGCCAGACCCGGATGCATTAGAGGGGCCTGTGTTCCTGAAGCCCGACATGGACATACAACTGCACGAGCCCAGCTGTATACTGATACTGATCTAACTGGCAAAATCATAATAAATATCTTTATCTTTGGGAGCAGACACAGAAAGTCTGTACAAGCTTCCTAGGATGCTTCTGTGTCTCGTTGGGTGTCTTGGACTTTGCCCTTTTGGTTATCATTTGGTTATCCCATTATTACAGGATTTTGCTGTTTGTAGCATGAGGTTCACTAATATCACATCTGCCTGTTTACTCAGATCATATCCCATGCATATGGCATTCTACACTATCCAGTGCTGTTAACAGCAGGGCTAGATTATTACAATACTGTTGTTAATCCATTCATCTCCCAGGTTTTGTCTCGGCTTCCTGCATGTTATACTTACCCTGCTCCTATGGACGGTAGCACTATCCTTTGCCCTCTATTCTTCTGTTCCTCCTCCAATCTCAGGCCCTGGACTGTCCTCATACCAGTGCACTTTCTACGTCAGCAGCCAGACTTATTATTTATCAGCCGCAGTGGTGTGTGCCATTGTTTTTATTCTGGTAATGTGTTGCTTTGAAGCGGTGGCTTTTAATAAAATCATGAAGCTCATCTCCTTCACCAACAAGACTGTCCTGTTGTTTTCCTGTGGAGATGAGTGGCCTGTCCAAGGAACCATATGTCTCTATACTGCTCTTGTGTTGTCATTTCTGGGCACTTGGGCTCCATTTGTCCTCCGTCAAATTATTCTCCTCATTTTGTGTGCACCAATCCCAGGCTACATGGACATGAACGAGGCTTGGCTTTATTTTATGAACAGTTTCCTTGTGGGATTGGCCTATGTCCTTAAGTATCCTCACATTGACCCGACCAGAGAGACCTTTTCCATAGGACCCTTTCATCAGCTGGAAATATTGCATTCTGCCTTTTATTGACATTCACTACAAAGCAGAAGATTATTTGAATGAGCAGTTACATCCAGTTATGATTGTTTGATTCATTTCATGTTCCAGGCTTACAGTTAGTAAAATAGGAAATCTACTCTCAGGTTCTTTTGTTTACTAAACGGTTGTAATAATAGGTGTCTCTATTACTCTTGCAATACAGAGGGATACTTTCCTCTGTTCTGTTAAGGGATACTGTCATGGGAAAACATGTTTTTCATAATGCATCAGTTAATAATGCTGCTCCTGCAGACTTCTGCACTGAAATCCATTTTTCAAAAGAGTTTTTTTTATATTTAATGTTGAAATCTGACATTATGCTAGACATGATCAGTTTTCCAGGAGCCCCCAGTCACGTGACTTGTGCTCTGATAAACTTCAGTCACTCTTTACTTCTGTACTGCAACAACAGCCTAACAACATGACAATGGGAAAGTAACCAGATAACAGCTCCCTAAACACAAGATAACAGCTGCCTGGTAGATCTAAGAATAGTACTCAATAGTAAAATCCAGGTCCCACTGCAACACATTCAGTTACATTTGAGTAGGAGAAAACAAGAGCCTGCCAGAAAGCAGTTCATCCTAAAGTATTGGCTCTTTCTGATAGCACATGACCAGGCAATATGACCCTGAGATGGCTACCTACACAACCAATATTACAACTAAAAAAGATACACTTATTGGTTCAGGAATTACATTTTATTTGTAGAGTGATTATTTGCAATGTAAACAGTGGCATTTATAAATAAAAATTAAACCATAAAAATCATTAGGATCCCTTTAAACCAATGATATTTCCATGTTAAAGGGGAAATAAAAATGGAAATATCATTGCCTTGGTGTCTAGGTAACTAGACACAAGACAGCCCCTTTTTTCACCAACTGCTGTAAGTCAAGGATCACTAAGAGGCCTGCAAGCCGTAAGCAGAAAATCTGCTAGAAGCCTGCTGCATAGGATGCTGTTAAAGGAACAGTAACACCAAAACATGAAAGTGTTTTAAAGTAATGAGAATATCATGAGCGTTCCCTGTGCTGGTAAAAACTGATCTGTTTGCTTCAGAACTCCACTATAGTTCAGATAAACAACCTGCTGTGCAGCAATGGCGGAAATTGAAAAAAGGCTATATGGCAAAGGTTAAATAGTAGATAACAGATAACACCAGCAGTTTTTACCAGTGCAACACTGCATTATATTTGTAACTCTTTCAAACACTTATTTTTTGATGTTACTGTTTCTTAAATAGCATTGTTGTGACAGCCCTCTGAAATCTCTTACTTGTGCATTTTCTAAATGGACGTGGTAAATGTGCTTCCCTGATTAAGTCACATAATTTTTATTTTCTTCCCAAAACTGTTACTGTGTGAGTATTTTATTGAAAAACAACTGTTGCCTCTAGGAAGGAATGTCGGTATTCTGTCCCATTTTTTACGTGTGCCATGAACTATCTTTCTTGTTTCATACAAGCGATACCAATTTTCATGGGTGTTTAGAAATTTCTTTAAAACAAAAAATGTAAAGGGGTAAACGTAAAGGGGAAGTTCAACATTAAGTGGACTTTTTGGCATCTATTCAATAAAGGTGGATATGAAATAACACACACGTTATCACATAAAATGGGACATAACATCTCATCTCTCACTTTATGAATGTACAACAATAATAACCATTCGTTATTCCCTCCATTCAGATAATTTGACATTTTATTAAGTCGCACATTTATTACCTATTTTAAATTGGTGATAAGCAGCTTTTTACTATATGAAATTTACTTTAAACAAACTTTACTTTATTCAGTATTTGAGTGCAGAGTCTCTGTGATGCTACATTTGTTATTGTTCCTTTTATTGCGCACCTTCCATTCAGCCCCTCTGCTTCCTGACTTGAAAAATGAAACTTAACACTTCAGTATTAGAAAAACGGTAACAAATATAAAGTTGTTGGAAAAATTCTTTATTTCTGGTGAACTATCTGAAACCAACTAAACTGAAAAAGTGTTTTACAGTGAACAACCCTTTTAAAATCATCTCCTTATTTACAAACAGAATTTTTTTGAGGAAGAAAGATGGTTTACTGGCACTTTTGTGAATATTATATTAAAACAACAAATAGCGGAGAAGAAAAATGTAATTTTCCCTCAAAGTTTTTAAAATGAAGTCAAGCTCAGTGTAACTCTTCCTCCTCTGCTCTGCATTGCTTCCTCCAAACTCAATTCACCCTGCTTTCAGTGGCAGTTTCAGGGGGTAATTAGCACATTCATGGAAATTAACAGTAAGTTTCCAAGCCTGGGATAGTGTGCCTCTGTGGGCATGGAAATACACAAATGAACAGTTGCTGTATTACAAATTCGAACGCAGTGGGAGTCGGAGTAGAACGTGAGCGGCATTTAGAGAAGAACAAATTGTGAATGAGCGAAAGTGACGAGGGCTGACATGCGCCGGAGAATGTAGCTTTCAGTCTGACGCACACTGGCGGCAACCTTCTAATGTATTCTTCTTTCTGGTCGTTGCCAGTTCATTTACCCAATAAGATAAATAGAGGAAAGGGAGTCAGAAAGTGGAGAGAACCTGCACGAACCTTTTCTTTTCAGCTCACATACCATTGAGAGGATGTGTAATAAAGGTGCCAAAGTTTACAGCTTGACTACAACCCATTTATTGATCAGCCAATAATATTCTCAGGCGGGGGAATGGCATGTTTAGCTGGCTGTTGACGCTTGCTACAGCCCTGATTACCCAGAGCATCTCTTACTCTTGCAAGCAGGTTAACTTTGCGAAAACTTGCAAGAAAAAAACAAACCATGACTTTAATGCATTAGGACAGAAATAAAGTTGCCATAAGACAATAACGTCCATTACTTCATATAAGTTCACTAGAATGTCTTCTTCGCAAATTTTTTTTGCAGTTTGGTGAAGATTTTGGACGCTGATAACTAAATTAGCAATGGTTCCCTGCTTTGTGATGAGCCCCTTCTGCACATAGCTCTGGGGATTGGTATTGAGTTGGCATTGGACTGCTTTCGGGACCCAGTCTTTTTTGCCTGACTTCTAACCCCTTGTAGTGGTAAACCTGCCTATTGTATTTTTTATGTGGTCGAAACCCATCCATAGATTAAAGAATCCCTGATTTAAACTGGGATTTGCCACGCAGCCTGGCTTTATAGAAAACCGAAGATGGTCTACCCTGCCTCATAAAGAATCTACTAATAACGGTAGAGATCAACACTTCAGGACTGTACTAAGTGGAGTTGCCCTCTCCAAAGATAATACTTTGTCATGCAAACATTAACTGTAGACTTTTTATATACCATGTTTACATGGATCTGGTGGGATTTTTACTGGGGTGGGGGCAATAATGTTAGCACCCCCCCCCCCCAGTGAGTCCAACTGCAAATTTATCCCAAGCTTCCTTAGTGACTGCACCAACATGGTGCGCACTGCCATCTTACCTTATGTCTGGGGATGCCTCAAGCTTTTTTTAGTCTGCAGTGGTTGTGTTTAGAGACGAATAATATTTTTTTATTTCCATATCACTCTGAACTGACGGGTTAGGGCGAAACGCTGTTCCAATAAAACAAACATCGTTGCTAGAGCATAATGTATTCAAAATGTGAGATTCCAGTTATGGTTCACAAATGCTAAAATCTTGGACAAGGTTATTTCAATGTATTTTGTATTTAGAAGGCATTATAAGTGCAGTAAAGACAAATAACAACTTATTTCATTAAAGGGAATGTGAAAGGCCAGAAATATAAAATAAAATTTTTACTTTCGTTAATGAAATAAGAGACCTGGATCGTGCAAGTATACTTTGACCTACTGTATGCAATAAAATTACCCTTTAATTTACTTGCCCTGGACCCCTCCCCTTTATTATAGGTATTAGATCCATATCCAGAAGAGCTTACAGAATTGCAAAAAGAGCTCCCATTAATAAAATAATATAAAAGACGGATTTCCGCTTTTCTCGTGTGTGAATAATAAGGACAGATCGTGTACTTATCCCAACTAGGTATATAACTAATCGTTTATGAGGAGTGGAAAACAACATTGGTTATAGGAGTTAATACGAAACTCCGAAATTTTTCTTTTTCTGAAAAACCACTCCGAACCAAAAATCTGCAGGGCATTTATTAAGTAAGATTTCAAAAAGTTCTTCTTGTGGGAAAAAGTCACAAATAAAATCGTAAAAAAAAAATCCGAAATCCATGAGATTTTTTTCGGGATTCGAACTCAAAAAACCTTCAGTTGTTAACGGGACCTCTGCTATTAACTTCTTACATGTTCTTCAACAGGTTCTGATCTTAACACCAAAAAAATGTTTAGTTTTTCAGCATGAGAAAATAGTATTTCCCCTAAATAATCCGACTACAAAAATTCGGAGCCTAATAAATGAGCCCCGATTAGGGAGAGATTTATGAAAAATTTGAGTTCAGATTTTTAATAAAGTAAAAAGCTCCCCCACGAGTCTATTTATTCCTATGGCGATTTTGAGATAGGGATATTTATCAAGTGGGTGAATTGAATCTCACGTCATTTGATTAAATACGCATTCCAAAAAATCGGCCAAGAATGACATGGGGAGTTTTTGATTTTATTAAAATCGAACTCCACAGTTTGATAAACTTCAGGCACATTGTTACAAATCCGAGGCGTTCTCCTCTCTGTCCCTGCCTCCCTGCTATTACACTCCTTTGTACAGACAGTGCCTCTGGCTTCCTGGTTATAGGCTGGTCATCAAGCTCCCTTATGGATGCTTTGCTGGGACAAACTCTTCCAGAGGTTTCAGACGGCACGAGTCCCATTATTAAAGACTATGCCAATGGTCTCCAGCAGATCAGCCAAAGTAAAACAGCCACCTAAATGCAATCTGAATGAAAATCAGGATTATTAAAACAAATAAAAGCAGTCTTTCGTCATACCCCCAAACTGTCCCCTTTAGGAGGACGAGCGCCTCTGACAGCTGCAACCGCAGTTCCCTCATTTGACTGGAAAAGTCCCTCTTTTTTCTCTGCACTGAACAAGCCAGAAAAAGAAACAAAGTTTTTTTCTCCCCAAAACTTAATGGCTTTTAGCAGAGAGCCCAGAAAAACAGCTAACAGCTGCAAATTAAGATACTTCTGTAACAATTTTGAGACACAATAAAACACAGTTTAGATAAGGAGAAATATTTCAAAACTTTCATAACCTGCCAAATTTTGTAAACAACATGGGGTAAATGGTGGGGGTGTGGCCACAGAAGGGTTGGTCAATAAAAATTTGTGCGCTACATGCGGAAGAAAAATTTTGTCCTCTTTTTACTTCCAAAAGTGGAGGTATGTCTTGTTTGCTTCTTTAGAGGCTCAAAAGT